>NC_092241.1:26477296-27169796 GCF_036320965.1 Panulirus ornatus
AGTTACTGACCGTCACGTAGGCACGGGACGCCCTGGGATCAAACCAGCATAGGTTCGGATCCTGGTCGCGGCAGCTGGTTTACAGTCCACCAACTGTTCATCCACCCCTTTAAGGCTGGTCGATGGAATGGTTACCTTCCACAGGCTAGTGTGTGTGTTTGTGTGTTTGTGTATGCATGCATACATATAGAGAAATAAGGTATAAAAGTATAGGAGTAAGATATAAGGGTAAAGCTATAAACAAGGTTAAAAGACAGGACAACACGAGTGTGAAACTCTCTCCCTGTAACACAGATGTTAATTACAGATAGTGATCTCGTAGGTGCCTACGTGGTGTACTGGTTAGTGTTACTGACTACGAGTCATCGAGGTCCCGCATGGGTTCGAATCTTGGGCGCGGCAATCAGCCCACACATCCAAACCAGGTGTTCATCTTCCCCTCGAGGCAGATTTACGAATGAGTACCTTCTTAGGCTGGTGTTTGTGTACATATTCACACGGAAGTCAAGACGTGGTAAAACACGTTGTGGGACAACATACATATAAAAAAAGAAATCCCGTAACCCACAAACAGTAATCACACACACACACACATACGAATAAAAAAAATGTTTATTTCTACAGAATTATAACACTCATACTTAGGTCAAAATCAGTGATGCTGTGATCAAATTCCAGCCATCAGCAAATATTGATGAGTCAGAATGTACTGTTAATGTAAATGACACCTACATGGTGGCAGTGAAAACGTTCTTAATAATGACCTGGCAACCTCTTCACACTCGTAAACTCGCTCAGACATTAGAGGGACTTCTCTTTAAAGATCATTTATGTTGGTTCTGAATATCCTGAACTATAATTACTGTAGATATTCTAAAGATATTCAAATATTGAACGCAGGCTAATCATTCGTACGGGAGGTTTAAGTAAACTTCCATGAAGTACAGCTAGTCCCACTCTGATCTTAAGATTACTCTGTAGACCCTAACACTCATGGTCATAGTTGAGGATACCTGGAGTGTATACACTAGCTTACGTCAGTCAGAGGTCAGGCCATGTCCGTACTTCACGCGAACGTACAATATATATCTTCTGACGATTTTAGAACCTTTACACAGACTCGGGCTACCCTGCCTTCGTCCGCTCGCTCCTGCGGTTGGGTTTCCACACCCTCCCCGACCACCAACACGCTCTCCCAACCTGGCCACCACAACCCCGCCCTCCGTCACCACAGCCCCACCTTCCATTCCTAGTCACCAGCCAACCTCCCTCGCCACTAATGGTCCTTCCCTCCCAGACTATCACACCTTCCCTCACCACCACCACCACTCCCTCACCACCACCATGCCCTCTATTGCTTAAAACCGCACCTTCTCTCATCACATAGCTTCCTCCCTCTCTAGCTACCACACCATTCCTCACCAAATACTTTTCCCTCCCTGGCCATTACATCCTGAACAGCGCACTGACCTTGTTCAATTGCCTTACCACTGATCCCCGAAAAAAAAATTTTCTTCACAAATCTCATAATGCCGAAAGAACCTTCCCGCTCCACTATATAACAATGAAGCATAATATCTACCTGAAAAGCATATGTCCCTAGCAGCCATCAGTTTCAGTCCTGACAGGGAAATGAAATAATGACAATTATGTATGGAGATTCACTGATATGCGTTTGGCAGTTTCCTCACCGTGTCTACAGACAGGGGACAGACGGACGGACGGACAGATTGACAGGAGAGTCTTTTTATAGCATAGATGACAGACCAGCGAAAACGAAGGTACGTGTAAATTAAATGTGAGAGGGTCTGCATCCACACTTCCACCTTCAACTGATGATCAGGCTAGTGGAGGAGCGTACCGAAACTCTCCTCCCCTCCACTACAATTGATAGTAAGATTAGTAGATAAGGAGTCTGAGTGTCCCTCCAGTGATCTTAAGATCTTCGGAGGAATAGTTACGAAGTTTGCTATCGTCCTTCAGTGATCTTAAGATCTTTGGAGAGATAGTTACGAAGTTTGCTATCATCCTTCCACAAGAAGTGGGTAGTGAAATTCTTCGTCGTCATCCACCACCTGTGATAGCGAGACCAGTGTTGTAAGTCATCAACATTCGCCACTACCACCAGTACTCTGGCAACATTGCTGGGAGGACCAATGACGGAGGATGAGGAGAATCAGTACCCCACTGTTGTTGAGACAATGACGATGGCGTTGGTATCAGTGGTCAACTAAAAGCGCTGATGGAACTGGTGATAACGATGACAGTGTTTCGAGATGGAGAACCGTGATACTTCTAACTGCAACAACTTTGTTTTCCATAATGATAAAGCTAATCTGGTTTGTCATGATATTTCCCCCTGACCATATAGGAATGGGGCTTACTGATCTATTACCTCTTAAGTGTACTTCACAACACGCTTTCAACATCGTATCCCTACTTGACGCCTCTCCACAGTCTCCCTCTTGTCGTATGAACTCGCAAGCATGTAGTCTCTCTCTCTCTCTCTCTCTCTCTCTCTCTCTCTCTCTCTCTCTCTCTCTCTCTTAGGAGGATCATGACGAGAAGGGTGAGGGAAAAGGTAAAGGGGGGAGAAGAACCATGCACTAAAACGCTGGAAAGAATATGTCCTCTCACGAGACCTCTAAGATACCTTCCAGCCTCGCGTGCTCCGGACTGTGACCTGTGGCGAATATATGATTCCACATTATAGACCTTCTGGGAGAAAATGAAATCATAACGTCATCAGCCCACGGTATTAATCACCATTACCAGTCTGACCTTCCTTGTTCAGTATGTGTCCTTATTTACATTGGAAGTGTAGAAGGACACCTCCCACACTTCGGAGATACTCTAAGACATAACGCCGATGGTCCTCTCCTTCCATTATCCTAACATCAGTATCAACGCGGGTGGAATCCTGGTCTGTATTCCTCCCGCGGATGCCGAGAATGTCTCGCTGTATGAGTTTCATACCGGCTGGGGTGGTTGGGATGCTTATTACGGACTTGTGCAGTATAGCGTCGGAGCGGAGTAATGATGTGTGCGCTTAAGTGTTCGTCATGATAAGAGCCAAGAAATTCCGCGGTGACGATCGGTCTTCACCCGAGCCAGTAAATCAGTCTGCAATGTTTAAGAATTCATCCAAGACGGTTCGCTGGGATTCTGGTGCTGATTGTGACGGGCAATTCTTCTCTTACCCATAAACTCTGCAGAGAGTTCCTACCTGAATTCTGTCATTAAATCACCTCGTTATAGTCTAAAGATGTAAGCTATCCCGAATTATGTCCGTCAGGTTTCATGTCATCTCGTCTTTTAAGGTTCGTCTTGTCCTCTGCTGTTATCTCATGACTACCACCTTATTCTTTATCCCCCACCCACATTCCCATGACCGCTTCCTCATTTATGCGGCTACACCATCCACCCACACCCACCCACACACACACACACCCCACCCACCCACCCACACACACACACACACACACACACACACACACACACACACACACCGGTATCTATCTCCCTCTCTTCCATCCTCATTCAAGGCATCTTCACAAGTATATCCTCGACCATCACCTTTGTCCCCTCCCTCATCTACACCTCCTTGATAATTGCCCCGCTCTTCCCCACATCCAAGAGCCATCACCCAGCCAAGGCCCGCCCGTATCACTCTCGTCCACCCACCCACCCACCCCTTACGTCTCCATCCAAACAAAAAACAAAACTAACCCGTGCAAACATTATCTTTTTCCATTCCTTTACTACCCATATCATCCACACAAATTTTTCATTTTTATGCCCATCCACGTTTATAGACCCCCACGTCCTAGATCGAATACACCTCTTACTCCCTCCCAAAGAACACAGCACTGCCTTATACGAGCCGGCTTACCGTAGCGTCCTCAGCCATCCTCCCAGTGTGGACTCCACTTCTCCAGGAATGACTACCTCCCAACGTCCGTTTCATCGTGAAATCCAACACTATCATGCACTCCACCTCCTCAGCGTTTGTTGTTATAGTGGCCCCGCCAAATGACATCAGTGAAAACATTCTTGCTTCACAAAACACCATTCTTGATATCAGCTGCGTAAACACAACCTGATAGCACACTACCTCCCAGCCAGAGTCGGGGGTTTTAATGCTACGTTACCAGTAGCGTTAAGGAATTCGAAACTTTTCGTCATAAGTTCGAAGCCAGTGGTAGGTATTTCGTGAATCCGAAACCAAAAGATAATGGTTTTTGTGGCAGGATTCCGATTGGATCAGTGGTGCCAGTGGCTCGGGAGTATTTATTGTCCAGTGGTACTTTGAAGACAGAATCCTGTAGTCCTTATGAAGAGGGAATCGAAATGTAGAACTGTTTCGATTCCCGAAACAACACTAGGTCACAATAGAAGCTCAGAACACTGGGTCGATGTGTTTTATTCTGTCTCGTTGTTAGTTCAAAACAACAGGTGGTAACGATATTTTCAAGAGCAAGAATAGAAAGACATGTAGGGTGTGATCATTGTGTTGTGGGAATGCGACGATAGGTTTTGCAAGACGCTGTGGCAGGGTGCTGTGAAGGAGGGCGTGGCGATAAGCTGTGGACGAAGCTTTGTGAATGTGGTTTAGTCAGTGCGCTGTGAAGGACATCACGACGGTATTTTATGAAAGATAGGAAACGCATTATGAATTAAGCTTTATCAGCGTCTTTTGAAAGCCATGAAGGATGTGAAGTTGTGGAAGCTGTGTTAGTGTGTTGCAGAAGATTTTTGGAAGCTGTAATGACGTGTTGTTGAATAGGATGTGGAGCAGACGACGACGTGGTGTGAAGGAAAGCTGTGCCAGTGTACCTGCGGAGAATGTATCAGACCTCTGGGAAGAAGGATGTGAAGATGTTTTGTTAATGACGTGACGCATTCCCTTGGTAGGTATACCACGACATTGCAAGGGAGTGTGTGAATATGTTTTACTGGGGATACGAGTGTGATATGAAGGGGGATGTGCCAGTAGGTCATAGAGAATATGACAGTACGTGGTGAGGAGGACTGTGGCGATGTGTTATAAAAGATGTGCCTGTACATTATGGTGCAGCCTGAGATTTTGCGTTCGTGGGAGGTGATGTGGCATTGTGGACTGGAAAGATGTGACGGTATGCCGCAAAAGGAGGTGTAAAGTTGTGGTGTGTGTGGGAAGGTGTAGCGATACATTGATGGGGAGACGCAGCAGAGTTATAGGGAGGGAGAGGGGATTGTTGTGGGGACGAGTAGTGTACTCTATTGTGGGACGATTTTCGTACTGTGATGTGGGGACGACCAGTGTACTATACTGTGGGACGACCACTGTACTATGATGTGGGGATTGTGTTGTTTAAATGACCGCCGTATTATGCTGTGTGGACGACCAGTGTTCTGTGTTATGGGGACGACCGTTGCATTGTATTGTAGGGACGACCATCGTATTGTATTGTTAGGGCGACTACGGAACTGTATTAAACTATCTTTGTCGTAGAGATATTAGCTGAGATCATCACGAACTCCTAGAGCCTAGAATTTCATTGCACTACCTCATTACTGTCTGTCTGTCTCTCGTTCAAATTTCGTTTCATTGGTGATCTGATCCAGAAACTTTAATTTTCTTTTATACAGTGTGAAACATTCTCAGATCTAAACATCATATCGTCGCCATAAGTCTCCATCTTGATAGCGACAGCTTTTGGACCTGCGCCTATCTTAGTGCCGTCCATAGCACCACCGCCCCTCTTAACGCCATCTATCGCACGACGACCTCTCTAAGCGCCTCCTACTTTATCAACACCATTCGTAGCGCCATCTGCTGCACCACCGTCTCTCCGTATCTCTTAGCACCATCAACTCCACCTCCGCCTCTTCCCTTCTTCCAGCATTACCCTACAACTCTCGCTCTCCTTCTTTGTATAATAAGCGATATCCCTTCCACTCCAAGACTCTGACAAATTAGGTATTTCTTTGCTCAGTATATCCTTTCCACCCCAAGTGCTAATGATGAGATCATATTATACACAACCATAAAGGTTGTAGAATTCTTACATATACCTTGCATGAGACATATATGTCCCCTGAAAATTGGGATAATTGACGTCCTTTCCTTCCTGACTTGTTGCGCTTCCTCATCTGAGTGGAACTACTTCCTCGGCGAATCTCAGCAAGGCGTCTAGGGTACGAGGAGAGGGTCCTGCTCCGTGCCCCGCCTGCCTGTTCAGACCCGCCCTGGCCAGTGCTGAGGACCCGTTATTAAATACTAGACTTGGTAATTACCTCTCTTCGGAATCCAATTTGGAGGCCTGAGTTCAAGGGCTTATTTTTTTTATTTCTTTGTTAGCCATGCCCTGGAATATCTACATACATAAGTTCATACTTTATCTTCTACGGCCTCATACCTAATGATTAACGTTTATCTTTCTTAGTCTTCTTTATCTTTCACATTTCAACTCATTCAGTTTGTTGTCTTTACAATCTTTGTAGCTTCCACGTTACTACCTTCGTTTCATGTCATAGTTTACCCGGCCAACATCTGGAGAAGATGACTGGTGACTCTTCATCCTCCGCTTGACCTTCCTTCTCATATGTACCTTAAATGAATATTCTCCTGTGTTGCTGAAGTTTTCCAGAGCTGTTATGCACCGTCGCCCGCGGTGTCTGCCATTGACGCCCTTGCTACCCAAGTCCCTATCTATATTCCACTTATTCGTCTTCCTCCTTTGGTCTCACCCATCCTTGGCCCCCTCAACCACATCTCCTCAAATCGTCTTTCGCATCCGCGTCTTCTATTTACATCCCTTCAAGTTACTTTATGGTCTGCTCCTACAGCTACATGCGTTCTCACCATCCCCGTTCTGACTATCCTATTGTGTCCTATTACATGATAAACTGCCTGTACCCTCACGCCTCAGGGACAAGTAACCCAGGTCACATAACCACATAACCCTGGTGGTTGCGAAAGTATGAAACATATATGCGTTATCTATGAAGTCTTCCTCTGTTGCCTCTTCATAGTGGTAGTTTGTTTCGCCCGCCTCCTAGTTTTCAGTCTTCTTGGCTGACACAGCAATCTGTTTTGTCTGTGGCACTACTGCGAAAAGCAATCGAATTGATACATGTTGAAATCATAAGTGAAATCGGGTAAAAAGAGGTTTACTCAGAAGGTTTTCACATGTGTTTCCGAGTGTTTCACGCACCACTGGGTCATGGGTTAACATGTCATTTATCAGTAATGTTACTTAAAAGTTGCCCCTTGAACCTGATGGTGAGAAAATCATCTAGCTATGAGGAACTGTGATACTTTTGTACTCATTCTGTTATGGCTGGTCTAAAGCGGCTAATCTGGGAGCCTCATAAGTGGCAGTCTTATTCTGAAGCACCCACGCACTCACCGAGGAATAAAAAGTCATTAGATATTCCCTAAAGTCTCAGCATGAATATTCTTCAACGCCGTAAAGCAAGGCAACCGTCCATTATGAATTCAAATCGGTGAGAGTTGAGTAAAAAGACAACAAAACACTTAGATCTAATCTACCGGGATCCTAACCTTTTTTTAGGCTAACATGATGAAACGCTCCTCTAACTTGAACTTAAAAGCCGACCTAATGCTTTAGATTCACCCCGAGTGTACTTAGGAAGCACTGGAGGAATACGTTCATTTTCTGATACTTATCCTTGACCTAAGTAAGTGCCCCCCAGAGACTTAAATGACCTAGTCTCTTTTGCATGTGAAAGCGCAAGACTGGTTGGGTAATGGCGGGGGTCTCATTTGAATGAAGACAGACTGTATCATTAGCGATGCAAAATGACGAATACTGCGGGTGCATGTTTCTTTGAGGCATCCTACGGGTACAATATGAGCCTATGAGACCCGAGGCCACCGTGCACACTACTATTACTTTACATGTCATTTACCGAGGCCGCCTCGTTACCAGGCCAGGGTATAGTCTAGTGCGATAGATCTCCTGGCTCGAACGGAAAAAAAAAGGAAGGAAGAACAAGAATCTCTTGGCTCGAACGGAAAAAAAAGAAAGGAAGAACAAGAATTAGAAGAAGAAGAAGAAGAAGGAGCAGCTGTCTCATCGATTTCTCTTCATCCTTTCATCTTTCCGTCTTCCTATAACCTTTCTAGCTTTAAGAGTCGGGTCTACAAGCACCTTAGGGGCTACATTCTTTTTCTCTCACTTCATTCTTCCTACAGTGATGGCCTTTGACTAGGGCATGCTTTTCTCAGTGCCGTATCGAAGGCTGTAAAACCAGGACTGTTTAAATCATGCATTCTTTAATAACCCATAATGGTAGGAGCCCCGAAGGATGCTGGGAATGTACAAATAGTGAAGATGCTTGGCTTTGTCTGACTATTAACAGATGTGATGGCCACACAAATAAGAACAACCAATGTTGTGGATGCCAACAGAGCTTCGACGAAAGGAAAAATCATTGTTTATCTTATATATGTGAAAATGTGAACATACTTAAAACTAGAAAAAAAAGTATCAGTCCCCTGAAGCACTTGATGAAATATGTTAAAAAAAGGATTACATTTAAAGTTGACAAAGAGAATGTGATAACCAATCAAGAATTAATCAAAGATTCAGCATTCAACACCAAAAAGGAATATCAGTTTTGCATTGTGTCCACTGAAGACGACTTAAAGAGTTTCTGGTCCATCTGAGGCGCTTTGAATATTCAAATCCCTTCTTTCCTCTTATTCAGTCCTGGTCTTCTGCCCTGAACCCCTTCCTGAACCCACTAGTTCCACCCAGATAGGATGTACTTTTCTGGACAACCTGAAAAATAAATCCATGTGATGGCGTATCAAATAACTATAAAGTGAAGTCGAGTAAATGTATAATGAAAAGAAAAGAAATGAATGGTAACAAAGATACATAACCACTTGATAAATCTAGGTTTGTTATATGGCGAATTCATGAAAGATGAGCAGTACAATTAACTGTAACTGAAGGGCAATCAAAAATACAAATGAGCGAAACACTTGTAGAGGACCACGAAAAGAAAAAAGAAGAAATAGTTAAGTAGTGAAGTGGGTGTGGCACACACTATAAGCCTTGACTTTACGAATACCTGATGATGGTGTTTATTGATTGCTACAACGAAGGTTACCGACGTAGTGATCAGTTTACAGTTTGTTTTTACGATTGTTCTTACGATCCTGTGACTGACAGAGAATGTAGGGTTCCTTGTACCTGCTGACGACACCAGATCCTAGTCTGACTGTCTCTCTTGTTATCAGTAGCTGTACATATTGTGAGGGCAAAGTGATTCTGCTCCTGATGACGTTCAACGTCTCTCTCTCTCTCTCTCTCTCTCTCTCTCTCTCTCTCTCTCTCTCTCTCTCTCTCTCTCTCTCTCTCTCTCTCTCTCTCTCTCTCTATTGTTTTTCCTTCTGTTTCTTTGTTTTTGCTCACTCTTCTTTCAAATCCGTGATCTATGCAGTTCTTTGTTTCTTTTCAGTGTTGCTTGTCCTCCCTCATTATCTCCCTGTCTTCTTTCTCAAATTCCCACTCACCCCTCCTCAAACTCCGCCTGATTCTCCTCATAGTCCATTTAGTCCTCCCCTCCACTAGCACCATCAGCCCACAATGTGGTGCAGGCCTCTGTGGCGGTGTGATCCAGCCACCAGTAACTCGATCATGCACCAGATTTGTTTTGTTCTCTCCGTGACAGTCTACGTTCTTTCTCTCGTACAGCCATTGATCTCCCGTGGCAACTTTTCCTCCTCCCTTCGTACAGCCATTGCTCACTTCGCGCTCATCACTCAGGGTACATTGCCTTAAAGACTGCAACCATCTGAAATAATGATATTAGATATTATCTTGTGTAGGCAACCAGTAGTTGCCCTATCAAGAAAAATCCTGGCCAGTTACTTAAATACAGGGTTTCTTTATGACCATGACATATACACCTTAGATGTTCATGCAACGAAGGTTTCTAATTCTAGTACACATACTAGTATTACTAGTATACATACTAGTATGACCTGAGCCATTCCAGAGCTCCAGGAGCTTGCTTTATCCTGGAGGATTGCTTGACAGTGAGGTAATGACAACGACAAAGTACCGTGTGACTGTCATTTCCAGGAACTCAGGTTTCTTCATTTTCCATGGCGGTCATCCATGGGCTGGCCAGCACTGGTATCTGTGTGATGCACGAGTGAGAAGAGAACCACTGGGTGAGGGCGTGGTCAGCTGTACTTAATGGCGTCCTTGGTGTTATGTAACCTTAGTGAGACGAGACACATTGATCATTTTTTTACCACAAATACTGTGAATTCCTAATGTAATTTCGACCAGGTGGATAGATGTAATCATTCATCATTCATCAATATTCAGTGGTCAACATATGATTTATTCTTGAAGGTTCCAATACCACTTTTATAAACTCTTGCATCAGGAAAGCGGGTCTCTGGGATCAATGTGGTACGCTCTTCCAGTGGCTGAACGTCTGTATTATACCCAGAAACTCACTAGAAATGGAAGCATCAGCTTTTACGATCCTTCAAGGCAGGAATTTTCATGTGGCTGCACGGCTCTTCCTTTAAGAGCTGAATTACGATAATGGGATAATGACTAACCTAAGGTGTTGTAGAGTATAGATGCCTCAAAGAACTTTCTTGTGAACAGCTATATCATATCTACAGGGGATCTAATCACCTCAGTATGGAATATGCTCCCACATCTGAGGCGGCTTTTATTCTCTATAAACCATAATGGGATAAAAAAAAGATTCGATTTACTAATGTTCATAGTTAGCTTTCTGCAACCATCTCTCTCTCTGTATGTCGAGATGCTGCGTCTTTCTCTGTTCTGCACCGTCATTTTGGTCATTGTTCCCTTGAGTTGTCTACATGTGTTCCTGCCCCCTAAGGATTGGACCTGAGGCTGCTACTTCCCGCAGTTTGTGTGTGGCGACGGGCAACATGAAGACCGCCCGTTGTGATACCTCCTTCTCCCTTTGCACTGCTGAGCTGTGAAATTCTACTGTCCTCTTCCTATAATCTTTTCATCTCTAAGAGTCAAGTCTAGAATCACTCGAGGAACACTGAATATTTCCCTCTCTTTTTTTTTTCCTTTCGAACGAGAAGGCCTTTAATTAGAGCATGTTTTGTTTCTGCTATGTCAGTCACTATGAATATAAAAGATCCTGTATATGATTTTTCTGGCTCGCAATTGATTTATGCAAAGAATCACCACCGCTCTGGTTTACAAGGGTCATGTATGCAGTGAGAGCGTGTGGAGCCTCCGAAGTAACTTGAAAACCTGAAGAAGGAGCTCAAGTTTTTTCTTTTCGACTGGCGGTTATAACTAACGTTAACGGCCTTGTTGACCCTGGCAGGTGATAGCTGCTGGTTTACACGACAGTTAAGATGCTCTCTGACTTACACGAGAATGATCTTACTGATTCGCAGAAAAGGGGATGATCTACGCTTGTTTGATATCATAAGTGATCAATCCCTTTTTTTTTCACATGGATACTGACGTACACCTGATTTACTTGACGGATGATTTACATCCGATTCACATGAACTAATTACCACTCTCTAAGTCGGTCTACGAAAAAAAATAAGGCTATTAATCTCTGATTTACACTAAGATCGACCAATCCAAAAAAAGAAAAGAAACTTTTTATTACATCTAATATACGTGAGATATGACCATCCTCGTAAGTCAATGGATATTTATGCACTTCTGAATTATATGATGTATAACATACGATTAATTTACATGAATAATGGCCTTCCTTTCATTCTCACAATTGATGCCCTAATTCTGATCGAGCGATATAACACTTATCTGTGACATAATGATGACTTACACCATGAATAACGTATCTTAGATTTTCAAGGTGCTTGACTTAAGTCTGATTTACACGACGAATGACTTATATCTCTGATTTGCAGGTGGAAGGTTCCACCTCTGATACACAGAAGGAATGATATACCTTTGATCTATACAAGGAACGGCTAATCTTACCGTCCAGACCAGAAGATTCTACAGATAATCATGTTCCAAAGCTCCTACAGCCAGAAAAAAAGCCAAGGGATTCTACAGATAGTCAAAGCCCAGAGATCCTACACACGTATTCGAGGCTCAGAAATCCTTTAGATAGACAGAGCTCAGGATACCTATTGCTAGTCAAAGTCTAGAGACCTGATAGCTACTCAAGACACAGGGATCACACATATGGCCAAATTTCAGGTATCCGACAGGTCGTGAAAGCACAAGGGAATACCACGGGTTCTCGATGCTGAGACTGCAACTTCATTTACGACGAAGACTTTATGTTTTGACAGTTCCAGGGGTCCAAGGATTCCACATATAGTGAAGTGTTAGTAATCCTACATAGGATTATAACCCAGAGATCTTACAGCTTGACGAAGATCCCACGCAAAATCAAAGCTCAAGGATCTTACTGGTCCTCGAGGGTCATAAGCCCAAGGGATCCTACATAGTAATGGTCAGGACACAATGATTCAAAGAACGGTTAAAGCCCAGGTATTTTATAGACATTCAACCCTCTGTATGGTCAAGGCTCGAGAATCCGACATAAATCGTCCAGGTATAGAGATGCTAAAGATAACGAAGTTCCACGAATCGTACAGATGGTAGAAACCCAAGGATCCCATTGATAGTTAAGGAGTGTGGATCGATTAGGGAGTTAAGATTCATGGGTTCCAGAGATGGCATAGGCCAAAATATCCGACCAATAGTCAGGTCACAGGTATGTCACTGGTGTTCAAGGCCTTGTGGTCCTCGCGATAGCAAAGACCCTGAAATCTTGAAGATAGTCAAGATTCAAGAGACCAAGGGATCTTGCTCAGAGCCAAGACAAAGAAAGTTGAGGCCCAGAGATCCTACATATGGTCAAGATATTGGCGTCCTATGAATATAGATGAGGCACAGGGGTTTTACAGAGATGGAGCTTTATGATTCGAAAGATGATCAACGTTCATGGATCACATTGATGGTCCAGGAACGTGAATCCTAGCAAATGGTCAAGTTTCATGGCTCCTGCAATTAGTTAAAAGCCCAAGGACCCTACAGATAGCCAAAGTACAGGAGTCCTACACATAAAAGTCCAGGGAAGCTAAAGATAGTCAAGGTACGGGAATCTTATAGATAGCTAAGTCCCAGGGGTCCTGCAGAGAGTAATGGATCAGATATCCTAGAGATAATCAGATTGGAAGGATCATAAATATAGGCAAGACCGAAGTATCCTACAGACAGTCGAGGCAATAGGATCCTACTGAGGGTTACGATATATGGACCTAGCAAATGATTAAACCCCAGGGGTCCAACGAATATAGCAAGTCCCAGAGATTCTGTTGATATGTATGATCTTGAGATCTTATAAACATTCAAGGCTTAAGAACTCAATTTATACCGTCTAATTCCACAACACAAGTTATTCCTTGGAAAGCTTTAGCTGAATTTGCACTACCGTGTTCTACCCTAACCCCATCTTCAGTAGGTTTCCAGCCGGATGATAAGCTGTCACAGCTTATAGTGTCTATATATGGTGCACCTGGTGCACAGGTTGTTTCTAGCCTGAATACTTCCCGCGGGTTGATAGTTTGTCACAGCGAACGTGGTGACAGGTGGAACATCTTAGATGTTCGTGGCACTGTATGTGAGACTGATAGAGGGAAAATCTCAATTCAAATCTGGGCGCTGCGCTGTACCTGGGGAGGGAGGCTGCCTCGTTGGGCGGGAAGAGGGGCTGAGGACCGCGTAAACCCACTGAAGCATAAGATAATTGACTACTTAAGTCCATTCTTGTCAGGGACCCTTGTCATCAGCCTCACCATCTCTCGATTACATCGATGGAGGAGTTTCATGTGGCGTCTCTTTTCTTTCTCTTGTGTCTGCTTGTGAGTTTGGTGCTGATCTGGGAACCTGATTTCTTACGGTGAGTACAAGCATCCAGTGAGTGAGGGAGCTGATGAGAGGAAAATGTGAGTAAAGAGGAGACGAGATGATAACTCAAGCGGGACTATTGGGCTCAATCTTATTCATATTTTCTGCCACAGTCATTTAGCTGCAAAGCAGACTAGACGAAAGAGAAACATGATCTTTCTTTACAGATGTGCCAACACGAACGCGAAAAAAAAGGATAAGCTACTGCTGTTTTTCCAGCTTTGCTAGAATTCTATAACATCAAGGTCCAAATTATGTTTCCTAATATAAACAAGGGTTACCCGTCTGGGTTAAGGAGACTTCATCGTGTAGTTAGCATGAGAGGGTTACTACGACATAGAGGCATTGCAGATGTATTCTCTATGTGCTGATTTCTACTAAGGAGCACATGATTATACTCATTTGTTTTTAAGATAATCATTACAGCCCTTCACACATTGCTAAACTGTATAAGCTAGATATTGGTCTTGGTCATATATGGGCAGTAAAGCCCCCATGATATTTTTAATGAAGAGGAATATCCACCATTAAAGAATCCAGCTCAGGTTATGGTGTGTTTAGTTACCCCACAGGTCTTACCGCGTCTTTACTACTCACTTCTCGGTATATGCAGTAGTACCACCCTGAGTTGCTCTTCACTTAGTACGGACAACATCCTTTGGTATTCCTTAGCTCTCGGAATATCTTCATTGGCTACTCCCTTGCTCCTTAGACACTTGAAGCAATTTAGCTCTCCATGGCTCCTTTAGTGATACCTATGTTACTTCTTTGTCCCCGAAGTACTCAGACAACAGAGTACCTTCTGACCTACTACTTAAGTCCTCCAGTCTTCCACTGTCTGGCCTACCGACCAACCTGTCAGCTGTAAATGTCACACGAGGGACCTGGCCAACCGCCCGGTTTTTCATCGCCCAATTGTTTGGCTGTACAAGAGGATCAAAACCACTTTTTTCATATGACTGACACCACTCCTGGTGCGGCTGCTGCTGTCCCTGGTGCATTGCCGTTGTTGCTAATGATGCTTCTGTTGTGAAGATTTTGTCGATGCTTTCGCTAATGTTACTAAAGCTGTTGGTGACACTAGTATGTTACTGTTAACGACACACCTGCTGATGATGTTACTAGGTCTAGTGGTAATGCCATTGTAGGCGTCACAAGCAAAGCTGCTACTTATATATTGGTGTTGCTGACAACGTCCATTTTTGATGCCTAAGTTCACGGAACCAGCAACACCAGCAGATGAAGTAGTAGCTCCGTCAGTAACGTCTATAATGCCATTACAACCAGATCTAGTGACATTTATAAGCTAATGATATTGTTGCTGCAAGTAACTGTAGTGGTATGTGCTACTTCGACAAATATTGCCGTAGTCACTGCTTAGAAAGTTTTGCCCTGAGAGCACTGTCATTGGTGTTATTGATGATTCCTTATGATGCAAGGCTGCCCAACTCTATTTCATCTGCCTACACTCCCCTTGAGCTCGGATGAGCAGCCGGGGCTCATATCTCTAGAATTTAAAGCCCCACTCGACGTTAAGGTGGGAAGGTCTGACGTAGGTCGTGCTGTGTTTGGTCCCTCACCTCTCACATCATGGTCGTTACAAGCATGTTTACAACCGACTAACTGCAAGAGGTAAATTCAGGGTAGTCTATCGTCGACCAGGTTGTAAAATTAGAAAATCTGTAGAACGTCTAGGCTAACAGAGGTCGGGATAGATACACATTATACGTATATCCAGACACACACTAAATCTAGTATCCATAAAATGTATGTTAGACTAAACTGTGAAGATGAATTGACGTTCGTGAGATATCCTGTTGTGAGGAGGCTCAGTCGCTTGCTACACTACTCTAAGCCTCACTGCCGTAGGGGTGGGAGTCGCTTGTTTACCGCTCCTTGTTGTGGTCCCGCTCCCTGCCGTGCTGGGGCAAATCTGTTCCTCATTAAGTACACCTCCCCTGCCACGCCTCCCTCACCGGCCTCACCCTTTACAACCCCAGTAAGAAAACTTTCTCGAGAGAAAACAAAAAAGTCTCTCTCTCTCTCTCTCTCTCTCTCTCTCTCTCTCTCTCTCTCTCTCTCTCTCTCTCTCTCTCTCTCTCTATATATATATATATATATATATATATATGTATATATATACGCGCACTCCCATAGATCACACAAACTTAGCGGTAGCACTCCCGCCTGCCACGCAGGGGTCCCGGGCTCGAACCTTTTCTTTTGTTTTTAAAACAGCAAAAAAGTTCAGATGATTCTTTTTTACGTAGAACTTCTTATGTCAGTTCCAACACAAAATCATGCTCTCTAGATCTCGTACGAAGTTTAGTTAGTTTTCTGTAGTCACTCACTCGCTGTGGCGCCTGCTTTTCTTTGACTCTCTCGTCTTAATCTTTACAAGGAAGTTTAAGCTTTGTCTATTTGGAAGTAATTAGGCTCGATGATACCTGAAATTCAGGACATGATGCTCTTAATCGCATTCATATTTAAGTTTCATTCAGGATCCATTTCACTTCCACCGAAAGTCATATGGTGGACTGCAGTTTGTTCAGTCTCGCTACCATAAGCCATAAGAAAGTCACAAAAGTCAGGGTTTTTATACTTGGTTGAAAAAAAATTATTTGTAAACCTGAATGATGTTTACATCTTTCCCCGCATTTGATATTAAGCTTTATCCACAATCACCACCGACCGCAAAGGTGTTTGTAGGAAGGTTCTGTTTTCAGGGCTATTAGCGGGAAGCTTTGGGATGAAGTGAGATGAAAAGAGATTCAAGGATGATGTAAACTCGTGGCTCTGATGATGAAATCGAATTCAAGATCTTTTGTGGATGTTGACCAACACACAGTCCTTGTATTCTGCTGTTCTGTTGGTCTTGCATCGACGACCTACCTCACTCGTATTGGTGGGGGTAACATACAATAGAGAGTAAGCTGCTGCCAGCTTACAACTACTGGCAATGAGTAACTAAATAATAAACGTGAAAACGAATAAAAAAAAAAGAACTTATCACATTTACAGATCTCATTTTCTTTGACATAACTTTACAAGGTGCACCAAGTATTCCGTAAGGTTTTCCCTCTGTCTTGTACCTCGCACTTCATAAGTAGGACGAATACTTTCACGACACATACTGTGGAGGTCTCAGACGCACGAGTATATAAGGCGCTCAGGAGAGTAGGGCGATGAAAGTGGTGTTTTTTTTGCTCAGATTGAGATGATAGACCTACGAGATGATGCTCAGTAATGGGGCGTAATCTCGAGTCAGGAGGCGGTGATGAGAGCAAGATATGGCTCAGGAGGGTGATATTACGTGGTAACACCAGGAGATGGAATCAGATATCGACAATATGGACTTCCACGGTGTAACGGTTAGCGTTCCTGACCGTCACGCATTCGCACGCTGCTCGGGATCGAGCTGCCATGGGTTCGAATCCTGATCACCGTCTCAGAATAAAGAAAAAAACAAATGAAAATGACAGGAGGTGACATCAAGTAATGTTCGCAGCAAGTGGACACCATGGTGGGCATGTCATTTACTCTGGTTCTCACCAATATCGTCGATTGGAGCAACACCCTCACCTTCAGCGGCCTGTATTACATTGTCACATCCACCAGATCTAAGTGTGTGTGGGGGGCGCCTCAGCCCCGACACCCAGACATCCGTTATCTTCCCAGATATTATCATGAAATTTGAGGTAAAAAGTGTGGGACTGGTTGTCGCTGGTTGTCATCTGTTGTCATCCTGTACAAAATATCTCCAAAATTGGCACTGGAGACCTGTTACTGTGGCCATATTGAAGCAACTCTGATGTCTTTCGGTACGAATATAAAAGACCACGAGTATCTAAATGGAAAAAAACTATAATAGATACATGACTATAGACTACAGGGTAATGAAAGGATATTTTGATCCATAATTGTGGAAAAAAAAGACTGAAAGTTCTGGAGAAAATAGTCATGAAACTAGACTCTTACGTAGGTATTCAATTTCCAGGCAATCAAGACTTTGATTACAACGAATAATCCTCCCACACATACAATCGAACACCATTACAATCCTGTTCGTTAGCCATGGTTACATTTATCATACGATAAATCATCATTCCTATACACCTTTCGTAATATTTCGTGGCCATATATAATTCCGTATACTCTCATGCACCTCCGAAGCATAAGGTATAGACGTAATTTTCTAATGATAGATATATACATACATATATAACCTCAACTGGGAAAGTCCCGTAACATGTGAGTCGAGCACAATGCTTCGCCAGCAACCCCTCCTCCTCACCTCACCACAGCAGCCTCCTGACCCCCGGCACGATAGCATCTCACCTGAGCGCAGTAGGACAAACACTTACCGTGAGGCTGACGAGAGGACCACCCGCGACCGACACAATTATGAATCGCTTAAGGAACTAATGTGACGTTAAGTCTTCTCCTCCTCGGTCGTGAACCTCTTACGTGGGCGTAAAAACACCACCCACCCGCCCCACCACTGGCAAGTCTCTCGTATTTTTCTCGCCTTTTGTGACCTTTTTCTTTTTTCTAATACTTATTATATTCTAGCATATAATTTTTTTGGGCATCAGACTCAGTGAGGGTCTAAGGTATGCAGAAAGAGTATAAACAATTATTATGTGTTCAAAAAACATTACTTTTTTCTTTCTTCCAAGACCAAATGATGGTCTGGGGGAGTGAGTATGGGGGAGGGAGTATGGGGGAGGGAATATTGGGGAGGGAGTATGGGGGAGGGAGTATGGGGGAGGGATAATGATATCAGCAGGTCATAGGGAAGGGTCCAGGACCTGCATCTGGGCATCACGTGGGCACCATCTCTTACAATCAATCTCGTTACTTTTCCTAAACGTAATCTGTGCCTGGATGATGATGGTCAACTGTGTCACCCAAAACCATCAACACAGACGTCATACACCCAGCGAACGTCAGAAATAAAGAGGCGAAAGGCTGTTCTGTATGAAAGCTTCCTCTGAGTTCATCAGTTACACAACATCATCGGCTGTGTGAGGAGGATTTGCTCTCAAAGTGAACTGACCAGTGTGTTGTGGTGGTGTATCTCTTGTTTTGGTGTCGTTATGAAACCAATGCACGGGAGTGATTCTACTGTGAGCACAGTTAGTGTTGGTATTTCAGTTCGCCACGGACATGTTCTCCTCGGGTTCCGTGGTATGATAAAAGGCTGAGAACGAAAGATGTACAGTGTCAAATGATGATACCTTCTTAATAAGAATGTTAATGTCCGCCAAATGGGGTGACTGTGTATAAGTAATATACATTTCTTATGAATAGAGGCTCTTAAACATAAGTCTCTTATATACGGCAGTGTTGGTGTGACTGAGTTTCGAAGGGGGTGTGTGTTAATATGTAACGTAAGGGTATGGAAAAATTACCCTCTTCCAATAGCTTATGTTGTCGAGAAGGAAGTGGATTGTGGGTGGAGCTGGTGATGAAAAGCTTCCCACAGACATAAAGGCTAACATACTGACCAGTTCATAAACCACTAGACACAGCTGCTCTCAGAAATGAGAGAGAGACAGAGAGACATCCCATAAGAATTACCGTGTAGGGAGCGTAACGTAAGAGTTTCGTATGTGGGTAGATGCTTCCCGCACATCTCGTTCCATATCGACTGTGGGAGGTCATCTGAAGAGCCGCGGTCGTCAGTCATCTTAGTATGTCTATAAGAGGAGGTGCCCTACGAAGTTAGTTCGAGTTCTTTCATATAAGGAAAAGTTTATACAATGCAATGTTAACCATCCACGAAAAGACCAGAGAGAGGCGCGTGAGTGGAATGACGAATCAAAAGGGAGAAGTAAACGCGATGTAAAGTCCCTTCAGACAAAGAGCTCCAATGTTCCCAAGAACTAGAGTACTCTCACAACGCTGAAGCAATAGCTTGTCAGGGCTCATCAGCTTTACGAACTCAAGCCTCCTCAGTACAAGAACTTAGAACACTGCTGCTTCTGACCGTCAACGAACAGGGAAAAGATGAGACCAAGTATGGCCCTCCTTCGACCTCCCGTAATTAGCATGTGTATCAGGAAAAACTGGTCCAATAAGAATAAGCCCTCAAGTCTAATATTGTCAGATGCTGCGCGCCGACTGCTGTAGATCCTGCTTAGATGGTTTTCGTTGGCTGGTTCTTAAGAGGGATTTTTATGTGATTTTAATGGTTTCTTGGACGCAGAAGTAATTGGCAGTATTATGACCTCCCAAATGGTGGCGTGGTTTTATAGGTTGAGACTTAACACTTTATTCCCATGAGAGTGTGTTGAGAGTATTATGAACGAGAGGATATCTATCTATTCCAATTACGCATATAAAGATACCAAATGGATGTTGACTTTTAAAAGAATCTTCTTTCGAGAATATACCAATAAAATCATGTTCTCGTTGAAGCACTACGTGAGGGCCGAGGAGGAGGAGGAGGAAGAAGCAAAATTGAGCATTTGTGTAGCTAGACAATACTCTCATCTCAGGTTGTCCGGGTTGTCAGCACGCTTCCTTCACCTCAGTAGCGCAGTACCCTTCCCTGGCCCAGGCTGTTGTCTTTCCCGTCGTATACTCGGCTGTGCTGTTGCTCAGTCCACAAACAAACATTCCTATCATCTCTCACACGATTCATTCATCTGAAAACACTTCAGAGCACATAACTTACATGATTCATTATTCTGAATCATATATTTTCTTTATTTCTGAGGCTAGAGGAATAGGATAACAACCCACGTTTCTCTTGCGTATCTTATGAGGCGACTAACGGGGTCGGGAGCGGGGGGGCTGGAGACCTTCCCTTCCTGTGTATTGCCGCTCCCCGTAAATGGAAACAGGAAGAGGTTGAGGAGGAGGAGGAGGAGCCAAGCAGGGATTGGTCCTGGAAGGTTCAGGCTGGAGTGTCTGAATATTCATGTGTGATCGTAACCAGGAAGAGGAGAATGAGGAGGAGATGGGTGCTCGGTTATACCAATCACTGATATCGTCATCGGAATATTTCTTTACGACCTGCAACCTCATCGTCAACATTATCATCCACATCATTTCCATCATCCTTAAGGCTCTCATGATTGGTATCATTATCTTCAGCTGGGTTGAAATTCTATGCGCATACGAACGCAGGTATGTTTTTTTTTTTGTTGTTGTTGTAATATACGGATGCCACATGGTCAGATATATTCTGGAAAGACACTGATATAGAGGAAGGTATGGAATGGTTGGTTCCAAGGTGAGGGCGTGAGAGTGCAGGTCCTGCCGGAAGAGTGGAAATGTTGTATGAGACG
Source organism: Panulirus ornatus (assembly GCF_036320965.1). Lineage (NCBI taxonomy): Eukaryota > Metazoa > Arthropoda > Malacostraca > Decapoda > Palinuridae > Panulirus > Panulirus ornatus. Next base: position 26,498,535 of record NC_092241.1, read on the forward strand.
TGAGCAGTAAACTTGGGGGTGGGTTAGGAGTGGGCCAGTCTCAAGGATTGGTTCACGAGTACTCTGTCTCCCAGATCTCAGGAGGGAGGTAGGCGAGGTGGACCAATTTCTAGGATTGTTCTGAGATCTTGTTTTTCTCAGATCTCAGGAAATGAAGGATAATGCTGGGAGGCTGAAATGATCTGTAACACTTTTGAAAACATAATAAGATGACAAATGGATGATTTACCCTGAAGGAAGCTAAGTGAGAAACAAAGTACTTTCAAAGAATAGATGGTGCATGATAGATGATTTACTGTAATGTGATATAGTGAACAACGGCCTAAATAGAGGAGATAAGAAGGTGGATTGTCTATTGTTAGACGATGGCACCATCCCTAATAGATACCTGGCAAAAAGAAAACAGGAGGATCCTTATTCACGCATAACAGAAGGACACTTCCAAAGCATAAGAAATCATCTGACTCTCCGGGAACAAGGCATCAAATGGCATCCCTTAGGGCTCGTGCTTAGGATCACTTTTTTCCTAGTCTACGTAAATAACTTGCCAGAGGGATGGGATTCACTTGTGATTGTATTCATGCATGATGTCGTAATCATGAGAGGGGAACGATGGCCACGTTTGAGGCAACTTACAAAGAATTGTAGATAGGCTTTAGCTTTTATCAGGTACGTAGATGATGACCTTCAACCCCGAAGAGAAGTAAAGTGATGAAAAAGGGAAGCAATGAAAGAAGGTCTTTTGATAACTCTAGCCCTGCTGGAAACAAACTAAAGGATTCTATACGTAAATGACATTTTGGTTTACATTCCAGTCTGTCGTCAGACCACAAAAACACGAGATTGAGTGGGCAAGTAATCACTTGACTACCATTTAAGTTATAAGACTATAAGACTATATTAGAAGTATGGATCCACAACGTGCAGTAAACCAAGATAAGAAGAATGCGTCACCGTTTTGGCCATCCCACTTTGAGAAATGTATAGAACTGATGGAGAGGGTCACGCGAAGGACAGATAAAGATGATACCTGAAATAAGATAGGTGAGGAACAAGCTTTGAAATCACCCACGCTAGAAAAGAGGAGGAAGAGGTGGAACCATAATACACCGGGCAAGCTTGTTAAGTCAACTCAGGCATAACGAACAGGTCTTATGAGATAGTATGGAATGAGGAACAATAAGAGACAAGAAAAACGAGAAAAGAAATGCAATGAAATCGTGACTCTGGATGATATGAAAGTGGTATGATAATCAAGGATGATCAAGAGACTGGACCCCATGGATGTAGAACGTCTCCGTACTGTGCATACAGGTGGTTGTTGGTAGACAGTTACACCCACACACACATCCACACACACACACACACACACACACACACACACACACACACACACACACACACACACACACACTGTATAATCGAGCTGTAAATCTTATGATTCAACCTGCTCAGGACCAGTGGCCATCATCCGACCATTACCTTGGTGCACATCGCAACGCTTCGGTGACAGCACGCAGCTCCCCCTCTCCACCATCCTACTGCTTCTCTACATTCAGCCTCCGTTCCCTCCTGCCTTTATCTCCTTACTGTCCTATTTCATTTACTTTTCATCCTTGTTTTCGGACGTCTGCTTTTTCCTAATCTCTTCCTCTTCTTTGTTTTTCAATAATATCCTTGTTTCATCTCTTACTCTGTTGCTCATTATCTTGATTCTTCTTCTTCTTCTAGAATTCTTCTCTTGTTTAGTAATTTTCTCCCTCTCTATCCCATTCCCCTTTTCTCTCTCTTTCCCTCATAACCCTTATCTAATTCCGCTAAAGTCCTGCCTCTCCTCCTCCTCCTCCTCTTCTTCTTCATCGTCAGTATCATCATAATTCATCATCTACTGAATATGATTCTCTTTTCCCTCCACTTTTACCTGCTCTCCCTTTATACTCCCCTCTGTTTCAATCTCTGCTCACGCTAATTCATCTCTCCTTCCTCAACCTCCTCAGACTCCTCACTGTCATCCCTTCCTCACTGCCTTACTCTCTACCATCCTCCTCCAGCTCCCTTGTCTTCTCCTCATCCCTTCAGATCCAATGTCCTGTCGCTGGACTGGTCTCAAGGCCACGAATGCAGGAATGTTAGTGTCTGTAGCACAACCCTGACGATGCTTTTTTTTATTGTTAGTCTGGTTCTAATGACGGGTCGCGGCTGTATGCCTCGATAGAGACAAGGCCGATCCAATTCTTTCATCCAGCCCGATGATCGTGCAGAACTCGCTCTGTGTAGGGTTCGAGTGTGTAGTAAAGGATTACGAGTGTGTGCAAGGTAGTTCGATCAATCGCTTCCTTTATCATTTCAAGTCTCATTAAATGGGTAGGATATTACAGGTATTCGACAAACATGAGTATGTAGCTATCAACATACGTAGATATGTGGTAAGTTACGGAGGTGGAGAGAGAGCTCTATGCATCAAGCACACAGCAGCAAGCACAATACAGGATGGGTTAGTATCCACACATTTGAACAGTGGAGTAACATATGAGTTCGTTTAGAGAAGTGGGCTGAGGTCCCCATGTCTTCAGTATATAGAATTCATGATATTAATTGGGTCAGTACGCACATATCTTAACAATAAGGGAACATCAGGAGTTAATAGAGAGATGTTTGGATCCCTTTTTTCTTGCAGTGATTCTATCCTAGACTGGCATGACCACTGGTGAAGGAGATTAACAGCAAAGTCATTAGGATTATGATGAAGCGACCTGCATCGATCGGCTCGAGTTAGTTTGATTATCAGATACTTCTTCCTTAAGGAGCTTGTACAGTATTGTCTAGCGGGATTACCTTTTCCTAGAGCTCAGTTCGAAATCGAACCTTAAGTTCTCTGAAATCTTTAGGAACTTAAAGGAAGGCTTTTGCTACCTCATCTGCGTGAGTGGATGATAAACATGCGCAAGTTTAACTCGGAATAAGGTTTGCAGGTAGGCTTATGTACGCTTGAGCTACGTTGTTATAGCCGCTCTCTGGCCTGTGAGTCATACATCGAGAGACGTGACGTAGACACATCGTCATATTTGTTTAATGGCTAGAAAACGTTCCACGAACTGCTCGGGTAAATCGTCACCCAAGAATGTGCTACACGTCAGCAGATAGAGGAACGAGTCATCACCTCCTTGCCAGGTGTAGCGTGTGTGTGTGTGTGTGTGTGTGTGTGTGTCTGTGTGTCTGTGTGTGTGTCTGTGTGTAGGGTGTTGGGTGGGAGCTGCATAAGTTCGTACAGCTGATCACGAGCCTCCTCTCTCGACCCATGCATGGGATGAGCATTGTGTCCGGATGTAGTTGTTGTTGTTTCTACGTCTTCTTCTTCATCATCTTATTCTCCTCGTCTTCCCCCTTCTCCTCCTCCTCCTCCTCGTATTTCCCAATACTAACGGTAATATATTTCTTCCTGTCCTTTTCTATATCTTCTTCTCGTCTTCCATCCTCTCTTTTTGCCCTCCTCTCCTCCTCTCACGTGCTTCTCAGGGTCAGGATCCTTTTACTCATAGTAGTAACTTATGTCATCCTTCTCACATCCTCCGCCTCCCCACCTCCAGTCATCTGCGGGTAGAGGTGCAGTGATTCAAAGGACATACGGTGACAGTGAACGACAAAAACCACATCATTTAATTACCTATCATGTCGCACGTTCCCTGGTGTCATCTCAGATGTGAGCATATTAACTCTCTTGAACGCATAAACGCCTGGAGTGTTTGTGTCCACGAACACTGAAGTGACGAAGATAAAAAAGAATAGTGCGAGAGAGCATGACAGGCAGTGCTACAGCCTTCTAGTGTCAAAGCTCTCGAGTCAATGACACTCAAGAGGCAGAACCAATGCAGTTAGATATACCACATCTCACTACATCATCTCTACCACGCCCAGCCTTTCCCCCTCGTCAGCTGATTTGGACCTTACACTTCCAACTTCGTCCTAGAAGTTGTGTGTACCTCCCTCGCTCCCATCATACTGTGGAGTGTTGGAGGCAGAAGTATGAACCGTTTGTCAAGGTTATACTGGCGGGAAAGTTCATAGTGCAGTGTTGTATAACTGTGCCTGCTCTGGTGTGTGTGTGTGTGTGTGTGTGTGTGTGTGTGTGTGTGTGTGTGTGTGTGTGTGCGTGTGTGTGGATGTGTGTGTGTGTGTGTGTGTGTGTGTGTGTGTGTGTGTGTGTGTGTGTGTAAAGTCTTTGCGTGTATTTGTGTGTGTCTATATTGAAATATGTATGAGTGTACTTTTGTCTGCTTCCAGTGACAGAGACGGAAGAGTGTGTACAGGTCGGGAAAACCCGAGTGGAAGGGGAGAGGGAATGCAATGAGGTCATAGAGAGAGAATAGACTACAAGGAAATAGGAAACATAGAAGAAAAGAAACGAAGAATGGAGTTGTTTATGCTGAAGGTATATGAAGATAGAAAAGTGTAAGGGACGCAGGAGGACGAAGACGGAAGAGAAAAGGATGAAGTAAAAGGAAGAAGGATACGAGGAAGGGCAGTGGATCACGTGAAGGACTTGATTATTTGAGAGGAGGAAGAGGAAAAAAAAAAAGGGTAAAGCTGGGAGACATATGAAGGAGGAGGAGGATAAAGCAGTAAAGTCGCCAAAAAAATTTAGAGATAATGGAAGAAGAAAGGATGAAGAAAATATGCATTAATAGCAAATATTAAACGCAAGAATAATGCAAATACCGTTTAAGCCGAAATATATGACTTTACCAAGGTCAAAAAGTCTTTCCTTGAATGGCAAAAATGTGGAGAAGTGAGCTTCCTCCCCTTCCTCCATCTTGCTAGCGGTAAGCACTAGGAGACTCGCTTGGCTCGACCTCTGGTCTTGGTGTGAAGTGCACTTGCTACCCGTCGATTACTCTGTCGGCGGCGGCTGCATTCATTGCAGCGATGCTGGTGGTGTCTTATCAGGTACCTTGTGCTTGTTGTCTATGATTCAGCACGTTCATGGTTTGCTGACACCGTTTACCGTATGACTCAACCCAGATAATGCTGTTAGCCCTATGTAGTATATGAATCATCCCAGATGACCCTGCCGTTACCATGTATTGTATGAATCATCCCAGATGAACCTGGTATCACCATGTAGTACGTGAATCATCCCAGATGAACCCTGGCATCACCATGTAGTGTATGATTCATCCAACATAAATCTGTCATACTCATGTATGAGATGCTCCTAGAGAATCTTACAGCTTTGGAGTTTGGTTATCACCTTCGGAATACCTTGCATTGATGGGGTCGCCTCCAATATCTCTGCTAAAACCGTGTAGTGTAGGATCGCCTCCTCCTCTCCCACACCTGGAAACTCTACTAACACCAAGTGATGCAGGACTGTCCTCTAGTAACAGTACCTAGTGCACAGGTGACCGTGATCAGAGACACAGATCATGATCTGCGATGGTAACCACAGATTGCTCATAATGGTCAGTCATATAATGGCAGGCGACGGGCTGTGCAATCGCATTTCTTACCCCGCTAGTCATGATTCAGAGGTTTAAGTTACTAAATTTTCATTACAAATTATCCCTTTGTACAGCATCATTAAGCTATTGTAACCATGGCATTTTGGTGATTTTTGTCCTAAGGTCATAATATTTATCTGTGTAGCATCGTGTTTAACGTTGGTTCACCATATCACGTTGGAACATTACCTCTACTCGTTCGTGGCCATCTGGAATGAGCGGAAAAAGTAAAGATCGTGAGGAAGAGAACGTAATAGCGAGTCCTGTGGACCTGACCACCTACACTGTCGTCCTGCCACCTACCTAATTTTCTGTACTGTCCCAAAAGTTTTAACACGCCGTATCTTTTTCGCTCGACACTACACGTCATGAGGCACAAATGCAAAATATCTGATGAGGCTCTTCTTGTCTTGACCCATCTCCTTCAGAATTCTCATTCTCTGTTCATTCATTCATTCATTTATTCATTCTTTACTTTTCCTTCTTTTAAGATTCTCATCCAACACATATTTCAAAACATTTTCCTCAAGCCTTCTTAAAGTTCCCTGCCTGTTATCATAACAGTTATCACGTCTATGTTACCATCATACTTCCCTCCTCGTCTTCTGCTGCCTTTGTCACCTCCCGTACACATCAGTCCATCGGTGTGTTGTTATGGAGATGGAACAATTGCTTTCAGGTGACTGTTCTCATCAATAACGCAATGTCACCGGTTTTCTTCTGTTGGCTACCGGTCTGCTTTGTGCCATTATTTTCGAATTAGAAAAAGAAATAATACCAGAGTGTGAGCATGAAATTGATACATTCATTGCTCTGTAAATGACTTGAGTGTTATAATAAACTTTAAAGCGTACACATGTTACCGTCTGTCCGTCAAGTGTCTACCTCTGGGTACAGTACATATCAGCCTTTGTTAAACATCCTTGTATACTTAATGGTTATACTTGTATAACGTCAGTAAGATAGCGCCAAGGCTAGTTTGAGTATATCTACATATGTACCAAATAGCCGTGAGTGCTGCAACCCGCCTTGCTCTTTATCTCACTTGCATCAGAGTTCTTGTGAAGACGAGTTAGTCCCCAGGACACAATATGTCCACAAGATGCAGGTTTCAGAGACAGGATTTTGATGTGCTACAGTTCCTACCAAGGAAAGATGATTGGACAGAGCTCGGAAGGGCATAGCTATTGACTTCCATTTATCACAACAATGTCTGTGGAACTAATGTGGTATTTAAGACTCAGGCTGCCACATTCCCAGAGGAGTCCACATTATTGTAGTTATGACTGCAGCCAAGGGCCCGAGGCCCAGGCTCCCACATCACCAAATGTGTTCAGAATGTGGTAGTTATGACGGCAGCCAAGGTCCCTAACCCCAGCCTGCCACATCACCATAGGTGTCCACATTGTTGTAGTTATGTGTGCAGTCACTGGCCAGAGACCCAGGCTGCCTCGCCACCAGAGGCGTCCACACTGTAGCAGTAATAAGACCCATGCTGCCAGACCATCCATAAATCTTATCTCGTCTTCTATGACACCTCATTTGATGCTCTCGTCATTCAGTCTTCTAAAACTAACAACTGGGTGTATCCTAGGTTTATCTTCCTCTCCGCTGGAAACCAGTCCATCCTGCATCCAGCGTCTGACTAGTTCTTATATACAGTATAATCTGTTACTTTACTGTGCGAGATTAAATCAGACTTCGAAATGAGTAAAATGATCATAACAAAGCAATAAAATTCTGGGATAATTTGAGGCGGTTGACATAGCGATAGGGTTAGCCTTAAGATGGCTTGAGAACAGAGTTGCCTTTACCCATTTTCTTCAATATCATACAGTACTTTCATCTAATCATGATCAATAGATGCTTGAGCAACCAGGCAATTAAAACCACCGCGACGGTGAAGTGGTTAACTATAATTGGCGTATTACCCTCGACATGAGGATCCGTAGATAAAATCTGAGAAGTATGACTAGTAAAAACCTATGAAGAATACGACCCACGAATGATATCTTAAGACTCACGAACTGTGACTTTTTTAAGTTATGGCCACCTATACAATAACAGAATGACTTGTAGGTTAGACTTGTCTCTATAGGCTGTGTGTGACCAATGATCCCTCGGTAAGGCTTGTAAAATACTTCCTCATGCTTACGACCTGTTACACCTGTTATACGATCGGTTTATGGATGCGGCCTGCAATTTCAAGTTTTGGGTGTCTGATAACCGGCGCCACGCAGAAGGATAAGTGCTCTGCCTCATTCAGCAACAAGACAAATTGCTCTCCGCAACGAGCTATCAGATCACACTTTTGATTGTCTCTCACTGGGAGGTTCATGATTAATTTTCGAAGGCAGTTGAGTTTAATTTACAGCTTTATGAAACATATTTTCATCTTCGCACCGAATATGATTAATTTGTTGTTTAAACAGACAAAGTTCACCTTGTGTGTTTCTTAGGCCAATACAGCATCCAGCTTTGATGGATCACCGGTAATATTATACCAGCAGATGATAGATCTAAGGCTTTAGTGTGTTAGCTAGTGTTTACCGCACCCTCTTGAACACCTTGAGTGCAAGAAAGAGAAACGATGACTCAGTGAGAAGTAAGTAAGTGTGAGATATGTGGCAATATGACATGTACGGAAGAAGGAGATTTAGAGTAGAACGAGAAGTATGAGAGATCAGAGAACTGGAGAAATATGAAAGAAATCATCAAGAAATATATTACGAACGAACAGAGACTGTTGGAGAGACGGAAAATATGAGAGAGATAATGGAAAATGGAAGATGTTAGAATATTTGAGAGTGAATTATGGACAAATAAGGCTTGAGACAGATTTCTCTGTCATCTTTAGGCAGGTGTGGCCTGATAAGAAAAGATTCTCTGGAAGAGTGATAGAAAACACAGGGTTAACAGCACTTCGTTAGTTTGAAGGAGATCCGGGAAGAGGACAACATAAAGGTGTAAGTTGAACGATACTAAGAAATGACGAAGACTGAACTACGAACGTTGCTAGATACAATCATGACATTTAAGAACAGGGAGGAGGTGTTCCTTAAAGGTCCTAAAAATGCCAAAGATGGATACGAAGGATAACGAAACCATCCATCAGTTACATGCAAACGGTATGGAATTCCTTAAAGGGCCTAAAGATACTACAAACGGATTCGAATGATAACGATACCATCCATCAGTTACTTGCAAACTCTATGGAAATGGTTCAGCTCTGTATCAAGACATAGCCTTCGTAAATGTTACCTGGTTTCTCATACAATGACACGAACTCAATACGGCGATATGTATCCACGTGTGTGTGATCCTCCAGGGAGTACTGTCTGTGAACTTTGGTACTCAATATTAGGCGTCTTATACTAACTTAAGATATCTCCTTTTTTTTTTTAGCTGTTTCTTAAGATCTATCCTCGTTCATTTCCACTGCATATTTCCGAAAGATTAAGTATCTGATAGAGCAAGAAAGAGAATAATCATTGCCAGCACTGAGGTTACATATAACTCATAATGACCTGAAGGGTCATGTATCATGGGATCCGATACGTCCAACCTCCCTCATTAGCTGAAAGAGCTGTTGCTTTGTTGATCATGCTAATGACTCGGTCTGTACTGCCGACAGAGTTCAGTTGAAGGCTGAAACTCTATCAGTATACTTTGCATGTTTCACCACTATTCTCAAACTCAAGTAATTCTTCTCTTATACAGAATTTCAAGAAACTTTCATAATGATTTATGAGTCAGTCTTCACGACTCTTCGAGTTCAGCGTTGTTGTTAGATTAGGCCAGGGGTTCTCAGGTCCTCTAAATGAGAGTTTGAGAGATGCCATGGCTCGATGAACTATGTATGGTTACCAAGGGAGGGCCTATGAAATATACGTGATCTGAAGAGACTAGTTAATAAGATGGTACTAGACTGACTTCTGTGCATCTTGTGGCTGACTTGATGATTGGAGAATCTTACCTGCAGTATATCACATGAGAAATCATTATGTGAGGTTCTACTTCTGGTAATGCCAGTAGACGTGTAGCAATGAACAATTTCCTTTGATCAGTTATTTTTAAATATCACAGAGGAGGTTTAGATATGCAAACTCAGCATAATGATTTCACTTATTTCACATGTTTTGCGCAAGCCATCACTGCTTCCCTAAATGCATCCCATTCCTCCCCCACTCCCCTTACCTCCTTTGTTCTCACCTTTTTCCATTCTGTACTCAGTCTCTCCTGGTGATACTGTACAAAACAGCGATTCACTTATCACTTCTTGCCGTTTCAAGGTTTAAATGATAAGGAATGTCGATTGTCATGAAACTGGCGGGAGATCTTCACACTCGTCATATTAAACTGATCAATAGTTATGCTCTTAACCAAGTTCTTTATTTTTCATCGACCCATTTGCAGAACGTGAGGGACCTATCATGCTACGAGACTCAATACTGTTTGCTGAATCGCAGGTACTTATACTTGAGCAAACAAATGTGTCATTTTTTGCCTAACTCCTTTTATAACCTCTGGCTAACATATGGAAGTGATAGAACGAGACCAGTACAGAGTGTGGGGGATATGATTAACTGTCAGCTTTCGATCAGAGTTTTGTAATCCTGAACCAAAGGCAACCTCGCTTGGAATATCCTTTAGTATTGCTAATCACATTTGTAACGCACTGGCCATACTCAGACCAGCAGCAATATGCCACTCTCCATCGTGATCACGAATCCCTCTGACATAGGTTAACGAAGGCTCTAAGAAAAACCTTGTTGAGAACACAGATGCTTCTCTGTAGTTCAGATACTAAGTTAAGGTTTCCTTAGATCATAAGATTGACAAAATGAACGGTGATACTTTCATCTAAACAGTTGTTAAAACTGTTTATTTCTAATGAGTCTCAAGAAGTAGAATATTTAGGATGTATCGATCATAGAACGAGTATGACAGGTGGGACCCGGAGCAAGAGTCGTGTTCGCCATACACCGTACCTTCCTGTAACAGCGCTGCGATTACCGTTGACGTGGAGCCGTCAATGGACGTAGCTAAGGCGTTGCGGGCCTTTTAGTGACATTCCTCTCTTCCTGTAAGATTTCAGTGGCTGCCATACTGTTAAGTTGTTATATGACAGGAGCACGCCTTAGGGAATACTGTCGAGGTGCGTATATCCCTTATATCTTTTTCTTCCCTTCCCTCCTATGACTTACACTGCTCTTCCTGGATGCATCCAGGTTCTCCTTAGTAATGTGTAACCCTAAGTATAATCAGTTCTTTAGTTCCAAATAATTTTTAGAATAATTATAGAGCTTTCCAGACACAGACGTGTACTTCCAAATTCATATGTAGATACTGTCCACTACAAAGCAACTCTCATTATGCAAAGTAAGATATCAGCCAAATGCGTTTGAATGATAGACCTCACCCGTGAATTGTTTAAATTCATTTATTAATTCCTCTTCTGTAACTTCTAAGACTTAAGTAAGACATCCAGACTCGTTGGACCAGCACCTGGGCGACTGTCGGATATATCTCTGACTGTAGTAATAGGGGAAAATACAGTAAAAGTGCAGTGAAATGCTGTGTTGCGAGTTTACGAAGTGATAACAAATACACGCATCGCTATGGGAACACTTATGAATGGTTTATCCAAACGGGGTTAGCCTGGGTCAGATAACGAGTTCGCTCACTGCTGCTGACTCGTAACTTATCGAGAGGCCTGGGCCAGACTTTAAGACATCATTATGAAGTGGACTGTATCAGGCGCCGAGTATTAATATCAACACCTGCTGATGATGGTTGGGCTGAGTTAGGTTGTTGTGCCACTAATTAGGATCGCAAAATACGGCATCCGTAGTATCGTTGTTTACCTGAATGTATGACCGTGTTGGTGCAGTAAATGTGAAGCCACAGCTCACACTCCACGAGTGAGATGTTCTCATGTGAGGGCTCTTCACTCTCTCTTAATTATTATGCATACATATATATATATATATATATATATATATATATATATATATATATATATATATATATATATATATATATATATATATATAATGTTACACATTGCATACACAAAGAGACATACGCGCATAGAATAAGTCTCTGCCGTACACAACATAGATCAAACCAGTCTACCCTAAGAGGTAATGGTAACTTACTGAGATGAAGGTAAAACAGATATATCGGTAATGATCATGTTATATGGGTCTTGTTTAATGTTATGTGATATCACAGAGAGAGGAACTTGATTCTTTCGTAAGGAATGGAAGTCGTCATACTGTGAACTGTAAATGATCGTGAAATTATTTTCTTTTTCTTTACGGCTGAATTATCATCTATTGTCATAATGACATTTAATCCTGCGCACCCACCCCGTAAGTTATGATTTATGCATATCCAAATGCTTGTGTATTTTCGCAACTTAAATTCTTGCTTCCTGATCATGAATATAGGATTTCACACTCAGAATGATACTCACTGATGGCCGTACACGCAGCATAGAGATGGTGACACCATAACCATGTAAGAGTCTCCTGTAAATATTATGTTCCGCAGAGCCTGGCCATCCAGACGAACAGTTGAAGATTGTTACAATAGTTCTGTTTACATCTGCAAAGCTAATGGAGTCTCTCGGGTTCATCACAAGATGTCTCAGTGAAACACCTGCAATGCCTGATCATGAAGCTTCGAACCATATCATGTTGACAGAACCCATTCCTTGTAACTTAATGTATTTGAATCAGACCTTTGAATCTCACATCAGACAACATCTAAAGGTCTTTTCGTGTCTAAACCGTACAAACCAAAGGTGCTCCGCAGAGATAATTATGTAGAATTAATCTAACTCGAAGGATGGCAGCCTCTGTCATGTATATATCACAGTTATTATGTAGTTGTCAGCCTTTCCTTCTTTGACCCTTTTCTAAGCGGATCATATATTTTTATGTCTTGGGTTAGAAGTGTAGCAAGTCTACACCAGGACACTGTGAGTTCCTACCGAAAGCCCATCCTGTTCGTCTGGGGTTGAGCACCCCATGTCGTCAAGATCAGTTCCTGAGGTAAGTGTATATAGCAGTGAATGTCAACCAAGATACTATATGCACTTGACCACCCGGTGCCAATGAGTATAAAGGTGAAGATGATAGACACGCAGATTATTCCAGGCCCACCACTAAGTTAAGAGTCCAAGAACTGTTTTAATCACGTATGACATCAAAATCCCCCGCGACATCTCTAGTGGTTATTTCTCATCAGCATAATGTAACACCTTGAGTTTACATGGCATCTGAACACAGCTGAAGTTCGTATCATCCTCGGGTTCACAGAGCCAGAGGGACGTACAAGTCAGAGTATCAAAAGCTAGAGTGGCAATGATCCTAACCCTGGAAGTGTAATCATTCTCGCTGACTGCACCAAGGGTGAACATCCCGTAGAGTTGGTTTAGCGCTTCTGCAATGACATCACTGTTGCCGCGCATCGCCATCTTAATGTACCCCGATTTGGTCAAAGATTCCCCCCCCACCCATCACAGATACTATATATAGTTCTTAGTTTAACATTTCAGGTATTTTGTAGACTCTAATTATGCACTTAAGACCCAAACTAAACTTTAGATTTAGTTTCAAGACTGATTACAAGGCGATGATAGTGGGTGGAATAACAACTGAATGATTAATGTCAGGCAGGAGAGTGTAGGCGTGGCTAAAATGTCAGTGGGCGGGTCTCAGTGGGTGATTGTGTCTATCATAGGTTGTGTGATATAGGAAGAAATGTCTTCTTTCCATACCAGACAGTTGGTTCAGGTAACAGGCGAGCGGCCTTGGTTAATTTGATCTTGCTTTTTCTAATTAAAGATTTTCGATGATGATTAAGTAAAGATATATAGTTTAACGAAGTAAATCTTAACCTTCAATTGTGAATGTTTTAAGGGTTAGAATACTGTAAGAGTTGTGACACATCTTTATCCCTGACGTATTATTGACACGGTTAAAACACTGACAGTTTGCGGAAAACAGATGACTGCGCTCACGGTTAATATAAACTTCTAACTTTTATTACACTGTAGTGTACTGAAATCTATCACACTTCGACTATATTTCTTTCGCTTCGAAATCTTCTTTGGTATATCTATATACTAACAAATCTTGCTCATTCTAAATCTCTTAAATTACTGTAGTCCCGCGCGCGCTGAGTGATAGTTCCAGATTCAGTCAACAGGTGGTGGTAGCTTAGAATGGCAACCCGGCTCGTGCTGCCAACTAGTGTCAGCCAGACGAAACACCGTAACCTACAGCATCATCCTCTCACTCGCTGATGAAGGAAAACTGTATCTCCTTCTCCTCCAGGGTGAATTATGTATCATACGTTAATACTATGTGCTGTATGAATATTGTCAGAATTTCAGGAAGAGGAAGAAACTAATATTAGTTTGTATTCGTATTTTCGTATTTCTAATATATATATATATATATATATATATATATATATATATATATATATATATATATATATATATATATATATATATTTATATATATATATATATATATATATATATATATATATATATATATATATATATATATATATATATATATACAGACATTATCTGCCTCATGATTATAATGAAAGTATTTCCAAATGCCTATCACTTTATGACCATGAATATGATAAATATAATACATCAGTATCTTAACTTTCAGTGTTCGGCTCATATTGCTTTGGCGAAAATTCTCCCGAAGGTAAATAGAAACATACCATTTTGTTTTTATGTGCTTTAAGACGCTTTCTGAACATGTTTATGCTGAGTAGGCACTGTGTTCGTTCTTGTGTGGTCTATTTTGTTTATAATGTTTTTGATTAGGACATCCCGGGGAAACTTTAATGATAAGCAGCACAAGATAAAGCCAAGGGCATCAAGCACTTTAGTAAAGACAACAGAATTCACCAACAGCTTTATCATATCCTGGTAAAGCTGCAGGTGATACGTACAAGAAGCAAATTCGCCACCTCTTGTGCAAGCTGCCGGAGCGACTACTTGTATGAAGCCACATGTATGCAGGAGTGTTGCTCGGGATGATGTTACCTGCCGCCATGCAGCAACTTGGACCTAGCCAACACCTGTGCCTCTCCAGGACATTGAGCCCTAACACTCTCGTCCACGATGCCTCCGGTTCACACACTCTACTCCTCTCATCCTCACCACCGTCATGCTAATTCTTCTGCCACTCAGCAATGCACGTCCACACACACACACACACACACACACACACACACACACACACACACATGTTTATCCTCATAACCAAGACTGTTTTCTTTTCGCTGGTTCACACGCTGTTCCTTGTCCATTTCTGATGCATCAAAGGGAATACTGGGTTACTGCCTTTCCTTCTCGCATCCTCAAAAAGGTTGAGTCACTAGATTTGCCTCTCCTGTTCTTTGCACTGCCAGCCCACATGGATTCGGCACTGCTCAGCGGACTACATGCTCTTCCTTATTTGTTCACAACAGTTCTCGGTGAAATACTCTGATTGTCTCATCTTGGGCACTGACAATGTATATGTCACTGCGGCTGTTTCTCACTGCAAGGTGTTTGTGCATAAAGAACACATGATATGAAAGGCAAGGCAGTCGGAAAGACTGAAAGCGAAGTGAGCCTAGCGTAACTTGGTGGCGGACAGTTATGATTTGCGCTAGTGTCTGCCATGTCCACAAAGGTTTAGATTGCTCTCGTGAACAGGATTCTTGAAATGCGAAATGTATTCTTCAAGTAGTTCTTATCATGCGAATATTATGCTTATTACAGGGAACATCATGTTTCTTAAGATCAGATGACTATACTGGACACCATTTTGAATATGATATCAGTCCGTAAGATATACAGTATCTTCGTTTTATGATGAGGACCATCATAATGTCGTATCATTTGCACGCAATTCATTCTTTTGTACGGTCCATGACACGCTTGGACATGAAGCAAATTACGATAGAATGAATTAAATTGATGACAGAAATACACTCATTGTTTGCCTACCTGACATTTGACATCCTGGGCACCACAGAATGATCTGTGTGGCTGGAAAATTGGTACCTAATAGAAAATGTATATCATTCGAAAATAAGAAATCATGTTACCTCTCTCTAACACTTCTAGATAAAAGATTTTTGCGCGTTGGATAAAAAGTAATTGAAAACGGCAGAAGTAATGGTATGAATTTGTTTCGTGTCCATGACGCTGTCTCATTCAGCAAACATCACCTGTATGATTAAATCTATGTCTATATGATCAAGAAGAAGAGGAAGATTGTAAAGAATTCTGACACTATCTTCAAACTAACATTTAAGTCGTAATGGCAAATATGCTCACATCTCCAGTGCATCCTAAGTCACTTGTCTGGAAAAGGATGGCACAGCTGGGGAGCACAGGCCTGGCACTGGGGAGCAGCAGGATCCACAAGCGATACCTTAGTAATTGGTAACGAGGGCCAGACTGTAGGCGAGGAGGAGAACTAACGTTAGATGATACTGAAAGAGCAGTTATACAAACCTGAGGTATTAACCTACCTATCTTTATGTATGTTATCTAGAGCTTGATGTAAACATGCCAGAGATCTTGATGATTCGCTCCCTAGCTTTTCAGGACACCATCACGAGAGCTGTGTTGTGTGCGTGCTGTTAGACTACAGTAGTCTCCTCTTCTCTCAACACCCCCACCAACCCCTAGCGGCTACGCACCCAGAGATGACCCCTAGCGACCTAGACTGTGTGGACTGTCGGTCAAGCGTGTGGATATGTAGCCTCAGTGGCACACCTCTGCTACAAGCTCAACTCACTGCCAGTACGCCGAGGGGACTTGACTCGTCCATCACACCGTCACCAGGATATTTTCTGGATATATATATATATATATATATATATATATATATATATATATATATATATATATATATATATATATATATATATATAGTATAGATGCGTCGACGCTGTACCCTAAAAGAAAATACATTTTTCTGTTTACGTTTGTGGTGACGTGAAATTGCCATATGTAAGTTTGTCCCAAGTACATGTATTACTTTACCGCAATAATAGGGAGATCATTGTATTACTGAGGAAATTATTTTGGAAAAGAATTGGTTTACAGCGTTGACCACAGGATATAAAGCCGTTCGCTTTGAGCAACACCAGTTCGAGGAATAAATGAAGCTAACCACAAGACAGCCAATTCTACATTCAGAACCACAGTGGTCTGCAGCATCGTGAGATCGGTATCGGTTTTCGGAGCTTCGAGTATGTATGTAGTCGCTCCCACGCATTGTTACTGAAATACCGGGGACAACACACCAAAGCTGATCACTTACCTACAAATCAGGTGACCCAACTCTTGTGGGCCTTTACATGATAAGGTTGTTAGTCTTTAAGACTAATATAGGATTAATTCTATCATATGAATCCTTGACCGAAATAAAGAGACAGTCTTGATTCGCTCTGTTCCATAGGTAGATTCATTACTACCTTCTGTAGAAAATAGGTATCGCGCATTATACTTCCTTAATGTTGTATTACACACCAACAAACTATAGACAAGTGTATGAAGAAACAACCACACTCTCATGCAGGAGTACCATGATAAACACGATATAGTTTCACAATCGACCAACGACGAGTTGTGAATCACAACAGGTTTGGTCGGGTGAGTAAGAGCAAGGTGAGGTTGAAGATGAGGATCTCTCCCACGCTCCCACGTAGTCGTGGCGCTCCTCACTCCCTTTACACACTTCCCTTCCAGTCGACGTCCTTTACGGTTGTCATCCGTCCATGTCCTCGGCTAGGTAGCATTACACATACATGGAAATTTACTGTGTACATGTGCAATTATCTGAACGTATGAAGTGCATGTACTATTGACCATTTGTGTGTCTTTACTGTTTGTCCTTGGAGCCTAAAACGCCAAAAAAACGGTGTAATAACTTTCCACTTTTTTTCTTAAATACTCTAATTTGAATTAGATCGACCTCAGGACCGACAGTTCAGTGAAGCGAGTTCACTGAAGTCAGCTTTGGATAAAGGTGATACATATATAGTTCGTTTATAATCAGTGCTACTGATAAATTGTTCTTCATAGGTTTAAGGTTTTCATACATCTATAATATCATAGCGTAGACAGCTCGTATCATCTCTGTATATGTGCTTATCACAGCTAACTGTTACGAAATGCCTAGAATTAATCGCGTTAAGGGAATATTTTGAACAAATGCGGTTTATTTAGTCAAAAAAAAAAGAAAGAGAAAACACATTCGTGAGTTTGAGTTTCAAATGTGACTTCGAACAATGAAATAACAATGGAAATAAAGTACGGTTGAAAAACAGAGATGTTTTCAATGGTTGTGACTAGTAGAGAGGCTTAAACTCTATTCATTATCTAGCTTCACCTCCCTCTTGCCCATCACTCTCAGTCTCTCTCCCTAACATGCTCCACTTCGTGGCTGATGTGTCAGTGGCTCCTCTTTCTTCCTCCCCTTGGTAGAGAGATCTTGACCCTTCTATTGTGAAGCTTTACATCCATCCGCCTTTGACGAGACTATATCACTAATGGGAATAGTCTTGTCAAAGAACTTTCCCACTCTAAAGGAGTCTACATTTCCCTGCTGCTGGAAATAGCGCAACCTTGGGCAGCAGAAGCCTTTAGTTCATTAAAAAAAAGTTATAATCAGAAAATTAATATACCCTTGCTACATGCCTCATCTTTCTCCTCTTTCTCCTCATTCAGGTGAGATGATGCACTGGCTTGCATCAGCTGTCGTCAGGAGACAGGGTAATTACGGGAATTAATTACAGGTTAATTGGTGGCGGTCTAAGATATGCGAGGCGGGACCTTTGGCAGATCCATACTCCTCCAGAGGTCTAAGAGGGTAGCCGGGGCATGACAGGTCTATCACACACTTTCATTTTACACTTTTACTCTCCTGATCTTGATATAGAAAAATATAAGTTTTATTCTTGCTGATAGAGGACAGTCTCTTGCCCCCTGTATCTCTGGCCTCCTTTGAACCATCTCCTTGGTATGCTGCTGTGGGCCTGGTGAGCGCAGGGTGCGAATAAGTTGATCATTCCTGGATTGGCTCAACCTGTTTACCATTATGTGAAATATGACGGATCATATTTGATTCTACCACTGCCTGTTGACCATAGTTTTCTACGTAACTATGATGTCTCGGTACTAGTATTTGATCGTGCTGTACAAAGCTTTTTTTTTTTCTACACAGTTCTCACGTCCTGAAAGTAGTTAGTTAAAGACTTGCTCCATGATAAACACTGAAGCCCCGTATATTTCTCATTACCTTCCCTCATTCTGCAACCCATTCCCTATATCTCCTTCCCATCTCCGTCACGAGACTCTCTCTCCCTCATCTCTGCTTTACCTGCTCTCCAAACACACCTTCACAGGTGACCCTCCTCCCACAGGCACAGTAACAGTGGATGCCTGGCACGTTGCCAGTGTCAGTAGGTGGTTGTGGGTTGTGCTGCTGTGCATACCTTGTAGAATATCGTCTTGGTGGGTGGCCGAGGTGTAGTGCGAGCGGGCTATTGCACAATCCTTGTAACGTCTGGGTGTTATGGGTGGCTTGCGATCAGCCTGAGGCTGCTCATTTACAGATTTCGTAATATGTAGACCAGTTCAGTTGTGTTCGTCGCGGTTGTGCAGATAAGCGTAGGCAGCGAACGAGGTGTGTGTTTGGTGGACAACTAGAGGATGAGCCCTTTGGGCTTGCTCAACAAGCCCTCTTGAGAAGTTATTGGGCCAATAGTCGCGGTGACTGCTGCCTATGGCTCTGAATGCGGTGGGTGTCAGCGACGGCTGAAGACGCGTTGGGGGAGGATGGCACTCGACCGCATTGCAATGTATCTGACCCTGTCACTATGACTACAGAGTGATGCACATCCAGGTAACGCTTGGCTCACACATGGGATGATATCATGTATCAGGACCTAATGGTGAGCTAAGTACGTACAGGAGTGAAGCACTTAAGGTGTAGAGCGTTAGGAACATACTCCTCGCTCGCTATTCTTCCCGTCAACCGTAGATAATCATCTGAGTTAATCGACCAACACTGATTGAAATCGGGATTAAGTGGGGAGGAGATTCACGTAGTTAAGACGCAGATGGTTAAATCTGAGTAGTGCTGACAGTGACCCGTCCTAACATCACCTCCGAAGCACATAGATATATAGATATATATAGATATATATGTATATATATGTATATATATATATATATATATATATATATATATATATATATATATATATATATATATATATATATATATATATATTTATATATATATATATACCCTTCAGGCCGAAAGCGCAGGTCAGCAGTGGCCTCAGTGCCTTATAGTTTTGCGCTGACTCTAGACTCTTACCAAAGTGAGGTCATCACCGGGATCCGAGTCTTCGTATTCACATTACCGTCACCGACGCCACACACGGGCTGCCTCTTCCCCGCCACCAAGCTTGAACTTGGCTCTGTTCGGGTTATGGTCACCGTCGGCGGCCATGGCTCTGTTCAAGGTCTACCGCCTCATCCACACGATGGAACACTGTACATGTAAGAGGAGTGAGTGTGATTTCTGGGTTGTGTGGATGGGGATAGGGAATGGGGAGATCTTCACTGCTACTTCAAAACGTAACGTACTAGCAACTAGTCAGTCTGGTTTGGAAACAGTTCAGTCGGTCAGTTATTCCTCAGCTACACCTTTCATATGTGTATATGGCATGCGATGAATTATGTCTCTGTCGTGAGTTCTTCCTCAAGTGTACTGTTTACGGATGTGTAACTTACATGTATTGCAAGTGGTCTGTTAGGCGCGCATAGAAGTAAACCTTTCGATATGTGTGTTCGCCGGATAGAGACAATGTCTGCTGACTTGCACGTATGATCAATGGTGAGAGGGTGTATAGATATCTGTTTGTGGACTTATGTTCTGTCCATAGAGTTATATCAGCGCCCAAGAGTAATCTTTTCTTTAGCACTTCTTTGTTGAAATATTTGTAGCCAAGCACTGTGACCACAATGCGTCTGGATAGGTCTACCTGATTCAGTTCCCTGGGGCCACAAGCATAATGAGTATATGTGGTTTTAGAACCATCCTTAACGCTTGAAAGTGTTCAGAAAATCTTTTGTTTGGTGGATATAGTTTGAGCAATTTGGCCTTAATCATCCCAGACATTGGTAGGCATAAAACCTGAACAAGCAGCCGACCAGGTCCAAGCACATAGTGTCCGTGAAGAGTTGTGATGTCCGTTTGTATGTGTGAAGAAAGAAGTCGTTCAAATAGTGGCGTCTGCACCCATGGATAATGACATGTTTGTCCATGGTCGTATGTGATGTTTGTACATGTATCCGTTGTGGAAGGTCTTCTAGGAGCTGGTACCTCACCTCAGTACTAGAGGAAACCAGTGTTGGCTTTGCCGTTGAAATTTTGTAAACATTGTATGCATATCACGTGACCTGGTGCATCCAGCAGTTTCAACCTGTGTGTAAAGGTCACAGTAAATTTCACAATGAAATACTATCATTTACATTGTCAAAACGCCTACTCATGAAAAAAGAAGACTGATTATCGTGATTACAGCAGAAATGTTGAGTATAAAGCCTCTTCATGTGTACCAGATGTGCCAGATGCATCACCAGAATAATTCAATCTACCCCAACACTCATACAACACAACCTCCGCCTCTTTATTTCCACAAAAATAATTCGTAGTCTTCACCGTCGCTAATACAACTCCTCCGGACATCTAATAGTAAACATACGTAATATCAAATCGAGCTTTCTTTTGCAGTCCTAAGTAAAATATCCTTGAGGTAGAGTCAGACTCCTGCGGAGGTCCTCTTCCTGAATTAGACAGCTCCTGCGCCCGAGAAGGCAAGCCAAACTATCGCCCCCGCACACACACATCAGTACACTCCTGGTGTGGGTGCTAGGAGGGTGGTCCGCTGTTGTGTGTGGAGTAATTGGTATTAAAGTTAAACTAGGTATTTCTTTCAGCCGATGAAATGTGTTACCTCATTATAACTAGCTTTCAGTTAATGGATCAATTGCCAGTTGCTCACTCACCGATTTAACTCGTAGAGGTCGTATTATACAGATGTAAACTAAATATGGTATAGATTTTCGCAATGCAGAGAGAACACAAACAAGGAACTTACCAAATCTGGTGTACCTCCAGCCAAACAAAGCTCCACCCATCAACTACCACATTACCATAGGCTACTGAACCCTCCACGAAATACCAAACCACCAACTGACTACCACACAACCAGGAATCATGGCTAACTTCATTGATCACAGCTTAATTGGCAGCTGTGGAGAACATCCGCAGGACTACAAGAACAATGCCGGGTTACTCAAAGACTATTAGACCAGACCAAAGTCTTTCAGAGGCGATATTGTCGCTCGTAAGGTATGTCCTGGAACACCTTTCAAGAGCAGGAGCCAGTGGCACGTCCATCTCGCCTTTTGTACGCTGATGAAAAACCCAAGAGTCACGTGTGTATACATAGGAATATGGCAAGTGAATTCGCCTGACGCCGATAACAATGACGCTGGTATGAAGACCGTGTGGCCAGATTATCCTCATGCCATCATCTCCATCTGGGTCCAAAAGGATAGCAGGAATGCAAAAGTAATGAATGCATTATATAAGTTATCAAATTTTCACATGTACATGTATGAATCTGTATGATAACGACATAGAGTTGAGAATATTTCGAGTGATGCGAAGAGCGTCAGAATTTAACTACGGGCTTGAAAGTTTTCATTATATTTCCTCCTTATGCCGGTGAAGTAGTGTTACGCAGTTGGCAGGATCGCCCATCCATGGTTTCCAGTGTGAACACCCACGGAGCACAACTGTACTGAACCCTTACTTTTACCATTATCGTCTGGAAAACTACCACTGCGTTTCATAGTGTTTCGCACGGTTATATATTTGTCGAAGTTGGCAAAACCTGTTAAAACTCGAGGAGAGAATTTGCTCGTTGTGCTGAACTTATCTGGAATCGTGGGCGAGGTACTATTCTCTCAACAGGATTATTAACCACTGAATGATTTGCCAGTGAAAGTGGTTGAAAACAGTACAATAGACACACTTACGAATAGACTTGATAGATACTCTGCTTCAAGTCCACGACTTTCATTATTTGCTCCTTAATAGCCAAAATAACAACATGCTTGTTATTCTCTTAGAATTATCCGTACGACATCTAAGTTTTCCCCACAATTCTGTGAGTTTCTGATACCTTCCGCTATCACAGAGCCTCGAAAGGACCCAATGGTTTGTTGTTTTTTGGCCTCGAAAGGACCCAGTGGTCTATTGCTGTTTGAATTACTTTGTTATCCTTTGTATGGATGACGCTCGACTGCTCGTTCGAACTTCTCTGATCGTTTCAGTACAGTGCTCTATAGAGTAAGTTTACAATCGACCTCGACGGATTTGATACTGATGCCTAACTCCTGGAAAAGGTTACTCCAGTCTGTTGTGGTGAGCTTCTTC
Source organism: Panulirus ornatus (assembly GCF_036320965.1). Taxonomy (NCBI): domain Eukaryota; kingdom Metazoa; phylum Arthropoda; class Malacostraca; order Decapoda; family Palinuridae; genus Panulirus; species Panulirus ornatus. Next base: position 26,521,600 of record NC_092241.1, read on the forward strand.
AATCATTATTTTCTTTTACGTGGTCTGATGTAGTTTCGCCACGTGTCTTACAAAAATTTCGATTATTATGGAGCCTTGTGAGAAAGACCAGTGCAAGGATGGCAGGGAAATTTCATGGTTCGTGAATGTCTATTTAGCTCCAATTCTTTCGCGTTATGTTTATATAGTGATGAGCCGCACTACAGACTTGTGAATGTAGTTTTATGATGTATCGCCTGGTAGAAATATTGCTATAAGACTTTTTTTCTTGCAACATCTTCAGCATGTTTTACCACAGTGAAATATAATGATATTCCATCTTTTTTTAATAGATTTTAATAGTTTTCAACACAGTATTCCCTTCCATCTCACTTAGAGTCTATATGTTAAATACACTCAACTAGAAGGCAAGATTCTACCCTTAGTACCACACGAAAATTTCCTCCTTTCATCTTTCCCTGACCAGTAAAGATCACACAACTCCCACATGGTATCTTACCTATGAAAATTGAGCCATAACCAGCGTGCCTCCTGCCGCAGGTCATGGCGGGGTGAACCAGCTGGGAGGAGTGTTCGTGAACGGGCGGCCGCTCCCGGACATGGTTCGTCAGAGGATCGTGGAGCTGGCTCACAACGGCGTCCGCCCCTGCGACATCTCCCGCCAGCTCCGCGTCTCCCACGGCTGCGTCTCCAAGATCCTCTCCAGGTAGGTAACTCTGGCGAACGTAGTCGTGATAGTTATAGTATTCAAATATTAGTGGCAGTGCCGATGATGACAACGGCTCCTCGAGTGGTGGTGATTCTAATACTGGTGGGGCGAGTACCAAAGATAAAGAAATTATATGACAAGATTAAAAGGCTGTATTCTTCAGGTAGGAATGGCATATGATACAAAAGTTGTGACCATTTTGCGTTGCGTTAATGACGATCTCGTGTTAAGGTGAATACTGCTGCGTAAGTCCCACATCTAACATAAAACAGTATTAGCCAACCAGCTAGCCAGGTTGCGGCTGGTTTGGTACAGTGGAAGTGGCTGCTGCACTTAGAGGACTAACAGCTAGATCATGATTAATCTGATCCCCTTAGGATGGTTACCGTATCCAGGAAATTCACCCAGAAGGATAGTGTGCACACTTGACCCAGCCTGTGGTAAGTTTCCTTTTACTGGCTTGTCTAGCTTGGAGTTCATCTGACGCCGCTGACAGACAGGTGCCGGCTTAGCAAAGAAAGGACTTATTAACCTCATTGTATAGGAATATAGGGAGATATAAAAGAGACGGAGATGAATCAACGTCTAGTGTAGGAATATAGGAAGATATATAAGTGCGGGTGACGAACGCAATCTTGCGTAGGAATATAGGAAGATATATAAGTGCGGGTGACGAACGCAATCTTGCGTAGGAATATAGGAAGATATATAAGTGCGGGTGACGAACGCAATTTTGCGTAGGAATATAGGATGATATATAAGAGAGGGAGATGAACAAACATCTAGTATAGGAATACTGGAAAATATATGAGAGAGGTGTGGCAAACGCAGTCTTGTGTAGGAATATAGGAAGATATATAATAAGGGAGTTGAACGAAGACGTGTCTGGTACAACTTCCTCTGCTGGTAGAGGACTTTCTGAATAGCTTTAATGAAGATCAATAACTCAACCTCAGCGAAGGTATGGGAAAAAAGAATGGTAAAGGAGGAGTTCTGTCTCGCATTAGAAAACGTTATGGAGCGACGAGCCATTTCCACCGAGACTGGTCCTCGGAAATTCGTAGATATAACACTACTTGAACTATAGAAACAATTACACACGCCCACGTCTTTATGACAGAGCTTTGTGTGGGGGCTCTGCCCAGCGCGCGCGCTGTTCCGCCGTTTGGTTCGATATAAACGGTGAGTAGCAACAACATACGTGCAGGTCTGACACCGTGTCTAGACTAGCCGATCATCTTCAATACTTTGTTGATCTCAATTTGCTTTCATAGTGAGTGTCTTTTGCGTCATCTGTCTTGCACTCGGAACTCTCCTCTCTTGCTTATATGATCCTATCTCGTTCGCTCGTTACATGACTAACCTAAACGTGTATCGTCCCAAAATTATGATGAGTCGATCATCATGGCGCAAAATTTGATGTGCCCACTGATTGCAATGAAAATTTGTCTACATACATATAGTGGTTGATTCTTTGCGCTTGGCTAATGAAGTGTATATTCTGTTTTATGTATATTTTTCCCTCATTTTGTACTGACGCGATACGTTCACCATATTCATCAACGACGTACTGCCGGGCGATGTTATGTGGCGGTCTTTCAAATGCAGTTCTAGTAACTCATATATAAAATGCAACTCATAATAGAATTACAGACTGAATCTTTATAAACGTCAAAGGTTATGAGAGTGATTATTATTGTTTGATAATCAAAACATTTGACAAGATTCGACTCTGATATTGTAAATGGAAATTTGTGAGATTTCGTATTAATACGGAAGATTCATGTTTCACGCTCCTACAGTTTCATCATTTTCTTAGTGTAATATGAGACAGCCCCACACTTCGGCCCTTGTAAGTAAGCTTTTAACATTTTCCAGGATTGTATTTACTCCCGTCATTACCTGCCCACAATCGTTCTTTGCGGCTGATAAACAGCTCTTAGCGCCAAACACCTTAAGCACCTCTCTAATCTGGCAGTTTCGTTACGTTTCCAACGGCTGAAGTGGAGTCTCTTGGTGAATAGATCTTTCATGTCTGGCACATCTCCTTCCATGCGGGATATATGAAGACATGTTTTCTTTACTGTTGCAGACATGCACAACTGTCCTCCTTTCTTACGTTGCCTGATCGGTTTGCTCACTGTCTGTTGAAGATAGAGACTGCAGCATTAGGGGGTCTTGCCAGCTCCCTTGCATTCGGAGCACTACCGTATAGAACCTTTGGTGGCGTCTCTGATTACGAGCTCACAAAGCGTAGGAGAGTGGTCCCCTCATGACTACATTCTACCGCTAAAGTTACCTGTGGAGCAATTCTGTGTTATCCAGTAATAATGAAGCATCGCTCACTAAACTGTCAGATGGCCAGTCATGATAATGCAGTACCTACAGCACCTTGAGGACATACCTGTGTCGACTGATAATTTCTCAGATTTTCCAATCATATTGATGTGTTTTCACGCATTTATATGCTTCCACGTTATTCCTTCATAAGGCTAAAGTTTTCTCGACATAGTTAGAGGATCGCTTGAATCTCGTTGAGCTAATTTTAGCCAAAGTTACTCGTGTCTCGGTATCTCGTGTGGTTCCTGAAATAACCAAACGGTAACAAGTTTGTCCAACACAGTCAGCGCCATCCCTCTTAACCTCCTGAGTCCTAACTCCTGGTGACATGTATGAAACATAGATGAAAGGAGCATAACGAAGGAAATTGGTGGCGGCGTAGAGAATGAGTACGAATAGAGCAAGACTAACTTTTTCTTAGGTTCACGTCACGCAAGGAACAAACGACAGAACCAATGTTATGGGTTGAATGCTGACTGGATCGATATTGTTTATAGTCTTGTACCGCAGGAGAGAAGTAAGTATATTTCTAAGCAATTTTTAAACAATTTGCTTCCCCGTGCACCAGGTGACCATGAACAAAGAACCAGCTCGTCTCCAATACACAAAAATTGACTTCTATCAAACGTTATGTCATCAGGTCTGAACATACACGCGGCTACGGGGCGTGACAGGTGAAGAGGGTGAGGGTGGAGTATTGGGCAGATGGAGGAGGTGGCAGGTGAGTGAAGGTAGCACCAGGAAATGCTTCGTAAAGGTGCACTCTTAATATGCTGAATAATTTACTCGAGAACTTTACTTGAGAAGTGTAGTTACAATTAGGTGTTCCTTGTCGATGACTTTGTCATGATGGTGAAGTATGACATGTGTGAAACTGAAACTTTAAAGAAGGTTCTTTGTCGAGGAGTTTCGGTCAATAGTCTTTGTTTATACTTCTCGTTACTAACCAGTGTAATCCTGACAGCATGATATAAACTGAATGTCCCTCAATATTCTTTATGCACTGAAAGAAGATAAGGATTTTGATACTTTAGATATAGTTTGGAAACTATCACAAGTACTGATCTAACCCCAGAGATTCTAAAGCATATGATTATGACTTTATTCTATATGAGCGTGGCTGCACCTGCATCATGCATTCACAACATACAACACTGCCGCCGCCACCGTATGCACAGCAGCAACACACAGGATTGGATTTGTACACCAACAACATCACATACTCCTGCTCTCTGCCCAGTGGCATGGTATCTCTCTCCCAGATCTGTGAACATCACCATTAGTTTTGCACACCGACAACACATCCCACTGGTTTGTGTACACAACAGTAACATATAATAGTGGTCTCGACATGTAACCAGCACATATCACTAACACTCCACTGAGACATCTCACATATCATTTATCACCAACACATGGACACCAGCAACACATTGAACTGCTCTGTGTACATTAACAAAAACATTAGTCTGTCCACATCACCGACAAAAGCCTTAGTCCGTGCACATCGGCGGTACATATCACTGGTTTGCGCACAGCACCAGCATATACCGCTAGTCCGTATTCACCGCATCGTGTCAAGCTGGTGGTGTAACTTATTAACACAATTAATCTGATCGCTTCGCTCGTCTCGGCCTATCAGCAACACTACCCTGTATACCTCGGTCAGCGATAGCCCGAGTGTATCAAAAAACATTTTCTTGTATTCACATACACTCCTGGCCAGTTGACACCAACAGCCTCTGGTGTGTCAAACCAAGAACACTAACTCAACAACTGTAGTGTGTGGACTTCATCAACACCGGCTTGTGTAGATCATTTTCAATATGTTATCAAATTCAGTAGTTGTTTGTACAACTCAGGATCATTTATCATTCTTTTGCAAGCCTCTTTACTAATATGTGAACAATAGCAACGCTACTCTCTCCATGACAGTGTTGTGTACAGAGTAACACTGTGTTGTGAGCATTAGCGCCGGTGATCTGCAAAATCCCTCAACATACATCAGTTGTCTGGTATGTAAACATCAACACGCTCTGTGCACACTACCAAAAAACACTGGTTCCAATTCTAACAACACTGGTATCTTAACACCATCATCAATGACTTCTTAACGCCAAACATCAGTGGATTGTAAGAAACAACATCAGATACCGCAACTCATCTGCGATACTAATGTGTGCAAGCAATCAGCACTGTTCTCTGCATTCATAAATCACTAGCCTGTGCCTACCTTCAGAACTAGTCTGTTTACACCAGCAATACGACTAGGCTGTGAGATTTAGCAATTCCGATCGCAGTACCTCCGCAGACATTAAGAGCGCTCACCATAAACACTGATTTGGATACACCATCAACACTAACTTAAACAAACTAATCAACACGGGCACAAGCAGACCAATAACGCTGAGTGGCATTCGTCTGCAACAATATACACACAAATAGAACAAATCTTATCACATGAATGACACTAGTCTACATACATCAAAATCGCTAGTTATTCCACACTAGCGCAAGTAATCTACACACTCCAACACCGGCGCTAATACACCAACAACAAGACGGTCTATATATTTTAACAACACTGGTCTTTACACATCTACAACCCCTTAGATTTCACGGAGCTTCTCTTTCACCGCAATGCTTCTTGCTGGTGACCTTAGAGACAAGCAAGCAACTAGATGGATTGCCCGAGAGTCACCTAAGTTGTGGGTTCATGTGTAAGGCCTCTACCGATATGAGCGTCCGAATAGATAATCAAGAACCACCACTTTGAATGCTGCCGAGGTACTGTCTGAAAGGTCAGAAAGATGAGGAGGAGTCAGGCTTGAACTGGTGAAATGAGGAAGGGAAATGCTTGCATTTTTCCAGGAGAGGAGACGAGTTACGGGTATCATACGCTCTTTTGTGGAAAATCATCATAAGCAAAGAGCGAGAACTATCATTCTTTATGGAACATTTGTGCTTTGACATAGTTCGTAAGTCGGCATATATATATATATATATATATATATATATATATATATATATATATATATATATATATATATATATATATATATATATATATATATATATATATGTTCCTAAGAGTCCACGGAGAAAATGAAACGCGATAAGTTCCAAAGTGCACTTTCGAGTAATAATCACATCATCAGGGGAAACACCAGAGAGAAATATAACAGTCAGTTGATAATATTAATATCAATGATAATGATGATTAGGAACATTAATAATAATAATAACAATAATAATAGTAATAATAATAATAATAATAATAATAATAATAATAATAATAATAATAATAATAATAATAATGATAATAATAATAATGATAATAATAATAATAGTAATGATAATAATAATAATAATGATAATAATAATAATAATAATAATAATGATAATAGTAACGATAATGATAATGATAATTATAAAGAATGGTTTATTGACTTCAGGCAATCATTCAGCTGAAAATATACATTTGAGGTATTACATACACGGGGATCATCGTAGTAACTAAATACTTAATCATGAAAGAGCTTAAGATCAAACTTGGGGAAGGATAATACTACGCTTTGGATAAGCACATGGTTGAAGTCTATTCACATTGTACAGGAAGTTTACAGAGTAAATTCTATAGTCTATACATGATACGTGTAGTGCGATTAGTTGAATGTTGAATGATATAAAGCTACATATTGATTGATTTGCAGTAGTACTATGTTTACATACATCGTGTATTTAATGGTTAACAATACGTAATGTAAAGCTACATACTTGTTGAACTACAGTACTACTATGTTTACATTTATTATGTATATAACGGTGAGAGCTAAGTGATAAATTTTTCCACTTTGATTGAATTATAGTAACATAGTAATTTACATACACATAGCTGAGGGTAAACAAAGCTATTTGTTTGCTTTGCTGTACGCTTGTTCATGGATTGTTTATAACATCCACAGTAGTAAGTGTAGGACAATTCTTGTATCTGTACGATCACTGGTTGGTACACAGTGATTGTGGTGACGGACGTCAGCCAGGGGAGGTTATAGTCTTGGTGGTGCAGTGCTGGTGCTGGGTCACAACATAAGTGGTCGCTGTGGTCATATGGATCACAACTCCAACGGTCGGAAAAGACTGAGGATTATGTCCATATCATGTTGTTTACACTGAGGTAACTACAGCTCCGACATAGGCCTCTCGAGAAACTCTCACTAGCTCACTGATCAAGGTGTCTAATTTGTATATCTCTCTCTCACAGTGAAAATAGATACTCATGTGTGGAGATGGTAGGTACAACCAGGCGTAATCCAGAGAGAGAGAGAGAGAGAGAGAGAGAGAGAGAGAGAGAGAGAGAGAGAGAGAGAGAGAGAGAGAGAGAGAGATCTAGTCGACATGTTGACATGTAGGCGGACCGAGATTGCCACTGAAACACGTCCTACCCATCCAGATTATGTGTGTGTGTGTGTGTGTGTGTGTGTGTGTGTGTGTGTGTGTGTCTTTTGAGTCATTCATTCATTAATCTATTAATGCATTTTTTTTTTTAGTGATTAACATATATCCTTAAACTGTTCAGGTTCATCTGCTTTCGTCTGTTAACTACGCTAACCAGCTAACACTCGTGGCCTTCGGGGTGTGGTGTAGGCGCGGTCCAGACGATGACTAACCCACGTTGCTGTAGCTCCTCCGCCCCACACACACACACACACACACAACCTTCCTTCTTGCAGGTATTATGAGACGGGATCCATCAGACCCGGTGTAATCGGCGGGTCTAAGCCCAAGGTGGCCACACCTACAGTGGTGGAAGCCATCGCCAACTACAAGAAACAGAACCCCACTATGTTTGCCTGGGAGATCCGGGAGCGGCTTCTGGCAGATGGTGTGTGTGACCAGGAGGGCGTTCCATCTGTCTCCAGTATTAACAGGTGGGTGACGGCTAACAATGACTAACCCACGACCATGTCATTCTTTTCTAGATATTACGAGACCGGCAGCTACAAAGCCGGTGTCATCGGCGGCTCCAAACCCAAAGTAGCGACTCCCCTGGTGGTGGACACCATTGCCAGGTACAAACGGGAGAACCCGACCATGTTCGCCTGGGAGATCCGGGACAGGCTGCTTGTGGAGAATGTTTGTACCCAGGAGAACGTACCCTCCGTGTCCTCCATCAACAGGTAACGTTGGCAGTAGACTGGAGACCTGCACTTACCCTGCCAAGCCTGTTTGCCTGCTTGCTTGTTGTGGTCTGGCTGAAGGCCTGGAATGCACGCAGAAAATCAAGAATTTTACTTTTGTTTATCTGACAAGCCTGCACCTCCCTTACACGCTACCTCAAGAGGGCACCATCAGTTTTGCACCTGTTCGTGTGTACATACATATGTGTAGTTTGTCTGACAGTGTTGTCAGACAGCTCAGTAGTAGCAGCACTTGTACCCTGCACCTTTTCCACGTACTGTATATCTTTAAGATTACCGCTATTGTAAGTATGCTTTTGTTTGCAGAAAGCTTTGGATTCTTATTTTCAGGTTGATAAAGAAGTTACCGCTCCGTGTACTAATATGCATAACATTGTAAGAAGAATTTCACATGGTCTTCTGAACCGGTTTTTGAGCGTTTTTGCTACATGTCGTGTGCTTCCTGTTACATTGTGAATTATGCATCTGTACTGCAACTGAAGACTCAACTCATGTCCCGAATCCGGTTCCATTCCAAAGAAATGGAAACGTTCTGTGATATACCGACATAAGAGGTGAAGATAGATCATCAGCACTAAATGGAATGATAGTAAATAAAACGGCAGCTGCAGATCAGTTTTATCGCAGGGCAATGAAAGAGGTGGAAAAATGAAATAAACCCAGGACGGCTTTATTTTTTTTTTTGAGTAAGTCACTCGCTACGGAAAAAGTTGCAGAGGCATGGAAGTTTGCTGATGTAACACCGATATTCAAAAAGGTAACAAATTACTGTATGAAAAGTACCGTCAAATCAACTTAGCGTCTGCAATTGGCAAACATGTTGAAACCATCATTCTAGATAAAAGTGTAAACCATTTAGAGGACCACCAGCATTCAGGATGAATGTAAACCATTTACAGGATCAACACCTAATTAACGATTCTCAGCGTGGTTTTTGGCGAAATCGCCTGTCTAACCAATCTGCTTGTTTACCTTTTTTATAATATAATCCAAATTCTTTTCTGTAATTAAAGCAGCTGATGTTAACTACTTAGAAAAATATTCGATAAAGTTCCAGAGAAAATGTTACAGACAAAAGTCAATTCTCAAGATAGTACTGATAGAGTTGTATTTGGATGATTAAGAAGTTGGATGACTGGCCGTAGTCAAACAAAAGTGATTAATGTTCAACCCCCAATATGGTTAGACATAGCAACTGGTGTACAACAAGAATTAATCTCAGGACCGGTTCCCTTTCTCACATATATTTATAATATTGATAATAGGATGCATTGTAAAGTATCGAAATTAGCAAACAGTACTAAGTTGGAAAATAAATCTAATACAGATATTAGACGTCTACAGCTTCAAACTGACGTAGACAAACTGATAGATTGGGCTCGTAAATGGCAAATAGATTTTGATATCGATAAGAGTAAATTTTCACGTATTGGCAATAAAAATGAAAGGTTGGGTTACAGTATGAATTCTCTTTAGCTGTAAATGGTAAATGAGAAACAGAGACTTAGGAAAGATGATTGCTTGTGATTTAAAGACAAGTAAGTGGTACACAGAAACAGTTAAAAAGAACCAAATTCTTCGATTTATGGTAGAGTTATCGAATTTATCCTACCCTTTTTAAGTCACTGGCGTGCCCCATCATGAATACTGTGCTCAGTTTTGGTCACCCTACTTGAAAAAAAAACAAAAAGAAAACAAGCATTCACAGACAGGAGAGAGTAACAGGACTGAGCTACCAAAATGACTCCCATACTGAAAAAGAAATCTTATCTAAACCCACTGAAAGATATGAGTCGATTTAGCTTAGAAAATAGATAGTTAAGATGTTATACAACAGAGGTGTCTAAAATTATGAAAGGCTTCGATAATCTCGATTTAACAATTTACTTAAGGATAGATATAGTTTGACTTCGCTAGCGGTAATGTATTCATGCATACTCATGGGAAGACATTTTACTTCGAATGATGCTAAGAACTTTCTCTTCAACAGGATTATTAATATATTGAATCATTAACCAGGCAGAGTGGCTGAATGCAGTACCATAAATGTATTTAAGAACAGGTTTGTTTAACGTATCGCTTCAAATCCACGAATGACATTATTTGCGTCTCTGAAGTCATATGAAAAATGTATATTTTTCATCTTTGAAATATTTGTATGATTTTCTCCTCTTTCCACAGTGACTCATGAGTTTCTGATCTCTTCCATTATAAGAATCAGTCTAAAAAAAAGACCAGATGGTCTATCACTTTTTGAATCCCTTTGTATTCCTTCCAGTTAATCAAATTCACATTATTTTCTAAGACACGATGGTACTACTATGATCCTTTATGTGTTATATTAAAGAATTATAAGATCACCCGTCTAAGGGATTTCATTCTGACTTTAGAAAAGTGACCACAGGAATAGATTTAGCGTAGTATTACAAGCATGAGCAATTGATTTCAAAATAGGATTGAGAGTATTTGCGTGGTGTGAGGAATTATGATGGGGCAATCACCGAAGTCCTACCCCTAAGTAGTAAGACGTACGTAAGTATGAAAGATAAACCGGAACACATGCGTCCTTCTGCCTGATTTAGATTCTTTACGATCCATGGCAGTAGTGTAAACAACCTATGTATGGGGAACTTGGCACACCTTCGTCACTTAATCTAACCTAATTTGTAACTTACTCTGCGGTGTGTCGTGATACTAAAATGACCCCAGAGAGATGCTAATACTGGTGGAATGAGAAAGTTAGTTCTTTATGTAAAAATGTTCTTAGGGTATCCACTCTACCATATGTGAGATCTCCAGGCAAAATAACCACAAAAACAGTCCATTAGTAATCTTGGTAAGGTGAACTGTTCCAGCCTATACACGACCCCTTTGAGGTGCCTTACGTAGTTTCCATGTAACAGACCAACAAAGTCTCAATTATTCTGTGCTTCACCAGGATGCGAGTCAGGTTGTAACGAAAAGGATCATGACGATGTCAGTAGCAGGAACTAAGAGTAATATAAAGGAACCTGTAAAACCATGATTATTAAGACATATTACTTTCAACACCGACTAAAACATTATGATTTTTTATTAGTGTCATATAAGCGGAGTTAAGTGGTCGACCAGGGCCGCCGGCTCGCTCAGCATTCCTACCCAGCATGTATTATGACAGCAATAAAGTAACTGCCATACGGGGCTACACAAGGCAGAGGCGATATCATTTTTCTACTGGGTTAATTGTTTTATATATTCTCCAGAGCCACTCCGTAGGTAACGGTAGCAATAGATCATGCAACAGTCACTAGTGAAAAAGCATTATTTCGAATCATTTCGTCATTTTCTGTGACGAGAGGTACGTTGTTATATAAAACTTAGTTTCAATCCTGGGATGAAAGGAACACTTTCAACAATGTGCCTTTGGAACGTCGAATATAGCAGCTATCAGACATGGTGGGTTTTTCTTCAGACTTTACCGAAGCATTGTAGGTCTTATATTGAGTATAGGGCCACCTGTTCGTAATGCTTCTCGTCTCTCCCGTCTGAGCTGCAGTTTAGAGAATAAGACTCTTCAACTCTCCCAAGGCAGCCCTGCCTAACTTACCAGCTAATCATTTCATGCATAAATCTATCATCAGCGAGCAACTAAAAGTTGTTTGGATGCATTTTGTCAAAAGAAAATTGTGCACGGGAGTTAATTCCGGCGTAGATGACAACTAAGTTAGTACTAAGATCAACTTTCAATAATTTCTCAGACACCGGACATTACTCATAAGATTCAACCTCATCAGGTGATTCAAGCCATAGCCAATGACCATTCAGTTTTGGTTGGCATCTAGCGATAACCGTGGTGCTCCAGACTTTCAGACCCTTCATAACCAAAACACCATCCATCATGTGGGAAGTAGATTACCCTTCCTTAGTTCGACAATGGACAATGTAGTTCCCTTGAATTAGTATATAAAGAGATGAGGTGAAGCGAGGCACTGACGAGGTGGCTCCTGGTGCACCATCAGGAAAAAAGTGCGTGAACAACACTCGTTGTTTCTACCTTTGCCTACCTTTTCTTCCTTTGGTATTTGCCACATTGTTTGCATCGATGCCTGGAACCCGGTGGAGACGCCGAGAACGATAAGCCTGTGCTCCTTAGTGGCATTTTATAACGTGCAGGCAGTGTGTGCACCACTCACTTGGCATTCGTGACTCCCAGCTTGTGTACGCACTGATGGCATTCATGACGGTCGGCTAATGGACATTACCGATGCTTGAGTCTCTTCTTACTGGCATTCGTGTGGGTCAGCTTATATACAAGTTGCAGTTATTCCTAAACACTTTTTTTTCTTATGTACAAGGTGTTTGTATTCGTGACAGGGAATTGGTGAATGGTGGTCAGCTTGTGTGACAGACTTAAATCCTGTTGTGATATTAGTCACCAGCGCACGCACGCTCTTGGTCTCGATAGGCCATGTCCTTGACACTGGTAACGGTCAACTGGTTCACGTTGTTGGTCTAGAGCCGTTAGCCTGCGCAAGCTTTTAACGTTCGTGAAAAGTCAGCTTGTGTACGATGTTGACGTTCATGACAATGAGTTTATGCATGTACTTGGTGGTTGCAGCAGACAGCTGCTGTATGCTGATGGTGTTCTTGATAGCTTGTGCACGTTGTTGGTGTTCGTGTCAGACGGTATGTGCGCTTTGATGGTGATCCCGACTGTAATCTTGAACACGCTGTTGGTATTCTTGACAGTTAGCTTGTACGCGCTGGTAATATATATATATATATATATATATATATATATATATATATATATATATATATATATATATATATATATATGAGTGGATCTGTCAGCGGATGGAACCATGGAAGCGGAAGTGGATCAGAGGGTGGGGGAGGGGGCGAAAATTGTGGGAGCCTTGAAAAATGTGTGGAAGTCGAGAACATTATCTCGGAAAGCAAAAATGGGTATGTTTGAAGGAATAGTGGTTCCAACAATGTTGTATGGTTGCGAGGCGTGGGCTATGGATAGAGTTGTGCGCAGGAGGATGGATGTGCTGGAAATGAGATGTTTGAGGACAATGTGTGGTGTGAGGTGGTTTGATCGAGTAAGTAACGTAAGGGTAAGAGAGATGTGTGGAAATAAAAAGAGCATGGTTGAGAGAGCAGAAGAGGGTGTTTTGAAATGGTTTGGGCACATGGAGAGAATGAGTGAGGAAAGATTGACCAAGAGGATATATGTGTCGGAGGTGGAGGGAACGAGGAGAAGAGGGAGACCAAATTGGAGGTGGAAAGATGGAGTGAAAAAGATTTTGTGTGATCGGGGCCTGAACATGCAGGAGGGTGAAAGGAGGGCAAGGAATAGAGTGAATTGGAGTGATGTGGTATACAGGGGTTGACGTGCTGTCAGTGGATTGAATCAAGGCATGTGAAGCGTCTGGGGTAAACCATGGAAAGCTGTGTAGGTATGTATATTTGCGTGTGTGGACGTGTGTATGTACATGTGTATGGGGGGGGGGGTTGGGCCATTTCTTTCGTCTGTTTCCTTGCGCTACCTCGCAAACGCGGGAGACAGCGACAAAGTATAAAAAAAAAAAAAAAAAAAAAAAAAAAAAAAATATATATATATATATATAATCGTGAGGGAGCGGGTGGCTGGAAATCCTTCCCTTCTCCTTTTTTTTGATTTTCCAAAAGAAGGAACAGAGAAGGGGGCCAGGTTAGGATATTCCCTCAAAGACCCAGTCCTCTGTTCTTAACGCTACCTCGCTAACACGGGAAATGGCGAATAGTATGAAAGAAAGAAAGATACAATCGTACGGAAGGTTAAAACTCAGAGTTTGCTGGAGGGTTATGGCATGAGTCGATCGACCTCATCCTTGGCTGCTATACCTCTGGTTGCTGTCCTGCCACTCCTCCTCCTTCTCTCAGCGGTACAGTACCCATCTTATTTCTCTCTGGCTGCATCTCCCCTCATAGATGAGCTTCTTCTTAAGAATCTTTTGATAATTATAATTCATCTCCTTGTGGTTTAACATGAGCTTGTGTCGGTGACATCAGCAAGGATGAGCATCAAGTTAATGTAACTATGCGAATGGAGCCGCTATTTTTTGCCACCCTTCCAGAGCTCTTGATCTCCTAGTTTTATCCTCAATCAAACGCCTGATTTGCCTCCTGACAGCAGTTATTGGTTGCCAGGTAGAGGTGTGAATGCTGATAGAGATCAAGAAATGCAAAAATCTGCAACTGATCTGACTAAACAGCATAAATAAGAGATACATATTTCGGAAAAGCCTACTGAGATAAACAGTGTGACTGTAACTGTGTGATCTCATGACCTGCGGACCATGATGGCAAGAGATGTAGTAGGGAGGAGTGAACTACCTTTTTGAAGAAAAATGGGATCGCGTCTTACGACACAATTGTGAAGGCTGTTGCCTGAGAGATGCCGGTAGTCGATCCTAACATAAGTTGTTAATGCAAGTGATCGAAATCTGTTATACTGAGGTGGGTCTGAGTAAGGTAGGCTTATGTGAGAGTGTGGCTGCGTTGCGACAGCTAAAGAGTGGAAATAGGCCTGGGTTGGAGGCTGGTGTGTAGCTGCAATTTGATGCGTGGAAGGGAGTGCAGGTGGTTGGGTTGATGTGGCGATGTGGTAGATGTTAATTCCGTGTTAAGATTCCCACGGATAATGTACTTCTTTTATGCCACATTTTCTAGCAGTTTGGATTACAAGATTTACGTAATCGATCTTATTCCTTTTACACGATCTTGAATGATTTACATGCATCGACAGTCTTGACAGTAAAAGGCTATTTAAAGTTGGTCAGTCTACTTTCATCCATGGTACTGGACGCAGACTCGACGGAAGTCAATTTAATGTGAATGCATCAAAGTAGTTTCTCTTCAAGAAGATCTTTGATACATGGAATGATACAAGAGCAGGAGTAGCTGAGAGCAACACCGTTAAAGGTTTTCGAATATATACTGGAGGATTACCTCTCCTGGAATCTATGACTGACTTCAGTTTGTGGCACCATTAATGAAAAGGTTACGGTCATTTTTCCGTACTTCATGTATCTGCCTCTCTACTCTCTCATCACTAAAAGGTTATGTCTCTGATCTCTTCAGATGTCGTAGATAGCAACAATAAGATGCTATGGTCTGCTGCTATCTGCTGAACTTTGTATTCATAACATTATACCATTAGCTAGTGTCAAGTTTATAATTCATTATGTTGAATATGCCGTGTAGATGTTTTATATAAGGCAATATATATAGGCATGAATTTATATAACATGGGATATAGTCTTCCTGTAATCTTTGATGATATCTAACCTAATAATCTCAGAGTCTGTCATATAGAGTTTACGTTCCCACTATTACCGCTATGTTGACCATAGTCCCTTTGTCTTTCTCCCTCCACCTCCTCATGACCATCACCACTTTGTTGTGTCTACTTCGACACTGTCACACTTTGTGCTTTCTCCCATTATTGCCCTCTGACCTCCTCGAGTTCACCATGTTCCCCTCACCTTCACCCCTCACACCACACTACCAAGACCCAATTACCAATCCTACTCCACCCACCCTCACCGCTGTCTACCTACCATCTGTCGTCACTCACTTCATTACTTCCGCCACAACGTACTCCCTTCATTATCATTGTTCTGACGTGCCCCCGTCAGCACCACCGCCCTCACGTGCCTCCCTCACCACCACCGCCCTCACGTACCTCCCTCACCACCACCGCCCTCACATGCCTCCCTCACCATTACCGCCCTCACGTACCTCCCTCACCACCACCGCCCTCACGTACCTCCCTCACCACCACCGCCCTCGCGTGCCTCCCTCACCACCATCGCCCTCACGTGCCTCCCTCACCACCACCGCCCTCACGTGCCTCCCTCACCACCACCGCCCTCACGTGCCCACAGAATAGTGCGCAACAAGGCAGCGGAGAAGGTCAGGCACGGGCTGCCGGGGACGCCCTCACCAGTGTCGCAGGCCACCTCCGTCATCACCCACGTCCCTCCCGCGCCCCACGAGACCGCCCTCCAGCGCCCCGGGTCCTACTCCATCAACGGCATCCTCGGCCTTCCTCCCCTCACAGATCCTAATGGAAACATTCACAAGAGGAAGAGGGACGACTTAGGTAAGTATATTTCAAGCTTTGGAGCAGTGTAAAACTATGATACCTTTGGTTGCCTCTATCAACAATCATTATAGACTTAAGCTATCGTAAGATTCGTGGTCATAAGCAACCCCTATCTTCATTCAGAGTAACTCTACTCATATAGACCATTATATTGGGGTAAGCACATCCCTGTGTCCCTTATCCCTGGAGGGAGCAAGGTTTAAGGTACTTCGGCATCATAAGAAGGTCGATACCTTTAACTCCACCTTATCACTCCACCCGTGAGGATCTTCGTCATGATCTTCAGAAGCGAGACATTTACCTATTCGCACACAATCTCCTCATATATTCTGATATTTTCTGGACGTTCGTACCGCCGGCCGACAAGTCCTTTTCTGTCTTGACCTGCCTATTTATCAAGCTAATTCTCGTCTTATTTGTTGCATTGTTAGCTCTGACTTCTGATGAGTGGAATTATGCTCTTTAGGATGGTTACGATGATAGCCTTGACCAACAGTGACAGGGGGAAATCAAGGCTAGTTGAAGGAAAGATTAGAAACAGGGGTCACTTTTACAGGAAAGAGTGGAGGGACAGATAGACGGAATGCCTGGCAATTGCATATACTAGAGCAACACTGAAAATTATCATCCGTTTTTAGTATCCCACAAGGGTAAATGCTTGCGTTTCTCTGTTTTCTCTTCCAGATCCCCTTCTCCACTCCTATGGTTTTTAATTTCCAGAGAACTCGCATTCTAAGTTTCCTTTTTTTTCATCGGCTGCCAACCGCCTCCTGACTTTGCCATGATGGAAAATCCAGAGAGAGAGAGAGAGAGAGAGAGAGAGAGAGAGAGAGAGAGAGAGAGAGAGAGAGAGAGAGAGAGAGAGAGAGAGAGAGAGAGAGAGAGAGATTTAACACTATGGTACTTTTAAGAGGCCAAGGTTGGGAGATTTTGTATATGGAAACGCACTTTCTGTAAACGAATGTTTCGTGAGATGGAATCCTGCCCTTTAGATGACCCATTTGACGAAAAAAAGATGAGTAAAACCGCACGACAGGGTGTCATCCCCCATAGTAAAGTATCCAACATGCTGCACGATAACTCAAAATAGACGTGTCCACAATGAACGTGTTCAGGTTTTATCTGGCAGGAGGGGGAATGAACAAGAGGGTAAGTGAACATCACTGGCAAGAAGTGAATACATTGGTAAACCTTAAAGTTAAGCATTTAGTGGAGCCGAATCAACGAAGGATCGCGAAGGATTCAGCCATATATTGATTCAAAGTTTCTGAAGGCGAACAATAATAGATTCAATGGTTTAATAAGTACGCCTCCATTTGCGGTGATTATATCTTTTTTAGGCAGTATTGCGACTCTCGTCTGTGAAACACTACAGTATTAGAATGCTTCGTTCCGTCTCAGAGTCGGTTCATTCCTCTATACAAAATTTTCAAGGGTTAAGCCTTTCAGTAGATAATCTTCCTCCTCGTTCCTCCCTATGCTTATTACCAGACTTACAAGAATATCCTTAATACCTCTCAGAATGGATCGTCTCCTGCTATCCACTTGATCATTAAAGAGAATAAATTGACGTCCCCAGGCAGGTTCTGTGGTTAGGCAAGCACTGAATGCCGTCTGCCTTGATAACAATGTTTCTGGTCATTGTGGTTTCGTCGGAATAAAATGTCAACAATTTTATCTACAGCACGGATGCACTGAAGAATTTCAGTGATTTAGTGAATCGTTCAGTGTATTTCGTTTGAGGTACTGCTTTATATGATCTGTAAACCTAACGTGCGTCTCTGCCTCAGATACCTTAGGGAGATAAGAAGCTGTTGATTATAATCTAAAATCAAATTGAAATATAATTCATTCTTCTTACCAGAGAAAATAGCAGAAACAGGGTTAGTTCACAGGATATTTGAGTGACATATTTTGGTGGTTTGCTTGGTGTTCTCGAAGTCCATAACCTACTCACAACACCATCAGTATTCTATAAGTCTGTTGTTCAGCCAAAAATACCAGCAACTGCTGCCCAGACGTACTAGCATAGCTAGTGGACTCTATATTCGCCTCCTTATTACACTGTGGGTAAGTGCATTCAGAATCTGCACCTTCAATCTAATTCTGCAGCCCAGTAGTCAAAACACCTTCGATACCCAGTAAGTCTACAGCCTATTAATGACAGAACCTATTTTGCTTCCAGATGAACACCGAGACATGACCAACCACCAGGAGGACGATCTCAAGCGCCAGAGAACCCAGTACAACTCTGACCCTCTTTATACCAGTGTGAGTAGAGTACAAATGCTGGCACCAGAATGGTGTTTATATATGACCAGTTGTGGTTGGGTTAGGTTCGGTTAGATTAGGTTATATATGACCAGTTGTGGTTGAGGAAATATTAGTAATGATATTAGTAGGAACAAAAGTAGCTTCGTTAAAGATATTATTTGTAGTAGTATGCTGTGGTGGTCTTCGAACTAGTGACAATGGCAACGGTAATGGTAGTTATGGTACTTATATTGCATTTCGTATACCAGAAGTTATTGATAAAGGGGTAGTTGTATCATTGCGTTATTTTTCGAGTGGTATGACGTGATATTATCCATGCTGTATGGAACGTTCTTACAGTGTGCTGAAAAAAAATAAAGGCCCAATATCGACACTCTGCCAGGATTTGCGAATTTGTTTCGGTAAAGAGCAAAGAAGAAGCAAAATGCGACTGTAGTCTGTTTCTGAAAGCATTATAAGAACAAGCGAACCCGTCTCCTTCCGACTGTATGACCGTAGTGAGTATATCACCCAGACATCTCAACCTGATCAACATAGGGAACATCTTCATACCTTAAACATATAACCTGCATCCAAAACTGACCCAGAAATCAAACTAGTGAAGCATCCTCCTACAGTTGACGAGAATGGAATCTTATCCCACGATCCTTGAGGAAAATTGTGAGCGCGCAGATGCTGTGCGGAAGGTAAGAGCAGCGTCTAAGATTTATGACTCCTTGAGGGCCCCCAGATCACCCAATCAAAAGTCACTTTATATGTTTCATAGTCCCCTTGCTGAGTGGTCATTTGCATCTTTATTGATCAAATCTTGATACGATGCTCCGGTCAACGGCGGCTAATCAGATCTGAAAGCAAATCCTAGTCACCGTAAAGCCAATCAAAGACTTTATTTCGGGCGGTAAAAGTCCCAAAGAGGAGGCTTACCAATCTCAGTCTTTTGGGTTTAGCCGATTCATGTGCAAGTTATAGTCCTTTTTATGTCTCAGAGTGGCCCTCCCTTGCCTCTTTTATGCCCAGGGATCGTAGCTGCCGGACTTTGGCCAGGATATCTTGGTTTATGGCTGACGGGGGTGAATGCACAGTGGTTGTGGTGGAGGGTTCTACATGGTGGTCGTGCTGCAGAGGGATGGTTGGCGGAAGACACCCATATATTGGTCGTGGGGGAGGATGATTGCTCTGTATGGTGATTGCGATGGAGGATCCATTACAGCAGCAGCTGTGGCGGATGGTCTCGCATGGTGGTGGTTTTAACGGAAGACCCCACACAATGCTGATGGTGGGGGACGTTCCTTTGCAAAGAAGGCGGAGGTGTGGGATCGCATGCAATTGTGGTATGTTTGTGGAGGATACCGTTCATTGGTAAGGGTGGTGGAGGATCCTTGACAGCGGTGGTGGTGATGGTGAAGGATTTTGTACAGAGGTGATGGTAGTGGGGTTTCTTCACAGTGCTGTTGGTCGCGTAGGATCGCGTACATTTGTGGTGGTGGTGGAGGATACCGTTTACTGGTGTAGGAGACTGAGGTGGTGGCGGTGGTGTCGTAAGGTCCCATAGGGTGATGATGATGGTAGAGGCTCTGTTTCAGTGTGAGTGGTGACGAACGATAACCTTACACAGTGGCAGCGGTGGCGGAGGATCCTATACAGTGTTGATACTAGCGGAATAGCCTGTGGAATCATAGTCGCCCAGTCTCAATGCTCCTCCCATCACTAGAATGGCTCAGTGCTACTATCCTATATGCCGGTGACAACATACTAAATCCTCTCACTTCAAGTGTTATCGTAAATCATGAGATGAGAAATGGCTCCATCACTCCACTTTTAGTTGTGGCTTGCTATGAAATCTACTGAACCTCAAGTGTCTCATATACAACCATGTGTATTCTGTTTTTTCAGTACAGTGCAATGTTCTGATTTTGTGAGGTCAGGCATCACTGTGTGCCAGCAAAAAAAGCTGTGACACAAACAGACAGTTCCTAGAAATATCACGAGTTATGTATCTACAGTATTGCTATCATTGGTTGATATCTGCATACCTGACAGCGAATGTAACCAAGAAATGTAAATGATTTTCAGAGCGACCATTGTCAACAAAGTTCTCTGATAGTGATAATAAAACACTGCCAGTGATTGCTGGCAACTATATCGAACGACCTTTGGCGACTTTTTCATATGGATGATACATATCTTCTTTCTTTTCGGATTTTCGTATAATTCCTTTGCCTCAGAGCTGTGTTAGTGTAATATAAAGAACATGTATTCATATAATACGAATCAATCTTAGGTATTACGCTGTATGACATACCGCTGTGTTTATCACAAGCAGAAGCAGATTTTTTTTTTTTTTTTTTTTTTTTTTTTCATACTTTGTCACTGTCTCCCGCGTTTGCGAGGTAGCGCAAGGAAACAGACGAAAGAAAATGGCCCAACCCCCCCCCCATACACATGTACATACGTCCACACACGCAAATATACATACCTACACAGCCTTCCATGGTTTACCCCAGACGCTTCACATGCCTTGATTCAATCCACTGACAGCACGTCAACCCCTGTATACCACATCGCTCCAATTCACTCTATTCCTTGCCCTCCTTTCACCCTCCTGCATGTTCAGGCCCCGATCACACAAAATCTTTTTCACTCCATCTTTCCACCTCCAATTTGGTCTCCCTCTTCTCCTCGTTCCCTCCACCTCCGACACATATATCCTCTTGGTCAATCTTTCCTCACTCATTCTCTCCATGTGCCCAAACCATTTCAAAACACCCTCTTCTGCTCTCTCAACCACGCTCTTTTTATTTCCACACATCTCTCTTACCCTTACGTTACTTACTCGATCAAACCACCTCACACCACACATTGTCCTCAAACATCTCATTTCCAGCACCTCCATCCTCCTGCGCACATCTCTATCCATAGCCCACGCCTCGCAACCATACAACATTGTTGGAACCACTATTCCTTCAAACATACCCATTTTTGCTTTCCGAGATAATGTTCTCGACTTCCACACATTTTTCAAGGCTCCCAAAATTTTCGCCCCCTCCCCCACCCTATGATCCACTTCCGCTTCCATGGTTCCATCCGCTGACAGATCCACTCCCAGATATCTAAAACACTTCACTTCCTCCAGTTTTTCTCCATTCAAACTCACCTCCCAATTGACTTGACCCTCACCCCTACTGTACCTAATAACCTTGCTCTTATTCACATTTACTCTTAACTTTCTTCTTCCACACACTTTACCAAACTCAGTCACCAGCTTCTGCAGTTTCTCACATGAATCAGCCACCAGCGCTGTATCATCAGCGAACAACAACTGACTCACTTCCCAAGCTCTCTCATCCCCAACAGACTTCATACTTGCCCCTCTTTCCAGGACTCTTGCATTTACCTCCCTAACAACCCCATCCATAAACAAATTAAACAACCATGGAGACATCACACACCCCTGCCGCAAACCTACATTCACTGAGAACCAATCACTTTCCTCTCTTCCTACACGTACACATGCCTTACATCCTCGATAAAAACTTTTCACTGCTTCTAACAACTTGCCTCCCACACCATATATTCTTAATACCTTCCACAGAGCATCTCTATCAACTCTATCATATGCCTTCTCCAGATCCATAAATGCTACATACAAATCCATTTGCTTTTCTAAGTATTTCTCAGAATAAATGAGCTTAATCCTCCCCAGATGGTTTGGTCGAAACAATGGCCAATGCTGAAGACTGAGGACACAGGTAAAGCACTTCTACCTGAACTTGGAGCGGGAGTCCCTAGCGAGGCCGCGTCACCATACAGGTAAGTTCTCCTTCAGAAGCTCCACGAGATTCTATTTTCTTTCCCCTCTTTCACCAAATGGGCTTAGATGCTCTTAGTTTCTTTTCGCTTTTTTTTCCTTAAATGTCAGCTCTTATATAAAGCTGGCCCTTATTCATGAAGTGAAAAACAACAAGAGACATGAGAATATCTAAGGAATGCTTGCATTTAACTGCAGCTCCCTATTTTAACTTCAGCAGCGTCCAGTCGTTCGTGGATCACCCGACCAGCTACCCATCAGTGTCGACCGCCTCCCTCTCTACTGACGCTCTCTACGAGACCATGTCAGTGACGCAGTCCAACAACAACCACGTCTACTCTCCTCCCCTCCCTACCTCACTCGGTAAGTTGCTTCTAGATGGCGACCTTCCAGGTATCTTCAGCGGTACGTCGCCCTCTGAAAGGCTCATCTGTTCTGTTTTTCTTTTGATGGTGTTGGGTATGATGATCCATAAGTACAGTCATCTTTGCTGATTAAAAGATCTTTAAAATAAAAACATATAAAATCAGACTAGAATGCTCTCGTGAATGGCGTGAATCAGAGCTCTAAAGTCTATTCACTTCTGGTTGGCCTCCTACAGGTAGTACAGGTGGACTGACGCCTCTCACGCCCATCACTATGCAAGACGTGAAGCCAGTCCTAGCGGCACCTTCAGTCCTTGACACCACTGCCTCTCCGTACCACCAAGGTAAGGCTGTCGACGACACGTACCACCGCCACTACTGACGGTGTCCTCCTATCACCGTCAGCTTAGTTAATGATATTGATTCGAAGGGAAACTAGCGTAATGTAAATAATAGACTAGTATCCCATGATCACCACCTTAAGATACCTATCACCAACAGCCTTCACGGCTACATTAAAACATCAGTATTAAAGCTTCACGACAATTCAGTTTCTCTGTGTTACAGAAACTGACAAAGAATGTGGCACAGAGGTCTTTTCCAGACAAATTCTGCAAGACAACTAAATCTTCCATGAGTCATTGTATCATCCTGAGGAGCCTCCATATGATCATTCTTTTTCTTGATTGAAAAAGGGAAAACTAACATGCGGTTCAAAAAGCTCTTCCCTCTACGTTCCTGATAGATAGTTATCTAAATGCTCCCTATCTACGCCCTGTCAGGTTGAGATGAGGAAACTCTCAAGCATAAAAGTTGCCTCCCACTTTAATTTGAGCCATCACTTGCTGTGCAAATTAGATTTATCATTTTTTTCCTTAAAAAAAAAAAACCCAGCTTATGCTTATTCCTCACTATCAGATCTCTCAGATCAGTCCACGGCCTTTGTTAGGTAAAAGACAGGAATAACTATTTCAAATGAAAATTTATCAATTGCTTATACAATGACGACTCAAATTTTGGAATAGGAATGGCTTCCCGTACTAAATCGTGCCATTACGTTTTCAAAATTCTTTACCGACTGGAAACAAAGTAATTTACCAAGATATCAATTTTCCTCATTCCTCTCGCTCTTAATCCCCTTCCTGTCTCCACCCTTTCATTCTATTCTTTTCTCCTAGACGTCACTAGTTAACCACTTAAAAAAAACCTGTACTATTATACCATTGATTTCCAGAATTTTTTTCTTTTTTTTTGGGAACGTTGCCTATCATTTCAGTCTATAACTATAGACAATTGAATTTCCTGGCTAGACTGAGACATTTTCTTTCTTATCATTTTTAGTTACCCAGTAAAACAATAGTTTCGAGTTTACTGAAAGTTTCTTGTTCCACAAGAGTTAGATATTCTATGTTTGGAGTTATAAGTAATTATCCGTTCATCAACAATACTCAGGACAATGGTAACTTTAAACTCAGCATCCGGAGAAAATAGGGTTTATATGGACGCTCTGAATTGATTTACAAGTCTCATAAAAAAAAAGACAGACGATGGAAACGGCTGGTGTGCTGTGTCTAAGGGAGTTCTACTTACATTTCTTTGACAAGTATTATGATTTTGTTTGATGTGCAGGTTTCCGCGTTCACAGCCATCTCATGAGTTTATTTCTCCTTTTGTCATCAAGACTATCTGTAATTGTTCATTTTATCCTCGTTTTCAGTGTCTTTATAGAATCTACCTTATTGCAGCATATACTTTCTTCATCCTTCCATATATTCCGTTGAATACATAGCTAATCCACACTAATCATCAACATCCTCCTTCACACCAATCATCCACTCCATATCTCATCCACCTGAATCATCCACTATTCCATCCATCCATACTAACCTCATGAATAACGAATTACCTCATTTATTTCATTTAGCATTATCCTTGTAAGTAGAACACATGAGCATATGTGCACTGATGTAGCACCTGCACTTTGCACCTGTAGAATGTAGGAAGAGGACTGTAGCCCATCTAGTCCAGTCCACAGTTTATGTTGCATTAGTACCCAGGAGGATTGAGGAGTATCGGCTACGTCGTATGATTCACAGAAAGATGTGCTTCACCAGCGTGGCTCCTTCCTCACGCCAGGGGTTATCGCCAGGTGTATCGTATCTTTGCTGTTGTCATACCTCGTCCACGTCGCCAGTTGTTTAAATCAGTAGTCAGGGGTGCATCCTGTAGATTAACTGTAGTACTTACTTACATCCGTTCTGGTGAGGGTGAGCTGGCACCAAACTCAACCTAAAGTCTCTGTATAACTTTGGGTTTGATGGTCTGTTGGTTCCTCTCGGTAGAACCAATGACAGCTCGGTTTGTGAATACCTTGACTACTCTGAGTTAAGCTCTATACTGAGACTCTTTGATATTCAGATATGCAGGACACTTAGCATATAGAGGATACTCTAGAGGAATTCTTGGTTTACTCGACCATGTCTGAGTAGTTAGTGTGACTCTGACTATAGTAGAGTTTGTGTCATGGCTAGTTATTGTCTGCACGTCAGGAGGCACAGTGTACCCGCCCCTCAGCACACCCCAGCCTACTTCTAACGCCAGCTACAGCAGCACCCTGGCCGCCACCTACCCGGAGCACACGTCCTCGTCGCCCGCCAACTGCAGCAGTGAGAGCGCGACGCCCCTCGACAGCCTGGTGGTGGCGCCCTGCTCCTCGCCTCTCAAGGCTGACACTCCCTGCACCGCCGCCTTCACGGTCTTAGAGCCTTCCCCACACACCCACGCTGCCACGCACCATGCCCTTGTAGCCACTCCTGTGCATGCACCTGCTCACATGCACTCATCAACGCATGCCCATGTTCCCATGCACGCTCAGGTAGCGGCCACACCGCCAGGTCCAACCTACACCACCCTCCCGCCCATCACTCATTACTCAGGTAAGTTGACCCCCAACACCCTCACGCCTTACGGCATGTCTACACTTACGCTTGGCTCGTGTTTTGAGATAGGAACACCTGGCATACTACCTGTGACACCACTAGTAAGATGAAGCAGCAATTCACTGTTCACGTACCTGCAGCTTCCCTCCATTTCAGTAAATATCTATCAGTGTAGTCATCGCATATCCTATTGATATCACTCGTCCTGATGTAGAATTTTCATTTTCCACTAAGTGTTCTTGATCACTGTTGTTTAGATTCAGTCATAATGACCACGAACAGTTGGTAGACATTAAAGTCTAACATCATAGAGACACTGCCATTGGTCAGTCACTTATATATTTAACATTATTATCACATGAAATAATTACACCTTAGGCATTTGAAATCATTTATATATACATGTATGGCGAACGTATCTTATAAGAAATATATTTTATCTATATGTCTAACTATCCTTACCTATTGCATGCTTTTCTGTATGAGTTTGATACTAGCCTCCTCTCACATCCTTGCTACATATATGACACGCGGTACCATTGCAGTCAGAACCATCAAACTATTTCATACATCCCTAATGCTAGGGAGTATTTAACTCAGGACAACTGTGAGTCAGAAGTGACGTATCTAAAGGGGTTTACATATCTTATCTATCACAATCTTTTATTTTCTGGCTCTCTTGTTCCTCCTATACCTGGGGTCAGATCCTTCAATCAAAAATGAAAAAGATTCCCATCTTACTCCTACCCCCGCCACCCTTGTAACCAGGACATGTTTCACGGGTTATTTACCAAGTTGCTTTTCTTCAGGTACGGCCAGCATAGCGTCGATGACAGACTGTTACACGTACACCTCGCCGTACGCCCAGTACCCGTCCACGTACCCAGCCTATGGCTATGGCACCGGAGGACTCCTCAGTAAGTAACTGTGAGTATTGATGTTACTTATTCTTTGGTTCCTTGTGTTGCATGTGACGGGGGAGTGTTGTGTTCAGTCAGTCCATTCCCACATGACTGTTAAAACATAGATAAAAAGCTGAACGTCACCATAGTTGACTCATGGAATAAGAATATCTGAAGTGATGTTCTAGGCACAATAGATAATATGAATCATGTATCATATCTTAGATTGTCCTACCTCTGTCTTCATTGTTCCCATTATATGAATGTTCACAGACCCACACTGACAATATATAAGAGCTCACACAATTAATAGATCCCACACATACAACAGTAAAATACAGGAAGCGATATTCCATTTCCTTAACAAGTTATTATAGCCGGGTCGAGAGAAATGTTTTCTTTTCGAGTATATAATCTTTGTTTGGCAATTTTTGTTTGTCTTCTTGCTTGGCTGACACTGCATCTTGATGACATATCATGTGACAATCATAGGCATCATTCTGATACTAAAGAGCTACTTAGCCAACACTGGAGAGCATTTGAAAGGTATTGCACTTTGCATTAGTCATTGCTTTTCAGATTTCCTTCCTTACGCTTGTGTTTATTCCCTTCAGTTCTCTAAGGCATCGTCTCCTGTTGTAGTCGCTGATGGAGCGACATCCCCGTCTTACTGGTGTCCCTCATGGGTCTGTCCTATCACCTACTCTCTGTCTTCTCTTCACAAATGTATTTCTGTCTTCAACATCTAACTCTCTTCTATCTTAAACTGATGGCTCTGCATGCTTCTACTCTAGTCTCCTTATACTCGCTCTGTGTCTTGTACTGGTAGAATTCAGTTGTGCTAAAGGGGTATTCTATCTCTTTATAGATGTTGCTTTTCCCTTCTTTTCATTTTTTCCATATTGTTTCTTCCTTTCACTCGGGATGGCCATCGGTAGGGAGTGTTCTGCCACTGCCATGTTAGTCGCAATATGAAAAGAATAGACGTTTGAGGCTATAAACAAGTTTCTTATGATACTTTGATGCTCCGGTGTTAAAAAGACGTCAGGAGTAGCCAACCATGGTAAGGGTTTATCCACAATAACACTACAGTAAACGTATGCGATTAAATGCGTTGTTGTATTCAAATCGTCCAATGTAATCTAGTGTTTGCACTGATTAATGTATGAGTGAAGGGACTGTAAAATTCTTTTCCCTCTACGTAGTTATCAGGAAAATACGTTGCAGGGATATGATATCTAAATATTTCAGTGTTTTAATATTCGTCTGGAATTATGAACCTAGTGCTTTATTTTGCAGCTATGGTATGTTTCACTGTATGAAATATCACTCTAAAATTACAGTATTAAGGAGCGTATTGTTGTCTTAGTTCACCCTGTGTTCTGATGTTGACGTTGTCTGTTCGCAGGAATGGGGAACTATGGCAGCTCCGTTAACGATGGTAACAGCATCGGCGATGGGACCTACAGCTGTAGCAATAAAGACAGTAACGCTGGTGCTCGCCTGAGGGTGTCGC
Source organism: Panulirus ornatus (assembly GCF_036320965.1). Lineage (NCBI taxonomy): Eukaryota > Metazoa > Arthropoda > Malacostraca > Decapoda > Palinuridae > Panulirus > Panulirus ornatus. The sequence goes on from NC_092241.1 coordinate 26,549,770, forward strand.
AGCCGTCCTCCCATGGTTCCTCACCGTGCATGAGGCAAGACTTCGGCACGTAGCGCTGGGTCTCCACACTGGGTCTAAATTGCATAGTTGCCTGATCCAGCATGACAGTTGCAATACAACTCGCTACTACTTCTGTGCGGTGATGGTCCAGAAGCACTTCGTGTGGACGAGAAAAGAAAAGTGATAAGGAGGAGAAAGCAGGAAGGCAAGGTCCTGTGGACAATCTTGCAAGAATCCTAAACTTCTGGGTGGGGAGACGATTAATTATAGCTCAGTGCGTGTTAAGCCGCACGGACCGATCTCTGGCTAGGATACCAAAGAATCATTACTCTCAAGTTACGAGCTTATCTGAGCCGAGGCCTCTGTCGCAACCTTCCGTCTTCAGGTACACACGTTCAGGAGAGAAACTCATGATAGTCTTGTACACATCACGTCATGGGTCCTAGCGTGGCTGAAGGAGGTAAGCAAGGGGCGCGGAGACCCCTGGCTCTCTCTCACACACACACAAATATATGCACATCTTTTCACTCTGGGCTCGGGAAGCCGTCGTCCCATCGTTGGATGACTGTGGCATCTCCCCCGCGCCAGCAACTTTGTCCCTCAGGTCTTTCTCATTGGGATTTATCGCTGTCCAGGTCTAGGTCTACTGACTCGTGTTTTTGGCATCGACCAAAAGCTTTCTAAATCCCTATAAGTTTATTTTCATAATAAAAGCATCTGTTATATGGTGATTTGATTACCTCTTACATTTATCACGAGTGGATTGATAACTCTAAATCAGCCATAAGGTGATGAACGAAAGGACATGCATATAGATATATGTTCATCCACGTTTAAACATCTACACCCACCATAATGTTCTTAGAAAGTACAGCAGAAATTCTAATAAGGGTATTGTACAATTGTTGGTGAGTTAGAGGATTTCCCCTCTTGGTGCTCTGTACTGAAAAGGTGTCAACAAGAATTTATGGTTCCTACTTCTTTTGTTATTAGTGTACAAGACAAAGTAATCGCTGGTGTGTCAGGTACAGAACGACAGAAATAGCAGAAGTAATAAAGATCTTCGAATGACTGCGGATCCAGATAGATTCTATGGGATTCTTTTGTTTTCGTTTTTCTATCCATACCATATAAAAACTCTTATATGCATAGTGGGACATGTATTTTTTTATTTTTCCAGATCAAAACTGATCTCAACAATTTGTCTTTTTGGCAAATACTTTAAGTGGATTGTTGCAATCGTACTTTCATGTATCCCTCCAATACAGTTATAGTTTTATATTTCTTACACCATTTTAGGTAGTGGGATCTGCTATTCATATGGTCGAATATTAACACTGGGACCCTATTGGATCCAAGAGTAAAATGAATGCAGTCTTACCAGCTGCTGTCCAAATATGAACACCTGATAAATCCTTCAACTGAATCTCACAGTCGTATTTCTGATACAGTCTTTCTGTATGATCTCATGTCTCATATGGTAACAGGTTTCGTGCTGATACCACCGGTGAACAGCAATCAGTTGATTTGTACAGGCCACAGCGAAGGAGAAGGTTTGCATGATTTTTTTGCGGTCGGCAGAAAGTTGAGGTACTATTCATTTTTCCGCTGATGTTGTAAGCTTTTAGAAATGACGTTATACGGCATGCAAAGAAGTGCGTGTGTGTGTGTGTGTGTGTGTGTGTGTGTGTGTGTGTGTGTGTGTGTGTGTTCTCTAAATCATAATCATAATGGGACCCATCATCATTCTCTTCACCAAGCAGATCCCGCTTCACCTAAAGCATATCTGAAATCTGAGATGATTTTTAGTCAAAAAGAGATTGCTTGCTGCAGCGTGATTGATGTGCGAACAGACTTGATGTAACATGATCACCAAGTCACCAGGAAGGTCAAATGATCGTGTCGCTTGACATAATCCCTGACATTTGTTCAGTATATGAAGGAGTAACGTCTGGGTCCCCTGATGCAAAGCTGCCCCAGACTAAGAGAAGAACCTTACCCACGTCATGACAGACGTGCGTAGCTATGAGCAGTATTGGTGACGCCTGATGCATTTCATGGGCCAGGACCTTCTACCTACACCAGTTGAAGCTGATATCAAGAGAGACAGAAATTAACTAAATCAAAGTGAGTTCGTTTTTTGTTTCCACTCATTCACCAAAGTCATCTAAGAGTAAAACAAATATTCATAAATTTCATGTGATTTAGAACTGGCAGGCTACGGAAATGTGTGATGATTATCCATAACTCTTAAACAATTATTTTCATTTTTCCTCTCCCTTCTATAGCTTTCTTTTTCCTTCTCCTCGTCTCCCTTTATGTAGGCGTGTTTTCAGTTCTCCTTCCTTATATCCACGTGACTTTCCTACCCCTCTCTTTTCACCATTCCGATCTCTGCTTCCATATTCTCATCTCACTATCTATTTCACTTTACATCCTTTTACCCTTGCTTCACCGCCCTCATTCCACGCACACACACACACACACACACACACATATTATATATATGTATCAAGATAAGATTCTTATAGCATCAGACTCTGTAGTTCATTGTGCCTCTGCTGGGGTCTATAGAGGAAAGACATTTAGAGGTCTGAGCAGCAAGACACGGTCAGATACCCGGCGGTGTCCTTACTACCAATAATGATCAACTCATCACAGTGAAACGAAGTTGCAAATGTATTGTCAGGTGAGCAATGGTGCGTATAACTTATAATTACGACAATTGCAGCATAAAGATGCATGCTTGCTCGAAGTTGCCATCGTACATCTCGCCAGCAGGTACGCTTCTTACATTCCATGTGCTCAAATATCCGTTCACTTAAACTCTCACTTTAACAGTCATTCCTTTTTCCATTATCATACCTCTTTATAACCTCTTATTCTCACTCTAACCTGACCAATATGTTTGTGTTACCTGTTTGGTCTGTATATTTATCCTATTCCCTTAGCAAATATTACCGGACACGATGAATTCTACAACATCAATATTGCAAGATGCTGGAAGTGAAAAGGGAGGAATTGCAATCTAGAGACTTGTCTGTTATGTATAACTCCAAGTGGATATCATACTTTCATGTTCCCTTTTGAAATCTAGCTGCCTCCCTTGTCTGTCTCTCAACTGCATTAAGAGAACTAATGTGGATGCAAAGCAGTAATTCTATTGTTCTTTTTTGAGGGATGGGGACGGTCGGGAGCGAGGTGATAAAGGCAAAAATCTTGTTGAAAAGTATTTGGATAAAAAGCTACTTTTAGATCATAAGCCTATGTATCCACGCTCTTATTTTGTTGATCAGGAGAAAAAAAAAAAGAGACTTTATCACATTTCTTTATTCTTCTCTTAAGCAAAACTCCAATTCAGCCTTGATGTTCGCTGTTGCCGTAGGATGTTCATGAAATCCTTGGGAAAAAAAAATCGTGTACTTCGGCTGATGAATAATAATAAAAGGCATATCGCATGAAAAATGTAACTTCTCAGTATCATACATATTTAGTAAAACACAATGCTAATGAAATATACGATTATACTAGACAAAAGATAATCATATAATGTTTATTTTATGAAACGTATGGCTATACTATATAAAAAGAACTCATAATATTATGGTTACCTTTCATTGAACTTTCAAATTTTTGTTTGTAAACTGATGCTTTATACAAATTTCGATGTCTTAGAGGAACGCCACATGAACACTTCACACAACAGTTATCTGTCTAGTAAATCTGTAACTCATAAAGTAAAACTGGTCCAGCATAAGTGAAATAAGAGATCAAGTGTTCCTGGAGTGTCACAGAGCGTTTAACACTGCACCTCACACGAGGCTGACAAAGAAACTGGTTGTCCAGGCAAGAATAAGAAAGAGACTTCCTGGATGGACAGTAGATCATGTCAGCAAATGGAGACAAAAGGACGTATTTGAAAAGAACGTTCTTCAAGAGAGTTGGGGGGCCACCACTGGCGTACCGGGGGACGTAGTCTTGGGACTATTGCTCTTTTTGGTCTTTCCATATGACTTGCCAAAAGGACTGGACTCATACCTAAGTGTGTTTATAGATAATGCTACAGTCACGGAAGATGTAAAGAGTGATAAAGACTATGTCAACCTACAAGGGAACCTGAACAAACTCCAAAGTTGGTCTCTTACATTATTGATGAAATATAACCAGAGTGAATATAAATTAACGAGGAAAGGAACAGAGTAAAGAAAGTCAGGTCTCGATACAGATATAATCTAGCATATAAGAAGCTGCAAGAAGTTTTATATATACATATATATATATATATATATATATATATATATATATATAGTTTGCGAGGTAGCGCAAGGAAACAGACGAAAGAAATGGCCCAACCCCCCCCCATACACATGTACATACACACGTCCACACACGCAAATATACATACCTACACAGCTTTCCATGGTTTACCCCAGACGCTTCACATGCCTTGATTCACTCCACTGACAGCACGTCAACCCCTGTATACCACATCACTCCAATTCACTCTATTCCTTGCCCTCCTTTCACCCTCCTGCATGTTCAGGCCCCGATCACACAAAATCTTTTTCACTCCATCTTTCCACCTCCAATTTGGTCTCCCTCTTCTCCTCGTTCCCTCCACCTCCGACACATATATCCTCTTGGTCAATCTTTCCTCACTCATTCTCTCCATGTGCCCAAACCATTTCAAAACACCCTCTTCTGCTCTCTCAACCACGCTCTTTTTATTTCCACACATCTCTCTTACCCTTACGTTACTTACTCGATCAAACCACCTCACACCACACATTGTCCTCAAACATCTCATTTCCAGCACATCCATCCTCCTGCGCACAACTCTATCCATAGCCCACGCCTCGCAAATATATATCCCCCTGAGGATAGGGGAGAAAGAATACTTCCCACGTATTCCCTGCGTGTCGTAGAAGGCGACTAAAAGGGGAGGGAGCGGGGTGCTGGAAATCCCCCCCCCCCTCTCATTATTTTTTTTTTTTAATTTTCCAAAAGAAGGAACAGAGAAGGGGGCCAGGTGAGGATATTCCCTCAAAGGCCCAGTTCTCTGTTCTTAACGCTACCTCGCTAACGCGGGAAATGGCGAGTAGTTTAAAAAAAAAAAAAATATATATATATATATATATATATATATATATATATATATATATCGAAGGTATATAGATATTCTCCATCAGCACATTTCACAGTTCCGGTTTACATATCTTTATCTTGAATGTAATCAATACGTAGCTGTAAGATAAAAGCATACTTACTATGGACGTATGGACGAAGTCTACAACAGATGCATATCTCAGATATATGATCTTTTCTCGTGTGTCTCATAGTCTGCTTTCTTGTGCTATGCATAAGAGAAAAGCAAATTAGTACTTGGGAATGATAACTTATGTGATGTGTCATGTGCAGAATCTGGCTTACTGGTCAAGTACCCGAAACCGTTAAACTCATTCAACTACAAGAAAAAATAAAAAAAAAAAACTGATATGCTTTGACTTTCAAAGAAACTTGCAAGTACAACTTTGACAGGACTTACCTATGTGATAATTTCCCTCAAGTCGCTATTCCATTCCATTACAAACCTGGTGTCACTCTCAAGTTCCTGCAGGGTAGACACATTTTCTGAGACACAAGGAAAAACATTTTTAAACAGAAATGTCGAAGAGCAAAATATGATATTGAATATGGGATAGCTGGTTGAGTCACAAAGACCTCAGTATTTTCATACAGTGAGATTGTCTCCAAAGGCTTTTGCCTGTATCCTTGTCTTCCTTCAAACCCTGAGAAAATGTAGTGAAATGATGAAACCATGTGAGCTATTGTTTATGAGTTGACCTTCCAATCCTGCAGTCTATTTAGAGATATATGAAAAAGCACACCCGTGTCCATATGTATGTTTTTGAGAGGGACTTATACTAATTCAAGGGAGCAGAATATTGCCTCATTTACATCTGAGGAATTTAAATATGACCCACTGAAAAGAGTAGCATTATATTACTTGGAACTTATCATACAGCTTTTAGAATCATGCGCAACATCAGCAAAAGGTGAGTTTGGTATCGACATCTTATCACTGGTAGTATATAAGTCTAATGTGTTCGAAAATTGACCACACAGATCTGGAACTCGTGCTGGATGTTCACCTACTCGCTCCAGATCGTCTAGGAGGATAAAGAAAGAGCCTCGACTCCACTGGGATCATCCTATGGAAAGGCTGACCAGTCTATATAGCGGTACACTGACATCCTATGCTGAGAGGATTTCATCACACGGAGGTGAAACAACAACTCTTCGCAGTGGTTCAGATAGTCAAAAAGATGTACGGAGTTGGTAGGACAGTGGAGAAAATGCTTTAAAGACAATGACAAAATCAGAGAGGGCAAAACGATCTTGGGCCAGATGACTTTAGAAGAAATAGAAAAAGAACAGACATTTAGGCTCTACGAGGCGAGCTACAGGTATCTATGTACTACAGGAAACACAAACACTGCTCTTGGAGTGAGAAATATCAGATATTATAGATAATGTGTATGTATCGAGGAGAGGTAGCCATGGATGATGAGATATCAGAAAGTAGAAGTAAAACAGGAGAGGATATAGACAGATGTTCAACAGCGGAGAGGTTGGATTTGGTACCGCAGACGTTGCAGAAATGGATAAGGAAAGATCCAGGTGCAGCGGCGGTGTTGGCAGAGGGAGGATGGGTTCCACTCTCTCGATGACGGTCGATGGGGCCATGGAAACAAAACTGCCCTACTTGACCAATGACATTTGTCCGATTTGATGCTAAGAGTAAAGTTTCATGGAAGTTACTACGTGTTGTCGAGTGTTGTGTGAGATTCTTGCAATTAGAGATATAAATGATAAAACTTAAAGACACCTTAAGATCATGAGAGGTGTCATGAAATAAGAGAGAAACTCAGGGAATTAAAGATTATGACGATTGATCATGAGCACTGATTGGCATCTGGTGACGGGGTTGATTTAGCAATTCACCAGAAATACAAAGACAAGGTGGAATTCAGTTAAGAATTCATCAAGCGTGATATACCAAGGGAAGAGAGAGGGAAGAAAAAAGCAAAGAATACAGCCGGAAGGCAAAATCACGGATGACGCCAAACGAGGCGCAAGGAGAGATCCCCAGCAGCTAGTGCTACAGAGAGGTCAGGAATAATGGGCAATGGCGATTGTAAATTAGAAACATTACATACAAATGAAAATGGACTACAGTAGTACACGGTAAAGATCATGAAGAGAAAACGTACCTGATATTGTTGGAGTCTTGGAAACAAAGTTTACTAGAGATATATGTGATTGGACCTATTCAGTCCAGAAGGGTACAGAAGAGTAAGGAGAGAAAGAGAAGACACAAGAGGATTGAATTTAACCTAAGTGTCAGGAATCAGTGGTACATGACCCATTCAGACAATACATAGTGGGAAGAGTAAATGTAGAAAAGAAACGCATTATGTTGTTGATAATAAAAACTCTTTCAACGAATCTTAAGGATCCAAAAGACTTATATATAATCACAGCGACAATCAGGATGGCACATGAATCGCTAGAAAATGCACTATTTAGAAAAGGTAAAGAATTGATAGTGTTTTTTTTCAATCATAAGTAAACAAACTGGCGGATTTGAATCCTCTTAGTGACAGAGAGCCTTAGGGACACAAGCTCCTAGAGTGTGTACCGGAGAATTTCCTACACCAGCATGTTAGTGAAGAAAGACTAGCATGGTTACTGAAAATATCATATATGATACACTACTAGGAAATGTATGCGATACACCACTTGGAAAAAGTGACCATGTAATACTCAAGCTTGATTATACGGTAAACGTGGAAGTTAAAAGAGAAGAGATGAGACATTACTTGAGGAGGAGATATAATCGTGGAAACTACAGGTCTTCGAAATTTCTATGGTAATATAGGCTTGGGAATGGCGTTCAGTAGCCAGGAACCAGGGTATTGTGGTGAAAGATCCTGTGAAATTTACAATGAAGGATTGGTAACATTGTATCTATACCATCAAATACAGAGCAAAGAGTAAGAAAGAGGGAAGATTCATTTAATCAAAGTTGTCAAAAGGCGAGGGAGGATCTAGAGGGACTGTGGTCGATATAAAGGCAACACTCCAGCTAACTACTTTATGCAAAGCAAATGAGAACAAGAAACGAGTATAGTAGAATAAGAAAGGAGGAACAGAGAAATTTTGGAGAGAGCATTGTAGATAAGGTAAGTGAAAATCCAAAACTTTTCCATAAATTCATTAGACGTAGATTGTCAGTCAAAGAATAGCTAATCAGGTTAAAGGATTCAGAAACTATATGAGGATGATGTAAGGTTGTATATGAGAAAGTGAATGACAAAACTTAAAGTGTTTTCGCAGTGGAAAATACTATAGCCCCAACACCAATGAGATGGATGGGAAGGAATCTCTAGAAAACATTGCGATACCTAGAGATGATTTTACCAGAATACTAAAAGGTGTCCACTCATACAAGGCGTACGATCCTGACGAAATTTGCACCATACGTACTGAAGATGTGTGTAGTTACACTAGACAGCTCTATGGAACAATTTTTTTAGATGTCACTGGATAAAGCAAAGTGAGAGTGGAGTAGAAAAGGGCAAATGTCATACTTGTTTACATGAAGGGAGATCGGACAAAGACGCTGAACTATAGACCAATTTCCTTGACGAATGTAGTCTGTAAGGTGCTGGAAAAATTAATCAGGAAGCTAATTGATGACCTTCTACAGGAAAAAAGATGATAAGTGAGTGGCAACACGGTTTAAGGGAAAGGAGATCATGTGGAAAGAGCCTCTTAGATTATCTTTAGAGAGTGAGCGTTGTCCTAGACAAAAGGAAAAGCTGCGTAGATTGATTATATTTTGACTACCAGAAAGCATGTGACACCACCGCATGGGAGGCTGCTTTAGAAGCTGGAAAACCAAGAAGCAGTAAGTGCTAGACTACACCAATTGATAGAGGATAATCTTAATGAATTAGAACAAAGATTAAACACCAAATAACAGACCTCCCAGCTCAGTCTTGGACTCCAACCCAACAGACATACATCCATCAGAAATCATACGCCCCAGACAAACACAAGTCATACTCTACGGCTTACACTCTGGACATCACCCATCACCACAACACTAAAAATTCCGTTTCAACACAAGACCCTTCATGCCAACGATTCAGCTACCATAAAGAAAACGATGAACATTTGATTCTCAACTGTCCTGCATAACACTTTATTACCAAAGGTTCCGACCAGTGGACGTGTCCAGCTTCCTAAGTACTGCAGGGTCCTCATAGATAAGGTAAAGTCACCCTTGTATAACTCAATGGACGAGAGGATTACTGATGCATCGGTTATTCTGCTAAACGACGACGTTTTCGCAAGCCTAGAGTGGAAAGTTGTGCATATGTGTGTGTGTGTGTGTGTGTGTGTGTGTGTGTGTGTGTGTGTGGATTAGGTTCTCACCGTCCTTCACTTACCTTTCAGGCGCTACAAGAGAGCCGTAGTGTGATGTGCAGAAGACCTGAGTTTTGGGAAGTGTCTCCTAAATGTGTTGTGCCTGAAGAAGGAAGACTCCGACTCATGACTTGAGAGTGATATTTCTTTGGTATCCTAGCCAGAGATCAGTCTGTGCTCCTCGCCCGGTGGGTAGCGGAGACTTTCAAAGTTGCCCCCTCGGTTCTCGCTCTCCTTTTCCCTCTCCTCCACATCAGATCCCATTCCCCATCGCTCCACTTTAACACGAAAGTGGTGCCGGACAGTCACTACATGGGAGGTACAGCGATGAAGCCTGTTGTATTACAATCGTCTTGATAGATCAGACAATTACTATATCAAGTGAGACAACCAGGAGGTGGAGACCCAGTTCCTGCGTATCGAGGTCTTGCCTCAGGCGCGCTGAGGAACCAAGGGACGACTGCAGCATCCTCAGGTGAACACCGCTGTTGCTGAGGTTACTATTGTTGTTGCTGGTGCTGGTGTTACAGTCAGCGGTGTTGCTGTTGCTGTTGATGTCCCCACCGCCGCTGATGTTGCCACCATCACTGGCGCAGCTGTAGTTCATCATGTCTGTCGGGAGGCAACATCATCAAGAGACGGAAGCACATTGTGATACACAGCTTCATGGTTATAGAAAGAGAATACGTTGACTTAAGCTGGCACTAGCGAATATGATGGTAAGTCTCGTCATAAGAATTACTTACCTGGATAATCTACGAAATGGAATGGTCAAATCAGAATGTTAACAGAAACATCAGATAATGAAATATAACCATCAACCTCTTAAGTTGGAGATAGAATCATGTAAGATAAACTTCTAAAACAACTCAAGCGTTAAAAATAAAGTCCATTAAGGATAACCTTAATTAGATTTAGTTTTCATGATAGGAAAATTAACTGTCTAACGCCAAATGATTATTTGCGAAAGTGCTGCTAATTGGTCGGGACTCATGGTTTGTGTGCTATATTCCGCTGCCAAGGCAAGACAGGTCACCTAAATAATGACCAGATAAACTTCAGAATCTTCATGAACAGTTCACAAACTTTCCAGGAACAGATCCCTGGTGATTACATACTTTACATGACTAGTCTCAGTAAAAGGAATTAAAAAGTAAAAGGTAAAAGGAAAATATACAAGTGAATAAGACACGATGACGACCATACTAGAATACTTATTCTTGCTAGAAGAAAATTAATGTACTTCATTTATTCTTGAGAACATCTTAATCCTTATCGGCCGAGCACTCACCAGTCCCATTGAGGGAACAATATGGGTCAGGATATTAATAGGAAAACCATCGTAGCAAAATGATCTTATGTTCCGAAAAGCTTTTTGAGACTTTGAAATCTTCGCACAATATAACATAACTTTTGTAAAATATATTTCCTACAATTATAGGTGCCTTTAGCACTTACAATCCGTGAGTAACTCAAAGTCGAAACTTTCTTCTGAAAAGGGAAAAGGAAATGAAATAGCAAAACTAAAATTGGACAAACTGAACATAATGCTCTCTCATTAGATCCGGGAAACGATAATAGCAGAACAAAGAACCAAAGAATAAGTTACACCAATACTCACAGTTACTTACTGAGGAGTCCTCCGGTGCCATAGCCATAGGCTGGGTACGTGGACGGGTACTGGGTGTACGGCGAGGTGTACGTGTAACAGTCTGTCATCGACGCTATGCTGGCCGTACCTGTAGACAGCCACGAGAATTAAAGACAGGGCCTTGTTCCAGTTGGAGCTGGAGGACCATATATTTATTATCTAGCTGCTCTATGTTTAGCGTTATACCGCTGCTTACAGGGTTATGTGGAGGGAACAGGGAGACAGATTTGATATCTGTAGTGTAAATGAGCTGGATGCGAGTTAACGGAGAAGGAAAATTGGAGTGTCGATGGCATCATGTTAGACGCAGATTGAAAGAGGATTTAGAAGAGATAGCAAGTTTGAGGCATCATTGTTAGTATAATTGGTAGTTCGTTCAGTATGAGATAGGGCGGCAGGGCAAGGACCATCGTATGTGGGTTCATGTCAATTTTCGCGCGACAGGAAAAGCTGACTCACAGAGGAAAACGTGTTAGTAGGTTAGTAGCTGAGCACTGTGATATGAGGTAATAAGGGTTATGTTGTCAACTATAATCAAATGAAATCTCTTTTCCAAGCACCTGCCGTCTATTCTCAGTCATGCACTTGGGTCTTGGATTTATCTTGTAATATGAAGGTATCATTTAGTTAAGAGAAACTGATCAACCCCTGCCTTTCACTACAGGGAGACGAGGGGTATGTCTTCCGTATGTGATGACCACAGAGGTACGGTATTGTTTCTATCATACGATGATGCAAGGGACGCTGGTGTGTTACGAAGCATACCAGTTGTATACATGACAAGACATGGTCTAGGCGTAGGGGCTAACATGCGTTAGATCATACGGGAGTAAAAGGGGCAACTTACCTGAGTAGTGTGTGATGGGCGGGAGAGTGGTGTAGGGCGAATCAGGTGTGGCTGCTGATTGGGCATTCATTGGCGTATGGGCATATGCTGACGAGTGCAGGTGGGTAGGTGCATGCACATGAGGGGATACATAAGCATGGTGTGTGGCAGCGTGGGCGTGGGAGGAGGACTGCAGGATCTTGAGATTCGTGGTGTAAGGTGTGTCAGCTCTTAGAGGCGACGAGAAAGGGACCACCACCAAGTTTTCCGCTGTCGTTACGTTCTCTCTGTTGCAGCTGAGCGGTGACATGGGCGTTTGCTCCGGGTAGGTGGCACCCAGGGTGCTGCTATAGCCGGTGTTGGAGGTAGGCTGAGAGGTGCTGAGGGGTGTGTACGCGCTGCTTCCTGAGAAGAAAATATGTGGCTGTAACAAACTATTGTATTTATATCCAGAGTCTGGCTACTCTTCCCATCACTCGTACAGAGTTACTCTTATACCTTAAAGTCTTTAAACTCCTTAGATAATGCAGATAAAGCAAGGTGATTAAAAAAGCATTCAAGATATTTATCACCGTCTGCTGTGTGGGGCAGAACAAAGAAGACCTCATCCTTCAAGATTCGACAAAGAACTTCTGTCCAGTACAGCGTCAGCTCCATCCCAACAGAATGGACAACAGCAGATACTGCTGTACATAAGGTTTAACTACAGGATGTTCCCCTTACAACTGATCTCGATAAGTGGCGAAATGACGACCTGAGGTGTGAGTCACAAGAGCGATGATTGCGACCACATGGCGACGACCCCTTGCGTGAGGTAGGGCTCATATGCTGGTGAAGCACCTCTTCCATGGCCGCCATGGTCTAGTTATCCTGAGCATTATGGTGGGATACACTGTGGATCAGGCTAGTTGGGCTCCGTCATATTCTTATGGTCTATACGTGAAAAGTGCTGGTGTTAAGTCAGTGCCCAGGTGTGCATATGCTTTGTTCAAGATCATATATTGAATACAATGATACGATCCTATTGACCTGAAAAGTTATTCAATACCCGCAACAAAACTCAGGCAATAGATGGTATAATTCTGGACTTCAAAAAAGCATTCGACAAAGGCTCCCACAATAAAGTGATGGTTAAAGTCAGGACTTTGGGGATTACTGGTGGCATAGGAAACTGGATAGACGCTTGGTTACGTGATAGGAAGCAGTCAAAATTAATCGTAAATCTGATATCACCTTGGTCCTCTACAGGTCACCGAATGAACCTGGATTCCAAGAAATAATTCTTTACCAACGGCAATATCGATACGTGAAAAAGCTCGTATAACATGTTGTTCAGAACGCAGTTCATACATTCAAAATTTGGCTCGATCATCACTCATCATCACTCTCCAGCACTGAATGTTTCTTTTAACCAATAATGGTATATCAGGCCACCTTTTCAGCAACTGATCTTTCCCTGGCCTTGCTGCAGTAACTAATCAACAGTAATTAATTCGTGTAGGCCTGCTTTAGGGAACAGCAAGGAACTGTATAATTCTTCCAAATCAGAGTGATATAGACATGGTGAGCCAAGAGGTAGGAGCTCAAATTTTCTCTTATTCTTGTCTTACAGCATAAGGGGATACGCTGCATGTCTATGGTGACTGGATACATATCATAACACGTCCATTCTAATCTTTAACTTTTATATAAGAATTTCCTTTACGTATAATAGGACTGCAAGATATTTTTCCTTCTACCAGTTTTCCCGTCCCGCGCGTGTGTCCGGAGGAAGTGAAGGGTGGGTAGACAGCCTTTGCTTTGCTACACTTTTGTTCTACTGCTTTTAAAGAAATTGTATCTTTTTCAGCAGTGTAAAGGCCATGCCACCTCTCATGGGCCTATTATCTGTTTATCCATGTAATTGTTGAGGACTGTTGATGGTCGGTTAGATAACCATATGGCCAATCACGGGACAGGCACGGTAGATCGTCTTAATCAGTTGTTTTCAGGTCAGGTCATATTTCATGACAAGCGGGTCAGGTAAGAAGATCAAACCTAATCCCGACAACACCAGCCACTGACCTCTCCTAAGTGGGTGTTGGGAGACCATGTAGGTTAGCTATTCGTCTAGGAATAAGTGGTTACCACAAGGTACATCTAAACGCATACGAAAATCACACGAAGAAATTGAATGGCCCATATATGAATATGGGATCCAACCAAAACACAGTGGTTGAACTACATTGCTTGGTAAACACTGAAAACGTTGATATCACTGGATTAACAGATATATTTCCACATTCAGAAAACAATGATCTGTTTAGTGAGTTCACCAGAGATAAAGACAGACGAGGAAGCAGAACTGCAACTGCAACGTATGTAAGGTCAAAACTAAACCCCATCCAAAAAAGGAGATCAAACTATTGAACAGATATGTGGTGAAATTAGCATACAATCAAACTTTACATAAATGTGTTAAATAGACGACCAAACCAGCCAGCTGATATAAAGAGATTACTGCACAGGGGAACTTTAATAGATTACTGCATAGGGGAACTTTTATAGATTGCTGCACTGGGAAACTTTTATAGACTACTGCACAGAGGAACTTTTATAGATTACTACAGAGGGGAACTTTTATAGATTACTGCATAGGGGAACTTTTATAGATTACTGCACAGAGGAACTTTTATAGATTACTGCATAGGGGAACTTTTATAGATTACCGCAGAGGGGAACTTTTATAGATTACTGCATAGGGGAACTTTTATAGATTACTGCAGAGGGGAGCTTTTATAGATTACTGCATAGGGGAACTTTTAGAGATTACTACACAGGGGAACTTTTATGATTACTGCACAGAGGAACAGGGGAACTTTTATGATTACTGCACAGAAGAATTCGTATAGATTACTGCACAGGGAAACTCTTATAGATTACTGCACAGGAGAACTTTTACCGAGGGAATTAGTGATGTGAGGTGAATAGACGTGACTGTTGTTGGATTGGGTCGCTGAAATAGTCTCGAAGATGGCGTCCCTGGGGCTGGAAGCGGCCGACATTGACGAATGGCTTGTCGGGTGATCCGCGAACGCCTGGATGTTGCTGAAGATCAAAAAAGGAAAAATGAGGAATGATATCATTTACGCACAAGTGTTCATCATAAACCTTCGCATCGTTAGCGTATCTCACGCTTGGACAATATCAACAGAGTACATTTTCATTATAAAGAAATAAACGACTGAATTCACTCATCATAGGAAAAAAAAAAAGATGATATGAACATCTGAGGAACCTTCTGGTGAGGAGCGGACGTACCTGTAGGGTGATGCACCGCTGCCAGGTACTCCTCCGAGGTCAGGGAGGAAGGCCTTTGTCGAGTCCTCAGTCTTCAGCGTCGACCACTGCTTCGACCACAGCATCTGATGGGGGTAAAGTCGCTAAGTGTCTATGACCGGGAAGATGCACAGAAATAGCCAGAGGGATTTTTTGTAAAGGTAACACTGTCTAAAAACTTAGAATTTAGATCATATGAAAAGAAGGTGCATTTCCTTTTGACTTTTGAAACACACTGAGGGTGAACAATTGTACACAGGATTGATATCCTGCATGTATATTGTTGACTAACTACTTAAGCGAATTTTGATTAACTATCGGTCAGTTCTGAGAATCAATTAAACAAACTTGAGGTACGGTTATTGAGAAATCCAACCGAAGAAAGTGGAAACCAATCAACGTCATTTGATATAGGTAAAAAAAAAAGAGAAAGCCAGTAGCTTTCTAGAAAAGTAACTGGAGGTCTTCCACAACGACCATCGACGCTTGTAAGAGAGGATTTATACACAGTCACCTTGAAGCGTGACGACCTTATTTGTATTCAGCAGGTGACAGTGAGAAAGCAGTTGGTTCATACTTAAAGTTCTTATCATTACAGAGAATGATGCACCTAAATATTCACTTGATTGTTAAGATTACACTCATGGTCAGAACCTTCGATGCAACACCTTCAGCAGCTTCGTTTCTACACCCTTATTTCCTGCCCACATTCTTGTAGGGTTGGTTCCACAAGGCGACCAAGATTCTCCTCCGATGCTTGTGTACGCATCCCGCCTCTGCCGTCAATTAAGCCTTCACCCAAATCGGGCGGTGAACCTAAGTGGGGAGTGACTGAAATATTGTTAAAGTAAATCTACCAGGTAATATATTCTTTGTTTTTTTAGGTCGGTGGCTTTAGTCACGGACAAAATTCTATATCAAGGCCAGGCCTTAATCGAAATATATAGAGAAGTTAATGAAAGGGAGAAAGAAGAGATATGGGAAACTATTTACGTATTCTGGCAGAGGTGAAAAAACCTGTATTTCAAAATGCGTCAGGTTATGGTTATTGGAAAAACATGAGAAGGTACAGAGTTCCAAAGCATCGACGTGTATGGAAATAAATAGTTATGGCAAAGGCCCACCCTTAGATTGCCAATGTCTACAGAGCAATCACGTGACCCAGCAGTTCACCAAGTATTTCATGGTCTAGCTAGAGTGATGGGGGGGCACACAAGCAGCCAGCTCTTGGTGGCAAAAACCAAAGTAATATCTACAGAAGAGGCAAAGTGAACCAACATTGCGGAGTAGGGCAAGCGGATCAAGTTTTGAAGTTAGCCTGGGACAGTTTATAAGTCGGATCTCTTTCGACTCAGCTAGTCCATCAAGGATGCTGAGCTAAAACCGCCTCAGACGTGAGAGAAGTACTCCATACAAAGATGGATCAACTTTTTGTTTATTATAAACAGAGCAATCGTTCGGAAGAAAAGAGATTCCGACATCTAAACAGGGCTGCTAGTTTCGTAGAGGCAGACTTAGCTATTTCTGTAATGTGGAGTTTCCAAGACAGAGTGGATGTTACGGTAATTTCAAGTATGTTCATCGAGTCAAGAGGTGGAACTACAGAACCGTAGAAGGAGAAAGGAAAATTGTGAGAAAATTTCAATAGAGAGATAAGCAGAAACTAAATCTTGGAAGCATTAAACACGATCAGATTTCGTGTACCCCACCGAAATATAATTTTCAATCTGAGTTTGATGAGGATGTTGTGTCAAGACGAGATGCAGATCGAGTGAGAGAAGGCGCAGAACTGGAGGATGTGGAGAAATGCAATGTTGAGTTGTCAGAGTTTGAGTGCGTTTTGTTATTTGTGGAAGAAAGGAAATTGTTGATAGGAGAATAAAAGTGTAGGAGACTGAATCAATTCTTGAGGGACACAGCTGTGGATGGAGAAAGGGGAAGCGGCGGATCCATTAACAATTACAGAGATAGATCGGCCAGAGTGGAAGCTAGGTATGAGGGATCAAAGTTGGGGAGGGATACTAGAGGAGGGGAGTTTAGAGAAGAGAATCAAATGCCACATCCTGTCAAAAGATTTGGATATATCAAGAGTAGTGTATTGTGATAAACTAATACGTTTCATATGCTAAATATTATATTGTACTGTGAAATATTTACCGATTGATCAAGGCTTGATTCAAGGTTAGACATTGCCATTTTGTGGTTTTACTAAGACACACATCCATGTGGTATTAGTTGCTTTACTAACCACCTAGAATAGGTTATGGCACCGGGTCACTTGGCCGCGTACTGGCTCCCTGGCGCTTGACGTGCCATCACTCCCTTCCTCTGGTTTTGCAGGAGTTCTCTCTGTATGTTGCCTCGTTAACAAACAAATACGATACGGAATATAACGCTTTAGAACAAAATAGATTATCAGGCCCTGATGTTGAGATTGTGACTATGAGCAAGCAGGGTAAAGTATGTAGGACACCTGGCTATTATGTTCCCGCTGTAGGATAGAGACGACCCCGGCTGTCTTAAAACCTAACATTACAGAAAAGTTTTCCACGTTACTCTGAGGTGAGAGGTAACATTTTGAGGAAATTACGCAACTCCATAACGAAAATCTGAGGATTTTCATGACATGGCTGCTGCAGCTAGGCAATCAGTCCTACGCCAGGAAATCAACTGATAATATTGAGGAGGAGTATCGTTGGGCAGTTCCAAGAAGATTAAGGATCCATGGCGTGAGAAGGTAGTTAAAGAAGACGTGGAATCAAGGGGCAAGCCCGTCATACGACGAGAAGAAGAGGATGGCAACTGCTGCTCTCTCTACAGAGGAAGGAATACAGTCAACAGAACCAAAGAGGTGTGAAACGGTGTCGCAACGGCATAGATGAAAGCCAAACGGAGCAAATAATCCAGTAAGCTCACATCAGTCCTTTATGTGGATACATGGGCCATAAAAGCGCTGGAGAATGAACGAGGAAGAAAATTTGGTGGTCGAAAGAGGAGGAGTGAAACAGCTGTTCACATGAGACGTACAACACCAACAAACGAATGAAAGCACTTCGGCACGCCCTGCTGCTATACACGGACACTCCCGCACTTCGTCGTTCATGCATATTAAAGACGGAGTGCGGATTGCTTTTTATGAGCCAATTTCTCTATATCGAGTGTCAACAATTATTGGTGCATGCTGCAAGCCATGCGCAGAATGTAATGACATGTTACATCGTCATGGTACCCACTTAAGACTGCGCCCAAGAGGTAGCAGTGTAGGTGCTGTTTGCTTAATGAGAATGCGTGTGTGGGGTGCCCCTTACCTTTTCGTCTGATAAAGAGTTGATTTCTTGAATTACCAGAAATACAACTGATCCTCACGCCACACCGGGAGCCAAACATACATAGAACACTAAGATCAAATCAAAGGCAACTGTCACCCGTGTAACCGTATGATATTAGCTTGTGGCTTGCTATGGTGCCCCGGCTACAGTTCACTTATGACAAGTCCTTACTGAATTTCATGCCACACTAGTTCATGTTTGACGTTCTGTCTCGACGTCTGAATCCACTGTTGACGAGGAGACGATAGCACATGGAACTAGCGATCTAGCGAAGTTGCAACTAAGCGACACGTACAAATTAAACTTG
The DNA here is from genome assembly GCF_036320965.1 of Panulirus ornatus. Taxonomy (NCBI): domain Eukaryota; kingdom Metazoa; phylum Arthropoda; class Malacostraca; order Decapoda; family Palinuridae; genus Panulirus; species Panulirus ornatus. The sequence goes on from NC_092241.1 coordinate 26,568,696, forward strand.
ATAAATCGAATGATCACTACATTTTGTTTACCACAGACGTGCAGCCGTACAGATAATACGAAATCAGAGGCAACGTATCCGAGCAGACGCATTCCAAGGAGCGACTTGTCGCGTCTACGTAGATCTGTAGGCGATAGAGGGCAGGGAGTTGATATCAGTCATGTCGGCGTGAGACACCATCATTAAGGGTTCGTGTCCCTCGCTCCCGTGTTCCTGGTAGACAACCGACACGGTCTTGTAAGTGTGGGTAGGAGAGGCTGCGGGATACCGTATAGTTTTGTCTGGCTTTTCAGCACCATTCCGGTCAACACTGACTTTAAAAGAAGACGATAAATCCCTACCTGCAGAGTGACTGTCTCTCTCTCTCTCTCTCTCTCTCTCTCTCTCTCTCTCTCTCTCTCTCTCTCTCTCTCTCTCTCTCTCTCTCTCTCTCTCTCTCTCTCTCTCTCCTCTAAGTGAAGTACGGAACGGTATAATCACTGACACGCTAAGAAATGTAGATGATGGCTAAAACAGCTCCAGATCAACTGAGAATTGATGATTATGCAACGTACATGGCGACGGAGAAAAACAGAATTGTTAGTCAAGCATGATATGCGGTGAGCGCAACGTGCTAGCCCTACTTAATGGCAGTCTCTCTCTCTCTCTCTCTCTCTCTCTCTCTCTCTCTCTCTCTCTCTCTCTCTCTCTCTGTCTCTCTGTCTCTCTCTCTCTCTCTCTCTCTCTCTCTCTCTCTCTCTCTCTCTCTCCTCTGTACTTTATTCACATTGTTACCAACCACCTACAAGCATGCTGAAATATACGAAGTAGCGTAAATTATTCACTTTTTTCTCTTTCGGCAAAAAGATTTTATTCTTGGACGCTTCTCTGTCATCGTGCAAGAAACTCTACTAAGATAAGATGAGATAAGATAAGACAAGATAAAGTAATATAAGATAAGATAAGATGTCTTTATTGTCAAATTGCATACATGATACAGAATTGTATTCTTTATAGCTAGAAGCTCAATTGGTTAAAAAGTATAAATATTACATAATAAGAATTATAGAATATCACATGAAAATACCACGCAAAACATCACATAAAGAATCATCTATTGTACTCAGAAGCTACGTATATCACAGAGGAGTTACAGCGTCATTAAGATGGTTAAACAGTCGAATGCTTTTTGGTACACATGATTTCCTAAATCTATCGACGCGCTATATAGGCAAAGACAAGTCTTCTTCCTGACCTTACAAATACATAATGTTGATGAAGAGGATGCCTTGCATCTTGCATGATCTCCTCCCTCCACCTGCTTCATTGCACATTCCTGATGCAGCATATCTAATCTTTTAGTGTTTGCACCCAATTTCCTAATGAGCACTGAATACAAATCGCTTTGATAATGCAACGTTAACAATTAGAATATCTCGACCCTTGGAGAGATGGCGCCACACTCAAGAGAGACTTAAGCAGTATTGCACTGAATTAAGTACGTGGCAAAAACTGAGTTCGTTCGCGACTGCCGCCACTGTACAAGATCCTCCTCCAATGCCACAACTGCTCAAAGGAAGTCCCTCCAGCTACAACGTCCCTATTGCATGTAACAAGGCGAAGCACAAATAAAAGGAACCATAACTTTTCAGGAGTTAATATTCCTATCAAACGGAACCTCTTGGTTGCTCAGCACAGGATGCAAGCCATCTTATTTCACGTCAGCAGGTAAATAGTGGTGGGGCTTCTAAATGATCCCTCTTACCCGAAGCTTCGCAGCAAGATTCTTTTTTTTTTTCAAATGAATTAGAGTAAATGATCTGTCACAAGAGCGGCTTTACGTAGTCTGGTAAACTGGAAAACCAACTCATATTCTGAATCCAGTTCTGTTGGTAAGGGAGGGAAAACGTTTTGCAACGTGTTGACGTGAATGATGAAGATGAACTGTCAGTGCTGAACGGAATGAAGCAAAGAAAACAAGAGGCCTCCGATAGGTTTTACGCGAAGGCAATGAAAGAAACGGAAAATGAGATAGTGAAGCCCTCGATTGCTCTTTCAGTAACTCACTTGCTCTGGCAAATGTTCATAGGAATGAAAGCTTGTCAATGTAACACGAGTATAAAAAAAAAAAACAAGAAATCACCTCCAGGATATCTTCCAGTTATCTTAACGTCCAAAGTTGGTTCACTTTACGGAAATCATCAATCGGGATGAAATCATATAGAGAAGCATCATTAGATACACGTCTGATAAATCTGTTTGATTCTTTTATGATGAAATCATCATGTATGATGAAAGTAATGCAGTTGATGTCAACTACTTAGATTTTCCAAAACAAATCGATGAAGTCCTACATCAAAAATTACTAACAAAAGTTAAGTTATATGGTATAGATGGGATTGTACTTCGATGATTAAGAAATTGGCTTGCTGGCCGTAAACATAAAGTAGCGATTGGTGGTTAAGCCTTTCACTGATTAGATAAGTCTTGGGACTGGTTCTTTATCTCATATAAACTAATGCGCTGCATTGTAACAAACATAACTAAATCAATGGACGAAACTAAGTTGGGAAATAAATCTACAACAGAAACTGAACGGCTTCAGCATCAACCTGACATCAACAGACTGATAGACTGGGCTCCCGGGTGGCAAATGCACATCGGTAACGAAAATGAAAAGACAAGCTACCTTGTGATTTCTACTGAGCGACAAAAGGTAAGTCATGAAAAGTACTAGTGTGTAATAACCTCTGGTAACCTAAAGCTAAGTATATAATGCACAGAACCAGTCAAGAGAGCAAACAAAATACCTGGATTCCTATGTAAGCTTTCGGATTATTCTAAGGAAATTATCATTACTCATTAAGCATTACTCATTACAGGTCACTTAAAGAGTGTTTTCAGTCTTGGTCACCCTACTAGAAGGAAGGCATCGGCGGAATGAAGAAAATACAGAGGTTAGCTTCCAAGGTGATTCCTGAACTGGACAATAAATCCTGTGTTAGCCAACCAAAGGACTTAAATCTATTCAGCTTAGAAAAGAGAAGGATAATAAGGGATCAAATGAAGGTATTTCAAATTATCAAATGCTTTGACGATCTCGACCAAGCAAACTGCTTAAGAATGGATTCGTCAGATTTCACTGGTAGTAATGCATTCGAACTCGTGAGCAAACATTTTACCTCTAAGGAGGCTAAGAAGTTTTCCTTCAACAGGATTTTGATGTATGGACTCATCTACCTGCTAAAGAAGTTAAAAGCAGTACCATAGACACGTTTAAGTGTAGACTTAATACATATTTCTCCTCAAATCCACGACCGACATCATTTGCACTTCCCTGGCTACATGAAAAACTTAAAGGCTTTTTTATCTATGAAAAAATTAGCATGTTCTTTTTTCTACTCTAGCCAGATTAATCCATGAGCTTCTGTTCATTACCACTAACAAAAAACAGCTTCGATAGAACCCAATGGCTTTTTGCCGTTCGAATTCATGTGCATTCTTTTGAATCACCTACTTCTTTAATAATTTAATTTTCAGTACAACGCTTGGTTCTCCATACACATCCATGAGGAGATGGTGGAGCTCTTTTATCATTGCCTGCGAAACCATGTTTAACCGTTGCGGTGTTGAGCTCGTTTTTTTGGGAAAACGTTGTCTATCAACTTTTAGGAAAACTAAGTATTCTAATTCAAATTCACGAGGCTTAGAAGATCCTAGGGCATAGTCCCTGGCAGTTCCATGCGAAATCTGTCATTCGGAAATTGCATATTCTTGTAATGGCTCTCATAAACAGGTCACTGTCGCTTTATATCTTCATGTTGCTTTCAACGAGCACTTAGGTCATAAGTCCTGTCAGAGCTCAGGACAGGAGGTATTTTCTGAGTAAGTGAACCGTCGCGTGAAACTTCAGTATATCTGATATAGCCTGAAACACTGAGTTGCATATTACCAAAAGAATTATCACCATTAAAACATCACAATATCATTTTTGAGCATAGTAAGAGCATGTACTACAATCATTGCCACTATTTCTAGTTGCTCCCACTATTCATAGTCACCAGCATAAGTATTAGTAGTAGTAGTAGTAGTAGTAGTAGTAGTAGTAGTAGTAGTAGTAGTAGTAGTAGTAGTAGTAGTAGTAGTAGTAGTAGTACTACAACTACTGTTACTACTACTACTACTACTACTACTACGACTACTGTTTCTATTACCACTTATGATACAGCTGCTGACATCATAGAACATATATAAACAACTCCACACTGATAGGTAGTGTACTCACACTGGTATAAAGAGGGTCAGAGTTGTACTGGGTTCTCTGGCGCTTGAGGTCGTCCTCCTGGTGGCTGGTCATGTCTCGGTGTTCATCTGGAACCACAAGGAACTGTGTCATGGCTGGGTGGCAGACTAAATGAATAGAGATGGTTTTATGACAGAAAGTTAGATAGACAGAGAAAGTGTCATGAATGATAACTGTTAGATACATCAAAAAGCGTCTCAGGGTAATTTTCATTGTCAGCTTTCTTGCATCAGTCCAACACCCTAGCCAGGAATGTTTCATATGGTCCTCACTTCGTTTACCGTCCTCTCTCTGTCTTCTCGAGGCTTGATCAAAACCCCGCTCTCCTTTTTGACATAACCCAAAAGAGGTAGAAGTTCTCCGTCCTGTAAGACAAGCATAGTATGCTGGAATGACGAAGTAAAGCAGTACTAGTATTTCCTAGACATCTTGCGTCTCTGTACTTAGTGCTGTATCTCACATTCACTGGTAATCTTAGAGGTAATGACTTACTGAACAAGAAAACTGAATGGCTCTTTCATTATTCCTTCATGTCTATATACATATTCAGTGGTTCCCAGTGAATGTCGGCGGTAGGGGTGCGTGATGTCTCCATGGCTGTTTAATTTGTTTACGGATGGGGTTACGGAGGTGAATGCAAGAGTTTTGGAGAGAGGGGCAAGTATGCAGTCTGTTGTGGATGAGAGGGCTTGGGAAGTGAGCCAGTTGTTGTTCGCTGATGATACAGCGCTGGTGGCTGATTCGGGTGAGAAACGGCAGAAGTTGGTGACTGAGTTTGGTAAAGTGTGTGAAAGAAGAAAGCTGAGAGTAAATGTGAATAAGAGCAAGGTTATTAGGTTCAGTAAGGTTGAGGGACAAGTTAATTGGGAGGAAAGTTTGAATGGAGAAAAAACTGGAGGATGTGAAGTGTTTTAGATATCTGGGAGTGGATTTAGCGGCGGATGGAACCATGGAAGCGAAAGTGAATCACAAGGTTGGGGAGGAGGCGAAGGTTCTGAGAGCGTTGAAGAATGTGTGGAAGGCGAGAACGATGTCTCGGAGAGCAAAACTGGGTATGTTTAAGGGACTAGTGGTTCCAACAATGGTATATGGTTGCGAGGCGTGGGCGACGGATAGAGTTCTGCGGAGGAGGGTGTGTGTTGGAAATGAAATTCTTAAGGACAATATGTGGTGTGAGTTGGTTTGATCGAGTAAGTAATGAAAGGGTAAGAGAGACGTGTGGCACTAAAGAAAGTGTGGTTGAGAAAGCAGAAGAGGGTGTATTGAAATGGTTTGGTCACATGGAGAGAATGAGTGAGGAAAGATTGACAAAGAGGATATATGTGTCAGAGGTGGAGAGAACAAGGAGAAGTGAGAGACCAAATTGGAGGTGGAAGGATGGAGTGAAAAAGATTTTGAGCGATCGGGGCCTGAACATACAGGAGGGTGAAAGGCGGGCAAGGAATAGAGTGAATTAAATCGATGTGGTATACCGGGGTTGACGTGCTGTCAGTGGATTGAATCAGGTCATGTGAAGCGTCTGGGGTAAACCATGGAAAATTGTGTGGGGCCTGGATGTGGAAAGGGAGCTGTGGTTTCGGGCATTATTGCATGACAGCTAGAGACTGAGTGTGAACGAATGGAGCCTTTGTTGTCTTTTCCTAGCGCTACCTCGCACACATGAGGGGGGAGGGGGATGGTATTCCATGTGTGGCGAGGTGGCGATGGGAATGAATAAAGGCAGACAGTGTGAATTGTGTGCATGGGTATATATGTATGTGTCTGTGTGTATATATATGTGTACATTGAGATGTATGGGTATGTATATTTGCGTGTGTGGACGTGTATGTATATACATGTGTATGGGGGTGGGTTGAGCCATTTCTTTCGTCTGTTTCCTTGCGCTACCTCGCAAACGCGGGAGACAGCGACAAAGCAAAATAAAATAAGATATATATGTATATATATATATATATATATATATATATATATATATATATATATATATATATATATATATATATATATATATATATATATATATATATATATATATATATATATATATATATATATATGCGTTTAGTATTCACGAGTGAGTGGGGATGAAGGTCAACTAGCAATAATTGATTGATATGCAGGCATTAATTGACTGACAGACGTGCAAAGGAGACGTTTCTAGATGTGAAAATGCTTAAAGGGACGGCAGGAGAAGTGTGTCCGATCATATCAAGATGGAGGCTAGAGTAAACGGCTTAAGAGATTTTAGGAAAAGAAGAAATGGCAAAACGTTGAAAGAAGTTATAGGAAAGAACATGCTAGGAAAAAACGCCTGTGTGAAGAGATACCAAGAGGGTCTGAATGAAGAATGGCACAACAAATGAAACAATGGGAGTAGAACAGGGGTGAAAGATTCTCAGGAAGCAGTTCATGACTTTATGTCTGAAGTCTGTAGCATGCGAACGGTTGGGCATAGACGTATTAGAAAGGGTAGTGGGTGGTAGGATGTGAGTTATATGGCTCATGAAGGAGAAAAGAAAGGTCCATGGGTCGGTATCTGTAGGAATGGAGTGCAATCAGACTGAGAGTAGATCAAGAGACAGGCTAAGGTTAAAAGAGGTACTAGAGAGGGAAAAGAGATAAAAAATAATAAATGGAAAGAGAGAGAGAGAGAGAGAGAGAGAGAGAGAGAGAGAGAGAGAGAGAGAGAGAGAGAGAGAGAGAGAGAGAGAGAGAGAGAGAGAGAGAGAGAGAGAGAGAGAGAGAGAGAGAGAGAGAGAGAGAGAGAGAGAGAGAGAGAGAGAGAGAGAGAGAGAGAGAGAGAGAGAGAGAGAGAGAGAGAGAGAGAGAGAGAGAGAGAGAGAGAGAGAGAGAGAGAGAGAGAGAGAGAGAGAGAGAGAGAGAGAGAGAGAGAGAGAGAGAGAGAGAGAGAGAGAGAGAGAGAGAGAGAGAGAGAGAGAGAGAGACTCCCAAAATACAAAATTTTGGGAGGCAGCAAACAGCATGTGGAGAACGAGAGAGCAGATGGGGACAAAAATTAGAAGGGATATAGGGAAATGATAACAGATAAAGATGAGATGATAAAGAGATGGACTGGTTATTTCTCAGGATTCGTAAATGTTTTAAATGATGAGGTGGCAGAGGTGGCATGTTTGGAACAAGTGGCAAATGGAGTCAAAGAGTAATAACTGCGCTGAGAACCTTTGGCTGTGTTTTCCTGTTTGGTTTAGGGAAGGTGTTTCAAAATGTTGCTGCCATTAAATCTTGAGAGAGTATATGTCAACAAAAGTGCACGGCTAGGAGCAGAGAAGCTCGAACTCTGAGAATTTCTTGTATCATTTTATTCCTTCAGTCTCATCTCACACACAAATCCATTTAAGGAATCAAACCCTTCACCACTCGAGTACGTATGTATGTACTCACCGGAATCTTGTCTCTTCCTCTTGTGGATGTTCCCATTAGGATCTGTGAGGGAAGGAAGGCCGAGGATGCCGTTGATGGAGTAGGACCCGGGGCGCTGGAGGACGGTCTCGTGGGGCGCGGGCGGGACGTGGGCGATGACGGAGGTGGCCTGCGACACTGGTGAGGGCGTCCCCGGCAGCCCGTGCCTGACCTTCTCTGCCGCCTTGTTGCGCACTATTCTGTGGGCACGTGAGGGCGGTGGTGGTGAGGGAGGCACGTGAGGGCGGTGGTGGTGAGGGAGGCACGTGAGGGCGGTGATGGTGAGGGAGGCACGTGAGGGCGGTGTGGTGAGGGAGGCACGTGAGGGCGGTGGTGGTGAGGGAGGCAGGTGAGGGTGGTGAGGGAGGCACGTGAGGGCGGTGGTGGTGAGGGAGGCAGGTGAGGGTGGTGGTGGTGAGGGAGGCACGTGAGGGCGGTGGTAGTGAGGGAGGCACACGTGAGGGCGGTGGTGGTGAGGGAGGCACGTGAGGGCGGTGGTGGTGAGGGAGGCACGTGAGGGCGGTGGTGGTGAGGGAGGCACGTGAGGGCGGTGGTGGTGAGGGAGGCATGTGAGGGTGGTGGTGGTGAGGGAGGCACGTGAGGGCGGTGGTGGTGAGGGAGGCACGTGAGGGCGGTGGTAGTGAGGGAGGCACACGTGAGGGCGGTGGTGGTGAGGGAGGCACGTGAGGGCGGTGGTGGTGAGGGAGGCACGTGAGGGCGGTGGTGAAGTGGATGCGATGTATTGGGATGGTTTGGATACTGTGAAGATGGGCGCGGCTTAAATTGGCCGAGATGGTTTGCTTAGTTGAATGTAGGATTATGTAGTGCGAAAGGCCGAGAGTCATGGGTGATTGAAAGGGTTTTGGTGATAGTATGACTGTCAGAATTATCTTTTTCGTGATCTAAGAGCTTTATCTAATTGTTTAAAATCTATGTTGTGTCATGAGAATAGTTAGTGGGTAGATGTTTTGTAAAATGACTAACTCTTTGTCTACATGCTTGTTAATGATATGATAAGTCAAAAATAGTGTAAGACTGCATCCACATATTACATCGGAATAATGAATCAACTGCTACTTTTGTACTATGAATCAGCTCTCAAATATCTAGTCTCATAATCTTGTTTTTCCTGAGCTATGCCAAAGACCCGATGAGGGCCGCCTGTAATCCTTATATGCTGCCGCTCACAGGATGAGCATATGCTGCGCAACAAACTTGTAATGTTGCTAGGGAACGAAATTGAAAGGGATACATCATGATGTTATAATGCTATTAGCAGTTGTTATAAAGCCATTTCCTATAATATGTAGTATGATAGAATTTCATCTTTGTCAAGTAAAAGCGTACAGTAGATATTGAAGAAAACGAACACTGAAACCCACAGGAACTTTGTAGTAGCTGATTACACTCATTACCTCTGGGAGAATCTATAAACTGTTCACAGTACAAAGAGATAAGAGGTTTAAGACTGTGAATGTTTCTCTTTTAAAGCAAACTGAAGCGAGCAATGAAAACTGCAATATGGCCAATATGTCTTTTGCCTCAATTTGCGTAGGAGAATCACACGAGTGAATAGCGATTATTGAGCATCGTTACTCTGAAGCTGCTCACAGAGCAATAAGCACATCAGTTGGTACTGGCAACTCGAGCGCTTAGTCTGTATCTGCTTTGTGGTTATAGCCTATTTATCTCAGTTCCGCTGAAACTTGATGGACTTCTTCAGGCACAAGTGGGTGTTGGTGACGACCACTACCACAGGAGCTCTTGCCTTTCCGAAAAGGAATTTACAGCAGCACTTTAGTGATTCCGAGGGTGGGTAACGAGATCTAGTGACGTCAGTCACCTTTATCCCAAGTGGATGGAACTCCGGCATTTCCGAAAGCATTACTGGTCATGACGATTCCGTACATTCTAGCCGTGCTGGTGGCCAATCATGGCTTGTGGAAGGTGGTCATGGAGGTGTAGAAAGGAGCGAAGGCGTTCACTTTGGTTCATGAAGATGGCTCTTTACAGGAGCCAGCTCGCATTACCCACCCTGATTGCATCTTGCGCCATAGCAAGCGAGAAACAGTCCATGTGACTTGATTAACGCCAACAAGAAATCACTGCTTGTAGTATATGTGCCCATTACGTCTCATACCATAGTGAAATTTTATATGAGTTTTACATGAGAAAGACAGACAACAAGAGGCCTGATTGGCCTATGACTGGAGTATCTGGGGTAAAAAAAAGATTAACTGGACGAGAAAATGCAATTCCACTCAGCTGTTTTTAAGCTATCGCCAACTCCCCGCTACTGCAATATTAGCCTTCTAGTGTCTCCGTTACCGCTGTCGAATATACGTATAATTTTGGCGTTTTCCTCAAAGTATACCAGAGTTCATATAATATTTGTCTGAACGACTTTTGACGGTAATTATAGTCTTAGCATTCAGTTCGTCTGACGGTAGCTTATTCCAGTGCTCAACACACCTATACGAAAAGAACATTTTTTTCCTACGTCCGTAATACATCTTTTAGTTTTAAGTTTTATCCTAATTGTCCTGGTGATCGTATTTTCTTGTTTTTCGAAAAGATGTTCGTGACTTACTTTATAGAACTTACTGAGAGTTTTGGTCACTTGCATTAAGTCGCCACGAAGTCTACGTTCTTTTTAAGTGTGTAGAGATCCAGGCTTCTAAGGGACGAGATCAATTCTGTCGCTCGTATCTTTACTGGCTCCATTTTTTCCTCATCTTTTTAATAGTTTGGGGACCCAACGTGGACTGCATATTCAAGGAGTGGTCTTACGAGAGAAAAACGAAGTGTGAGCATTGTTTCTGGTGTCTTGTAATCTATGTTCCTGGCGATGAAACCTAACATTTGGTTGCCTTTTTTTTTACTTGCTGCTTGATACTGTTTAGTGTATTTCAGATTGTTGCTAATGACAACTCAAGGTCTTTTCTTCATTTACTTTAGTTAGAGAGTTTCCGAATAGTTTGTAGTCGTAACGTATATTCTGCTCTCAAAGTACATAGCGTTACACTTGTCTATATCAAACTTTCCTTTACCATCTGTCTGACCACTCTGCTAGTAGGTTAAGTTCTCTTTAAATCTTTTCGCTGTCCCGCTTGTTTACAGCTCTACTTCTTAGTTTAGTATCGCCATCAAACTTGGAGATCTTAGATATGAGACCGAGCTCTATGTGATTAATGCGTATTATGAAAAGAATTGGGTCTAGGACCGACCTTGTGGCACACCACTTGTTACGCCTAGCCAATATGAGGCTTCGCCGTTTAATACCATATGCTGTTTTCTTCCAGTAAGCCAGTCTCTGATTAATGTACAAAGTTCTTCACCGATTCCGTGTGCTTTGAGTTTATGTAAAAGTCTCTTGTGAGGTACTTTATCGAAAGCATTTTGGAAATCAGAATACTTTTGGAAATCTGAATATACTATCCCCTATGCTGTTTGAGAAATATTCGCCTACCTCGCAAGAGTTGATTAAGTTTGTGTCACTGTTGAGGACAAGATCAAAAATATTTTTACCTCTAGTTGGTGTTTTAATTAACTGCTTTAGAAAATCAGCTTCATTCAGTTCCGTTGTCTCGTTCCTTCTCGGTCACCTGTTAACGTGTTCCAGTTTATGTTTGGACTGTTGAAGTCTCCTACCATTATAACATCTTTACTGTTTACCATAGTTTTGATTTCATTGTACAGCATCTTATGGTCGTCGTCTTCTTTTTGCTTAGGGGGTCTGTAAGTAACACCGAGACGTAGTTCTTAGCCCATATGGCCCATGGTCCATTACCCAGTGGTTCAACGAATGAATACATAGAAAGATCAATGAATAAGAAATTTCTTATCCTCAGTACTAACGCCGGTAAGGGTTTGGATAGTATTATCATTCATGAATGTGATTTCGCACCCGATATGATACTGGATATATGCTGAAGGTGGTCCACAGACACAGCGGGTGTCTCTCTCAGCAGTCCACACACACAAACAAGTTATGATCCCCTGCCATTGGCCCACCAGACGCCTCCCTTGGAAATCCCTAAGATGTTAACCTCTGTCTAGTATCATAATCATTGTGTCAACCTTTGAGGCATATCATAAACCTCCGTCCTAATGCGAGTAATGAGGAGCATGGATGTGAATTTCTTGTGTGTCTGACCTTAGCTTGACAGTCACACAAGGTGTCGCAAATTTACATTAAAGTATTTGGATTTTTAGTAAGGAATCGGATATCAGCTTGTTGATAATATAGTCTTTATAGATTTTTTCCAACATGATTAAAAACGCATTGCGTAAGTACCTTGCAGTCCTGTTTATGCATACTCTCAATCAACATTACGTAAGAAGGAATAAATAAGTTTGAAGGTTTTGGGAGCGAATGAGACTCTTCCAGCAGGGGTGGTGGCAAGAGAGAATTGATCGACGTTGTCAAGAAGCGGTCTATGCCAAGCAAAGGCGTGTCGGAACCTTGAATCACCCTTCTGTACCCCTTTCTCAAGGTGTTATTCCTTGCTTTTAGTTTCTCTTTTATTACTAAAACACTTCTTGGTCAATTCGCGGTCTTTCTATGACGCATTTCTGCTTTCTTAGAGCATTTCTCTGTGAACGACATAGCGGGGACACCGTTATCGCTATGATATGTATTGCTTTTTCTTCACAAATCTCAAGGAGTTAATCTACCTTATTGTCCCAACAGATATAGGTCAATCAAGGCAATAGAACAAGAATGAGCATATAACAGAGACGGCTGAAAGGAGACGGGGAGCGTATTCATCCGAGAGAAAGACCAGAAACGACAGCGTTTACTCATCAAATACAGCAATGAATTGTCTGATGCGCCATCACTTCTCAAAGGCAATGGTTAAGTACAAAATGAGAGCGCTGAATTCCCCTTCGTCAGATAGTGCAAGTTTTCATGGACGAGTGGGACCTTCCACAAGCCTAGGTCGTGGTTTTCCCTTCTCTTTATGCTCGTGTCAGACTCAGTTGCTGTAAAATTCGTCGAAGATAATGATACTTCTGCATCGTTTCTTGTTGATATAGAACTGAGCGAAAGGTAAACCTACCGTGCCAGGGAGTGTTGGGGAAGAAGGCGGAGGAAGAGAGGGAGAATGAGTGAAGGATCGTCTGATAATGAGTATCAGTAAAATGGCGGTTGTTGGGGTGAAGATGAGGAGGGGGATAACACCAGGGGCGCTGTCCATCTGTTGCAACCGATGGGGACGTGGTCGGACCCTGGAGACTTGAGACCCACCTAAAACACATTTTCTCTTTTCTTTTCAGTTGGCTAAGATTTCAGTTCCTCGGGTCTAGATTTGAATCCTAATATCTACAGTAAAAAAAAAAAAAGAAAACCTAGATACATGAGTAAATTAATAATGTCTATAAGACAACGGTTAATTAGTAGAGTCGCTTAATTAATGTTGATGAGCATTCTCCCGTCATTACGCTTCCTCTTACCCTTCATCCAGCAAGCTCGCGTAGAGCAGAAGACTTGATGAGGCTCATTCAGGAGGCGGTGATTACGGCCATCTAAAGATGGTGATCTTGTTAAGTAATTAAACTGAATTTGTGCATCAGAACCCTCTTAATGACTCACTCCAGCGTCGCACAATAGCCTGCTAATAACAGCAGCTGTAATCTAACGGGTTTAACACACACTAATAGCTTTAAGACCACTGCACACACTGACAAAGTGTAGGCTGTCACAGTTGGTGTCAACAAGGCTATCATGGACATCACCGAGAGTGAAACAATAGAAGCATTTGTATTATGATATAAACAGAAAGTCTGTATTACTTATTAGGACCAAGCGGGACACACGCAGGCTAGCTGTCATAAAAGTGGTCAGGGTGTAGAAGCAAGTTGCCATGTAAATCTACACACAGCCACGAACCAAAGAGACTTCACTAGATCATGGTATGGCTGATACCTATCACAACATTTGGATTGAGCTTTAACACAGTAATGCGTAGAATGACCGTGACGAACACCAAAAAAATGTGTAGATTCTGACTGTCCAAAACACCACCAACATTCGAATGTTAACCTTCACGTAGATCGATCAACATACACCAGTTGACCATCAAAAATAATTATATATAATAACTTAGTCCTCATTAAAAAGACAAAAAAAAAACGCACATCATCTGACCGTCACAAACGTCAACGCAATGCCCAAACTGACCGTTATGAATGCCATCAACGTACACAAGCTTTAATTATGAACACCAACAGTATATTCATGCTGTCGTGCACGAACGCCAGGATTATACAGCACCTGACGCCTTTTTAACCAACACACGAGATAGTGAACATGTGTCCCGTGGTTCCTCTGCCGTGAGTGGGGTTAGTAAAGATTCTCTTGATGAGGGCCACAGAGGACCCACAAAATTACCAGGGCGCCAGTCTCACTTTGAAGGCTCAAGCTTAGATATCCTTAGATAGTTTCCGAACCAACTGTTTCAAACTTACGAAAGAAAAAAGAGGAAAAAGTGACCATCGGTTGACTCAAAATTTATCCTTTATGACATATACAGATTACCGTCCTTATGACTGACTTTAAGGTGTCTGCTTGAAACAATCAAATAGCATATTATTTTACGTTTCTTTGTTCAAGAGATTTTCTAAGTAAAGCTTAAACCTACAGATGTTGCTGATTGATGTTGATTTGTTTCTCTGCCGTGGGTAGGTGTTATGTGGTAAGCTGAGGAAACATGAATAACCTGTGCATTAGGGAAGCGTCCGACTGGATGTATCAGGGATACATCCAGCTGGTTCACCCTGACGAGAGAGTACCAACACCTCCACGTCAGCTGACGACCTACGTCCACTTGGACACTGGTAGAGATCTGTTAGTGTATTGTTCTTGGTCTCCATTATATGCTCTCAAACGCTGTGGATGTGGGAAAAGGTGTGTACTTGAGTCTCGTTATCAGATTTTAGAATGACTTCCTCTGAAACAGTTTTGTGTCCTTTATTACTTGACTGAAGGGATAGATGATGACACCATTATCAATACGCTATATTTTTCTTTTTTTTACAAAATTGAAATAGTATTTGTAACAGTAAGTTTATGAAGAAAAAGCTAAAAGGTTTACCCCTTTGGGAAAATAAAACAATTTAACTCGTCATTTATAAAGAGGTAGGGATTAGCTGCAAATATATTTTTCTAGAGCCTACTTTTAAACTAATAGGTATGGGATACAAATGCTGGTGATCTGTGTTTACCAAACTGCCTCACAATCACACTGAAATACGTAGAGGTAAACTATCGACACTGCTGCCTCGTAGTAACATACGTACGAAGTACAGGATGGTCAAGGAAATTGAAGCTAATTTTGATATATGTTGAGTGTACCGCTAAACAGCTATGCCAAGATAGGCTAGCAGGCAGGGTTGGCAGGGAAGGTGTAGGTCACCATTCTACGACCATCGTTACCCGTTGATGGCGTACACGGGACGACGTTCACCGTGGGTACATACACTCTCACAAAAAACCTCACTCGCATTTCTCAGGCTACCATCATCAGATTGTTCAGTTTGTGCCTGATAACCAAATGTACCATCAGGGGTATTATGATATTACGTTGGGTTTGGAGCCACCGATGGCATCGGCTTTGTAGCTGCCAGTCTCGTAATATCTAGAATAGAACGACGAGTTTTGGGTTAGTCATTGTTAACCTTTACCCACCTGTTGATACTGGAGACAGATGGAACGCCCTCCTGGTCACACACACCATCTGCCAGAAGCCGCTCCCGGATCTCCCAGGCAAACATAGTGGGGTTCTGTTTCTTGTAGTTGGCGATGGCTTCCACCACTGTAGGTGTGGCCACCTTGGGCTTAGACCCGCCGATTACACCGGGTCTGATGGATCCCGTCTCATAGTACCTGCAAGAAGGAAGGTTGTGTGTGTGTGTGTGTATGTGGTTGGTTCAGGTGAGTTCCAACAACCCTGTTTGGTCGCCATGCGGACTCCACCATCACAGCACCGCAAGTGACGGATATATATATATATATATATATATATATATATATATATATATATATATATATATATATATATATATATATATATATATATATATATATATAAATAAATATATATTATCCCTAGGGATAGGGGAGAAAGGATACTTCCCACGTATTCCCTGCGTGTCGTAGAAGGCGACTAAAAGGGAAGGGAGCGGGAGGCTGGAAATCCTCCCCTCATTTTTTTTTTTTTTTCCAAAAGAAGAAACAGAGAAAGGGGCCAGGTGAGGATATTCTCTCAAAGGCCCAGTCCTCATCCTCTGTTCTTAACGCTACCTCGCTAATGCGGGAAATGGCGATTAGTATAAATATATATATATATATATATATATATATATGTATATATATATATATATATATATATATATATATATATATATATATATATATGTATATATATATATATATATATATATATATATATATATATATATATATATATATATATATATATATATATATATATATATATATATATATATATATATATATATATATATATATATATATATATATATATATATATATATATATATATATATATATATATATATATATATATATATATATATATATTCTCCCCAATCCCTGGGAACAGGGGAGAAATATACTTCCCACGTATTTCCTGTGTGCCGCAGAAGGCGACTAAGAGGAGAGGGCGCGGGGGTCGGGTGCTGGGAACCCTGTTGCTGTTTGAATGTATTTTCATTCAGTTGTACTTTGTTTACGGCCAGTTAACCAATTTCATAACCACCGAAGGATAACCCGAACTATAGCATGTGACAACCTTTGATGCGAATATTTATCGAAAGCCTTTTGAAAATTTTAGATATATGACATCAACATCTGTTTTACTTTCATGATGAACGTGGATGCAGATTTGACAGATATCAATGATTTCGCTGGAAGCCATGCTGTGAATCGGTTATTCAGTGATAACCTTATAAATGGTTCACAATCTTGTTCCAAATGATGATTTCCACAATTTTATTTTTCCGACTACAGACGTTAAGCTAATTGGACGATAATTTCCGGGCAGTGACTAATTACCATTTTTAGATATCGGTGTTATAATGACTCATATTTATGTGGAACTTTCCCTAATAACAAGTGAATTTCTGAAAAGACCAGTAATGGGTTTAAATATCATATCTTTCTCTTTTTTTTATGTAGGATAAAACTTATCAAGGCCTGCCATTCTATATATCTTTATTCCGTTCATTGGTGGTAGTACGTATTTCATCTTTTATGTCAATATGTTACAGAGCGTTTTCCATTCTTATTAATGAACCGAACTTGGGACTTGGGGCGGGTTTTCCATGGTAAATAGAGATGCAATAATAAAAATATCATTTAAAAATTTTTTTTTGACATGGCTTTGTTGTCTGGAACCAAGACACTGTTTTCTTTTGCTATTCCCTACAGTGTACGCTTCAAAAGTGGCATTTATTCATTGTATAAATCTCCTCAGTTTCTCTGCTCAGGTTATTCACACTCTACAACATCGCGTTGATTTTCGGTCTCTTTGCGTTTCCTACGTTCCATCTCCTTATACAACAGGAATTTCACTATTCAAGTTGTAAGAACAAGAGGTGGCTACTAAACCCAACTTTTCTTTTGCAGTTTCATCACTGGAGAGGCTGTAGTAGATCGGGTGAAACCAATTGACATTGGATCAGCTTCGAGAATATACTCACCATTTGCTCATGGACATAACTTCTGGTTATGAATCCTCTTCTAAAACCCCTCGAGAGAATAGATCCTATACTACTGAAATCTACAAGACTGAATTGAAGTGAGCTTTTTTGGGGGGAGCGATATTCGAATCCATTTAGGGTTATATTTCGTCTAAAACATCTAGACATTACTAATCCCTTGGACGCAAAAGGCGTGTTATTATCTCTGTTTTAACCGATACTTTAAATGTGGCCAAAAACACTTAAGAAATTAGCTTCTTGTTTATGTTTACATGTCATCTTTCAAAGACACAGAAATTTGTAAGTTCCCGTGGGCTTGCTCGCTGGCTTTTATGATATCTGGAGGGACCTGAGACTCTGCTCAAGGTGCTAGTCGGTTGTGATTATATATATATATATATATATATATATATATATATATATATATATATATATATATATATATATATATAGGGAGATGAAGATTAATATTCCAAGAATATGTGTACGTATGTGTGTGTATGTGTGTGTGTGTATGGTTCAGTACCCGGTTCAAAGAGGATTTGTTCCTGAATATCTGTGTAAGGGAGCTAGAAAGGGGCAAAGTGAGATAATGGTACTACTTCACGTCTATTGTTCTCGTGAGATGATGGGCATATTCACTTCATCACATAGTTACCATTGACGTTTACGATACTGTTATCGCCAACAGGTCTTGCAGAATCTCTGTATGTCGTGTTATCATCAGTTGAACAAGATACCTCTCACTTTCATTATTCTTGCTAGCCTTAAGATCACCGCGTTCTTAGCAGCACCGCTGCTGCCATTCCCACCACCAGCACCGCCAGTAACAGCACGGTTATTGCCTGTCGTATATTGTATACGTCTACCACGACCACGATCGCAATTGAAGATACGTACCTGGAGAGGATCTTGGAGACGCAGCCGTGGGAGACGCGGAGCTGGCGGGAGATGTCGCAGGGGCGGACGCCGTTGTGAGCCAGCTCCACGATCCTCTGACGAACCATGTCCGGGAGCGGCCGCCCGTTCACGAACACTCCGCCCAGCTGGTTCACCCCGCCATGACCTGCGGCAGAAGGAATGCTGGTTATGATCTTGGTCTGCAGGGAAATAGAATGGCAATGTGGAAGAGAGGTAGATAGCTTCTACGGAGCATCAGAAAACCTAAGGGAAGAAATGAGGACTTCAAACTAAGTGTGGTTAAGACATGTAAAGACGGGAGGGGGAGAGATATGGGTTGGACTGCGGCCTTTGGAAAAGACAAAGCCATGATCTGTAGGGTGAAATATATAGTTCTATACTTATCTATACTTATACTACCTTCGACAACTATAGAAAGAGTGAGTCGTATGGTAGTTTTTTTTGTAGTAGTGTAGTAGACTTTCTATACAACATATATAGATCTATGGACACGTCGCACATCTCCATATGGTTAGGCATTTCAAGTTGAGTGCAGTAGTTTGCGGTTGTTGGTGTAGAGAGCGGTACCACACTTCGTGCGTGGTCCGACGCTCTGTAGGTGGCATGCCAATTAGTGGCGAGTGTAGTATCTTTTGGAGGTTTCACAGTAATTAGTAGACGGCGCGCTAATTACCGATAGTTAGCGTTGCAGTTGTTATCGGACAGTAAGTTAAATGTTGTTCTGGTGGTCTGTGGTGTGATACGGCATAGCGAGCTAACCAGTGGATGCTGTGGGCCTCGTGTTTCAGGCATCAGTTAATAAGAGAGGAGACTATTAGTGTGGCTGGTGCAGTAGTTTAAAGATGGTGCGCAATATCTAGTGGACATGGTTGGTGCAGTGGCAATCTGGTGGTCTCAAGAAGCTAGTGGGTGATGTCATAGGTTAGTGGCGCGATAGTCAATGGGGAATTCAGTAGTGATTGAATAATTTGGAGGTTTGCAGATGGTGCGGTATATGCTATTTATTTTGACATTGTTAGTGGACAGTCAAAGAATGGTGTGCCATATGTATAGGTAGCTACTGCATAGTGTGGGAGTTGACGGGTGCTACGAAAGTTGGTTGGGAGAGAAGCAGTTAACGGATGGTGCTGGTGAGGCATCCCGGAGACAGTAGGTGGGGTGATAAGGTGGCAAGTACCATCGTAGATAGTAAGTGGTATGATTGCTATTGATGAGCTTAGCGAGTGAGTTTTAATATATACGTCAGTGTAAGGTACGATAGATTTGGTAACTTGTGGATGTAGTGACCAGTGGGTGGTGGGTTGGTACGTGGGCAGTTTGGAGGTGAAGCAGGAAGTGTATGGCGACGTGGTTTGTGGGTGGTATGGCAGTCTGTATGCATGTATATACGTAAGTACGTGTGTACGGATGTATGTATGTATGTATGTATGTATGTTGCTAGTATCCATGCGCTTGTGGTCACACTGTCAGTGAGGCGCCACAGGGAACTTGTCGCTCTATAGAAGTCTAGCTATTCCCTCCTCCAGTGCGGAGCTGCAGGAGCTGCACGAAATGGGGTCCTGACGTTGTATGGCGATACATATGTATGGATGTTGCCAGATCGCACGGGTAACAACGGATGTAGGCAAATTAGGCCAGAACCCACATCACACAACAGATATATAACATACAACTATGGCAATTTATGGGAAGTGTGGTTGTTAGAGAGAGATACGATAGGCAGTGGTTGATTTCCTTGTTCATTGTGAGTGTGTTATAAGTGGCCGGTGAGGTCAGTGGTTGATGGTGAAGCTATAACCAGTGGGTGGAGGAACTATTGTGTGGTACTGTTTTTAGTGGGTGTTGTGGTGATAAAGGATGATGGGGCACTTAGAGGCTGGTGAGGTGATTAATGGCTCTTACTATAATTTGGTGTTTGTTGTGTAATCATTGTTATATTCTGTAACATGTATTCGGTGGTTCGATAGTTACTGGATTGTGTGACAGGTGGTAGATTGCGTACAAAAAATAGTGGGCGGTGCGGCATACTGTAGGGGAGTCAATAGGTAATATGGTTGTTAGTATATGGTAAAAACGGTAACCGGTGATAAAGGAATGGGTCTGTGGTGGAAAGTACGTAGTTCATGAATGGTGTTACAGCCGCCAGTGAGGTAGTTTGTCCGTGATGCTGATGTTGAATCCCTTGGTAGTTAACAGGTATTTTGGTAACGTGTAGGTAGTATGAAATATAACTGGGCACAGTAGCTAGATAATCGTTGGTGAGTAAGTCGCTGGTGCAGTGTTCAGTGGGGGTAATGCGGTAAGTTGCTAATAATTTGCTAGGCTTTGGGTGTTGCAGTGGTTACTGGTTAATGGAAAGATTTAGTGGTTTGTGATAGAACAGTATTGTAGTTAGCCTCCGTTGTGGTACACTGTTGATAATGATATGATTACAGGGTGGTGGAGGTGTCGATTGATGATGCGTGTGTCACTGGCTGTTTCCGTGGGGAGTATTTTGGGAACTGCTGTTCTGGTTAGAGATTGTGGATCTGCTTCATATGTTGGGTAGTGACTGTGGATCTGCTTCATATGGCGGGTAGTGACTGTGTATAAGCACTGCTTCCTTCCTCCTCCACACATCTACATTGTATCCATTAGTGGATAGTTCGTCACTGAGTAGTTGTGTAAATGCTGGTAGTTCCTGCCTAAAAAAAGGGGTTATTTGGTACTTATCTATCAGTCCAGCTGGTTATGGGTGTGGGGGCTTCGTTGCTAGCACATCTCTGTAATGGCGATGTGAGTGTTAGAAGTTAGTGCCACGGTTTGTGGCCGTGTCTCTGTTATGGCTAATGCGACGGGCAGCAGTCGTGTGGTTGTTAGGAGTTAATGCATCTTATAAAAGGGTTATCTGTGGGTCTCTGGTTGTTAGTTACTTCAGCTGATGGGATGTCAGGATATATGTGATGACGATCTCTCATAATTTCGCTCTCCCGGTAGACTGAAATATCTAATACTATTTGGGATTTTCATACGAATCACAGGTAAATAAAGCTATGAGTAAGTTAATGCATTGTTGGTGGAGAGACGCGTGGAGTGTAGTAAGAGCCTAGCAACAAAATGATGTTCTAAAGTGTCGGATGAGAACTGTGGGCGGGGATGCGCGGTTGGAGCGCGGCTCTTGCTTGACCCTTCAGCTGATAGCAGTATTGAAAACCCTCGAAGGTTCCCAGGTCTTACAGATCCTCCAGTTTTTCTAAGTATTTCTCATATACACATATTTCAAAGCCTTCACCTGACCTACACATCCTCTGCTATTCCTAAACTCCTGAAATCACATTGTTCCTCCCGAATCTGGTGTGTTGCGCGTGTCATCACCACTGTCATTCTCCACTCTCCCATATAACTTATCAGGTACACTCAACAAATTTATTCCTTTGTCATTCGAAAATGTACTTTTCTCTCCTTGTCTTTATACAATAGGACTATAAGGGCATTCCGATAATCCTCAGACACCTCACTATAATACATACATACACTGAAACTCATAACTAGCCAGTAGTTAGTATAGTCATCCCCTTTCTTAAAAAAGTCACTTGTACTGTGGCAGCTCGGGGTATAATTGGGTTGCATCGGATATTCTGTATGGTAAATGTAAATCGCTAACAGCTTGTCGAGTTGTGTCAAGAACAGATCACTGAACCGTACAGGGAAAAATTTTCACTGGGCTTCCCACTCTGTTCCTGCTTTAGGAAAGCGCGAATAATTAGATGTCTATCAGAAAAAAGGTTTGAAGTAAAAAAGAAGGTCCATGGGTTCAAAAATAGGGCAAACGAGGGTTGGGGTTAGCGAGTATCAGTGAACTTCGGGGAGGATGTTTTGGAAGGAAGTAAATAGTGTGCGAATGACAAGAGAACAAATGGGAACATTGATGAAGAGATCAGATGGGGAAGTAGTAACAGGTTATGATGAAGTTAGAATGAGAGGGAGAGAGTATTTCGAACTACTGTTGAACGTGTTAGATCGTAGAGTGGCAATTGTAGGGAGTTTTGGCTGGGGTGATGTGTGAAGTAAGAGATTCATGGAGAGTGGTTTGCTAAAGAAAAAACAGGTTTAGAAAAGCTTGCGTAAAATAGAATCCGGTAAGGCGGCGGGAGCGCATGGTATTGCAGTTGAATTTCTTACAAGAGAGGTGATTATGTTGTTGATTGGTTTCTTAGGATTTTCATAGTATATGTGGATTACAGTGGTATGACTGAGGGTTGGCGGAATGAATGTAGAGAGTTCCTCTGCATAAAGCAAGAGGAGCAAAGGTGAGCGAAGAAATTACATAGGCACAAGTCTGTTAAGTGTACCTGGTAAATTTTCTGGAAGATTGGTAAGTGACAGGGTTAAGTATCAGATTGAAAGGGAATAAGGTGCTTTCAAAGGTGGTTTAGGATGTGTGGATTAGGTGTATACTTTAAAGACTCTGTGAGAAATACTTAGAGAAACAAATGAAAGCATTTGTGACATTTATAGATCTTGACATTCTCACATCTCCAATTGTCCTTCAAAAATCTCGTTTCCAGAACATCCTCCTCCGCACATTCTCATCTACATCCAATGCCATGCATTCATACAGAATTGCTGGAACTACTGCACCCTCAGACATGCTCATTTTTGCCAACCCAGATAATGATAATTTTTTCCACACATTCTTCAGCACTCCCAGAACCTTGAATCCTCACTCACCCTATGAGGGATCAAAGGTATTATCCAGCTAGACAAAAATGGGCATGTTTGAAGGTTTAGTACTTCCAACAATGTTGCATGAATGCAAAGCTGGGGTATAAATGACAATGCGCGGAGGGGAGAGGGCTGGAAATGAGGACAACGTGCAGTGTCAGGTGGAGAGTAAGTAATAAAAAGGTAAGAGAGAAGTGTAGTAATAAAACAAGGATGTCAGTCTGATGATATACTACACTAGTCGGAAAACATGTTCACTGGTAATGAACAACAATATGTTATGTGCTATGTACTCTGTTCTTTTTTTTTTAGAGTGTGTTTCTCATGTATACATTTTGTTTGCGTTTACATATCATATCCAAGTTTTGTGGCGCAATTTTTTCTCTTTTATGTAGATTCCTGATGATTCCTCAGTGAAGGCGAAAGCTTGATTGAAATTGAATATATAATTTTGAACAACTGGTGCTAGAGCACCCACCAAATGGTAGAATAATACTGAGGAAATTAGAGAACACAAGAAAGAAGACTGACAACTCTAGATATGCTGTTGTATTCAATTCTATGTGGATTGGAGAAAAACTGCTCTCAGATTACACCTACATATACATATATATATATATATATATATATATATATATATATATATATATATATATATATATATATATATATATATATACATATATATATATATATATAAATACATGCGTGTGTATATGTGTGTGTGTGTGTGTGTGTGTGTGTGTGTGTGTGTGTGTGTGCCCTCTCACCCTCTATCCCAATGACATTCAGAATATAGACAAAACCTCAAAGAACTCCCGTTCCAACAAGCCACAGCTACACAGATATCCAGGTTCCACATTAAAGCATCTCGACTAAACTTCGCTCCATATCGTCACAAAGATTCTCGAGCCACTTCTGGCTCTCATAGACAATCGGAGACACCTAGAAACTTGCCAGCATAGTAACCATCCTTAAGTCCTATAAAACACCCATATCCCCTTCGTCTTATCCCTTTATATCACGGTTATCGTCAATATTCAAACAGCGTGAAAATATACCACAGCAGAAGCAACCAACATATCCCTCTCTCACACACACACATGGCAGGGGAAATGACTCAGTCACTCCACTACCACAAAGCGCATTCAGGTTGGCTTAAACCAACCACATCCCGCTCCTGAACACTACTAGTGACATTATATATCAACAAAGCGTTCGACTTCGTTCTCAGACAAATTCTCATACAAGCGATGCTTGACACCATCCTCTACCCAAAAAGAAATGACACAAAAGTGGTTAGGCATCTCCATAGCTGGTTACAAGCCAGTCAGTCATTAGAAAAAAAAATGCGTCTCCAAAATTCTCAAACTAGACAAAAATATGGCGCCTGAAGAAGCAGCTCTCTCTCTCTCTCTCTCTCTCTCTCTCTCTCTCTCTCTCTCTCTCTCTCTCTCTCTCTCTCTCTCTCTCTCTCTCTCTCTCTCTCCACTCCTCTTCATTCTCTTGCTACATAACCCTCCACCACCTCCAGCAGACCGCAGTGGGGTTAAGTCTTATCATACAATCCACACGACCAAATCAAAGCACCCTGACACAAGCAGACAGCAATAGAGAAAAAGAACACAGGATCATATAACCAGGGCACTGGCCCGCACAAAGCAGAATGTCTGCATCCTTACAGAGATTCAGCGTCAACTTCTTAACACGAGAAAGAGAAGGATATAACATGTAATCCTTCCTTAACCTTGAATAACCATCTACTCCCTCAATGTAAAATTCTAGTCATACTAGGTGTCACATGGGACACTAGCATGGCTTTCACTCCAACAACACAAATGATGCATACAACATAATGCAGCATTAAAACCCCTTGTGCCCAAACCACTTTATAACCAACCATCAACCCCAGAATGAAAACAAAAGAAACCTCTTCCTTACTCTGCACTTTGGCAACTTATACTTACAGACCCCCTCCCCTTAACCCATGACTAATATGGTATTGACAGAATCTATAGAAACTGTAATGGCTTGAAAAACAATAAAACAACAACCACACTCCAGATCCAGATATATACCTATCTGAAGCGACATTGACAAGGTAAGTGCGAGGTACATGATTTTTTTTTCTTGCTACAAAAGTTCTGAGGCGCACACACTAATGTGACAAGGCTAGAAGGGCGGAACATAAAGATGGAAATGTACGAGTTAAAGTAGACCTGACTTGTCTACACTTATTCTGGTCACTACCAGTAGAGTATATATATATATATATATATATATATATATATATATATATATATATATATATATATATATATATATATATATATATATATATTGTCTTTTCCATAGAGACATACTCCCCATTATCCACCACACCCCTCGCCTTCAGACTAATTTTTGCTGAAGCTAAAGAAGGTAATATAAGATAAGGATCTACAATTGCTGGTCACAAATTAAGGTTACCGCTCCATGGAAAATACCGAAAAAAATCAATAATCTCATGTAAAATAACTTGGGCCGTGAATGACGATAACAACAAATAAAAGAAAAAAAAAAATTGTGGCAGGATAAAAAGAGAAAGAAAACGAAAACACAAATTATAGACAAATTGGAAAACTAGTTAGGATGGAACACTTTTGTTCTCTAAGTAATCTCAGAACTCTGAGACAGTTTCCACCCATCCGTCGCTATACAGAACGAGCAATTCTTTCACAGTTTAACCTGACCAATTTCCCTCTCGTTCTAAGGCATAACTTAACCTCATATACCAACTCTGTCGAGAGGAGAAGAGTATCTCAAAAATGCCCAAGGGTAAGCTACAAAAAAAAATCCTTTCCTTTATAAACTGTCTCATCCTACGTCCAGCCTTTCATTTCTTCCTCCAACCTTTCCAGTTTGAAATTGAAATAGAAGAATGTTTTTTTTTTTCTCTCTCTCTCTCTCTCTCTCTCTCTCTCTCTCTCTCTCTCTCTCTCTCTCTCTCCCTCTCTCTCTCTCTCTCTCTCTCATATATATATATATATATATATATATATATATATATATATATATATATATATATATATATATATATATATATATATATATATATATTCCCTGGGGATAGGGGAGAAAGAATACTTCCCACGCATTCCCTGCGTGTCGTAGAAGGCGACTAAAAGGGGAGGGAGCGGGGGGCTGGAAATCCTCCCCTCTCGTTTTTTTTTTAATTTTCCAAAAGAAAGAACAGAGAAGGGGGCCAGGTGAGGATATTCCCTCAAAGGTCCAGTCCTCTGTTCTTAACGCTACCTCGCTAATGCGGGAAATGGCGAATAGTTTGAAAGAAAGAAAGAAAGAAATATATATATATATATATATATATATATATATATATATATATATATATATATATATATATATATATATATATATATATATATATATATATATAAACAAGCATACATTTCAGATTTTTCTGTATTTCATCTTACAGTTTTGTGATGATAAATAGGAGAGTATTACATTAATGCTTTACAATTCAGCAATACAGGCTATAATAATTGTTCCCTACAGATATGTACAACATTCCAAAACTCTCGGGAATCTAAACTCATAAGAAGACTATTTGTGTATACAGAAAAAAAACTCTAGTCTGTGAATATGGATATGTCCCATGAATTTATCGTCTCTTGTCCCTCTACATTCATGGCCGTCTGAACAACGCGATTATTATGAAGGTATCTGCGCCTTCCTCTGACCACGTATGGTAAGTTTTGGGTACCGTTATGGCTACCCCATACAAATACAGCCTCTGCTGACGCCTTTATAAATCAAGAGGAAACTGAAACGAAAGAGCGACCAAGCGGCAGTACGCAGCAGACTTTATCCATTCGCAATGAGCGTATATCTAATAATAATATTTGCTCGTAAAGCTTAATTAAGCATCCCTTTGCAGACTAACTCAGTATACAACTTTCGGTATCTAAGTCTGACCACCGGAGGAAAGCGACACCACAAAACTTGATCGACAGTCGCGCAAATAGACTCCGTAATTTACGAAGGCATAGCAAACGGTAGCGAGGATGTCTTCAGTGTGATTACTTGAGAGGGCAGAGAGTGATCCACAGGGAACCCAAGTGGGCGATAGCAATCTTAACCCAGTGAGGCCAAGGAGGATGAGTACGTCCTAGAGAGGATGGAAGCAGGTAGACCCGGGTAGGTGGCAGCCAGTACGAGCAGGCGGGAAACAGATGGGACAGAGGAGGCAGCGGACGACCTGTGCAGACTTTAAACGGGCGGGTTAAGGATGTTGCAGATATGCCAAGGAAGAGGCGGCTATACTTCGAAGGGGTGGAGGGAGTATGGCCAGGAAGACACGGTGACTTGGCCGGGCACACTGGAGACACACATATAAGAGAACGTTTATATATATCATGTGTGAGTGAGATTTACAGCATGGGGTCAGTGATGACTAGCTTAAGATTTTCTTACAAAAAAATCAGGCTGAAGAAAACTGGTAAAATGTATGGCTTATTTAGCTGAATATAAGTTTCTCAATTTTCCTTTTTTCTGAACTTGTGTTCAGACTATATTGTATCGTCTTTGTTAGATGTATAACAAAGCAATGAAAATTTATATTGCCTGATCCCCTTGATATCCACTGAGTTTCCTGTCTAAATGAAATAGTCCATTCAGATGTTCTCTCCGATGATGGTCTAAGCTTTAGTTAAATCCTCTTGGATTGCAGGGGAGGATTTAAGCTGAATTCCAATGAATTACTACATATTAAAACTGTAGAAGATTCATTAAACTTTTTCTTTTCTTTAGCGCATAATTCCGTCCAAGACTAAAAGATCTTTCATCTGTCCTGTTCTGTGACACAATATATATACTAACGGTACATACACTAGCTTAAAGATAAAAGATATACGGGAGACTTATCCCATTTCTAAAAGCGTGATATATGGACTGGAAAGTGAGGAAGACAGCGGAGAAATGAACTGCTTCAAATGCAATGTATAGTTTTTCGCGGACGCAGTTCGCTTGTGAGCATTCTATTTTCTCATTGTCATTCGCTAAGATAAATTTGCGATGAAAACTTGTAAACCCTCTTCCGGCTAGTTTTGTTGCCCTCTCCATCTCTTTGGATTGGATAATTCCATAGGGCGTTGCCCTTAACGAATCACAAGGGTTATTGGGTAGGATGCGGTGAGGTAATAGCTTTATCTGAGGAAGAACCCAATTAATGTCACTAGCAATTAGTCTCTCTCTCCCTGCCGACCACCCTCATAACACCAATGCGTGGAAGGCCACGGAAATGTCGCTGCGAGAGTTTAGATCGGGTAGCGTGGAAGAGGACAGGGACTGAGCCCAGGTTACTGTATTAGTGAGGAGCTTTGACAGTGGGCAGTTCTTCCCAAGGGGAATATATATATATATATATATATATATATATATATATATATATATATATATATATATATATATATATATATATATATATATATATATATATATATATATATATATATATATATATTTTCTTACATGTTGGAGGCTCCAGTCACGGACAGAAGTCTACATCAAGGTCGGGCCTTAATTGAAATATAGAGTGGATTATGAATGAGGAAAAGAAGATACAAGGAATAATACTTATGAATTTTGGAGTAAGTGAAATGAACTGAATTTCTAAAATGAGCCAGGTCATAGTTATTGGCAAAGACATGAGAAGGTATTGAGTTTCAAAGCTTCGAGGTGGAGGGAACTACGAAATAAAGCTAAGAGAAAAATGTAGTCAGTTGTTGCTGAATGTTTTTAAGAAGTGGGTGTGTGGCGGTCAGGAATATGAATTAGGAAGGAGAGGAGGAGCGGATGATAGATTAGTTACGGTGGCGCATCATCTAATTGTAAATATGAAGAGGTTGTGGGACCCGGCATTTTTGCTTTACTAACACCAGCCAACCTGAACTGCATCTGCAAAGATATATCAAACAACTTGAGGCGAGCGTAGTAGTCACACACACACACACACACACACACACACACACACACACACCTCTTATCAAACCAAACCTAACGTCATGTACTCTATCGACGGAGACAGATATGAAGTGCTAAGAGATCAGTTAGTGGAAGCTCTGAGGCTGTTGCTCCAGACGGTTAAGGATATAGATATCACACATTGATCTGTGACTGCATTCTGCCACTTAGACTCGATTTACTTCCAGTCAGTTTTACTCTACGAATACAAGCCTTATCTAACCATCACATGCTTCCTAAGACGCTGATTCTCAGACCTTCATTACTTCACTGACATGTCCACAGACGACGCACGTAGCTGCCGAATAATGGTCGTATAAAAAAAGACTTCATGGAAGAATGATTTACGACGAAGATGACAGGCCTATATCCGCGTTGGCAATAAAAAAATCTTTGGAAAAAGATTTACGGACAACATATCTGGTCTTGGAAATTAATTCATGGAGAATATCATCGATCGTGTATATATATATATATATATATATATATATATATATATATATATATATATATATATATATATATATATATATATATATATATATATATATATATATATATAATGCGCACCATACCCAAATGGTAGATGGGTGAACATATCACAGTGGATAGTAAACACTTTACGCATACAACTTGTTTATAGATGATCTATGTCTTTGTGCAATTTTCTTCCCCGTTTTCTTGCCTTCACAATTGCGAACAAGTCTTTATCATATTAACTAATTCGTATGAAGCAAGAAAATTTTTTTCAAGTATGACATATATCAATATTAGTTTTTTTTTTCCGTGGACAACGCAGACCCATTTGCAACACTCTTGTGCCCCTATATACCACAGGTTCGCCTACTTCAGCGATGGTTTGTATGTACAAACACTTTCCTCTTCGTATATCGCTTGTAACTGCACGTAAAACTCCTAGTTAGACAGTCATTTAGACACAATATACATTTCGGTTTTTGGATAACAAAAATCAATTTACACAAACCCTCCTTGCATGATTAAAGGTACTTGTGGATGGTGTAGACTGAAACGCTCCTGATCTCACTGAGAAGACAGGCAAAACAACGCATCCTTCCACACACACAGAAAAGGATATATATATATATATATATATATATATATATATATATATATATATATATATATATATATATATATATATATATATATATATATATATTCTCTTCGTTACGCTTGCATATTTCTAAGTCAGCACATGTACATGAGAATGACAGACAACAGGAGGCCTGCTGGCTCATGTTTCGATTATGTGTTTTCAACATAAATCTAAAAGTTCAGAAGTTATCATATGTAGGAAAGATTATGATTATCACACATATCTTACTACAATGGTTTATATGTCGAAAAGTAGCGTTAAATTGTAATTAAGTCTGTGACAACTAAATTCTTTAGTAAAATCTGTAGTACCAGTTGATGTCAAAAAATAATCAAAGCAAGATAGCTTTCGCTGCTCACCTTTCGCATTGACGCTGGAGAATGTTAACATATATCTATCTATCTATCTATCTATCTATCTATCTATCTATTTATCTAATCTACATATATATATATATATATATATATATATATATATATATATATATATATATATATATATATATATATATATATATATATATATATATATATATATATATATATTCCAGTCTTCTCCTCAGAGAAATACAACACGATAAATTCCTAAGTATTTTATTTCCCTGTAGATAAGAAAGTATTTTAGTTGATCCCGCGCTCAATTGTGATCTTTTCCAATATATATATATATATATATATATATATATATATATATATATATATATATATATATATATATATATATATATATATATATATTTAAGAAACATGTATATTATCTTGGATTTAAGAGCTATGTATATTGGAGATCCTTGAATAATTCTGAAGCCATTCACATATACAAAAAACTTACAGAAATTAAAAGACCATATGACTTTCATAAACTTTTTCCTAATTTTTCAAGAAGATTCAAGTAAGAAATGGGTATCCATAGCATCGATATGATTGTTGATATTTTGGCCTTCTACCGGACTGATAATCTGGGACACACTAAATATGTTCAAATGAAACTGGTGACCTTCCCCCCACATCCCCGCTAGTCACCCATTCAACAATCAAACTCACTCCTCTTACACGTATAATATTCCATCACGTTGTAGTTGTAGCGGTAGGCCGTGGCTAGGGTCATTGCCGCCGAGGGAGGCCGCAACCCAAACAGGCCTAAGTTGGCGTGATCCAGTTTGGCGGCGGCGGGGAAGGGGAAAGAGTTGACCACCAGGTCAGGGGGAGGAGGGCAGTAGCTACGGCGACGGTGGCGCTGATGGCGAACACGAAGATCCTGGCGATGATGCGACTCCACTCCGGCAGGGAGGTTGGAATGTTGTTATATACGACACTAACGGAGAGCGGGGCACTGGCACCCACTTCTGACCGCTGTTTCTTGCGGTACACTCAGCTGTCCGTGACGGTAAATATATCACAGTATTGTAGGGGTAATGAGGCTTGGATTGCCGACGATGGGTATATCACGGTATTCCGATTGTTGTGTTGGGGTGGGACGCTGTACTTCACTGAGCGGTATGCGGGTAAGACTTCATGTAGGGAGGAACATAGGCAGCCACACTGGAGCCGTCAATTCCTCTTGTCTCTATCCCCAACACCACGTAGCCCCTGAGGTTAATACTACTCAAGTTTGCCTAACTGTGTCCTTTTTTATGAATACCTTTCCCTCTATCATTCCAGTTGCCAGTCGGTATTACTCGATGCAGCTGGGATAATTGGCTATAGCTGGTGGGTGTGGTGTGGACCAATGAGAGAGGAGCAGGATCCTTGGGGTCCCGCCCTCCTGCGTGCTTTGCCCCCGTCGTCGCGCATCATTGGTTCCTGATCCCTGACGTCATCTTACGTGACCACCTGGAGCGGGATTCAAGTGTTGCCTGTCGGCCCGCGATCCTTAAGTCGTGTTAACCACGGCCTGATGAGGCACCGTTCAAGTCAGTAGCACCGCACGAGCCCCACTCAACTGATGACAGATACGGCTGCCGCTCGTACTGACACTGCCACACGCTGTTGAATGTCGCACACACACACACACACACACACACACTGGGGAAATCACCCCAAGTGGTGACGTGAGTAATGTGTAGTCACGACCTGTCTGATAACGTAACATGGATATTACTCAACGGGATTTCACTCCTCTTTGCCACCATCCGTGCCAGCTACATGTCTGTT
Organism: Panulirus ornatus; assembly: GCF_036320965.1. Classification (NCBI taxonomy): domain Eukaryota; kingdom Metazoa; phylum Arthropoda; class Malacostraca; order Decapoda; family Palinuridae; genus Panulirus; species Panulirus ornatus. The sequence continues at coordinate 26,601,043 of NC_092241.1, forward strand.
GCTACCAACCACATCTTAGTCTTTGGTCTGTTAAGCTCACACTCACCCTGAGCCACATACCTGCCTTATCTATTCACAATGAAGTCTTTACATCATCATATAGCCCTCACCACTGTTATAAACAAACTCCTTACGACTAATATGTTTATCCAAACCATACTTTTATGACCATATGAACCTAAAGTGGCGGTAACAACACAGCCATAATCACCAAATAAAGCAGGCATATACGTGCACCGATCATGTCTCTACAACCACTTCGATAATGCAGCTACCAAACTCCCACCAACACCAAATTACATGTTCATATAACCACAATGCTTATACGAGTAAGATGTCTCTGTAACTACCAAGGCCATACAAACATAATACTCCTTCAATCATATTTCGAGTTCTACCATCCTGCTTATCATCACGTGATTATAAACACAGAACGAACACGCCTGAATGGACCACATAACAGTGAACACCATTCAGCCCTCTCGTTGAGAATGTCACTTTAACACAAACTAGAGAACATGAGGACACCTATACGGGCAAACATACCAGGAGCTGTGTGCGAGAACACAAACCAGGATCCCGCCACTACCATACCACGCTTAACCACAAAGAACTAATAGACAATGTCAGGAGAAGTGGAACAAACATGGCATCAGAATTATGAGCGCCGAGTTACAGTGAAAGGGTGAAGACTGTGACTTTGTCCACAATGGAAGAGAGGAGTATGGAGTGACATGATAACAAATTATAAGATTTAAAACTAGTATTATCATTATGTCAACAGTGAATATTTATTCGAATGATGCAAAGACGAGACATTAAGAGGCCACCACATGACATCAAGTGAGAAACTTGCTAGAAAACCTGCAAAGAAGTACTGACACAACTTCTATGATTTGAGAGCAGTGAGTGAATGGAATAAACTGTGATGTGAATTATGGTTTCGGACAGGTTAAAGAAGTTTAAAAGTTATGTCATAGTAGAGAAAGTTCAACATAGGGGGTTTGTTGAGTGTAGAACTCTCTCTTCATTCTAGACACATAGGTAATTGCAAATAGTGGATAACATACTGGGAACCCTATAATACCGCGCAGTCTAGGGTGCCAATACCACCACACAAACAAGGAGGAATTCAATAGGGCTTTTATGATAGGTGATAGACTGAGGAAAGGAAGAAAGAGAAGCAAAGACTGCATTCATATGGCAAAGCAATGCGACCTGAAAAAGGCTAGAGAGCAGAACAGCATTGTTAATACCTCAAAAAAAAAAAAGAAGACTGCTAAATGATGGGAACGTCAGATAGAAAACAATATACATAAATGCAGATAGACCAGTAGTAATGGAAAAGTGCTGGAGTAAGAAAACTGATTCAGGGAGCAAACCTGATATTGTTGGAGTTGAAGAGACAAAACTTGCTTTAGATGATATTAGATCTAAGCTAACCAGAGGAGCACATGACAGCAAGGATGGAAAGAGAAGAAAAAGAAAGAGGAAGTTGGCACTCTTGATATGGGATCACCATAAGTATCATGATATATTGGAAGATCGTACATTGAAGGAACACATAACAGGATGGAAAACAATAGCAGTGAATTGCATCCTAATGTTGATGATGTATAATCCTCCAAGGAATTCTGATGAACAAAGACAAATATGCAAGGATACAGTGAAAGAACAAACAGGATGGTGTATTCAGCAGTGAAACACGCACTCCTCAGATATGGCAAAGCTCTAGTTAAGGAGGATTTAAGTTTTGGACATAGACTAATAAGAAAGATATTTTCATAGAGACAGTTATGAAGACACGAATTCTTAAAATATATGCAGGAGGATGTCCTGTATCAGCATAAGATTCTTCACACTAGAATCAGAACGGCTGACGCACCATCATTGTTAGATCTCATCTTGACACATAATAGCACGGAAGTTGAGACTATCAGTTGTCATATACCAGGTGAAAAAGTGACCATGGAATGTATCAGTCTCATTATGAGGGAAATGAGGACATACAAGGACCAAGGATGAGAAAGACTTCTTTTATAGGCTCCTGTCAAAGACAAAAGTCCACACCGGGGCCGGGCTTTAATTACAAAGGAATACAAAATAAGTTGAAATACAAGGAAGTCTATGAAAGGTAAAAAGAAGAGACAAGGGAAAAGTACTTACGAATTTTGGAGGAAGTAAAAAAACCTGTCTTCTAAAATGTGCCAGGTCAAAGTTACTGGGAAAGACATGAGATGGGAGAGAGATATAGTCCTGGAAACTACACAGAAATACAGAAGTCAGATGGATATGTAGAGTAAGAAATGATGCTATGCATCATTGCCATGAGTTACTGTTTTAGAGTCCTGTTGAATTCAATGTAAAAGGCTAGGATCATGGATACCTTTAAATACAAATACAGAAAAAAATATATTGTTCCACGAAAGATATCAAAAGATGAAAGAGCTTTTGAATGTACTGCAGAGATGATAAAGGTTGAAGCGCAACTGATCAGGGTACGGGATTCAGAAAAAAAAAAAAAATATGCAAAGGAAGACGTAAAGACAAGAGAGAGACTGCTTTACAACCTCGAAGGCATCTTTACATTGGTAGGCATCATTGCCGCAATACCGGCGAGTTGGAATGAATTTTAGGTCTTAGAAAACACTAGAATATCTAGAAAAGAAATAAACTGACTGCTCAAGGCCCTTGACCCACATAAGGTTCATGGTCTAGATGAAGTTACCCCACATGTACTGAGGAAGTATGAAGACACAAGTGACAGGATGTTTAACACATCGTCTAAGATGCTGTTTGTGGACGGTAAAGATATAAAGAAGTGGAAGAGAACAAATGCTATACCATTCTTTATAAAAGATGCCGGAGAAAATGCGCTGAGCTACAAGCCAGTCTTTTTGACGAGTGTTGTCTCTGATATACTGAGAAAAGTTAGAAAGCAAATGAATGACCACTTGCAAAGAAGGAACTACGTAGGAGTGATAAAAGCATAGCTTCAGGAAAAGGAAATTATGTATAAAAAAAAAATCTTGGACTTCGTGAGAAAGAGCGTATTAGAAAACGGAAAGGACGGTTGGAATATGAGTACATGGAGTACCAGAAAGAATTTGATACTATATCATCGGCAAAGAAGCAGGATTCTAGGTAGATATAAGGGAAGGCTCCTTCGCTGGGCAAATAAATCAGACAGTAGAGGGAAGGAAGAGCTGCGTGTCAGAAGGACCTCTTCAGATGGGATGGGGTCATTAATAGCATGCAGCAGGTCCGCTCGTAACACTACTGCTCCTCTTGACCTATGCAAATGACCAGTCAGAATAACTGGACTCATGTCTGAATATATTTGCGGATGATGCCAAGGTCATGAGGGAAGTAGAGAGTGAAGATGTCTGGATCTGCGTCAAAGGGGACGTAAATAAACTCCAAGATTAGTCTGATATATTGAAATTCGACCTTGAAAGGAACGAGGCTGGGACACACTGAAAGCCATCCATACAAATATTACCTAACAGGAAATAAGCTTTAGGAATCTCCTTGTGAAATCTGTGTGCGAGAGGGGAATTGGAAGTTAACACTGCATCATCCATGTTGCTTAAGCTCAGCCTTAGGAGAACTAATAGATTCAAACTGTCTGGTAACAAGAATCAGAATCGCATTCAAGTACGTGGATAAGGAACTAATAAAACAAAGTGTTTATATTGAATATTAAGCCAAAAGGAGAATATTCCTCTCAAGGCTGGTCGCCGTGCTTAAAACACATAGAAAGCTACTACAGAAGACCCAGAGTAAGGCAAAAAGAATAGTAATAGAATTAAGAAATGCTGTCGTATAGTGGGGGGTTAAAGGTAATAATTTGACTTTCCTGGAAGAGAGAAGATCAAGGTGTGACTTGAGTAATATCCTATATGTTTTCAAACGAGTCTGATGATGTTAGCAGTGAATAGTTCTTTGAAAAACGCAAAGACTGAACAACCAGAGGCAATGATATGAGCTAATAAAACAAAACGTGAAACTTGAAAGAAAAGATATAAAGAAGTACTTTAGGGTATCAGCGAAGAAGGAAAATCAGGAGACCCACACTTCACACATCTGAACGCCTACACTACCGCGCACACCAGAACCATAACACTGCCAAACACACCACAACATCTACACCGTCCAACACACTATCATGGCTAAACTAGCACACGCACTACAGCAGGAATATGTATCCAGACACACTCACCAACGTACCTACACAACCATACACACTAATATGCCTGCACTAACACACACACACACACACACACTAACATGCACCAGTCTACCAAACACTATAGCACACTAACGCTCTACCATAACGCAGATGACTCACACTACCATACACACACACACACACACACACACACACACACAAACACACACACACATACACACACACACAGACACAGACACACACACACACACACACACACACACACACACATACACACACACATCACCATACACGCCAGCACGTTTACAATATCACACAAACCAACACACATATTCTATAATGTATGGAATAACTTCCTCTGCCGAGCACACGCAAACGCTATTACTACCGCATGTTAGCATACCTACACTATTGTAAACACCAGCACGCAAAGATATGGCACGTCCTGACTACCACATAGACTTACACGCTCACACTACCCCTGCACGCTTAGACTACCACGTAAACGAGCACTCTCACATTATCACAATAACCAGCGATGATACACTACCACAGAAGGAGTCCATCCCTTATGCCTACCTACAGATCCTGTTTCTTTAGCAATAGTACAGAGGAGTCCATCCGTTACACCTAACCTACAGATCCAGTTTCTTTAGCGATAGCACAGAAGAGTTTAACCCGTTTTGCCTACTTCAAAATCTTGTTTCTCTCTCAACTTCCTTTATGGTACAATACCAATCGCTTTTTTTGGCAGAGTGTATGTCGTAGTGTGAGCGTTCTGGACTATGTTTTAGTGTATCCGTGACGATGCGTGTGTAGCTTATGTAATCACCAAGTTGTATTGTAAACTATTATAAAATCCTGCACCATCGCTCTACCACCCGCACCAGCGCCCCTACACGAACGTATGTATATATCAGCACGCTCATTCTACGATACACACACTCCCAGGATGCGTTTGATACTGTACCATATCTGAGGCTGTGAAGAAGCTGGATCCTCAGGCAGGAGTACCGAGAGGATCACCTTAGTTGGAGGGAACAAAGGACGCATTTCAGAGTAGCCTTCTCGAATGGGATCGGGATCATCATTGGTGTGCCGCAGGGTTCGGTCCAAGGCCATTCCTTTACTTGATATATAAAACTGACATGCCAGAAGGCCAGGACACGTACCTCAGCATGTTAGCAGATTACGCCAAGATCTTTAGGGAAGTCGAGAACGATGAGGATTGCATCAGTTAATAAGGGGACGTGTGTCAACTCCAAAGTTGGTCTTGTATGTACGTATACACTGCCGAATACATCTGCACATCTGCACGAACAGACACACTAAGACACCTGCATGACCACACACCAGTACGCGTACACTCCCACTTACACTACTAGCACGCCCGCTTACAACACTAGCAATCTACACTATAACACATCCCTCAGGATATCTTCATTGCCACAGACACTAGTATGCCTACAGCACCACACACACACCCCAGACACGAGCACGCCTCTACCACACATAGTAGCACGCTCATACGAATGTACAAATCAGCTCGCCTTCGTTATCACATGCACACTTGCTCATCCTCAGTCCCACAGATAGTAACACGCTCTCATTTCTCTGCACACCAACACGCCAAGACGGTCACAAACATCTGGAGGTCTTCGTTTCTACACGAACTAACATGCTCATATTTATTTATCAGCTCAACACTGTTGCCACACACACACACACACACACACACACACACACACCATGCACACATAGGCAGACACACTTGTGTCATGGAATGACACATATAAGCCTCTTCTCACTACCACTTAAACTAACACACCCACACCACAGTATTTATTAGCAGGTCAACATTGTCACATATACAAGCACTACTACGCAAATGCTATGTACAAAAGCATGCCCACATTACCACAAATAGCAACACGCCTATATCCCAGCGCGACCATAGTCCAACGCATATCAATGCACCACTGTACGATGCACCGCTATTTGACACTACCCCATACAACATCATGTTACACGCTAGAGCATCGCTGCTACCATCACCACTTCCTCACTACTATAGACTAATATATCCACATTACAACACACACACTGGCAGTCTGTACAATCATACCCATAAGCACGTCGTCATATTACATACTTTCACGTCCATCACAGTACCACAGACCATGCCCCTTACTACCACATCCATACATGCCTAAACAACCTCATTATCGGTACTCATACACACACACACGCACACACACATACACACACACACACGCACACACACACACACACACACACTATCGCACATCCTTACACATCGTCACAGGATGGAGCTTCAAGGCAGGGAAAGCCCACGGGGACTTCGGCGAGGGAATCTGACAACGATTTATCATCATTCATGTAAAGGGTGAAGATTTTGCCAACCGCTGCGGTCGTCCCGTGTCTACCGCTGTGGGTACGGGGCTAAGTCGGGCTCCTGTGGTCAACCCATGTCTGCAACTTCTTCATAATTCTATAAAGTTCAAACATTCCTATGATAAGTATTTCTGTCATATACCCAATCAGAGAGTGGACTAATGTATTTATCTAACACAATCTCGTCTCTTCCCTCTAATACACACATCACCCTCACAAATTCAATTACCCTTTGATCAAGGGGCCGCAGAGCCTCCACAGCGACATTCTTGTCATATGAGTTGGGGCTCTGGCCTGGGATACATACAACCGCGCGCTCTCGACCACTGACAACGTGCCGGGCACCCGCTACTGCTGTGGTTGAGGTGGGATAGCGAAGTGGGAGATGGGGGAGGGGAGAGCTGAGGTTGGAATGGGGAGGGTAGGAAGAGAGGAATGGTGTTGAGAGGGGAGGGGGAGAGAGAGAAAGGAGAGCGAGCTTTATAAGGGAGAACGTGCACGTCAGGAGCAACTTGCTATCTCACTTAGGTATAAAATGTGAGAATGGCTATGTGAGTCTAATCTACACTGTTACTTGTACTTTAACTAGACACCAACGCTACTTGAAATGTTCCAGCTTGATGTTATGAAACTCTTACGCTTGACAATAAGGACAGTCAAGGTATCTTGAAAAGAAAATTTTTATGACATTTCTTCATGAGGGTAAAATGTTCCAGCCGAGTCTGGAATGGCCTTCTTCTTATTCAAGCCCTAAACACATCATGGCCAGGGCAGCATAGCAAGCAGGGGTTCAAAGGCGGTAAGGGTTGCAGGGCGGTGGAGGTAAGGATGTACCGTCGAAGAGTGCTCAGTAAGGCCCTTTTCTTAAGTCAAGTTCAAGGGTTGGTGAGCGTAACATGAGCTTGTGCGATAGAGCTTTCATGGTTCGGCCACTGTTGCAGACCTCCAAACGGAGGTGGGTTAGCCAACGGTTCCGCTCCGCATATCTAAGTTCAGCCTAAGTAATGTGGAATTAATTCCTGTAATTATCCTACCTACTGAGGACAGTCCTTGCAAGGCGATGCATCTCACTAGTAGGAAGAGGAGGAGAAGGTGCAGGAAGGCACGGTGTGGAAATGATAGTTATCTTACTCACATGTCTCAAACTGAACCAAATACCTACCGTGCCACTGTTCGCAAAGCTCCTGGTGACCTTCTTCAATACAGTGGCGCTGCCACAGTAAAGTGAGGATATACGTTTACTAAGAACAAGTTCATGACCACTCATAACAATGCTCTCCCATATTCGTTGGTTGCTTTGTCGCAAAGTGTCAGATATATAATGTTTGGGCTGGGGGACTGCACGTAAACTCAGGTTAACTTGCTTCCTCTATTTTCCTTTGAAGAGTTGAGCTAAGGAAGCACTCCTCGACAAAATCACTTCTATGCAATAAACCATATATTACGTAAAGGACTGACTCTGACACACATACACACATTTGTTAATTATTTATGGCAAATAGGAATAATAATTTGGCATTTTCACCATCTAGCCCCATTCTACTAGAATTGTAACGCAGGTATCATGTGACAGAAAACTAAAGGAAAAAATGAAAAGAATATGGCAAAAGCGGATAGATTTGGCACCTCTTAATCCAATTCGTTAATGGCGAGGACGAACTGCATACTAAAGCTGCTCTTAACCAAGTCGGGTTCACTCGATGTCCTTTTACACTTAAGCACAACGTACTCCTTTTACGCGATGCTCCCTAAGCTTTCTTGCTCGCTATAGCTTTTAGTTCTCCATGATAAAGAGAAGTGCAGAGTGAAACATGGATTATGTGAGAAGGGATCATGATATGAAACAAAAACAGTGAAGTGGTATTTTGTTAATCTTCTATAATAGCCATATCTGTGCACAGATGAACAACTTCCAATGACGAAATAGTTACCCAGACAAAGGCTATAATTTGATAACTCCAAGTAACAGCAAATAGTTGAAAGATGATGAAACAGAATATAAAAAAGCATTTCAATATTGGCTTTTAGATTTTACTTTTCGATGAGGAACTGTGCTTTGGCATAAACGAATCAGGCTCATCTGGAAGCATATATGTGAATAATGATATTCATTCGCAATAAATCATCATCATCATGAACCATGTGTGGTGTTAGCATTCAAAGATTATCATGGCAGATCTCACCATCTCCTTTGTGCTGTGTCGCTGCCTTAACCACTGTTGTTAATCACCACATTTGGAAATCCCCATAGAAAACTTGAGTTGTTATCGCTATCATCATCAAAGGTATTTATTTTCAGTGAAGAATTGACATATGATCAGTCAATGTATGCAGTCTTTGTCACATTGTAGAGTTAAGGGATTATCATTGTGTTCAGGGAGCGATGCAGTGAACGTGATCTGCATAATGTATTATCATTGAATTGACTCAAATGGAAATGCTTACCCATTTTCTTGCAACTATATCTATCAAAACACACACACACACACACACACACACACACACACACACACACACACACACACACACATTATAGAGGAGAGAGGAGTAAGTGGTGATCTAATCACATGCTTGAAGTTTTTAATCTTGTTTGATGATGTCAATAGTGAATAGTTCTCGAAGGATGCAAGGGTCGGACACCCACAGGCCGTAGCATGAATTTAAGCAAGAAGCTTGATGGAAAAGATGGAAAGGTGGCTATGGACACCATCTAAGGTGGAGACGAAGGGAGGAATAGTGTGTAGTAGGAAGGGTAGAGGAACATAAAGTGGTTAAATTAGACAAACTACATATATATTGGTAGAGAAAAGTGGTGACAAGGACTGTGTCAATACAGTCATGTAAGACAGATGAAAGATGAAATGATATCTAGATGTATCACCAACAGCTTAATAAAGAAAATATGATATTTGTGGTTAAAAGCAGGATGCCTCCAACCCGGACGAGGACAGGTGAAATCAACAGAATCCAACTATTGATTTCATTCGTCTGACGTTTTGAGTAAATCTCTTATCGCATTATTGCCCTTAGAACAAGAATGCCTCTAGGACGGAACATCAACGTTAGCGAATTACGAAACACATGATTATGACCTGCTGCAAAAGTTTTGACCTCGGCTTCAGCCTTCAAACCAATAACCTATAATGGCCCATGTTATGAACGGTTGGTTGCCTCAGTTGAAACCTGTAGAAATATTATATACTTTGATATCGTCATATGTTAGCACTACGCTGGTCTTCAAGATTTAGTGCCATCACCGTAAGGCAAAAGTCAGTGTCGAGAGCCAAAGCATACTTACTCAAAGACGGACGTTGATGCTGGTTATCAACGTAAAACATAGAAGCATCAATTCACAGTAGCCAACATCTAGGATGCAGTTTTTTGAGGGATAAGTCCTCAACCATGATGGACCAGCAACATCTGCCAAAGAATTCTCTTTATCAATTGTGTTGCTAAAAGAAAACTCCCGATGGAAGTGGCAAGCGCCCTGGCTCTACATCCTCATGTTCTTGGTTCCTCTTTGGAAAGTAAAACAGGTGGGGGAGGATTTCCAACCCCCCTGCTCCCTCCTCTTTTAGTTGCCTTCTACGACACGCAGGGAATACGTGGGAAGTATCCTTCCTCCCTTATCCCTCGGTGATACTCTGTTGTAGGGGAGAGTGAGTGGGTTATCTGTTTGTTTCTTTGTCAATATATTTACTTTTTGCTCGTAACTATCTAAAACAAAGCATGTCTTTCTTTTTTTATAAGAAGAAAGTGACCTATAAATATGGCAAATAACGTAATGTACCATGTTGTTCTATTAAGCCTGTGTACTACCAAAATCATCTTGCTCTCTGCATTTTCTTTTTATCGTAAGAGTTAAAGGATGAGAATGTGAGAGGGAAAACTGAATCTCTTTACTCAAATGATTTCGAACTTATTCGCAAACATTTGCGACGTAATCCCAATATTGCTATACGTCGCAAACAAAACATAGGAAAGATCTCAGAGGAATTATTATATCGAAGTCCATCAAAATCCGTAATAACATGTTCATCCGTACCTATGCCCAAGATAATAGCCCGACAGTGCCGTACTCTCTAAAGTCAGCACGATTCCAGTTAACAGCTAATCAGCAGGTTTATGTGTGATTTCTAGTTAAGTCTCAGCATCTATGGAGTGCTACGGAGGTGAGATGAGAATGTCTGAGGCTCCACTATTATGCCATGGTCACAAATTTACTAACAGAGTTTAGGCTTTGCTGTGGCAGCCCTAACACCTGCCGTCTTCAGTTATGTTGTGATCGTCTAATGACAACCAAGACACCACCATCACCTCCTGCATCGTCTCCCACAAGTGCCCCCTGGCCATCGTGTATTATAATGTCATGGACACAGATACGTTCCCACTGTCTCCAGCGACTTGTCCCTCACTCTTCCCCGGGAGATGCTGCAATATCATGTAACATATGGCCATAGTCTCCGGCGAGGTTCTCTAGAAACTTTATGACATTATGGTCAAAAGGCACCATTGTGGATGCCCGTGCCTTCTGCAACACGTAACCTCTGGTGATGCTGTGTTAAGATTTCAGAGCCACAAATGTGGCCCCCACCGTCTGACGCTGCCTCCTCACATGTCGCCCCTAGTGATGCCGCATGGTAATCTTCAGACCACAAACACACCACTACCATCTCCTGCGACCTCACACGCACACCACCCATGGCGATGCTCAATTTTAGTTTCACGGCCACAAACACATTACCAAGCTACTCACCAAGTGGGGTTGCTGACAGCGGAATATGGTGCTGGGTCAACATTTGTGGCTTTGTTTCTCGTTGAGTTGCTCCTCATACTAGTTGTATCTAAACCTTTTTCGGTTTCTGTTGTGTGTTTTTGTTGAGGAACTCTAGATATGATTTACTGGTTGCGTATAGCGAATCCTTGTCACAAGGAATGTATCAGCATCATCTGCACATTGGGAAATTCTCGCTGCGTTCTGCTTCCTCATTTAATTTGCCTGGTTAGAGGAATGTGATTACAAGTTGAGATAACAGATCAACTAGTTCGGGAAGAGAGAGAGTATTAGCGAACTACAAAGAGAATAAGAAAATGCTTTGAAAAGGTGTGTAGTGGGAAGAGAGCAAGATAACAATAACAAATGTAATTATTAGTGAAAGGAGTATATTGAGAATTGTTGAAGAGATGGAATGAGTTTCTTGAAAGCCTGTTCAATATGTTTGAAATATAGGTGGTAAATGTAGGGTGTCTGGGACGTAGAGGTACGTGGAACAGATAGAAAGGTAAAAAAAGGAAGAAGAAGACATGTTTGAAGCCTTGCTTAACATCAAATGTTGCAAAACAGCTGGAGTGGTTGGACTATAATTGAATCTCTTAAGACAGAGAATGGCAGTGATGTTAAGTCTCACTATTCATGATTTTTGGCACACGTATTGATTAGGTGAGATGCCTGAGAACTGGCGGCGTGCCTGTATAGCGCAACTGCACACAGGCAAGGGGGGAAAGAAAACATTGTTCGAATTACGGAGGCACAGGTCTGCTCAGAGTACCTCATAGGTTGTACGTTAAAGTGGAACACGCTGATTCCTCTGCTATGCTGGCCCGTAATGTGCAGCATATTCAGGTATTACCGGGCTCCGCCCGCAAGAGGTTACAACGCAAATTAGATGTAACCTCTGGCTAAGCTGTATCATCTCATTCCTAAGGAGTCCACCTTCGCCTGCATATGGAGGTAGCGTAGTCTAGGGCTGTAGGAAGCTTTAGAAAGAAGTAATCATAAATGAAGAAATAAAGATATATATATGTACATGTATGCATAAGATCCCTGAGAGTAGGGGCGAAAGAATACTTCCAGTATAATATTAAACCTGCGTTTCGTAGAAGGCGACTAAAGAGAGCGGAAGAGGGGTCTAGAAACTCTATGCTCATCTTATCTTTACAATCTAAAATTTGGAACAAAAGCAGCCAAGCAAGGGGTGGTCGTCCTCCTCGATGGCTCTTGCATGTGTGTGGGTGTAACCAAGATGAGGAGAAGGGAGAGACTGGTAAAATGCTTGAGAAACCTGGATATTCTGGCTTTGAGAGAAATAAGCTAAAGAGGTCAACTCAGGGATTAGCGCGAGGGAAAGAACTAAGGATGGGGTAACACTGTTGCTAAAGCAAGAGTTGCGGGAATGTGTGAAAAACTGTAAAGAAGCAATCCCCAAACTAATATGGGTAGAAATAAAAGTGGGTGAAGTTAGCTGGGTGATTATCATCAGTTGCTTATGCAAGTGGAAATGTGAGGACTAAGGTAGAGAGGTGAGTGATCTGGGAGGAAGTGAATGTGTTACCAGTTTTCATGCGAGGGATCGAAGAGTAGCGATGGATGATTTGAATGTGCGAGTAGGTAATGTGGCAGTTGAGGGTATAAATGGGAAGCATAGGGGTATCCGGTGTTGTAGATGAGGATGGTGAACAGCTTGTAGAGTTGTGCTGAGGTAAAGCTGGTGATTGGGAATAACTTGTGCAAAAAGATGAACATACATAAGCATACGTGAGTGAGTAGGAGAGATGGTAAGAGGGCTTTGTAATAATTGACAGTAGAGTTCATCAAGCGGGGTCCCGGTATTTCTGTGTCCCGGTATTTCTGTATCCTGGTATTTCTGTGTCCCGATATTTCTGTGTCCCGGTACTCCTGGGGCAGAACTAACACCTCAGTTCCTGGAGAAATTTATCACTAGTTCCGGGGATATTCCCGGCGTTATTTATGTACTTCAGTTGCATCAAACTTAATACTCTTCATACGGTTGCTTTCGTAAAGGATACTCAGACAACTGAGTCTCACTGCAGTTGGGCAAAGTTTTTCCAAACTTGCCTTTGAAGTCTGTCATATCCCCTCATGGCAGCAGCGCTACTGCGTCAGTGACTAGAATCTGATCCCGATCTGAACGCAGGTTGTGAGGGTCACCGACTTCATGCTGGCTGGTAGTTGACAGCTCACACACACAAACACACACACACACACACACACACACACACACACACACACACACAGTTGGCAGAGAGAGAGAGAGAGAGAGAGAGAGAGAGAGAGAGAGAGAGAGAGAGAGAGAGAGAGAGAGAGAGAGAGAGAGAGAGAGAGAGAGAGAGAGCAGGGAGGCAGTACCTACCTACGTGCGAGCACCTACGACGAGATTGTGACGGAGGAAGGGATGTCGCGTAGCGCTCCCCGCTGAGGGAAGAGATGATGGGGTCAGGTCACCGTATAAATTTGATGCAGTTAAACGCATCTCTTTACTGTGTCCCTTTTGCATCTTGAGGAAAACAGCATTTCCTATGCTCAGTTACAGATCGAGACGCTGTTGACGGGATGAACCCTCGGTGAGCTGGACTGTAGTCTGGTCAAGACCTCGGCATCCTTTAACGGCAGTGGCTACGTGGTCTGTGTCACAGTGGTTGTGAGTAGCTGGGATGGATCAGAGATGTGACTAAGAAGGACAGCACGGATGGTAATGGCCACTCAAATCCAGTCTTGAATACCCATGAGAAACAATTCTGGCGTTTTGCTGGCCCAGGGAGTTTTGAGTTATTGTCAAGTGTGGGTCCCGGTGATCAATATGTGCGTGGCGAGGTGTCATAAGTTATCACGGTGTGTGTGTGGTCAGTGATAACGAGTGGTGGTGCACAGTAGGGTGTCGTGATCAGTGTCAGGTAGTCGAGTGAGTGGTGGAGCGAAGTAACTCCATATGATGAGTAAACGAGTAGCGGGACGGAGTGAGCGACCGAAAACTACTAAACCCAGTGGCGGAGAAGGAGGAGCCTCTGTGGAGATCAACCTGGCTGGCGGTCAGCGGAGGAGGGCACCAGGGTAATGGGGCACGTGCTGGCGATGGCCACAATCATAGGGTGTGAAGAGTCTGTCCACAGTTCTCCTCTCCACTTCAGTGTTTCCTTACTAGTGAGCCCTGGCTGCCACATAAAAGATCTTTTGGCCCTTTGGTAAAACTGGACACCTCACGCACAGTAACGTGGTGCATAGTGACACTTTTGAGATCAAGAGTTTATTACTTATGATAGAAAACTCATCAATTGATGAACTACTCTCATTTTAGAAGGTTAATGTAATATTTTTCAAAGTTCGAGATCAAGTCGAATCTGAACCCCCAAGACATCATCAAATTTGTTAGAGGACGTTGGCTGACACAGACTAAGGTTGTTATAAACATAACTGACCAACCATCCAGCGCAGAGACATCTCTCCCATCCACCCCGACCCTCTCATCCCTGAGCACTTTTAGCACTCTTAGTGTCATGAACGTTGACCTCACCACCATGTGCCACGTAGTCAAAGGTATTAATCGTTACTCACATGAAGTCACACGGTAGTTTCAGTAACTGTGTACGTTATGTATCCGCCAACCTTTTATTTATCTATCTCCCTGTTTTCTGTAAATCCTTATTCACTTTTATGGTTAAAGGATTAGTAACGGATGGGTTCAGAGACTCACACCAATCTTGAACGTGATAAGCGGCATTACCCTTATATGAGTACGAGCGACATCCTCTTAAACCAGACAATTTCAGAAAGGTCTTTCCTGCAGGTTGAACACTCATTTGTAAACTACGAAGTGGGAAAAAGAAGAGGAAAAAGAACGTTTGCCAATATGGCTCTGATCTTTTTCCTTGTCCATATTTCCATATTCCACTCACCTTTACTTTGTGATTGTACCAAAGGAGTGTCTCCATATCATGATATGTTTGCTGCAGAGGAATTGATTTTAACAAGAGAATATAACAGATTCACTCTGACCTCACACACACTATTTTATAAACTGTAATTGTATAATGGATGATGTTCATTATCTCTGTGAGGCTCGTTAAGGCTGCCGTGGCCTTAAGTTAACAGTGAGATGTGATGAGGATTCTAAATTCGTAAAAGCTAGAGGCTCAAAGCTAGAGGCTCATAATATTTCTAGATTAGTTGGACTGATTTCGCATTAATAACACCGTAGGAAAAAAATATTTCACGTGTGGGAGAAAGAGAAAAATTAGAAAGGTTATGTTAAAGACACAAAAGACATTTTTAGGTCGTATTCTTTCTTAGGTCGTGGACTGAAAACAAAGAATGTTGGCAGATCAAGCGAGGGACACATAGGAAATTTAGCAGGTTATGTGATGGTACAAAGAAAAATATCATGCTATATAAATGACACTCAAGTAAGTTAGCAGGTTATGGTAGAGAAGCAGAGGTATTCTTCTAGTTTATGAGGAGGAAAGTTAGTACGATATGTGAGGGGAAACAGAGGAAAGTGTATTGGTTATATGAGGTACACGGAGGAAAACGAGCTGGTTATTTGAGGGACCGGAAGGGTTATCATTCGAGCGATAGATCGTTAAAGGTTAGCAGGTCAAATGCGGTAGACTGAGCAAGGTAAGCAGGTGGTATAAAGCACATACAGGAAGGTTATTAGGTCAAGTGAGTAATACAGAAAAAGGCGAGCAGATAATGTAAGGGATAACGAAAGGTTGACAGATCATGCAGTGATCATATTCATTATGGAGGAAAGATAAATTGATGTACTAGCGCTGTCTTTTGTGCATATTGAGACAAACTTTACTAGACTGGAATGATTTGTGGTACCACTGGACAGAGATGAATCCGTTACGGAGAAGATGAAGCAAAATGTTAACTCTGAGTTTGACGACCTTTCTGCCAAAACCAGCTGGCAGGTAGGATGGAGAGAATAATCTCAGTCATCCTTAGACTTGTTACCGACTCCCGGAGGATTACCATCACACAGAACAAACAGTTCCCTTGATACAGTGGCAAAAGCAAATTGTTTCCCATTGACGGACTTTCACCTTGAAGGGCCCTGGCTATACATCTTTCTTGATGCTTCCAACTGCATTCAAAATACAGCAGAGTTACTTGCTTCCATTGGCATCACATGAGTGAATGCTCACTTCCATATGACGTTCAAATTTGGCCTTGGACGTCCCTAGAATATACACTCCTTTTCGTGCCAGTTTGTAAGTTAACGGTTAAGATCATTGCTAGGGGCTGTGTCTGTCCGTTAACCCGTAGCATGTTCCCTCTATGGATGTTCGGTTTGGTAGCAGCAGGAGATGAACGGCCCATTAACTTGATATATTGTGGGCGTGCATGTCGGTCACTTGACCAACAACTATCTACCACCTACTCAGTCGAGGGTGTTCATGCCAAGCTGTCCTAAGTCAGCAGTCAGCTGACCGCTGACGTCAGGTCATTTCATCTGGCAGATGTTTTCTCTGATACCAACCAGCCATTAATGAATCCTAGATGACTGTTTTCAAGTCATAATATAAGAAAAAAGTTTCATTTATTCCCGTGTTTCTAATGGTTTAGTATAGCTGCTCCAGTCATGTCTTTTGGGTGACCAACGAAAGGGCAGCCTGATCTCATTACTGGGAAGACCGAACGACTTCAAAACAGCAATGAAGTTATCGGACGATCGGACGAGGAGCTCCAATAAAGCCAGGTCAAAGGCTATCGGTCAGAGGTTAAGAGATGGATAGGTAGTGTCAGACCATAGAAGAAGTGTCAAAGTGTGTATATATATATATATATATATATATATATATATATATATATATATATATATATATATATATATATATATATATATATATATATATATATATATATATTTTTTTTTTTTTTTTTTTCTTTTTTTTTTTTGCCGCTGTCTCCCGCGTTTGCGAGGTAGCGCAAGGAAACAGACGAAAGAAATGGCCCAACCCACCCCCATCCACATGCCTTGATTCAATCCACTGACAGCACGTCAACCCCGGTATACCACATCGATCCAATTCACTCTATTCTTTGCCCTCCTTTCACCCTCCTGCATGTTCAGGCCCCGATCACACAAAATCTTTTTCACTCCATCTTTCCACCTCCAATTTGGTCTCCCTCTTCTCCTCGTTCCCTCCACCTCCGACACATATATCCTCTTGGTCAATCTTTCCTCACTCATTCTCTCCATGTGACCAAACCATTTCAAAACACCCTCTTCTGCTCTTTCAACCACGCTCTTTTTATTTCCACACATCTCTCTTACCCTTACGTTACTTACTCGATCAAACCACCTCACACCCCACACACATATATATATATATATATATATATATATATATATATATATATATATATATATATATATATATATATATATATATATATATATATATATATATATATATATATATATATATATATATATATATATATATATATATATATATATATATATATATATATATATATATATATATATATATATATATATATATATATATATATATATATATATATATATATATATATATATGAGAGAGAGAGAGAGAGAGAGAGAGAGAGAGAGAGAGAGAGAGAGAGGATATGGATGAACATGGGAATGGGTAAGGTGATAGTAATAACCAAATAAGGAAACAAATAATATCTCACGCGTATCACATCTCTGTTTATAGAGTTCCATTTACTCATTACAACAAGAACATAATCGATCCCTGGTCTACAAAGCAATCATAACTGATCCATGATCAAAACTGCACCTACTCAAGATATCCTTGCGAGGGTGATCTACAGGGGAGATACATCCACCTATACACTGAATTAGTCAATATTCTTGGATGCAAGGTAAACATGTTAAATTGTGTGGTCAACCATTACTACGAGTGAAAGCAGACGAATCTATCCCTCTGTAGTTCGATAGATCGAGATTATCGAAGTCATTGATAATTCTGAATGTTTGTATCAGATCACCCCTCTACCTGATTTTTTCTAAACTGAATCGATTGAAGTCGTTTACTCTGCTCTCATAGGATTTGTTTCTCATTCCGAGAAGCATCTTGACAGCTTGCCTCTGTACTCTTTCCATTCTCTCTAAGTGCTTTCCTAAAGTGGGATGACCTTAACTGAACACAATATTCAAGATGGGGGGATACGAGAGTAACTTGTATAGCAAGGAGCATTTCCCTGGACTCAAATTCGATAGACTTCCCTACAAATCCAAGAATCTTATTCGCCTTTTTAACTGTTTCTGTGTACTGTTAACTTGGCTTTGGACCACTAGAAACCATCACATCCGTCTTTTTCCTCATTCACCTTTTGCAGTTCAACAGAGTTTCATTGTACTACCGACCATTAAAATTTTGCACTTATCGGTATCAAAATTCATTTGCCACATATGAACCCAAACCATCCGATTATTTCTGTGTCCGTTTGAAGCTAGTTCAGTTCCTGTAGATTTCTTTCGCGACTTAGTATCGTCTAGGAACATAGCGATCTTACTGTGAAGCCAATTATCAGTATCGTTATCGCATATGGGAAAGAAAACCGGACCCAAGACTGATTCCTGTGGCACACCACTTGATACGTCTAACCATTCTGAAGCTTGGCCATTGATCACTACTCTTTGTTTACTGCTAGTCAGCCAATTTCCTAACCATCGAAGTAGATCCCCATCTATACCATGTGACTTAACTTTTGTTAGTATCATTTGGTATTGAACATCATCGAAAGCATTTTGAAAATCTAAATAGATGAATCAGCTACTTTACGTTCATCATATATGGTGATAATTTCCTAAAAGAAATCATACAAATTTGTCAGACATGAGCGATTTCATCGAAAACTATGCTCATAATCATTTGTCAAGTGGTAGTCCTCTAGATGGCTTACAGTGTTATCCTGAACGATGGTTTGTTTCTATTAGTTTACCAACTACAGACGTTAAGCTAATTAGACGATAATTTCCGGGTAAATTTCCATTCCTCTGAAACATTTCCTGTAGCAAGTGACTTTCTTAAAAGGTCATTTAATGGTTTAACTACAGTACTTTTCGCTTCTTTCTGTGTCCTTGGACATTTGCTCCCATACCTTTGAGCGCTGACAGTGTATCTTTATCTATTATTTCTATGTGTTGCAAAACGTTTACTCTTCTTAGCGATGGAACTGGATTCGGGACATGAGTTACATAACAACTCATATCATGGTCATATCATACCTGATTCTTGAGTGGCTCTTAGATCTTTTAACCATTTATCAGTCTAGTATATTTCGTTGCTGTCAGCTTCGTATAAAACCTGTAAACGCTTCTAAAGACAGGATTTGACATACATTTCCTCTGAATTCCTTCTCGCATCTAGTTTAGTCGTCACGATGAAGACAGAATGGCCAAACTAACCCGCCTTTAGCCTGAGATAGACTTCAACCGAAGTATAACTAACAATATTGCTAAATCCATACTGAGTGGTGATGTTTCGAAAACCAAACAGAAGACAGATTCACTGAAGAGACTTGGTAGCACTAGCATAATGCAATTATGAAAGACATTGGACAGCTGAAGACATAAGCGAAACACATGGGCAGAACTCATTATGCAATGTGATATTGTAACAATTAGGCAAAGAATGGGGGTTCATCTGTATCTGTCATGCAGAATGCAGTCCGAGAATAAGTATATTTCAGTGTAGGTTATGTGATGTGCAGTGTAAGCACAAGTTAAAACAATACATACAAGAGTACTCACTCGTCCGTTTACCACCGACTCCAGGCCTCTTGGTCTCAAGTCTTTATATAAACTTTCTATTTCAGTGACGTAAACGTAATAAAGGACGGCTCACTCCTACATCCAGACGTTGCCGACCCGTAGACTCCATTTGTGTAATGAATCGTGCTCATGATGCATATGACATATGACATCATGGAGTCTGTTCCTCTCATATATCAAATCTGCTCAAATTTGCCCACCCCTAATATTTATGTTACAGAGAAACCAAACAGGTAGACGAAAAAGAACACATGAAAGAGAGAAAAAAAAACAGGTTCTTCAATAAGAATTTCAGGAATCAATGATAAAGTGCATGATAGCAAAATTTCCTTTGTATTTACCTTTGGAAGAGTTCTCGCCACAGTAATAGGAACCACACTCTGAAAATTAAGACGGTATGTTTATGGTCACGTCAGACACGAGTACATGTTTTAGTTTTGCATACAAGAAAATGTTTACACTAAATAAGACTAACACACAAGATCTTATGTCACTCAACTTCCTAGTAACCCCCCTTTTTTCCTCTTCATTTTGCTGAAAAAGGTCTTAGTAACTTATTATACAAAAAGCGTAATACATAATAATCTTACATTAATCGAGCTACTTTGGAGGAGGAAAGTCTCGTTTTCTACGATTCTGATTCTCAGGAGATAAAGATGATATGTATACTTCCTCTGGCGCTAGATGGCAGCACCTGGTGGCTGCTGGTACTCCCTGAGCCAACACCTGTTGGCTCACGTCGGAGATATCTTTTCGCTTGTGAATGAATCTAGATTTATATAAAACTCCCGTTTTTATAAGTAGGCTGATCCCAGGAGGGACTTATGGCAAGAACGTTTGAAAGTGAATTACCTGAGTATGAAGATCCTACAGTAACGTGTAATCGTATATTCTACTGTGCAGTTAAGCACTATATAGAAATCTTACGATGCAAAAAGATCATTGATATCAGTTTGAAGATATAATAACAATAATAATGATAATGATACTACTAATGATAATGATAACTATAATGGTAACTATAATTACGATTATGATAGTAATAATGATAATGATAGAAACAACAATAATAATAATGATAATGATAATAATACTGATAATGATAATGATAATGATAGTAATAATAATGATGATATTAATAATGATAATGATAATAATAATAATAATAATAATAATAATAATAATAATAATAATAATAATAATAATAATAATAATAATAATAATAATAATAATAATAATAATAATAATAATAATAATGATAATAATAATAATAATAATAATAATAATAATAATAATAATAATAATAATACAGAATAATGGTGACTGAAACATCTAGTGTAGGATCCTAGCCGAGAGGAACCCAACCATTTTCAGCTGATGGTCTAATATAACTTATCAGAACCTATGTGTAGCACACCTCTTACTTTATCAACCAGTAAAACCCGTACATTCGGAAACAACAATATCTAATTACGACAAATCTTTCAAAATAACATTGTAAATATACTGAGATGCATATTCATAATTATCAGTTATCATGATTATTCAGACGTGATCGTATATGAACCTATCACAACCCTTTGGCTCGCCCAGGAAGTTTACCATGGTTCCCTATTGGGAACCGCTTGTCTGGCCCTTTGAAACTATGGCCTCGTATCAAGGTGCCTTGGCATTCTCATTATTTTGATCGCGTAATATCATCAAGCAGTGGTCCCAATATGATGACAGTTGAAACTCTATCGGAGACAAGAAGAAAGTTTGTTTCAACACTAACAATTGACGATAATAATGGATTTCACTTTTCACATGTATATGCAGTAGGATTTTAGCTTAGATCGTTTTGAAATACATAGAATATTCATTTCCACATAAGACCATGAGACCTTACTAAGCTCAGGGGAGTAAGATTCAGTAAATCTCTCGAGCCATTTTAACCAAGATGATTCAGAGGTTCGGATCCGCTGGTAAATACAGAGGTTTCCTCATGCGATATGCCATCACGTTTTGGGATCCGCTCAGCAACGTTTCCAAGAGCATTCATACTATTCGATTTTGTTCATCATTCTCCAGTAACTCTCCCTCCGTCAGCATGTAATAAAGATAAAGAAAATTGGTCTAAGAATTATCTGGGAAAAGTAGACCATCATATCTTGTGAGGATGGTCGAAGTACTGCAAAATCAACCACAGTCAAGTAGCGATGTACGTGAACAGCTGTTCGTCGTCAGTGCAACAGCACTAGAATAACTCTACGGTATGTTCACATATACTAATATTTAATAATCACGCCTCCTTCTCCTCCTCCAGGAAAAGGAGTTATCTTTAATCATCACTCCTCCTCCTCCTCCTCCTCCTCCTCCTCCTCCTCCAGGAAATGGAGTTATCTTTAATCATCACTCCTCCTCCTCCTCCTCCTCCTCCTCCTCCTCCTCATCCAGGAAATGGAGTTATCTTTAATCATCACTCCTCCTCCTCCTCCTCCTCCTCCTCCTCCTCCTCCTCCTCCTCCTCCTCCTCCTCCAGGAAATGGAGTTATCTTTAATTATCACTACTCCCCTAGCAAATGGAGTTATCAATTAGGCGAATACTTTTCGTATTCACACGTAAGTTTTCTAAGTTGTTCATGTCAATTAAGAGACCTTAGTAATAGATCAAAACAAGAGAAAAGATCAGTAGTCATATTTTTCCCTCAAGAACTTTTAATAAACTTCTGATACCTGGATGACAGTGAAATCCTTCATAGAATTTGGAGCCACAAGTACATGGAATAATGAAAGGATGGTTTATGGACATATATTGTAGTTTTTATCCGGACCTTCTCGTGTAAGCTGGTTTTAGGAGACGGGTGTTGGGGAAATAATGCCATTCCTCAGCCATATACGAAGGAAGGTCATTCTCACCTCTATATCTGTTGTCTTACTGAAGACGAGGTCTATGTTCAAAGTTGCGAATCTCTAAATGGTTATAACGAATGACGTTTTCACTCATTTACTATAAAACGATGTAAATTTTCAGGAAGATACTTATATATATGTAAGAGTGACTAAACAAACTTTGTCATCCAAGATTGATTTACTTGTATTATACTCTAAAAGCAAATATCTCAAAACTCTCGAACTTCATTTCCCACATGCCTCTGGTATCAAGCTGCGACACGAAATACACCTATCTTGGTATAATGTGCAAGTTAGGTTATTGGCTCTTTACTCAGAGCTGCACACCCACAAATCGAGCTGTTACAACTGGTATAGGTGAGAGTTCGGAAGGCAGTATACACGGCCGACCACAAAATTGGACGAAGACTAAATATCACTTATTTTCTGCAATCCTCTGTCGTTGCCTTGTGTCGTGGGTCTTACACTAGTCAGCCACAAAATTATGAGAGCAAGCAGATGATAATGATAACCCACTGGATTCTTAAAACGTATATATTCCTGCAATATAATGGACGATATCAAATCTTAAACCACTCGCTACCAAATACGGTAATTTTCAAGTTAAGAGTTCTCTCCACCATGGCGTATGATACCATCACACTGCAGTAGAGAAAGTGCCAGTCATAGTGACACTGGAGATGAATAAACCTCAGACAAATTACACAATCATCAAGGTTATCTCGATCAAGTGGTCATCCAAGTTATTACCGGTTCTGCCTTGCAAACCTGCTCGGCTACACCTTAATGTATGTCGTCTGGGTCCTTGCTACGTGTTTGGATGATCTCTTACACTAAAGAAAATGTAATAACATCAATAGCCTTGTGATTTTAAGCGGGGTTCAGCAATGCCCGAAGGAAAGAAATCATCTGAGTTAAATGGCCTCCATGTCTTGAGACGGAGTCCACCAGCCTCCATGTCTGGAGACGGAGTCCACTGGCCTCGCATGTCTGGAGACGGAGTCCACTGGCCTCGCATGTCTGGAGACGGAGTCCACTGGCCTCGCATGTCTTGAGACGGAGTCCACTGGCCTCGCATGTCTTGAGACGGAGTCCACTGGCCTCCATGTCTGGAGACGGAGTCCACTGGCCTCCATGTCTGGAGACGGAGTCCACTGGCCTCCATGTCTGGAGACGGAGTCCACTGGCCTCCATGTCTGGAGACGGAGTCCACTGGCCTCCATGTCTGGAGACGGAGTCCACTGGCCTCCATGTCTGGAGACGGAGTCCACTGGCCTCCATGTCTGGAGACGGAGTCCACTGGCCTCCATGTCTGGAGACGGAGTCCACTGGCCTCCATGTCTGGAGACGGAGTCCACGGGCCTCCATGCCTGGAGACGGAGTCCACTGGCCTCCATGTATAAGTGAGACCTGATGTTAATACCATATGAATTGTGTTGCTGAGCTGGCGTACTATATAGATTGTTCTAGAGCGACCTGATGTATATACCATAGAAATTGTTATAAAACGACCTGATGTATATACCATACAAATTGTCATAAAACGAACTGAAGTATACATAGTTTAGGATTGTGCACGACGGTACGACCTTCGAGCACAACGGTACGAACCTGTGAAGACAAGAGAAGAATCAGACACATCTTGGTCTCTAGCTCACTCTGAGATTAATGGCAGGAATATCATATTCAAAGTAGGGCCTCAGGGGGAGAGAAATTATACATTAGTATAAGGTGATGCAGTGTCTGGGAACAATGACGTATTTTCCGAGCACAGGATATTCATGGGGAACCTTGTGTGTTCCTCTGACTGCTGCGATCACACAAGTGTCTCCTCCACTACCATGCCTACCACAATTAACGCCACTTCCACCAGCACCACCACCACCACTATCAACATTATCCCAACCACTACTTCCACCACCACCACCACCACCACCACCATCATGTGTTCTCTGACTGCTGAGATCACACAAGTGTCTCTTCCACTACCATGCCTACCACAATTAACGCCACTTCCACCACCACCACCACCACTATCAACGTAACCCCGACCACTACTTCCACCAACACCACCACCACCACGATCAACATCACCCCAACCACCACATCCATCACTGCCACGATCAACACCACTCCACCACCACCGCCACAGACGTGACATTCATCCTCCAGTCTGTCTTCATACCCTCACCTTGCTCCGTTTTTCATCTCTAAAGAAAAAGCTTCTCCTTCCCTCACGCTTCCACTGTACCTCTCCTTTGTTATCTCGTCTTACCACCTCCATATTTTTTTTTGTATCGTCTCTCCTGTTCATCGGGGTTTCCTCCCTCCCAACACATCCCTTCCCCCTCCTCCCCAAAGCGTGCTGTGTGAAAGACTTGAAAGTCAATGACCTACATTATTGTTCCATCACCAGACAAGACTGTCTCTTGGAATTTCACACGTGAAAAGAACTGAGTTTCCTGCAATAATGTGACTAATTTTTCTTCAGCACAGCACCAGGTTAGTGAGAGGAGTAAGACGTGAGGAGCAGATTACCTTTCCACAGGAAAATATTCAGACTAGCAAATATTATTGGATTAGTAGCTTCATCAACTCTCCAGACGAATCGACGAGACAGGGAAACTCCATGAGAGAACATTGACACAGTACCTCCCTGTGGGACGTGTCCTTTCTAAGGTGACCAATATTATGTGATAGTAGAGAAAATTCGAGAGATAAAGTTTCGTGAGTAGAATACCTTCTCTCTACAGCACTAGTAGGTAATCACACACACACACACACACACACACACACACACACAAACACACACAAGGTTACTGACCACGAGTTAACACGGTGCAGCGTGGGTGCGGCCGTTGGGTCAAAATCCAACCCAGGCGTTCATCCTCCCCTCGGGGCTGGGCGATAAATGGGCACCTGGATGAGGCTGGTGTGTATGTGTGTGTGTGTGTGTGTTCAGATATAAGGGTAATATCATGGTACATATATACAAGGTTAACAGACAGGACAACAAGAGTGCAAAACTCTTTTTCCGTAAAACGCAAATAGTAATCACACACACACACACACACACACACACACACACACACATACACACACGCACACACATCTATGACGTTGCAGCTTGAGCTGCCGCACCTAAAAGCTGGCAAGTTTTCGCTTATGGAGTAATCTTGACGAATGATGCAGTCTTCAGCTTTACGATACTGAAGCAGGTTATCCAAGTGAGGGAGACACAAGCAACTTCTAAAAACGAATTTGGTGTGTGGTTGACACACTCCTAGTGCATCTGTTAAGGCGGGAAAGAGCTGAGTGTTGGTGTAACGAGGCGTCACGTATCTGACCATCGCTCGTTTGTCGTTGCCTTGGGTCTCCAGACCAGAAAGTAACAAAGCAGACTCTTTTGGTAACTCATATTTTTCTTTCTCTTATCTTAATTTTCTCATCATCCTGCACTCACATATTCCACAGATGATCACGTCAAGGGTAGCTTGATACATGCATAAATGAACTGATAATTGATAATGAAGGACATGGCTTCGTTCATAAATTCTCCTTAATTACTTTTCACTCTTTGTGATCAGCTGTGCAATTTGCAATTTGGGTTACTTACTTAATGAAGAAATATAGCTGGAGTGAAGATGTTTGTGGCGGACGGACAACTTTATATATATAAATATATTCCATTTTATCTAAGAGGAAATGAAACACGATAAATTTCCAAGTGCACTTTCGTGTAATAATCACAGCATCAGGAGAGATACAAGAAAGAAATATAGCAGTCAGTTGATAAACAACGAAGAGACATAGCTAGGACGCCAGCTACTTTGCTTGAACTTTGTACTAAAATGAAAAGCATGGTTTTTGATGGAAAAAGAAAAAAAAATCGGTGTGTTTTTAAGATAAAATACTAGAACATCCGGGTTCCTCTCTCCAGAGGCAATGAATGAAATATTGATACACGAGATCATTTGCTAACTCTTGAGAATGTTTTCTTGATTGGGTTGCGAGAGGAGGGGCAAGTGGAGAAGGCCCTGTCAGGGACAGGGAAATGATTTATGACATAAGTGAAGGATTTACTTTTCTATGACACCGCTGGAGAGAGAGAGAGAGAGAGAGAGAGAGAGAGAGAGAGAGAGAGAGAGAGAGAGAGAGAGAGAGAGAGAGAGAGAGAGAGAGAGAGAGAGAGAGAGAGAGAGAGAGAGAGAGAGGTGAGTTAGTGTGATGACTTTCTTTACAATATTACGTGTATTGATGATACGTTTGATTTTTCCTTTCACGTTGGCCTTCCTTAAGCCTGAAATCCCAGATAAATCCTGTCCTCACTGTACTCACTGACAGAAAAAGATAAAAGAACGACGCTTCAACTGACAGTCACTCGTGAATTTACCAGCAAATGTCGATGGCGTGAGGGACACTGGGACCAACCCGGTCACTAGGTCAGGCGCTCCTCCCTAGTGTTAAGTGAGACAGTATATTCTCGAGGTGAGAGTTCCAGCTACTCATCTCGAGTCATCTCGAGTGTAGGATTACAGCCTAGAGATGGGCAGAGTTGTATTGTGTGGACCTGTCAGCAACATCTATAGAAACGGAGTTGAGGATAACGTCCAAAGTATTAACCATAGCAGCAATACCATCACCAATGTCATAAAAAAAAATTGTGCAAGTAACTCCTACAACAGGCGTTACCAAGAGCATCAATAACAGTTATATCAGCTGGGTTACCTACAACTACAACTGGACGTACTGTAACTCCAGAAATATCAGTTGTAGTTACCTTGAAAACACTGACAACTGGCGTAACCTCCGCCAAGAGTAAATGAAGCAAACGTTTGAGTTCGTAACGTCTACACTTTGGGGTTACTGGCACCTCTAGCATCATCCACAGCTGCGTTAGAGGAATCGTAGCACTAAAGTGTCTTCACCAATTATATCACAAATGACAGTAACAGCAGCATTAGGAACAGCAGCACCAGGAACAGGAGCAGAAACATTGTACAAAGCGGCACAGGTTTAGCTCCTTTGTGCGCTCAAGCAGCTGCACGATTAAAGGCAGACGTCTGGTCAGGTCTTTTTCACTCACATCCACAGCTGCCAAGCAGTTCAGTTGCTTGGATGGAGGAAGACCGGCAGTATAAGCAGGAGCTTAAAAGTACTTAAGGAAAGTACTCCTGGAGCTGAAGAACACCAAAGGAACGTACTGATAGATTCAATGATCTTCAGGAGCTGAGGAGAAGTTAAAGAGGGTACTCTAAGAGCTGAAGAATAGATAATTTGACCAACACAGAAGCTGAGAAATGATAACTGACTCTGCTGAAAAATACAGAAATGCCTACTGAAGACATCTTAAGGACTGAGGCCTGGAAAGAATATCTCCAAAATGATAAGTAATTAAAAGGAGTTCTGCTGGTGTGAAGCTTACTCATCATATCAAAACACCTTGGAAATCTAACCTAATTGCGTTTGAAATCTAAGTTCAAAAGGTGTATTTGGTGCAACCTTCTTATACAAACCAAAGTAAACAGTAAAGTCTCCTTAACCAAAGAAGGAATATTGTCCTCCTCTTACAGAAGGTTTACGTGCTCGGAAATCCTTAATAAGTAAGTTATAGCATGCAACAGTTAGAAATGGAAACAACGCAACAAAACCAATGGTTGCTTGTTCTTTCTTGTAGATTTTTTTTTTTTTTGTGTAAAGATTCACTTTCCTTCTTCTTTGATCTGCAACCACCAGATTTCTACCTCGGATATTACGATGAATATATACATATGCATATTGCAAAAGTAAAACGATAGTTAATAGCTGCCTATATCCATATTTCCCTTTTATTAACTTTGCTCTCATGTTTGTACTCACCATAACAATTCCGCTTCAAGCATCGGCATCGAACTGACACGCATATTCATGGTGAGGCGAGAAACCACCTCGTGCGTCTTTTGTTCTTTATCGATGTAAACGAGCAGTGGTGGTCATGATGAGGAGAAGTCGTGATAGGACTGGACGTAATGGCCAATTATCGTGTACTGCAATGTGTTGAGGTCCCTACAGCCCCGCGCCACCAAACAAGGCAGACTTCACGCGGGTGGACTGCCTAAGCGTCGCCCCGCCAAAATTTGCATTTAGATTTTTGCACGACTATGAGAGCACATATGAGGCTATGAATACCATTGCAAGGTATAACATCACCTTGGCTGTACACGCTTCTCATCCGGCAGGGAATAACTCAGGTCGGAAGCATCCTTATTGTAGTAGTATTCTAGTGGCATTAGTGTATTGTTTTCAACCACATAGACTGTGATGACGCTGAATACCACCTGAGCTAACGAGGAATGCCATGTCTTTAGGATCCCAGAGCCATGACTCTCTATAAGGTTTCTGTCTGTAGGATTCCTGTGCCAGGACCATATGTAGGATTCCTAGATATTTGCTATCTTTAAGTTCCCTGGGTTTTTAACTTCTGCAGTCGATGACTCATAATGAGTTAACAGGTGTTTGAGTTACTGTAGTCGATTGCTTCACTATACTGTAAATATGGATCATCCAGAAATGCCACTACGATGTATGAACAAACTCGATACAATGACTGAAAATGAAAGATTTCGATCAGTACCAGAAAATAAGAATTAGAAATCAAGCCTTACCCATCCGTCGTCAAAATCCCCTCAGCTGAGCTCTGAAGCGTTTTTGCAACCTTCATGTCGTCGTCCACAACCAACCTTCTTCCCCACCATCTTCATAGCAACTGTATTCCTAATACAACTGACGGTGGTGGACATTGTGGATGCATTGCGCTAGGCTGCAAGTAGGTTCTTTACCAGCCTTTCCAGGCTGTTTACGACCTGCATTCTGGGCATGACCGTAAGTAATGATTATGTCTAAGAACTGGCCCAATCGTTTAGTGTGGCCGCATAGCTGTACGTTAAGGGATGTGGTCAAGGATCATATGGCCGAAAGACCGAACCCCTGTTCCTCTTGGCTAATCAAAAAACAACAACAACAACAACAACAACGAAGCAGATCACCTGGTCTGGGAAGACAGAAACTGCGTCTGCTTTCGTAAGAGTTTCTCTCCCTACCACATCTCAACCCGAAAATCAAATGAAATGGCATCGCAGTTCGACTGCATTTTCGCTACTGGGCCAACCGCTGCTGAGTCCCTGACATCGCTGATGCTGCAATCGGAACGCTGAGACGAGAGTCCTTATATCCTACTCTCGGATACATGAGATGCCTCCTGCTAGCCGGGAAATTATAATGGAAAGTTTTAGATTCCTTAACGCTACTGTTTCCACGGCATTAAGCCCCCATCCGTGGCTGGTAGGTAAGGCTGTAGCGGGTCATATCTCCCAGACAACCATGAGCGATTCAGGATTTCTAAAACAAGAATGCACTTACTGATGCTGTCATGCGATGATCGACGGGGGAGTTCATGACGGGGGAGACGGTTGATAAGCAAACGAACACTACCTGAGTATTACGTATAGGAAGGCACTGAGAGAGTGATGGTGGTCGGATGGGGAGGTGGATGTGCTTGAGAAATGAGTTTGATGAGAGTTGTTCAGAACGATGATGGAGGTCAGCGTGATGGTCACTGAGGTCTGGATGAGGTTGCTGTGGATGAAGGTGGGAAAGCCATCAACATGCACCACTGAGTCGGCCTGTTTACCCTGAGTCAAACTACTATGCATCATTTCGCATGATACACAGACACTCTTCATGTGTTACTTTATCATCTACGTTCAACTTTAGGTACAGATTCCTCTGCAAATATTATGAGTACGACATTAGAGGTCCTTGTCATTCATTCCGTAAGTCGCTGCTGAACGATCTAATTAGGTGGACGTCCTGTAGTTAGGAACCTAGTACAATTAGATATGTAAATGCGACAATAGTACAATTTCCTCTGTTACTTATTGCCAATGTGAACTTTCTTCCCCATTATCACGCAGGCGCTGTTAAGCATCAATATCATATGTGTGCGAGGAATGGATTAGAACCTTGAGATCTACACAGTTACTCTGATTCTAACCCCCTATTTCAACCTTCCCTGTGTTACGAGCCTCATACAGCGAAACATTATATGCATCCGCGGTAAAGCTGAAGATGCGACCGTTCACCTCTGGATGCTTGGATCAGAGAGAGAGAGAGAGAGAGAGAGAGAGAGAGAGAGAGAGAGAGAGAGAGAGAGAGAGAGAGAGAGAGAGAGAGAGAGAGAGAGAGATGGGGGAGACATTGCTGTCCTATACCACTGGTCTCATCAGCACCTCCAGGGGTGGGGGAGAATGGTGGAGGCATCGGGGTTTACTACCACTAGTGGTGAGGGGGACCTACAACTGCATCTCTCGTAAGAAATATATAAATGACGAATCCAGACGACAGGAATTAATGACTGTAATGTCTATAGACAGCACGCATATTAGGCAGATGATAATGATAGGCTTGGATAGCATGGGTGGGAGGGGTGTCAGGTTGTACTTGACGATGATGCATACTTGTCAAAAGTTCCGGTACTGATTTTGTTTGTTTAGACCAATAACGGAAATGTTCTGTGTCCAGTGCGTAGAGAGAGAGAGAGAGAGAGAGAGAGAGAGAGAGAGAGAGAGAGAGAGAGAGAGAGAGAGAGAGAGAGAGAGAGAGAGAGAGAGAGAGAGAGAGAGAGAGAGAGAGAGAGAGAGAGAGAGAGAGAGAGAGAGAGAGAGAGAGAGAGAGAGAGAGAGAGAGAGAGAGAGAGAGAGAGAGAGATCGCATCATGGACTGGTAATATGAGCTGGGATTAAAGTTAATAGACAAAAGTAGTCAAGAGTAAAAGAACACGCAAAGTATGTAACACTGAAGGAATTTTGCGTCAGTTTGCCAGTGAACCTGAAGGCAAAAATAAAGAAAAATACTCATTAGTATTACGAAGCATCACCATTACGCTTTTGTCTCTCGAGAGTCGTAATGGTCGAGCGAGGGAGGACGATAATAGTGTCACCATTATCATCATCAATTTATCAAGTCATGCTCATCATCATTACCTAGACCATAGGAAGCTCAGACAAAGTATTTGGTGTTGGAAGCTGGTGATACAGTATATCCTCCACTTGTTAACTGAACCACAGTAGTTTAGAAGTGATATGAGTCTATGACATAGTAATACATCCTCTTCTACTAAGAGGTTATAACACTGAAAATCTCGCCAGTGATGCGGAGTTCATGACACAGTCAACCTCAAGTGGAACAATCTACAGCAAACTCAGTTAAATAAATTTTCCCTTCTCTCCTCCTCTTGGACAATACTTGTTTCACGGTAGAGTTTTTTATAGTCATGTTTTGTTATCAGACACTTTTATTTTGAGGGTAATGTACACTTTTGAAGCTCATAGTATGTGAATAAATCCTAGGGCACAAGAAGGCGAGATTTCAGCAGTTTGTTTGGTAACATAGATACGACAAGCTCTACTTTATTGAAAGTTTACACCACTGGACAATCTTTCTAGATGTGACTCTGTATCTAACCAAAAGTGTGGGTCATTGGTGCGATGGGTGGATCAAAGAGTTACGCTTCACTACTAGGGTCAAAGGGTCACTACTAGGGTCATGCTTCAGTCTGCTAGCCACACGGGTGACTCCCTAGCGAATATTGGGTGTTTTTATCCCCATATGTGGCCTGGACTAGGTCCAGGCTGCTGGATTGGGTCGTTGGTCGGCCAAGCTGCTGAGAACCATATCCCTCAGGCCCACATGGCCTCCACAACCTGGCTGGTTTGGTACACTTTGTAGATACTTGTCCGGTGCACTTTTGAACTTCTCTACAGTGAATCCCATGTCGTTTCTGATGGTCGGTGGCAAAGTGCTGAAGAGTCTGAGAGGCCACAGATGCTTAAGGTGTTCTCTTTTTTAGAACTTATCGTGCCAGTAGAACTTTATGTCCAACTGTGAGTTATGAACCATACCTTATAGGATTTTCCAAGTACAGATGATGATATACTTCTCCCGTCTCCGCTTCAAGGAGTATAGCCTCAGAGATTTCAACCATTCCCATTAATTTCGTTCCCTTACCACATTGACATGGGCTGTGAAAGATCTCTGAACACTTTCAAATTCCGCAGCTTCGCCCGCCTTGTAGAGTGATGTTAGCAGGTAACATCATTCAACTGTGAAATAATTAGCGCCTTAAATGATATCACTATCTGTTTTCTTCTCTTGTCTTTAAGGTTCGCAGGTTCCATCCTTTGGCATGAGGCAACCGTTGTTGTGTGTTCGCTAAGGTTAGGTCGTTAGACACTATAGTACTCCGAGGTTTTGCGGTTCTGGGTTTAAGTTTAGCATATAAGTGAATTAGTTTTGCTCATCTTTTATATCCTTTGTGACTTTTTCTTCTTTGCCCTATACTTCATATGGCGTTTTTAGTTTACGATCTGTGTTATCTAATTCTCTTGATACGTTTTCTTTCCTTTGCCGGGTGAGTTATGGCTTTCTTTAAAAGGTCCTTAGATCTTTTTCGCCTCCTGTAAAGTGCTCCTCCTTTCTCGTCCTAAACTGGACCTTTTGTGCTTTCCTTTCGCTGCTACATGTCTGTTGCATGTTTGAAGCATCAATATAGGTCATGTCATCTACACATTCCTCTTCTGATCTGGTGGTCAGCAAGCCTCTCCATTTTGTCGCAGACATCTTGTTCATCACGTTCTCCCATTTTATCCGTTTATCGTTCAACCTGAAATAACTAAAAACGCCTCCATTGTTAATCAGAGCCTGAGGATCGTAGGGAAGTCCTCAGTGGCTGTAGGATCGTAGGGAAGTCCTCAGTGGCTCTAGCGACATGCTCAAGATATCAAAAGACACAATAAGAAAAAAAAAATTATAGGATATGGGGAATCCATCAGGATGTGGGAGGTGGAAAGATATGCAGAAACTTTGGAGACAGTAAAAGCCAAAGCGACGAGACAATACTTGGAAGGGTTGGAACAGTCACGCTTTATTGATATGGTTCGTAGCAGTATATATTTCCGGAGGAAAAAGATTTGATTTTTAAAAAGTATAAAAGCAAGTAAGGGCGCTTGCCAAGCAGTACCTTTCACCAAATCACAGTGAGGGATGCCATCCAGTTCACACACCCTGGCTGTCTCTAGAGGATGTGTTTTTTGGACCTTGCGAAGAGAGATTCTACGAAGGGGCACATGATTAGAAAAAGGTGCACGAACAGTTGACGATATCTTAGTTATTCAAGGGAGAGTTAGAGGAAAATGAAGAATCTGAAAGACTTCCTCATTCGGTAGGAAAGATAGCTATGATGTCGTTAAAATGGAAAAGTGAAAGAAAGGTAGAATGACAGAAGTTGTTAGAGATGCTTTTGGCTAAAGAAAAGAGTAACCTAACAGAGGAGGAAGAAGAGAGATTTTCATTCTTTCTTTGGATAAAAGAGCAAAAGCGCTATTCCTAACAATATATTTGCAGTGAAGCTAAAATGTTTCATAGATGTGCGTGAGAACAACAAAAAAAAGTGAATAATTGAAAGCAAGGATTAAGAAATAAAGAACAGGATTGAATAATGAGTTCATGTCCAATACAAAATCTTGCTGGGTTCTATTTGAACTGGAAAATTGGGTCACGCGAATACGTCATGGAACTCCTCTATGCGAAAACTCTTGCTTCTTATCGTCCTCAAAACTATGAGCTTACTCCGAACGCATGACAAGAGTAGAGACAATAGTGCAGAAACTAAATACTGAGATGGATACCTGGTATCTGAATACTCACGTTTTCTTTTGTCGTCCTCTGGGCTAGGGTGTTTCATGATGGTCTGGGCGTGTACCACTTGGTGGGGGGCGGGGGGCGGCGGAACATCCATGGTGATCATGAAGAGAGCTTTTTACCCTGCCACGGATACCAGGGGAATAACTGTGACGGGAGAGAGGACGTGGGAGTCCTCTTAACGCTGCACTCTGGACACCGGCGAATGAGAAGCAGGTCTGGGTGGCAGCTACAGATACGCTAGTCAAGCTCAGTGGCTAGTGTTAGTGACGGATGTGGTTCGCCGGCAGCGGTGCTGACACAGACATATATCTCAAGCAGGAGTTCCTAGTAGGGTGAGCGGCTGGCTCATGGTGTCGTTGCTCAGTCAGTCATACATCCGCACGTCTTACGTCTGCAAGAAAAATACATAACCTCAATAATTATCGTAGAAATTACTATAAATACTTGTCTTTGATGAGATTGTAACCTCGAATGATACAACCTCACCACAGGTGACTTTTTACTGATGTAGGTAGGGTCTGGTAACACAAATAACAATTGTGATATTTTCCAAAAGAAGGAATAGAGGAAAGAGCCATATGAGGATCTGTTTTTCTCAAAGGTTCAGCCATCGGTTCTGAACGTTACCTCGCTCACAAGGACCCAAAGAGTGAATAAGTATGAAAAAATTAAGAAAAAAAGAAAAAAAAATGATATATATATATACTGGCCATTACTGTATTACATAATAAATGATAGATGTGCAAAGATAAACTTTTGAATGTGAAGTGCTGAGATGAGCATCTGATGGCATGTTTGATCATTGCCTTGTGAAGGCGGTGGTGAAGATTTGTAGAAAGTTTTTGAAAAAAAGAGTGTTATTATCGCTTCGGACACCCAGCGAATTTTGGAATTTTTAGTCCAGGAATCAGTAGTTTAGGCAATATGAAGAACCTTTTCTTCTATGCCATTTCACCTGGAAATGATTACTTCCCTAGCAAATTACATGACGATCGTCTGTCTGAGCTCCTTTATGTTCATATGTCCGTAGCTAGGCTGCAGTACACACGCTCACAAGTCTGGTGCTTGTGCATTTATTCTCTGGACATTAATTGGTAGGTAGGATTTGTATCAGCCAATCACAGCTCGATATAGGCTTCCTCGGCCTCTCCCTTGAATCTGAAATCAGTTCCACCGTGTCGTTCCTGTACAGCGGCTGTGACATTGACTATTTCGTAACTATCGTGAGAATTCTTAAGTATCATGGTAATCACGGCGAAAGTGAACACGGCGTCCAACCCACGAAAGTGAACTGTGTGAAGTGTAACCAGAAGAATCATATTATTATTCAAAGGAGTAAGGAATAGAAAAAATATGATCAAAGGTCACATTTTTAGAGGAAAATTTGTCGATGACGCACATCGGGAGCTGTGGAAACGGATTCTATTCGTTGATCATTGGCTGCATAAGATTCGGGATCATCATGCAGTCGTCGTCTGAACCTGTCTCCCACTACGAGTGTTTACGGGCGCAGTATCCATTCGGTGACCACCAACAGCCAGTAGGAGGCCCAGGTATGGTTGTGGGAATCGATGAATCGCACTTTGGGAAGAGGAAGTACGTAGTAGTAGTCTAAGAAGTATTACGTCATGTCTCTTGTAGAACCTATTGACTGTAAATGCAACCTAAGCCTATATATACGAACTCGATCCATGCGCATGTGGGTGGAGCCTATATGCCACGTCATTGACATCTTCACAAAGAAAACGTGCTGGTACAGGGCTAACTAAGTATGTAGCATGTTTTTCTGAGTCGGGAAGCATGGCCGTGTATGAGGGCAGTGGGAAACTGATGGGAGAGACGTGCTCACTCGGCTAAGGTCTCGAATCAGCTGTGTTCAGGGTCGCGTGACGACACAAGTCGGCCTGCGCGGCCGGGTCCGTTTTTTTCGAGTCGGAGTGGGTCGACTTGGTACATATAGGCTTCCGATGCACTTGGTACGCTGATTCCTGTAGTCGGGCAGTAAATACGGCCAGTAACAACTATTGTGAGGCAACCTAAAACAGCCTGAGGAACCACAGAGACGACTACCTTGTGATTAACGAATCCTAGAATATTGTTGATCCACATAACTCCAATATACACAGGCAGAATATCGAGCGTTTGTGGAGAGACATTAAGGAGTGGGCGGAGCTGCCAGTGCGACTTGTAGAAGGAAAAAGGGTAGCACCACGACGAGCCCCCTAACTCTTCATTTTCTGAGTTTAAGGCAATCACATTTGTGTTTAGATTACGTTAGTCCCTGGTTAGGTTAGATTTATGTTAAGTTTTGTTCATTTCAAATTGTTTTCCCGATGGTTTTGATATCTTTTGAACGATTCTCACTTTCTGTTCCATCGTAAATCGCTACATTTTGTGATTTATCCCACCTAAAACCCCTGTCTCCACTGAGGATACCCATTGTCATTGGATAAAGGGAGAGGAGGAGGTCTCCAAAGGTAGTGATATGCAGGAGAAACTCAGGTCAGAATCGTACAAAATACATCAAAAGCCATCGAAAAATAGCGCCAATTTCCAAACGGGTGCACGACCGAAAATTTAATTTTACCTAAAAGAAAACTTTATGAGTGAGAAAAGACTGTGTGTAGAAAAATTGTGTGTAGAATGGCAAAAGGTGAGAGTAAAAAAAGCTAGGGGAGTGGATGAGGAACGAGAGGTATTTAGGGAAGCAGCGCTGGCATATGAGGGAGAAACATCAGGCATGCGAAAGGTGGGAGGTAGGCAGGTGAGAAGGGGAATGAGTGTTGGGATAACATAGTAAAGTTGTTGGTGAATGAGAGACGAGAGAACTTATAGGGAAGGAACGCAAATGTTAGATGTATACAAGAATGAGGTTAAGAGCGAGATGCAGAGGTTGAGGTCGAATGAGAGTTAAGGTGAACGAGTATTAATGGAGAATAAGATGTTTCTGATATTAATAGTGTGAGAAAAATAAGACAACACAGGAGAATATCAGTGATAGGGACAAATAGAAAAATGGTAACAGGTAGTGATGAGGTCAGGAGGAGAATGAGTGAACGTTTTGAAAGCTTGTTGAATGTGTTTGATAATATGGTGATAAAAGTAGGTCGTTTGGGTTGGGAAGGTGTGAGTAGGGAGACAGTCATGGTGAGGGCTTTGGTGAAGAGATTGGAGGTGATGAACATCAGATGCAGTAAGATAAAGCAGTTGTGATGGATATTATTGCAGTTTGACTTCTTGATTGTTCAACAGCCATTGCTAATTTTTAGCTTCTTGAGACACGAACCAACGGCACCCTTACTCCATAGACGACTTTCGTCCCTTGTCTCAAAGTAAATTGAACCCTTGCGAAATGTTTGCATCATAAAGAGTTCCACAGGTAACTGGTAACGTGAAGGTACAATGCTCTCCCTCAGATGAGGGCAACGTCCGTTGGGTATCAACTACGGTAGTTGTCAATACCACTCAGCCGCTGGCTGTTGGCACAGCGTGATAGCTTTACTCAGCCAGTCATGTGAACAGCGGACCAGTGTAGCCAGTCCTTCAGTGTTCAGAGTCATTTGTCAGAGAAAGGAAAAAATAAAGCTTATAATAATTTGATATGAAGAATATTCTGGTAAGACTGGTCGTCTGTTTTTAGTCTTATATTTTTTTGTTGTGTAACCGTTTTCTTAATTGTAGCTCTTAATTTAGCGCCTTATTGTCATACTTATTAAGGTTGTAAAGTCATTGCTTTTATTTCATATTTGCTTCGCTCTGATTACCAAGACAT
Organism: Panulirus ornatus; assembly: GCF_036320965.1. Classification (NCBI taxonomy): domain Eukaryota; kingdom Metazoa; phylum Arthropoda; class Malacostraca; order Decapoda; family Palinuridae; genus Panulirus; species Panulirus ornatus. The sequence continues at coordinate 26,639,624 of NC_092241.1, forward strand.
GATTATTTCCGGCTTTCACTTCTCTATGATTATCCTTTATTTCTTCTGCATCATAATTTACTTCGTTTTCATTTCCAGTACATTTTGTCGACCTGAAAAAATATTTCTGACTCGTATGACGTGAAAAATACAGCCGACCACGGACCAAGTTTCCGCGTTGATATCATACCCTCTACTTCTTTAGCTCCTGTGGTCCGAACTGCGTGATAACATGCGAGTGTGGTGGCTCTGTATTCCCCCGACAGTGTCGGTGAGGTGCCTACTACTCTAGGCTCTTTCGTCCAAATGGTTAAGGTTTATGAAGTTACTGGCGCCTGTGACCAAGCCCCCTTTCAAGGTCTCGTGTCTGGCAGTGATGCAGATGACTTTCCACTCTTAATGAGCACTATATTATCATTTACTTCCGACCTTCCTGCTCCTTCACATCCTTATATGTTGGTGATTTGGTCTCCTCATTAAAGATTTTTCACGCATATGCATATATATATATATATATATATATATATATATATATATATATATATATATATATATATGCGAAAAATAAAGAAGAAAAGGGAACGTAAGTGAAGAGGCAAATGTGGAGGAGGTACGGAGCAATGATGAATTGAGAAGGTAGAGTGGGTATTTTGAAGGACTGTTGAATGTTTTTTGATGATGGCTGATGTCGGGTGCTTGGGTTTTGGTGGTATGCTAGGTGAAAGAGTCAAGGAGATTGGTTTGGTGAAGATAGGCGATGATGAAAGCCTTAAATAAGTTGAAATGTGGCAAGGCATCTAGATTGGATGGTACTGCAACTGAATTTCATAAGAAAGCAGGTGTGTTTTGGGTTACTTATGATTTTCAGTGTATGTAAGGTTCATAATGAGGTGCCTGAAGATTGGCGTAATGTATGCATAGTTCCACCGAATAAAGGCAAGAAGGATAAAAACGAGTGTTCAAACGACACTGGTAAGCTGTTTGGGAAAGTGGTGATTGAGAGGGTGAAGGTATGTACAAAGTATCAGACCGGAGAGGAATAGTGTGCTTTCAAAAGTGTGGAGGAATTGTGAATCAGGTGTTTGCTTTAAAGAATATGTGTGAGAAACACTTAGAGAGACTGAAGGATTTGTATGCAGGATTTTTGAATCTTGAGAAAGCATATGCTAAGGTTAAAAGAGATGCCTTTGGGAAGATCTTAAGAATATATATTGAGAGGAAAGCTGCTAGCAATAGAGAAGTTTTTATCAAGGGTGTAAGGTGTGTGCACGAGTAGGAAGAGAGAGAGGAATGAGTGGTTCCAAGTGAAGGTTGGCCTGCGGCACGTGTGTGTGTGATGTCACCATGGCTGTATATGTTTAAAGATGGGGTGGTGAGAGAGGTAAATGCAAAGGTCTTGGAGAGGGGCGAAGATGCAGTCTGAAGGGGATGAGAGGACCTGGGAAGTGAGTCAGTTGTTTGCAGATGACACAGAACTGATGTCAGATTCCAGGAAGAAGGAAGCAGAGAGTACATGTGAATATAAGCAAGTTTATTCGTTAAGTAGGGTAGAGTGGCAGGTTAGTTAGAAAATGAGTCTGAATGGAGAAAAGTTGGAAGAAGTGAAGTATTTTGGATATCTGGGAATGGGCAATACGGAACATAGAAGCACGGAAGTGGAAGTGAGTCATAGGGTGGCTGAGGGGGCGAAGGGTTTGAGAGCATTGAAAAATGCGTGGAATAGAGGTTTTTATGTTGGAGTGCGAAAATGGGTATGTTTGCAGGTACAGTAGTCCCAAGAATTATATTTGGATGTGGGGGTGTGCGGAGGGAGGTGGCGGTGTCGTAAACGAGATATGTAAGGACAACATGTGGTGTGAGGTAGACTGATCGAGCATGTAATAGAAAAATATGAGAGAGATGTAGTAGTAAAAAAGTATGGTTGAATGAGCTGAAAGGGTAAACTGAACTGTTTTGGATATATAGAGAGAATGAATGAGGACAGGTTGACAAAGAGGATATATGCGTCAGAAGTTGAGGGAACAAGGAGAAGCGGGAGACAAAATTGGAGTTCGAAGTTTGGGGTAAATAGTACTTTGAGTGATCGGGGCCTGAGCATGCAAAGGGGGGTGCAAGGTGTGCACGGGTTAGAGTGAATTGGAACGATGTAGCATTGACGTGCTGTTACTGAAATGAACAGAGGATTGTGAAGAAGCTAAGGAAAATCATGGATAGGCCTGTGGGGCCCGATTGTGGATATAGAGTTGTGGTTTCATTATATATATATATATATATATATATATATATATATATATATATATATATATATATATAATATATATATATATATATATATATATATATAATATATTGTTACAAAGACTGTACTTCTCTGCATCATAAGTGAATAGAATTTTGAATTAAAATTTTAACGTAAGAGTGACGACATCCATTACCTGGCCAGATGCCTCCTACCGCGAGATGATTTGTTTATGTTCCAGACATAATTACGAAACCTTTCGTGCTGCATGCATCACCTGCCGGCATGACAGAGCTAACACACGCGGACACTAAGGGTAACAATCAGGGCAATTTCAATGCAGATCTGATCGACAAACGATAAGGACTTTGTTGTTAATCATGTTCACTTGAAATTCCATGCGAGACAACGACGCATACGACTCTGATTAGTAATAAAAAGTAGCCTTTGATTATTACTGTCTTAATGCAGGGTTTTAAATATATCTGTGCGAAGCCTAGGCCAAATTAACCTACCAGACACCGTAGTCCATAAAACGATAACATTTTAAAGGAGACGATGCTCGATTACCTAACACTCGAAGGCTATAATCGAGCATTTATCAAACGTTAATTGAATTTATATTCCATCGGTAAAAGCTCGTCGTGGAGATCAACAAGTGGAGGAGGGTCGTGTGGTGGAGGCTGGTGCTTGCAGGGGTAACAAAACGACTGGCTCGTTCAGGGACAATAGAATTTTGATGGTGGTTAAGTGATACTTATGTACTTGAATGGTCTGATTATTATTTGTGATTATAATTTGTGTATTAGGGGAAGAGAGTTTTACACTCGTGTTGCCACGTCTCTTAAGTTTGTGTATTTGTGAGTGTGTGTGTGATTGTGTGTAATGATAATAATAGCAGTACTAGTAGTAGTAGTGATAACGATAATAATGATAATAACAATGATAATGATAATGATAATAACAATAATAATGATAATGATGATAATAATATAATAATGATAATGATAATAACAGTAACAATAATAATAGAAATGATAATAAAGATAATAATGATAGTGACAACCATTGCAATAATGAACGGTTTATTGAACTGAGGCAAATATTCGGCTGCAAAATACACAGATGAAATATCACAGAACTGGGAGGTCATAAAGGTAACTAGTTAAGTAGTCATAAAAGAGCTGAAGATTAATGTGTGGCTGGATACTTCCACTCTTTGGACAAGCACTTGAGAGGCACATCTACATAGTTAATGTAGCAGACATATAGAGGAAGTTTTACAGTGTGTGTGTGTGGGTGTGTGTGTGTGTGTCGCCCTCTTCGATTGCCAACATATTCATATTATCTTGTATGATATATCATTTTCAGGCTTGTTCTATCGCTTTCACACTAGTTTTTCTCCCTCAGACCTCCCTTAACACTTGCAGACTTTGTTTACCAACTCTTTTACGTTCAGAAGTCTTATCTCTCTTATCTACGTATACAAATTTCTATCATTTATAATTTTCATGCCCGATCACTAGCCAGCTAACTCCATCTGGGCCAATCCACGTGCCTAGATTAAATTTCACTATCATCAGGATCTCATTTATTCTTGTATGAATCTATGTTCCATCAGGTGGCGAATGTCATCTCATCAATTATAAGTGCCGAAATCGCCTTGAGAAATGTTTAGTGAGTAGTAAATCTCTCTTAACACGACCTGGTGTCATCTGGCGGCAGGCAGGAGAGAGAAGACGATAAAGGGGGAAAAAAAGTGTGCATGAGAACATGGCGTACAAAAGAAGGCAAAGATAATAAGGAAGAAAAGACGAAAATAAAATGAGATAATGATCAAGCGAAAGAAGGAATTAGCAAATGGAGGAAAGAAATTTGAATAGAAGATGAATAGAAGAAGATGAATATCTCGGAGAAAAACATAGAGAAAGGTGAAGAAAAGGAGGAAAGAAAATGGAAAAGTAAAGAAAAGAGGAAGAAGAAGATAAATATAAACAAAGATGGAAAACCAAAGCATACACTACCTCTCGTAAAGAAAATAGAGATAGACTGATGAATCAATCAATTGTCCCCTGTAAATCTAAGCTGAATCCTCAAAATCAATTCTCGGTTAACTTGACGACACGAACTCATTCAGAATAACCTGTCAGTTTCAGAGCAGAAATTCAGAGGGAAGAGTTGCAATGGTCGATGGAAAGATATGCGAGTAACTGAATGGCAACTTTACTAGTATTTTCACAGTGGAAGACGCTATTGCCCAGTACTGTCTAAGTGGGATTGAGAACGAGGTGTTGGAATGAGTCAGAATTACAAGAAAAGACGTAAGCAGACTATCAAGGTTCAGGGTGCTAATGATACCTCCATAACCGCTGTGAAATGTGCAGACACGGCTGACAGATCACTTGATCTGTTGTACCATCAGTTACAATCAAGGGAGTAGAAGAAAGCGAAATGTTGTTTCTATTCATAAGAAAGGAGGTAGGAAAATTGCACTGAACCACATACCAGTCTCGCTGATATGTTTAGGCTCTAAAACGCTGCATAGGATAATCACAAAACAGGTGGGTGAGAAGTTGCAACAGATATCCGGATGAGAGACAGATGTGAGAGTGATTTAGGAGTAAACACTACCTCTGCACCAGACCTCCACGTTAGGAGAATGGTAAAGGAAACAGTGTCCACACATCAAAGTCGAAAAAAGTAATAAAAGTAAAAGTATAAGTTCAAGAAACTGAGTACTTCGAGTTTGTAACCCCTTAATGTATAAATAGGTAATTACGTCAGGTAATTCTCTCTCTCTCTCTTTCTCTCTCTCTCTCTCTGGAAGTAAACCTACTACTCGACCTTTGTTATTAGCGTAGAAAAAATGCTATCCCAACAACATCGCCGTCCAGAACTCCCTCAAGAGCCCCCAGAACTGGACTCCAGTCATGCACATCAGCTTTTCTTCGAGACGTGTACCCTCTCCTCTATTGTCTACACAGAGACCTAACTGCCTTCAAGCTGGAGTGTAAACTAAGCTGGAACGGACGCATTGGTAAACTATGGTAAATCTTCTGCTATTGTCTGTACATCCTTCGTCAACTCAGGGCGCTTGAACTCCTTTTAGCTAGTCAAAAAAACATTACCACAATTCTCATCCTTCATATACTCACTCACTTTTACCTCACTCAGTCGCTACTAGCATAAAAGATCTCTTAAGAGACGCTCAACACAATGAAGCACACAGTTCACTCCAGCAATCACCTGGACCTTATTCGATAGTTCGAAATGAAAGTAGTACACAAATCGTGTCACCGTCACCTCCCGCCTTTTGGGATCCCTCGTCCCCGAGTTGCAGTTTGACACCACATTTGCATGGATCCACATGGGATTCTGTAAATCGCTACGTCATCAGTGATTTGTACATGAATAATTTTGGTCTCCAGGGATTTAACGTCTCTTATTTTATTGTATGGATTATGATGTATGTATTTTCCTTGTCGATTATAGTATAAGTCTTGATTTGCAAGTAACTGATTAAGCCGTCTCTTTTTATTATTATTGTTATCATTTATTATTATTATTAGTTATTATTATTATCATCATTATTATTATCACTATTTAATGTGAGGTTATAAAACAAATGTTAAAGACATCAGGATAAGGGAATTTCACATATTCCTCGTGTGGTCTGTCCATGCCATTTTGCATGATTTCTGTGTCGCGAGACGTGAACCTTCGCAACCATCGGAGGATCTTATGATCCCTTGCACTCAAACTTAAGATGTGTACAGTCATCCTGGAAAAAAGAGATTTACTGCATGTTGCGTAAAGTCGTCAAGAGCGGATCAGTGTATGATAAAAAAGAATAGCTATAAAAGCTGATATGTGTTCCTTTTGTTACACCAAAATGTAGAGCTCCATCAACACTCCTTAAGTAACATTAATCTTCAGTGTATTCACGAACACCCACTTCCCTAGCTTGCAAGCTCAGGTTCACCTGGGAAGGAGTGAAGCCTTGAGTATGACCATACGTATGTATGATTACATATCGCTACACATAACAAAGTAAGAGAAAGTTCCACTACTGCAGGTCCCTAGGTAAATGTATCTGCCGGTACCAACTGCTGCAGGTTCCTAGGTAAATGTATCTGCCGGTATCACTGCTGCAGGTTCCTAGGTAAATGTCTCTGCCACTACAACAACAGAGGTTATCAAGAAGTCTGAGGCATTGTGTGAGGTGAAGGCTTAAGACGGGCTGGTGCATGTGGCTTCAACAAGCCGCCTCCTAAACCCCCAAGATCATAAAAAGTTCCCCCGACCTGAGGAGCTCATCTCGTTGTCTTCATAAAGATTTTTTTTTTTCGTGTCCCTTGTTCCCGTCGCTACAAATCATCGGTGCAGGGAAGAATATATACCTCTCCGGTGGGAATTGGGGACTAAACGGACGTCTGCGGAAAGTATGTGAGGAAGGGATGAGACACACCAGCCGTGCGTAGTAGATGCTGCATGTGCGGGTAGGGAAGTACACAGGAGTGTATCACACACAAGTGCTGCAATGTTACTGTAACAGATATGAAACCGTTAGTAAGGGTGACTGGGCATTGAGCTCTTAAGGAAGTCTCAAGGTTAAACTGACAGTGATTATAACAAGACTGACGAAGGAGAGGATGTTGTAAGTAACAGTTGATCAAGCGAGATACCCAACTGCATCGTCATCAAACACCACATTGTCAATATTTATGAAAGCATATAAAACACAGTCTACTACAGCACATAATTTGATATAAAACACACAGTAATACTATATGTAAGTTATAAATGTTTCTCAAGATGGAGTATAAAGGTTTATAGCCATTCTTTTTTTCTCTTTCCCTCAGAAACCCAGTGCCGAGCAAGTGCCACGTCAGGAAGCTCGCAGTGAGAGGTGAGTAGGACCGTTAGTTGTAAGGCCTTGAACAATACTGATGGGAAGGGCTACAGGGAACAGGTAGTAGTATGGAAGTAGTGTATTGGCATGTTATCCATGGTATATGGTAACTGGTGATTCAGGATAGAGGGGGATGAAGCATTCATATTCGTTATGATAGTACAGTATAACGAATCAAAGTCTCTGTGCTATAAAGTTTGTAAAGGTCTCAAAAGTACTCAGTAGCAAATGTTGGTATCATTATCTCGTACGAGTACTGAAGGTTTAGCCTAATTCTTGAGCTACATTAAGTCAGGACAAGAAGATAAGGATGCCACTAGATGTGGAAAAGAAGCTCAGAACTTATGGAAACGGAACTGCACTCGAAGTCCAATATTCCATCTCCTCTCATGTTTCTGATTCGTGATGTTCACATGTTAATGCACGCTAGTTATCATTAGCTATCATCACTTGAATGCTGCCAAATATTTAAACGTTAAAGTAGATTATTCTTTACATTATAATTCGCGTCTCTAATGGGCTATTCATTCACACCATTCTGATATTCATACGCATCTTTAATGCCAGTCTTGGCTGTGTAAATGCATTTCATTTCCGTATAACTGATTCATCTTAAGAGATAAGCTATCATGATCTCGCCTACATGATTTATTAACTGCAAGATAAAGGAAAAGGTCGAAAGGTGGATTTTGTATAACCGCATTCCGTTTTGGTTTACGTTTTGACATAGCATCCATTCATCACTCTGCTTCATTAATTTCTTTTATTTGATTTTTAAATACGTTTTGTTACCTATGGGAAATCCACATAGGAAGGGTTGCTATACCTCCAGGTAACTTCAACAAGTGCCTGCAGGTGAGTCATTAAAGCAGAGTTCTGTTTTGAGCTGTGTCGTTGTTTGTTTGATATTATTTTGGTAGATTTAAGAAAGCTTAACATTGATGATGTCCTGCAATTTTACGTACAATCTCCAGTCTATCTATCTATCTATTATATATATATTATGACGACAGATGTTTCAAACTTAGTTATCATATCTCAAGGAAGAATATGACTTAACAGCAGAACCATTTAGTTCACCGTTTATGTTTCGACTACCATTTTGACACCTGAAGGTTGTGTAAGCAGCTGATAAAATAGGATGGGCCTGTACTTCTTGTAGTTTGTTTCTCAATCTTCGTTCAGGTTTCGACAAATGTGTCCCATATTTCGCTTATAAACTGGAACGGACCATCTCTACAAGAATTCAGCTGAAGTCATGAGCGTAGAAGCTGGCTGTTGGATATGATGTTGGAACAGCAGACAGAGATAAGTAAAGGTCAACCTTGTGATCTGTTAGACCACTGAAGACACCTGTGTAATTCTCTTGATGATCCTAATTGAAATGGAAGGATTAGCCCACCAGCTCCATCGGGATGATGACAAAAGAAAAAAAAAATACTTGTGAATAAAGAAATCCAACAACATTCATCTTTTTCCACAAGAATTGATAGGAGTGTCTGGCAATAACACAACACGTGCTAGAGTAAGAATTAAAGATTAACTCACAAGAGCTGAAAGGACAAGTATGATAAATCCGACGTGTGCAAGACTCCCTACAGTTAAAACCTAGATCCCAGGAGATTTTCCTTTCCATTCTAATCGTAGATAGATTACCAAACTGTTGTTCTGGACGTTAATGTAATTACTTGTACCATAAAGGGAAAACTGTTAGGAAGGAGGATCCCAGAGATAAACGGTAGGTACCAGGCTCTCCCGTTGCCTATGAGCCTTGTATAATTTCTGTGATATAAAGTGCGGCAGACAGTAGGTGGACTGCGCAAAGCCACAACTGGACCTGACAGGTTTTCTGCCGCGGTGCTCACGCCTAGTGTGCGTGCAGGGTTACCCTGCCTCTCCTCCATCACAACGGCTGAGTCTAACAATAATGGCAAACGGGAGGGAAATGAAAGTCAAATGTCATGAATCTCAACCCCCCCCCCCCCCCCCTCCCCTCCTAATGCGTTGCACCAAGAAGTTAGAAGGTCACGGTGGGAGAGCAGGTTAACCGAGGGAGGCTGGAGATTTTGCAGTCGTTCGAAAGCGGTGGATCGGCGAGTGTGAAAGTAAGGTTAGCGAGAGGTCTTGATGTTGTTTTTTTTCGTTATCTTAGCTGAGACGGCACGGGCAACTGAGGCCTTGATTGAGGCCGTATCATTAACGTTGTACATGAATATACCATAGCTTAAGCTAGGTATTCACTTTGTCGACTAACCCCTAAGGGTGGACGAACAGCTGGGTGAACTGGGGACCAATTGCCCAAATCAGGATTCGAACTTATCCTCTCAATCCTTAGCTGCTCATAGATGAACCACAGTCAGGTTTATCATTCCTGTTTTTTAATACCTGACGAAGATAGAAGTAATATCATACGTATTAGTCGCCCAGTTCTGAGGTTTTGTGATAAAGTTTACTCCTGTTATGCAAAGGCATCTGTACTCAAATCTAGATCATTCTTGTACTTTGATTCTCACATCTCTTTATGTATTCTTCACTTTATCAGTATAATCAAAGTCTCTGTTAATCTTTCATTTCTATTCTCTTGAAGGCTGGAATGAATTATTTGCAAATTATCCTAATGCTAATTGATGTTTCCTTACTTCGTTAAGCTTAGAACAATAGTTATTTCCTAAAGTAGTTGATATTTATCTTGAGTTCCCAGTCGGTGATGAATATCGAATAGAGCGAGAATGAAAGTGAAAGTGTACGTAAAGCCGTTCATAAAGTCAGCATATTCAAGTGTGTATGAGAAGGTGTGCGAACACGAGTATGAATACGCTTAAGTAAACCTGTGTGAACGTCGTGTATTATGAAAATGAGAACACGGTGCACACCTTCCCTGAAACAATGGGCTGTGGGTCCTTGCCTATGGTTGCAGTGGGCGTAACTGAAATCTGACGCAAGTCAGTGGCATAAAAAAAGTAGCTAATTACAGTAGCGTCCCTATCATCTACATAATTAACAAACAGTAGACAAACTACAAAACAGCAATCTTCTTTTTTCTCAACAAAAAAAAAAAAAATATGTTCTTCACAGGACTTTCGTTGCCTTTCCAAAATAGTTCGACAAGGTACATTATGATGGGATTCTCAACTAAGATTGCACAGCGAACATTTATCAAGAGATCTAACCCTTCACTGATGCCACTCAGCATCATTTGTATCGTTCTGAAAAGGAGCTTTAGGTGGCGAGTATAGGAACACTCTCTCCATGCATCATACCAAATAAGCGAGCAACTACACCTTGCTGGGCTATTTTCAGTGCAGCTGAGTGAACTTTACCTTTGCTCTCATGGAAGGGATTTCTGTCATAGCTGTTATGATTATTATTTGAATGTCACAGATCAATGGTAGCTGTGTCTCACTGTGTCATGCTCACTTGTACAGCGGGAGTAACTTCCATGTGTAAAACCACGAGAGGATGATGGTGCCTTTCTCGAACAGTTTGATGTGCAAGGTTTACACGTAGATGATTAGGGTATTTAGGGTAATGACATGGTAATTACATGTACATATTTAGAGTATTTAGGGCAATGACACCGTTATTACACGTACATATTTAGCGTATCTAGGGTAATGACATATATTATAAGGAAGGCCACATTTGAAACTTTCGTCATCTGCCTTAGTAAACAACTGGACAAACCTTTTCATAAACACATATCGGGACTGCTTTCCTTATCAACAACAAAGCCAAATAAAAGATGAAACAACTGCTGTCTACTGTAAACGTAACACATTTTCTTTTGCGACCATCTAAAGTTGTTTTGATGAATATGTTCGTTGTTCGTATCTAGTTTAAAAGATAATGCCTTGACTCCCGTCATAATCTCTGAAAGCATATATACAGTTGTGAAGGCAGGGATAAGTCTACACCTAATCAAAGATATTAGTCCATTTGACTTTATCCTTTCACAATTGTACGATGATCCTCAGTACAGGGTAAAGCCTTGGCCAGCACAAGGATCGAGACCACGAGAGGAGCAACTCACACCCTGAGTGAGCGTGTTTGTACACCATTAGTAGTAGGTCAGGCGGTCACAGCTGTTGTGTAATGACTGATGCGTACATTCTAGTGTGTTCCTACAGGCGCTAGTCGTGATGTCTGGTGATCCGTGATATTGGTCGATTCTTCACGACACATCATCTCGGTTAATGGAGCAACGTCTCCGTAGGGCCAAATGTTTCCTGGACACTTTACTAATCAGAGAGACAAAGCCTCGTCCAGGAGGTGTGATGTGCTGGAATGGTGTGATGTGCTGGAATGGTGTGATGTGCTGGAACGGCTCAACTCCACCTGTCCACTGACTTGTGGGTAACAAGTGAGCGAATACGGTTGTATTCGAGGTATTCCCTGGACATCTTGACTCTTAAGTTCGTGCTATCTAATCTTTGTCCATCAACAAGGTCTCCATTTTCTAATAAGATTAGATTTGATTCTTTCGTTCACACGTTGAAAAGAACAAAAACAATGGTTCAGGGTGAGATATGAATTTTTGCGTGTCCTTGTAACTGTGATGAGGGACCATGCTGTTTGATTAATCTTCCGTCTCACACTCAAGAGACAATAAGCCAAAGTTAACTGTAATTCTTACAAAAACACGCCAGACTGCAGAATCACTGTCTCGCAATATCAGTGCCATCTATCCATCTCCACCCCAACGGCACATAATAAGACTCGGTACATTCATACCAAGTTACGCCACATTCATCGTACTTTACAGTTCGTTGGATGATCTTTTAATAAGTTTCTCAATTCATGACTCTGCCTCTGTGTTATATCATTCCACGTGACATAACCTTTAACCAGGAATTTTCATTTCTTGTATGTCGTATCCCTGAAATAGAGGACAGTGTGTCAAGAGATGTCCTGTCATTGGTGACATATCTAAGGCAATGCTATCACGCTTGGGTCGGTCTTAGGAGCAGAGCAGAGATGAAAAGAAAACGAGTTTCCGTTTCTGATGAAATTTTTGCCTTTTTTGTTTCTCAGATCCAAGGAACAATGTGGTAGTGTTGTGTTGATGACACCCACTGTTATAGCAAACACTTACAAATGACTTGAAGAGAAACTTTCTTCCTATCTATCTGTATCTAATATTAAAATTACCAATGAGAAGGGACATATTGTGGTATATCAAATGCTTGAATACTATAAAAGAACGAGAAATTGTGTCAAAATGCAGAGATAGTACCCACGTAATAGTTTTTTAGCTTCATATTCTGTTGCTTGTTCCATTCATCTCTTGGTTTTCCTAAAGCTTGGTAGAGGTTTTTGACTACGTTTATCACGGATGCTGGCGGTGCACAGTCAGGAAAAGGCCAGCCAGGGCTTGTTTTCAGGCTTGCTCATGCATACTCTAATGCGTCTCTGAACTTGAGATATCTTGCCTCCTCATAGTCAACACTCCTTTCCCTTCTCTATCCCATCCACCTTTCTCTAAACCCCTTCCTTCCGGTCTTACTCTGCATCTTTCCTTCTTTCTATTCCTCTTCCGTCCAATCTCCGCTCCTCTGTCCTCTTATCATTTCCCTGACCTACTAGTTCAACTTCCATCACCCTACCCTCCATCCATCACGCTAATTCTCCTCTTATCACCTCCTGCTGGCTTCCTCCCTCTCGTTGAAACTTTCCCATCTCTCTCCCTCTCCTCAGGGAGCGCGTGGGGATCGGCGGCACTCATAAACAGTCCCACAGGCTTGTAAATCCAAAATAGACAAACAGTTGCATGTTATAAACGAGGGTGAAATTAATGACCACGGAGACCACCTGTGGTTGAGCGACCTGCCCTGGTATTTGCCAAGTAATGATTATATGTGTGTGTGTATGGGTGATTACTAGGCGTGTGTTACAGGGAGAGAGGTCTATACCCCTATTGCCCTTTCTCTTATACACACACACGCACACATACACACACACACACGTTTTGTTATACTTGATCGCCGTTTCTTACGTCAGCGAAGTAGTACCAGGAAACAGACGAAGAATTACCCATCCACTTGTGTACACACATATATACATACACGCTCATACACGTAAATATACTTACATATACAAACATATACACGTATACGTATATATATATATATATATATATATATATATATATATATATATATATATATATATATATATATATATATATATATATATATGTGTATATATATATATATATATATATATATATATATATATATATATATATATATATATATATATATATATATATATATAGCCATATACTTATATACCCATGTACATTTCATACTCGCTTGCCTTCATCCATTCTCGGCGCCAACCCGCTCCACAGGAAACAGCATCACCACCCCATGCGTCAGCGAAGTAGTGCCAGGAAAACAGACAAAAAAAAAAAAAAAGAAACCACATTCGTTCACACTCAGTCTCTAGATGTCATGCGTACAGTAATACGCTTCAAGTATATTGTGGTATTTTGGTAAACATAAACTACTGAGGTTACGTTCTCCACTTGGCTGCCACTTTGTCAGTAAGTACGGCTGTCTATGGTTCATCATAGCCCGAAAAGTTGGCGAGCGGACGCAATCCTCACGGGGGAAGATGGGTGAATTAGCACATAGCTTTCCAACTCTCCCTTTTAGATAGACATATGCATGTTAATATTTATCTACGAGTAGCAACCAAATATGCTACAGTGTACTTTTTTCTTATAGGTTCCCCTCTTTTTCTGCCTTCTACCCGAGACATAAGCATCTGTATTCCTAGGCCATAGATATATTTCATTTATCCCATCGTGTGCCAGTAAATCTCAGAGAGAGACCTCTAAATCCTGTTTACTTAGGTCTTTGTCTTCTACGTCGGTAATTTTCATGTTATGAATGGCGAATGTATTTAGGGAATGGCCATAATGACTGTTACTTACGCACACTCTCAAACAGTGTGCTGTCAATCAAGACAGCCGATATCCCACTTCATGGGAAGTAACGTCATAACATGTTTTAGTTTACCGTCACACGAAGGTGTTCGGTATTTTCATCATCACTTCGGAAAGAATGAGGAGAGTGACGTCTTATTATCACTGACTAGAATTGGTGGAAATATTTTTTGTTTGCCATGATAAGATCAACAGTGACTTTATCATGATTTACGTGTTTGGTTGATTATGATTAGAAACGTTTCTGGAATGGCCTCTGAAAGATAAAGGTAAAAGGGAGACCTGGAAGTAAGCGATACCTAATGATCACTTGATCATGAAAAACGAAACTATCAGCGGTTTTAATGGTCTTCGTACTTTGTATCATTATAACTGAGCAGTTTAGAAATGAACACTATTGCATTAATCATCGTCATCTACAACTCATCTCGATGGAGTTCCAGCTATTTTTTCATGTATCATCTCCCGGATGTTGAACGCTACTGCTTATTCTGAAAAAGAATGTAAGAAATGAACAACGTAAGATTTCATGTCTATAAAGCAATCTAGAAATAGATAAAAGACAGACAGGTCTTCAGGGATGTAGCTGTGTGAGACAGGAAAAAAAGGAGAGGAAAATCTCCGTAGAGTTTACTACAGATGTGCTCCGTGCCTCTCCATGTCTAGCTTAGCTGTCCCTTAGACTGAAAGGTATGCAATATCCAGGTGCTGCTGGGTCTTCGAAGGTAGGACCAGTGGCCAAGTGCTGGGTCCTCCTTGGTGGGAGGTGACCAGTGACCAGGTGCTGGGTCTTCCAGAGTGCAAGGTGACCAGTGGCTAGGTGCTGGGTCGTCCGCAGTGGAAGGTGACTAGTGGCCAGGTGCTGGGTCCTCCAAGGTGGGAGGTAACCAGTGGCCAGGTGTTAGGTCCTGCAGGGTGGGAGGTGACCAGTGGCCAGGTGTTAGGTCCTGCAGGGTGGGAGGTGATTAGTGGCCAGGTGCTGGGTCCTCCACGGTGGGAGGTGACCAGTGGCCATTTGCTGGCTTCTCCAAGGTGAGAGGTGAACATATTGACCAGATGCTACTTCTTCCTGGATGTGAGGTGAGCAGTGGCCAGATGCTGGGTCCTACAGGGTGGGTGATGACAAGCAGTCAGCTACTGGGTTCTCAAAAACAGACTACTAGTGGCCATATGTTTTATCCGCCCCCAGTTTAGGTTCTCTGTAAGTAGGCCTTCACTAGTGGGTGTGTATCATTAACTTTGACTCCTCGTCATTATCAAAGTACGTCTCTTATCATTTCTATTGTTATTCCTTATCGGTTATCGAGATTTCAGTCAACACTAGTTTCTTTTACAGCAGACTAAAATCATATTTCGTTGGTGAAAATAACAGTCCTTTGCATTTTGAATAATTTTTACCAACAAGTATTCTTTTTTTATAAATATGTGGTAGAAGGCTACTATTGATAATGATTTCACAAGAGATTCTTGTGTGACAAGGTTGTCAACAACTACTTAACTACTTTATTGCTGTAGAATCATATATACTCACTAGAGGTTTCTAAAGGTCCTTACCTTGTGTAACTTTTGTAGAAGCGTGAGAGCACAGGTGACGATTCAGGTGACGATTGTTGCATTTGTATATTTTGTGTTTCTTCTCGAAGTGTGTTTTTTAACAGGTGAATGTGAACTGACACTGAAGTTCAGAGTTAGAATGTTTTTACTGAAGCCTAGCAGATATCCTGGAATTGATTTTTTTAGATATGAAACTTGCTCACAATTCATTAATTCCATACAATAAAGACTTAGTTAGGTTGTAAGTGTAACGGTAAAATATCAAAATTTTGTCCTTAGAACCAAGATTTTTGTTTTGAATAACCACATGATTTGCAGTGTTATTATCTGATGAGGACTACATTTTTTTTTTACGCACTTATTTTGTGAGCTCAGGTTAGGGCAATTGAATACAGCATACTTGAAAAACTGGGATACAGGTTTCACAGTAAATATCATCCTCACAAGAAGAGATGACTATAGTTTTAATCTTAGAGTGTTAGAACGGACACCACAAAATATCAAAGGAAGGGATTTCATTTTCATTTTGGGCTGCTCCTCACAGATAAAAAACAATATTTCCAAAAAAAATTTCGTCGAATACAACGAGTTGTTTCGCTAACCAGCGAGTTACTAGCCGTACAGATCCTTCACTACGTCACTCAGATAACTGGGACGTTTGATGAGTTATCGCTATCATTTGGCGCAGCCTCACTGCTGGGTGTTTACTGTGGTCTTGCCCTGCACCAGGTCATCTTGTATTCACATATTGTCCTTCACATACTACATGTTTCAACCTCAGCACATCCTGGTACCAAAGCTGAGTCTAATACGATTTTCCATAGTTAATTTTCATAATCTTCTGTTGAGTATCCACCGCTTGGAGGCTTTTCGAAGGGTTCCAACCAGCGCTCTCTCAAGGTCAGGTCACACGAGTAACCTGTCAAGGAGCAGTGAGGCACTGGACCACGGACGGACTCGGCCTAGTGTTGGCTGCAAGAGGAACCGTAACACACGACTGGCCGAGCGGGCAGCTGCCATGGAACTGTGGGAAGAGAGCTGGTTCCCACAGCCGACTGGAGTACGCTGCTCGACCCGCCCCCTTCGCTTCGCCCGCACCGCCCCCGAAGATCTACCCAAGTTTTGCTCACCTGCGACCTGCCTCTTTCTCCCTTGATCGCCACCTGATGTCCACACTTCTGTATAGTAGTATAAGATGTTCACTAATCCGTCGCTGGTCATATTCGTTCTTTTATTTTTTAACTTTTCAAGTGTTTCTGTCTGACATTGGACTCGTTCTTGTACTGTGCTTGGTCATGTAGCTACTGGACCTCTAAGGGTTAATGAAGAATCCTCATCGGCAGATTTTGTCAATGGTGTAATCAGAGACAGTCTTTGGTGCGAACTTGAGAAAGGATGTGTATCGCTGTAGTTCCGCCTAATCGATCACCGTCCTTTCCCCCAGCTCACCGTCACACCGGGTGGTATCAACATGACCAACACAACTCCCACTCCTCCCTCCATACCGTAGCTTGGCCCCTCACAGCAGTACAGTACAGAGTCCTCAATGACGCTGCCCTAACGCCTGACGCACCCACCGCTCCTCCATCCCTTCAGCCAGCCAATGTCACCACCGTTCCCATCAAGCGTGTTTGCCGCTCCAGACTTATTCCCTCACCATCAACAGCAAAATTGTCATTCAATAGAAATACTGCTTTATAGGCACGAACTTTGCCGTATGTCCAAGATCTGACTTTGATATTTTCAGCAACGCTTCGAGTTTTCATCATAATTTGAAGATATTTAGACTGCAAGGTGACCTAATCAATTTTTCAAACTTTAGATGAATTTAATGACATAAATCACGGATATAATTTTTAGATACAAAAAAATACCGTACCCTTAAAACTGATAGATGTAATACTGATGTGGCAAAAAGGTTCTTCGCAAATAGATGCATCGAACAATGGAATAAGTTCCTCTCCTCTCAAACGCTGTGAATGCGAAGGCAATAAATGCCTTCAAAACACCGTTAACCAAATATGCCATCATTGCACGTGAAAAAAGTCATATTCAGTTCTCATATCCCAGTCACTACGATTACACCGAAGTGCAGCAGTAGGTGGGAGAGTACAAAAAATAATTTAGTAGAATTTCCCTCTCGTTATATTCCATGATTTCCTCTTCTTTACCTCATTGCTTTATATAATGTAAATCTAAGTTCAAAGCAAACAACTTAGACATGGGTCCACGGTTCGTTGTATGCCTTTCACACGTACTCTTCCTCTTTCATTGTCGCTATCATCTCTACTGAGTCTAAGCTTATCCTACTATCCTCACTAAATCCATAGTGATAATTACCATTCCGTTGTAAAATTATATTAGATTATCCTTTTATATCGCCACATTATCATTTTTGCACCTTCCTCTTGTGACGTCATGTTACCATTCTCAGGTCCTTCACCTTGCACCGTCTTCCTCGTTACTGTGTCCTACCGAGGCTCTCCTTGTATTACCATCCAGCACTACCTATTACCATGTCCTACGTGGCTACTTGTACCTTATCTATCAAATCGCAAGTAGAAAATATCAGTTTTGTCTATGATAGGAAGATCTTAATGGTGTCCTCCAAACCCGTTTTGTTAATAGGTTTCATTGCAATGATGATTGCAAAGAAAGTCGATTGAGTAGATATAAAGTAAAATAATGATACATCAGTTACCATATATTGTCGAAAAAGATCGAGGGATAAGTCTTACCATTTACTGTCGAAAAAGATCTAGGGATATGCCCAGCAAGGTGTTAATGGAGCCGAAAGATGGAATCACACGGGAACGGTTTCCAGAAATCAGTCAGCAAGGCTTATGTATACCCACTGTCAGGCAGCTCATGCTCTGGCTCCTTACACCTCACCACATACCACCATTCCTGAGCCGTCTGCGCCAGTCGTTGCTTTGTTCCGCTTCACGTCTTGTGATTTGATAACTCTGACACTCTACTGTACGGAGACCGCGAGGATCCTGGGAGTATACTTTGATATTCATATTCTTTTCACAACTTTCATTAGGGTTAGCCAGTTTTGAGTGCGTTACCGAAGTATATGCTATTTCCAGAACGAGGAATTTATAAGAGGTAAACTTTGCTGCTATAGTCATTCGGATTTGGAGATTTCAATGTCATAAAGTAGTAATCCATAGTTCTCTCTTGTAGCGGAATATGTCATTTTGTAGAAATCATGCTCATGAATAGAGGCATAATGGTTGTTTTCAGAATATGATCTCTATGTGACATAGTAGTTCATCATTTCTCGAAAACGTGAAGTGACGCCATCCAGGCACAGAAGTTCTTGGTAGTATAGCGGTTTGATATTATGTTCATTGTTGAATTACCTTAAATTTTTCTTTCTCAAGTTACCAATTATCTCTCTCTCGGTGTAATATGCTAAATTTTCATTGCCTCATCATTTCAATCGGGAGAAAGTATAGACTACAGGAGACATCCGAGAAACAGTTCATGCTAGACAGTATATCTATAGCCAGCTGCCTCCCTCTTCTCTCAGTGGAGCACCAAACAATAATCTTGAAGCAAAATACTTATTACTAGCAGCTGCTCTGTGAAGTTATAAGAAGAGCATTAAGTTCCCTGGTTACCGAATGAATATTCCCTACATATACCCGATGAAAATCATATATACCAATAGCAGATCACTGTTGACAGCCTGAGAGTTTGTTCTGCACTGCAGATTTCACTGCATATCACTCAGGATCTTGACACTCTAAATTTCCATGCTTAATTAATTACAGCAGATTGATCAATCAATTCCTTGAGAGATGTAGGACACATGTGAGAGGGTTGGAAAGAGGCTAAGTGATGCACTTGGAAGAAAGGACTTAGGAGAGAAGAGCTGTAGGAGGCCAGATGATGCAATAGGAGTTATATGGTAAGACATAGGGGAAGGAATACGGTAACAGGCAGGAGTTGCAGTTGAGGATCTGATGAGCTGGAACATCACACTCCTCCGCAAGTACTTAACTCTAAGATGCCTTCTGCCTCTGGTTTCCGGCAGATTCCAGATCTGCTACCGTCGTTCCTCCTTGCGGGAACATGGCAAATGGAGTAAATGTGGCAGCACCGATATCCAACACAGCCTCAGATTCCCGCCCTTCACCTTGGATGGTGTTCTTTCGCTACTCGTATTGTTCATATTAGGCTTGACTTCTTCGCTGATTATCGTGTTCGGTCCTCGGCTCCACAGCTTTTCATTTCTTGACAAAACCACGACAAATGAACCCAGTCATCGCCCTGCATCTAAATCTCTAGAAATGATCCAGGTGGATTTGATATCTTACCCCCGGGTAGAAATGTAGTATTGCTTTCGTCTCTGCTGATGATCTCAACGCCATAAAAAGCCTGATGAACACCTAATCACTTCCAGTGGTTGTAAACCCAGTGCTTTTACAAGGACTTTCTGAACCTTTCAACCGTCATGTATAGAGAGATGCAGATTCTTCTGTTAGTGAGTATGAATTCCTTAGTGACCTGGATCTCCGCACTCGTCCTTGCAAACGGTGAAGCCCCTTTACCGGAAAAAAAAAGCGATGACCACAATGAACAAGAAAGGGAAGTTCTGAAATAAAGATTGGCATACTGACTGTGTCAGGAAACACACACACACACACACACACACACACACACACACACACTCTCTCTCTCTCTCTCTCTCTCTCTCTCTCTCTCTCTCTCTCTTTTGAGTTTGCCAGGCTTGTGTATACCTGACCCTGTTGACTCCGGCCCATGTCAGCCCGACATCATTAGCCTCCAGTCTTTTTTTGGGTCTTTTGTAGAACTTGTGATGACTGGAAGAACATTAGTCAAATTTCATGAAGACTGGCAGAAATATAATTGGAGCTCAGGCCATTTAAGGCATGTCAGAAAAAGGTAATAATGATGATATTGCTAAAGACAGTCAGAAAATCCAGGAAGACTTGAAGCCAACGAAAAAGGGACTGTTGGATACACAGAATATCGCAAAATCCTCTCTGAGATTCAGTAATCATCTTCACGATGGGGATGAGCCCCGAAAATTAGTAATGACTATTATCATTGGAATTAGCCACTTATGGAAAATGCAGAGATATTCTCAAGACACTCATCCCTCCCACGTAATATCTTCCTCTGAGTTACAATGTAGACAACGAAGTAAGCTTCTCACCCTTACTCAAATCAAGAAGCTCTTTGTTTAATGACATATTTGATGATTGGCCATTACATACGTAGCATCCTCAATTTCACCAGTGATCAGCCGAGATGATAATTTTCGGTTTACTAAGTCTCACGTATTCGTCCTTTAGAACTGAACGACTTCCATACGATTACCATGTATTTAGGTATGTTTCGTGTGATGCCACATCTTTTTTTTCTTCGTCTCATCATTTACATCTAATGTTTTCTCATTTACAGTTCACGTTTGTGAAGATATAAGTTACTATATTCCAATACTTTTCCTTCAAGGTCCTTTATAACCAGTCCTTCTCTTACTCACACATATAAAACTAGATCGACTACATTCATTGGCTCACCTTGGTTGAAAACACATCCTCGAAAGACATCACTTGTACTCTTGGAGTGAAAAGATCTATTCATTATCACAAACTTGCTATTTCGTCTTTAGCATTGTTAAGATGAAATGTAGAATTTTTTTTTTTTTTTTCGTATATAAGTTTCTCAGACGTTCCGTGGCGTGGTGAATATTTTTACCCTGAATTGGATTTTGTCATTAATGATATTTGTATGGTGAAAATATATTTCATTTTATGTTGAGGGTTCCAGTCACGGACGAAAGTCCACATCAAGGCGGGCCTTAATTGAAATATAGAGAGAATTTTGAAACGGGAAAAGAAAAGACAAGGGAAAGTATTTACGAATTTTCGTTGAAGTGAAAAACCTGTCTTGAAATGTGCTCGGTCATAATTATTGAAAAAGATACAGATATCAGAAAATATTGTGACATATACATCGGAATTCATTACTGTAAAATTTCATAATTTATCGTTCATGGGGAAGTATCGCCAGAGATCATGAGGGATCAGGAAATAAATATCAGACTGTAACAAAGGAAGATATGTACAATAAAGGATGAACAAGCATACCGGTGAACAGCAGATGCTAGTAATTTCGTCAAGTCTGTCCAACCAAACGTATGCCAAAGGATGTTTAACAAGTTCTAACTGACAACAGTAAACATAGGGATCAGGGGGTTGAAACGAGGCAAGCTCTTCAGCACTCATTCTATATATATTATTAGTATAATTGCTCTAGTTAACACCATTCTTGTAGGATCCAAAGTGTAGGCTCATTAATCCATCATTCTATGAGAAAAAGAATAGAAGAGGAAATTTTAGTACCAAAAACCTAAAAGAAATCATTGGAAATTTAAACAAATTTTTTGGTATAGCTATCTCCTCAAACACCAAAACCTGGCTGGGAAAAACAAGAAAAAAAAAAATCTCTTTGACCGACGGTACTCCGGCCACGATTATCTGATGGCCGGAGGAGGTTCAACGAGCTTTTTATCTACTACGTTGTTACCTTGGACATCGCATTGTATGCAGCTTTTAATGACCTATAAAATCCAGCAAACTGTGAATACAGACACTGCCTGTGCGAGAAGCGTTAAATGTACCGCCGCTCCCTCTGCTTTAGAAGATGATCAATACTTCTCAGACATTAGTTGATTTTTGTGACTATAGTGAGCTCTGGTTTCGGTGCATTCCGCGTGACAGCTAGAGAATGGATGTGAGCGGATATGGCCTTCGTCTGTTCCTGGCGTTACCTCTCTGACGCAGAAAATGGCGAACAGGCATGATATATATATATATATATATATATATATATATATATATATATATATATATATATATATATATATATATATTTCTTTCTTTCTTTCTTTCTTTCATACTATTCGCCATTTCCCGCGTTAGCAAGGTAGCGTTAAGAACAGAGGACTGGGCCTTTGATGGAATATCCTCATCTGGCCCCCTTCTCTGTTCCTTCTTTGGGAAAAAAAAAAAACAAGAGGGGAGGATTTCCAGCCCCCCCGCTCCCTTCCCTTTTAGTCGCCTTCTACGACACGCAGGGAATACGTGGGAAGTATTCTTTCTATATATATATATATATATATATATAATATATATATATATATATATATATATATATATATATATATATATATTTCATTTCCATGCTTATTCATCGCTTCCCGCGTTAGCGAGGTAGCGCAAAATGCATAGGAAGAAGGGCAGCAGTCGCTCACATTCATTCTCTAGTTGTCATGTGTAGTGCACCGAAACAACAGCTTCCTATCCACAACCAGGTCCAACAGACATTTTCATGGTTTACCTTGCACGCTTCACATTCCTTGGTTCAGTCCGTTAAAAGCACGTCGACCCCTGTATACCACATCGTTCCAATTTATTTTATCCCATGCACGCCTTCCAACTCCAATTTGGTCTTCCGTTTCTCCTTGTTCCCTCCACTTCTTGAGCATGCCTTCAGCTCTATACCACACTCATTTTATTACCACATCTCTCTCTTACTTACTCGATCAAACCACTTCACACCACATATTGTCCTCAAACATTTCATTTCCAACATATCCACTCTCGTCTGGCCATCCTCATCAATAGTTCTCCCTCCCAGACAATCCTCTCTAATTCCACACTTTCTTCAGTGCTCTCAAGACCTTCACCTCTTCATCCATATCTATCTATCTACCTATATATATGTATATATATATATATATATATATATATATATATATATATATATATATATATATATAAACAAATCTAAACTTATTCTTTCAATGACTTACGACGTTAAGTTTTAAAAACAGAGTAGGAATTATCCTAATATCATTTCCATCACATGGCAGATGATCAAAACATTACATCGTCTCATGATGACCTTTACTAAGGCTTTCAACTCGCTGCTCGTGACCATTCCAATTTCATTCTCGAACTCTTTCAAAAACCATCGCTTTCGCCTTCCTAACCTTATTCTTTCTACCCAGAATTTCAATCTGCCTCTCTGGTTCGTCCCGATTAGGAATGTGGATTTTAACTCTCCACTAGTCGCAGATCACTCGCAGGTTCTTGCCTTGATTGCCAATGAGAGAGCCGTAAAATCTTGGATGGATATCTACTTGTGCCAGAACGCGGCCTGCTGGCCAGATCCTGTTTGGAACATCCTTGTGGTGTTTAAGATACTTCTTGTCTCTGTAGATGTCAGCCATATCATAATATGGCTGAATGAAGTCGACCATATCGAGTATGCTCAGACAAGCCTGAACGACATTTATTGGTTGGCCCTTTTATTATGAGGTAGGCAGGTCTATCGCACTTTGGCGTATCAGTCGTCACACCAAACTCTTCTTCTATTCCTACTATTTCTTTGCCGATAAACTTGTGGTATTCACTTTGCATCTGGAGCCACTCTGTCCATAAGGCTCTACGGCGATGATATGTCCTTCGTTTCAAATCAGGTATGGTTACAAGACCATCGTCAATTTTGACCCCCGGAACCCGCGAGGTTTTGACGACATTTGAAGCCAAAATATCTGCAATTTTGACCTTGGCATTCTCGATGGCAGATCTTGTGCCGGAGATTTCCAGTGTGCGGTGATTTGCGTTTCCACTGTTGGACTCTTTTTAAGTGTAGAGTTTCATATCCACAGAATAGGTTTTCTTAAGGTAGTTCAAGTAGGGAAGATATAACTATTAGCTTTTATCCTTACTGAAAAAAACCTATCGAGAGTTAGGCGCGTGAAGACTTGGTGTGTGAGTGGCCTTAGGTGAAGATGGGTCTACGTCAGGTGTGTGTGGTTTAATCAGTGTTGTTTAATTTGTTCATGAATGGGGATTCTGGTCACCATCTCCTCATGTTCTCTTGATTACTGTGGCTATGAAAAAGCCATTTATGGGCACAGTGTTCTGGATTATGGAGAGACTGATGGATGTCTTAAGATGCGTTGACGTTTAGGGCAGAGTAGGTAAACCGACTCTTCAAGTTCATATGACTATCGAATTCGTTCAGTAATGAAAATACGTACTATGCTCCTATTCACCGCATTCAACAAGATGTAAAATTTCTGATATCTCCATAGGGTTCTGACCGGTTGTAAAGGCGCAATACCTGTTCCTGAAAGCTTCAGGAGGTCACCGAACTCATGAAGTGTCGAAAGAATACAAATGTTCCCTTTGAAAGTACATGGCTTTTGAAAGATAGCCTGACATTGACGACCAGAGGCCAAATATTCCGAGACAAATTACGATTTGGTACA
The DNA here is from genome assembly GCF_036320965.1 of Panulirus ornatus. Classification (NCBI taxonomy): domain Eukaryota; kingdom Metazoa; phylum Arthropoda; class Malacostraca; order Decapoda; family Palinuridae; genus Panulirus; species Panulirus ornatus. The sequence continues at coordinate 26,664,579 of NC_092241.1, forward strand.
CTTCCCTCCAAAATGGAGTTGATACCTTCCGTCCAAGAGGAAGTTCTCTATACCAGGGATAATATCGATAGGATGATCAATTCTCAGCGTTAATGCAATGGACATCTCTCCTCTCAAAGCTGTCCCTCTGTGAATCACAGCGGGACCCTCCTTCTTGACGGGCTCAAGCACTGATTTTTATGACTCAAGATGGGTATACGCACTACACAAATTAGACTTGCAGGTTGTGTGTGCTCTCCTGTGGTTCTCGGGAAGGTTGACTGAGCATATAGGCGCGCAGGTCAAGGCCTGGCGACCAAGATCCTCATGATCAACGGGGAGGACGTGAAGAAGGCGCCTAGGGACCATGCAATCCAGCTAGTCAGGTCCTGCAAGGATAGAGTCCAGCTCACCGTCACGCAACCACCGCTCGATAACTCGACGCGGAAGTCCGCCATGCTGAGTGTGGCCAAGAAGCAACGACTCGAGTCCAACCCGTCGAGGGTGAGGTTTCGCAAAGAGTGCGGACATAAATGGCTCTCCCTCATATTCTCCGTCCAACTTCTACCCGAATGAGTCCACGACATCCTTCATGCCTAACTTCCTCGCCCGTTATTCAGAGGGAGGTTGCTGGTGCAGAGCAGACACTGGTCGCACTCGCTTATCCTCAAGGAGGCTGTGGGGCCAAAAGAAAAAAATAACGTGTACATTTTCCGTTGTCAGGGAGGCTGTTGGAGCTCAGCAGACAAAGAGGTTGCGCTCGCCCGTCGTTCTTGGGGAGTCTGTTTAAACGCCACATAAACAGAGGTTGCGTTCACCCGTCTTTCTCAGGAGCATTGCTGGAGCTTTATGGCCATGGAATAACACTCTCGTCGTGTTCTGATGATATGGTAAATTCTAACGCACGGCCTTATTTTCATTTATTATAAGCAACGTGATAGCCTCCAATACCAGTTTTTACTCCTCGTGCCATTCCTCATCTTTACTATACACATCACTTCATCATACCACTCCGTACCGTCTCTCCTCCCGGCTTTGTCTAAACCCACTTTTATTCCACTATTCCTCCGACACTTATTTTCTTACCCGCTTTGCTATGATCCCTCCCACTCTTCCGTGCACGTCTCTTGAGATCCCCATTGGTCCACCCCCACGATCCTCCACACCCAGTTGAGTTGCCCTCTTCCACTCCCTAGGACCACCCTCGTGCTCTGTCATCCACCTCCCGCTGTGCCCTCGATAGTCCTCCCTTGGTCGTGGTGCTGACCAATGAGCGCACCACAGCGCTGATCTTATCCTCAGATGCGCTCGATATGTGGCCAGTTTCACGGATCTCTGAAGTTTCGTGACTGGCCGCAAGAGATTCCAGACAAGGAAACCAGATTGACTTTCAACCTGAGCATTATTTGAAGACTAATTTGCTTTTAATTAAAAGTTTTTCCGTGACGGACTCACGATTCCGACCTCGTTCTGGTGAAGGATGGTTCCCTTATATAGAATTTTATTTTCGTTTTCTTTAAGCAGGTTAATATTTGATCGATCAAATCGCAGAACTTAAGACAAAAAAGAAAAGGATGAATCTCTGAACGATACAAGTTGTGCGGGTGAGGTTATTTTAAACCAAGTAACATTCTTGCTCCTCTTGTCTCGCCTGCCCACATTCTTTCTCTCGCCTTCTTCAGTTCTCAAGGACATCTTACATGAACTAGAATATTTGTGTGAATAGTCTTCTAGTCTTTAAAGTTTGAGATTATTTCTCGCTGAGGATTTGTATAAGTTTATACTGTATTCAAGGAAAGTTATAACTGTCTTACTTGAAACGTGTAGAATTTTGTGTTACCTTTATATATATATAATCACCCTCCAACACCCAGGACTCGAACTCAGGGCCTTTGTATGGTAGTCGGGAACGCTAACCGCTCAGCTATGATGGCCTCCAATAGGGAAATGACTATTCGATTAAAAGTAATCGAATACCCTTTGTCTCACATCCATGTGCAACGTGGTCAAGACCGGTCATATCCCATCAGGGTCACATTATCAGCAGCTAGCATTTTACAGAACCTTACTGTATAAACGGAAAAGTATATGAACACGAATATAGAGCATATGAACACATGATACCTTCCAACAGTCAGGACTCGAACCCAGGACCTTGCATGGTGGTTGGGAACGCTAACTGTTCGGATAATACATGTAAGCGGATGTGCATGAAGGGTAACACGCTCATTGGTTGTAACGTAATGCTGGGGTGTGTTGTAACTGTCTTGACCCGTGTCTTTGTTGCTCATTTCTCGTTGCTGTTCCTTGATGATTAGTGCTTCGGCAATGTTTAGATGTCTTGTGCCTTGTTCACGGCATAGTAGTCTTGCACATTTAACTATTGTCTCTCGTATCATGGCAGGGTTATGCTTCTTGTCACATAAGCTTTGATGGAGTCTTTTTGTAGGTGTAGGGTAATTATTCTGGCCAGCCAGCGTACAGATTGTGCTTTCAATTTGTGTCATGTTGGTAAGGAGCTCACAGTCTCCGTGTTGACATGTGAACCTATGAATTGGATACTTGTATTGTGTCTTATTTCTCCTAAAGTTGCTTGGTTTTATTTCCTGTTGTAAACAGCTAGATTGGCTTTGTTATACGGCATTGTGTGGTTTATGTTTCAGAAGACGATGGCTCGTAGTGCTCGTTCATTTATCATGTATGCTGTTGGCATCTGGATGCGGTCATACATTTTGTGTGTTGTGTTTGATTGTAGTTTCTGCCGCTGTGGGCCTGTTTTGTATGAAGTACCTTGTCGTAGCTGGATTTTTTAAAGCCGTTGTGGATGAGTCGATGTTTCATACACTGCTTCTTTATTGATGATACGCCGGGGTAGATGCAGTCTTGTATTCGTATCCATTCCTTCGTATTCATTACAATCATTCACTGTGTAGGTCATCAAGCTGGTTTAAAAACGTAAAGGTTGTGATAAGGTTACCCTTTACTCTTATCTCACCCGCAGTAGGCAAAAGCAAGATACATAGCTTTTCCCAGTCGCTTAGCTGTCCTAATTATGATAACTCTGGAAAGATATTGTTAGATTCCATCCCTTGATAAGTCTCGTCTCAACAACCATATTTGGTCTGGTTTCTCATATTCCGTCACTGAACTCCAGTCCAGATCTTTATAACTTATCCAGTCATATCTATGCAATGTCCATCGCTTTTATAGCTACTCCATCATATTTCTATGCTTTAGCGCAATGGGTTAGTTATATGTAGCGGGTTAGCTATGTCTGTTTGATTAGCTGTACCGGGTTGATTACCTGTGTCTGGTAGCTTAGCTATGTATGATTGCTCAGCTGTGGGTTGTTAGTCTACAGTAACTGGCAAGTCAGGCGTGTATGGTTGGGTAGCTATCTATGGCTTGTTAGCTGTATATTGCTGCTGCTCAGCTGTTTCTAACGGGTCAGCTATGTGTGGTTGGTCAGCTGTGTGTGTGGCGAATAAGCTGTGTGTGTGTGGTTGGTCAGTTGTATGTGGTGGGTCTGCTGTGTGTGTGTGGCGAGTCAGCTGCATGTGGTGAGGTCAGCTGCATGTAGTGGGCCTCAGTCATGCTTGGACAACCACTCCCAGCAGCCGTGACCCTAAGGCAATGATCCGTCCGTCTCTTCATTCGTGTATTAATATTGTTCTACGTCAGGAGGTCTGGCTGGTTGTTGGGGGAACCCAGTCTGTGGTTATGCTGGTAACGAAGTCTTTATAACATGCTTTGGGGATCATTATGTCTGGCGGTAATTTGCGACGGAACTGGTTCTTTTATCCTCAAGCCCGAGAGGTACTCATATTATGATGCCTCTTATACATTTACCCGTTTTTGCTTTCGTCATAAAGCAGCCTAGCCTGTGTCCCTATAACCTTGCGGTTGACGCCGCTTGAAGAGAATGCGATGAAAATTACTTTAGGGTCCTAAATTATACTTAAGCCGATCGGTAATGGCGATTTTACGAAATTACTGTCAACTTCTAATGGCCGTCAGGTTCCCTTGAGTACATAGCGAAGAGTTGTGTCGATATTTCAGGTAAAACGTCCCTTTTTCTTTTTTTTTTTTTCTAATCATCTTTGTTTCGGCGGTTTTTGATTATCCCAACTTTTTGTAACCTGTACGTCTAGTTTCTCTCTCTTTTCCGACATTAATGAATATCTGTTCCTCTCCCGCCCGTATTCGTACTCATCAAAGACCCTGATCCCTTAGTTCTGTATTCCCATTTTCACCTTTCACCCTTCACCCGACCTGCACCCATCCTCCATTCCTTGACCCAGTCTCAACTGTGCCATCCTCATTCTATATCCTATATTCATCCTATACCTCAATTTCAGGCTGTCTTAGTGATTCTAACGCCTGCCAGAAGTGTGCATGAACTCATAAGTCTCCTAATCTCATGCCATATAAGGGTTCTAATATCACCCAGTTTCTTTAATCTTCCACAGTGATACCCTTCACCTCTAATCTATATAGACCCGCAGATCGACGCAGATACAGGCCTGTTATCCCAAAGGCGTTTGCACACAGTAGATCATCATGATTACGCTGTTTACCATACATGATGTCATATTCCCTTTCATGTTTACATAGTATGTAGGACTAATGCTACAGAATTTTGATTAATAGCCATGAGCTGTGAACATTTTCATATTTCTTTCTGGAATATATTTAGCCCTTAATCTCACTGTCCTGTGATCACTACTCATCAAAAGTTAAAAAAAAGAAATAGTTAAATCACATGTTATAGATGAGGTTGTATTTCGATTGTTAGGAAACTGGCTTGCTAGTCGTAAACAAACAGTAGTGATTAATGGTCCAGCCTCAGAATGGTTGGACGTAACAAGTGGTGTGCCATAGGGAGACTCTTAGATTTAAGTCTTGGGAAATTATTCTCACTACGACTTACTGTTGTGACCCCATCCTGATTCTTTTTTTTTTGTTGTTCAATTGTAGTCAACCTACCTGAGGAAAGATACAGATAGAATGAAGAGAGTACAGAGGCGAACAACCAAGAGTGATTCCCGGCCTGGGAAACAAATCTTACACAAATTGAATCCATCAGGCTTAGAAAAGTAAAGGTTGATGTGATCTAATACAAGTATTCGACATCATTAAAGGCTTCGATAATCTCGATCGAACGAGTAACTCTTGGATAGAATCGTCTGATCACACGCGCAGTAAGGGATATAAACTCAAGTGCGAACCTTTTATCTTGAATGAGGCGGAATACTTTTTCTTCAACAGAACTGTTGATTTATGGAATGATTTGCTAATCAAAGGGATTGAAAGCCTTATCTTGAATACGTTTAAGCACAGACTTAATGTTTTTTTTTCGCTTCAAATCCACGACTGAAATGATTTGCACCATTTGCACCTCCTTAGCTACATGATATGTTTACATACAGGTTTTCCTGTGCAAAAAGATCTGCATGTCTCTCTTCTTCCACTATAGTAATCCTTAAGTTCCTGTTCCCATCAGCTATCACAAGGAGGTTGGTTAGGACGCAATGGTCTGTTTCTGTTTGAATCATGTTGTCTCTCATTTCTGATTGGTTGAACAAGTATCTTAAAGGATATGACAAACTTATCGAAAAGAAAAAACAACACTGATTAATAGCAAGTGATCAACGCACCTTTCCATTGGGTTCTACAGCATCTGGATGCGGTAGATGTATAGTGGATTAACATTAGACAAACCATTATTGTTCTCTTAGCCTTTGGTAAGTTATGAGGTCCCCAAGCTCCTGCTTTATTATCACCCTATTGAAGAGAGCTTTCGGAGGAATATATACTTCTCTAACACAAGCCACTATAGGATAAGAGGATATAGTTTATACTGTATCATGTTTATTCTCGATCAGATGCACATCAAAAAGGGTAAGAAAAAGATGCACCTACTCTCTCGCCAAAGGAAAACAACAAAACATGATAATGGCTTAAGGAAAGTGAAGATACTCTTAACTCAAGCTTAACTAATGAAACTCAGGCAATAATGATTCTTTGTCTGCATTACCTTTACAAAGTTGGGAAAAAAAAATCACACATCGACTGACCAACGTTATAAGAAATGAGGCCAGAAAATTGTAGTTCTTTTTTTGGCGATGTGATGCAAGATTGAGGGATAATCTTGCTGTCATTTGCGAATTCATATATTTATAAATGAGGAAGACAAAACCGAAGATATACTGACATGTGGAGTAGAATGGATCCCCTTGTGAATCTCAATGAAGACCCATAATTCGGCACAAGTGGCAGAGCGAGGTAAGTCCTGTGTGATCCTCTCACCAGAGCAAAGTTACAGTAGCCAGGAGGGTCAAGATACCACCCAGGATTCGTTACTAGTGACGGCGAAATTTAGGAGAATTCCATCGTTAACGTCCCCAGCGCATCGCTGGGGAAATTAATTGCTGGCGCCCGCTGGAAATTTTTCGAACTCACCGTCCGTGAGAGGCATTGTTATTCTGGACACTGGATTCACGTGGGGGATCGTGCGGACCTGGAGTTTTACGGGTAACAATAACAATGGCGGAGATCAAAGGATAAGTGATTCTGGCATTTGGCCTTTCTTCTTGTGAGATGCGAAGTCATGGAACAGCAAGTATTGTGAGGTGTCCGTGTGCTAGCGGGGGCTGGTGTCGCGCTTGGGGCAGACTAAGCTACAAGCAGGTGGTCCTGGTAACCATATTTCATCTGGGAAGGTACAAGATATAAGGCACTTAGCTGAAAGGAATAGAAGGATGTGGTGTCCATCTTTTCGCTGGAGAGGTACTGAAGGAGAGATCGGAGGGATTGTTGGATATATCCCCACTGGCTTATTTGACATTTCCGAAATAAAACTGATATTATAATGGTATCAGGAGTTCTTCCCAGCAACGGGAACGCCTTTTGATAAAGGCATTTAATCTAATTAATAGATTAGTGAACCTCACTTTTCAGGGCGTAGTTGAGTTCATAAACTTGTGGCAGCATTTCCGCATGTAGTCTGATATCTTCATGAAGGTCGGGCTGTACCCGAACGAAGTGGGAGCTGCGCGGTTCGGTATGCTCCTTAGTGAGTCTACGTGTGCATCTTGGTAAAAACGCTTCCCGTGTGGAGCAGACCCTTCCCCTTCCATAAGCACCCTTCGAAATAGGTTTAAGTCTGATCTAAACACATTCTTATGTTAACGCTCGCAGTAAACGCAGTATAATCTCAGAGTTAGAGACTAATAGCGTTAAAAGGAAATCATGGTATGATTGTCATTTCCGAATCTTGTTTAGATATCATCAACAGAGATTTCTTCGCCGAATACGACATTCCAGGGTACACTCTGTTTAATAAGGATAAGGGCAACAAATTAGCTGGTGGTGTCTTGTTCTTTGATAAAGCTCATTTAAACCTCGCACTAAAAGATGTCGTAGACGTTGAAAATGTCGATTTAATTTTCAAGAAATTAGAGATAAAATTCTTAAGGAAATAACCGTAGGAGTAGTCTATAGTTACTTACACAGGAATTAGAGTTAGGCGATACATTTCATAATCAGTCCGCAGAAACTTTTAGCGAACAAGAGTCTATCGTAGTACGAGATTGTAACCTACTGGCATCTAAATGGAGGAATCCTTTGCATTAGCTCCAGGCGTAGACTCTAATGAGCTGATCGGTCTTACTAAAAAGACCACAGTGGCTCAGTCACCGTCGCGTGGCTGTGGTGTCCCCAAGTTCTAAACATTTGACGAGTGGGAAAAAGAATAGATGAGTATCTGGGACGAATGAATAACTTGCCACTCTCCTCGTAGCCTCCTCTAGCAATAGCCAGAACTACTGGACCATTCGTTTGTGAGTAGTTGAACAGCTATATGAAACTGGTAGTTGAACAGCTATGTGAAATTGCCCTGTAGAACATCCCTGATTCGATTTATTACTTTCCTCCATCTTTCTTGAGATTTCCCGATTTTGAACCAGTACTTTCTTAAACTATCTTTAGGGTTCATTTTCATTCTAAAGAAACAGGAGGACAAGAATTGCACATTGAGTGGAGAGGAGAGCCTTGAGTTAATCCACTGTGTGAAGTCCGCTACTGGTGCACTTACACTTGTTAGTCTAGTGTCACTACACACATGGGAGTGGGAGGGAAAGTTCTTTCATTCTCTCTTACTATGACCAACATAGTAAGGGCAAAACATGCCCCAGATACGTCCATCCTGGATGAAAGGAAATTACGGAAAAAATGATAATGAAAAAATTAAATAGATCTCTTCATGTGTTTATATGACCGACTTTTAGAGCTTGTAGTTGTAAGATGTAATTCTTCGAACATTATAAATCTCTCTTCTCTATCTCTGTCCACCCGCTATAGTCTCATTTTCGATTTAGCAGACCATTATGCAACTCCCTTATATATACACAGTGCCACCGTAGCAAGGCCATCCCTGTTTAGTAGCAACCTTAGCCTCCAGGTCGCCGCCTTCTCTCACTGTATCTATTGTTACTGTAGGAGGGCCATCACCATAAGAGCATCCCTGTTCTCTATATAACCTCCCTTACTTGGACACTGGACTTGAAACGGCCAGTTCATACCACCAGGTTAGCGTCTGTATCGCAAGCTCCTACCCGCGGTAGATATTGCCTGTCACACTGTATGTACGTCTGTACTTAATCTAAAATGCTCTGCCTCCATCCATGATGACTAATGCTTTAGATCTGATAAGTTATTGGCAGGGAATTAAAAAGAGCCCAGGTAAACTAATCATACCGATTTATTTAATGGTAACAGCTAGATCATTCTCAGCAACCTCATAAGTCTCGTGTCTGGAGCCAAATTTATAGAAATGTTACCATACAGTGTTGATGTCTCATTGTCTATGCTCAGAAAATAAACAAGTCTCTTCTTCCTATGAAAGATATATCATCCGTAAGAAAAAGAGATTGATTAAGAGATCTGATGCGTTACACTTACTCATGAACTCACTAACCACCTACTAAGATTCTGTGTTGCAGTTATCATCTGAAAGACTGACTTATGAGATAGAGTGATCAGTAATATCAGTCTATGAAAAACCATGTCACAGATCATACTACCATGGCCATTTCGTGATACGGTAAAAGGGATAAAACTGAAGACTTCGGCAGGAATGGTATTTTAACATCTGTGTATTGTAATGGACAATGGGAAAATCACTGACTGTGTAAAAGGACCAAAATCAACCCCATCCCACAGGTACGGTCGGTTGTTCTCTTGCCTCCTAAGACGGAATATAATCCTAATGAAAGTTGTTATAGATCTGATCCATTTCGGTCAGGTAACATTAAGATCTGCCATGTTATGGAGCTAAGCTTATAACTTTTTTGGTATGAAAGTTACCAAAAATTACCAAGGCGAAGACCTGAAATATTTGCTGTTGATCTGATCCAAATTTACGTCTGAGCATTCGCAAAAAAAAAAGTTGATAAAGGGTAAAAGGAAAAATAGCTAGATGGGTGTCAAGAAATACGAGACACAGCAACAAAGTGATGGGTGATCTTCTTCCCTGTTAAGCCCGTTATGGCCATAGCTTCATGGAGAAGGGTCGGCCGGCGGTGAGGTCTCAATAGCCCGGCTGTAATACATTCAAGATCTTCACACAAGAGGATCGGAGAGGATGCCATAAAGAAAACACAGCAGAGGATAGGGTAATTCTGATATGGTGCACGATAACTTTCACACAATATATACCATTTTAAAACTTGGTTTTGTATTTAGTTGCTTCATATATAATTACAGTATACATATACATATCTCCTTGTTATATGGAGACAGGGAATATTGTAGTTACCTGCCAGTGCAATTTCTTTGATACCCCTTTGAAGAAAAAGTAAATCACTGCAAATACGAAAAACTAAACGTCTGAATAAAGAGTTCACGTACTGTAGTGGAAGAAGGCTGTCCACCACCTGCTACGTCTCTACCATAAACGTAGCAGACGCTTGGAAACAGATGCATCACAATACATGCTATAAGAGGTAACCTTTTTAACAGAGTGGAGATAGCAATGTGCGGCTCGACATTCGGAACTGTTGGGTGGCTGTGGACTCGAGGAAGTGTAGGTGGGAGCCATGTTATGTAACACTGGCTTTATTTACCCGGGTTCAGTGTACTACACTAGCTTCGTTTCTGATATATCAATACACTGCGAGAATACAATATTAACATGACAGGAAGATCTAGAAGTATTGTTATTAAAAAAGATCATAGTTTCGGGTCATTGCTAAAGCAAGAAGGCAATTTCAACATGTATAATGTGAGATCACATGGCAAAGAGACAGGCAAAAGGACGACAGAAAGAGAAAAAGCTGTTGAAGAAGTAAGGAGAGTTTCTGCTTCGGCTGTGTGATTATGAACGCCACAACCGCATCACATTACAGGTACTGATATCGTACAAAATACATGGGCAGACGCAAGAAATGAACACTGGATGACTACATTAACCTGTGTTGAATATAGGCAGGCATAGCCCTATGTTTCAACTTGGTTCTAGCACCCTATGGTCTGTTATTAGCATTTCTATAGTAGCCCATCATTTATCCTTGGTAAGAGGAAGCTGATCATGGAGGGTAGCACACGTAGCCCACAACCAGGTATACATGGAACATATCCATTTACCTGATTGCCTGTTGGTCTTCAGGATAGATGACGGAGTCGATGATCCTCCTCGCCAACGAGGCCCAAAAGTTATCAGGCGACGTCCTTCCTGCTGAAAAGGGACCGTTCATTCTGAAATATTGATCAAAACCTCAGAATGCATAAAGGTCACAGCTACTTACTAGGCAGTTGATAGGTTCGGAGTCTTCATTATATTCTGAACTATTAAACTTAAAAGAAATTCTCATAGGGTATAAGTTTTATAGTTTACAAATTCATTCTTTATTACCGGGGATATTCAATGATCTAGATCGTAATCTATCAAAGACAATATGTCATATCAAATGTGAGTAGACTCCCTCCGATCATGAGTGAGGGGCGTGAGATCTACAATGCATGTAAAGACCCACTGAAGAGACTGTGGTTTATGGGTTCCTCAGACTTATCTTACTCTCCCCTGCGCGACCCCACCAACAAACGTCCTTCCTTTAGGATGGAGCCAGCTGAGTGGATCGTACCTGCCTCATCAACACCAATATGAATCCTGCTGTTATTCAGTTAATGACGAAATATTATTCAATACCTGTTGGCGGTCAGGAAGAAAATAACTAAGTAATGTTTTCAGTCAGGGAGGGCTAGGGAGGGTACGATATCTGGTCAGCGGGGGAAATAACGATAATAAAGCGATAACATTGTAAGGGATCCAGTGCTCTCCTGAGCCCTATGGATGAGAAATAGGCTGAGGAAGACAATGGGCCGACTAGGGGGGTACCGTATGGTTTGATAACAGTTGTCACACGTTCTTGCTGTTAGAGAAACATATGAAATGGAGATGGAGCAGAGCAGCTAGGGATGAACGTAATTTGAGAAAAGCCCTGCTACGTTGGGGTAGGACGGTGTGAGGAGAGAACGGTAGGTAGAACTTTAGGATAGACCAGAGGAAAATCTTAAAACTCAGGAAAGGACTGTTGTAGTTAGAGAGAGCATCCTGTAGGCCTGGTGTCGTGTTCAGATCATATAAAAAAACAACAGTTCTCTTTTTTCATGCAAGAGTACCATAACAAGAAGAGTACAGTGGAGAAGGAAAGGCTTGTCTTAGATTCTGGAAGGCTACTAGGTCTTTCAGTTTCAGAGGCTTTCTAATTTAGCTCATGGTAACCTGAGGCTGACATCAAGAGGTTCAAATGATGAACTACATCTCTAGATTGAAAGCTCTGTTGTAAGGGAGGGGACCTGACATACATATAGATACACATAAGACGACATTGTCATTAAGCAGAAGGTGTACCGGGAAAGAGTGTGATGCTTAGTCTTCGGTGTACCGGTCAAGGACGAAGGACGAATACAGCAACTCTCAATAACCTCTTTCTCACCTCTCTCCCACACCATTCTGCCTCATCACGCTCCCTCATACCTACCTCGTACCTTTCTGCCAACATTATGCGTACTCCAGTTTGTCCCTACTGCTTACCCTTGACTACACTCTGGCCGACCATCGGCCACTCATGCTTATCATCGTGGATTCTTCCTTTTCCATCATTTGCTCTTATTCATCCTACATCCATCTCTTTACCTCATGCCTTCCTGCTTATCCCTGCAACTTTCTGCTCACGTATTATATCGTCTTTTATATCTCCATATCACGTGCTTACATCCGCAAACCTCTTCTATTACCCCTCGTCCTCCTGCTCCCTGCCAAGCTATCCTGCTTGGTCTTGCGTCTTTATACTTACCATTCGCTTCCTTAATACACAGCCATATCTCAGTATGTATTCACGCTCTCCTGTACACCTCATTGCTTTCTAGTCATCTGCTGAATTTCTCCTTACTTGTGTAATAACTTCTGTCTACCCAAAAGCTTCCAGTTTAATTAGGTGATCTTCATTTTGATTCAACACCCACCGTTCTTCATTCGCGTACTATCATGATCGTCCTCTTGTGTCCTTTGCTATATTCTCGTTCCCTTTTGGGAACTTAAGCCGTGTCATTTCGTCTCTTTCCCCAATGCTGTCCGTTGTATTTACTTGCGTGCATTCCCCGAACGTTCTTGCGCCTTTTGCACGTTTACGAATATTCTGGCGTCTCCACTAAAGTGTCTGTTCGTAATTGCCTGATCTGCATTTACCACCCTTCATGCGTGCCTTACACAATCCTACTCCCGACCTTAATGCTTCTTAATGCCTGTGGATAGTAATAGCGCCTTCGTTAAGTTTTTATGTCATACTCTTGGCCTTTCTTCATCACACTTCGCCACTCCTTAAGTGAGGGACAACACGATTTCATGGAAAAGAATCATGCGTAAAAAAATAAGTTTATCACGTAGAATGAGAGAAGGCTGAGTGGTTGTTTGTATCTAGACTGCCAGAAAGCATTTTTATTTAGTACTGTAAAGGAGCTGGATTCCCCACCACACACACACACACACAATCCCTGAGTCATAAATCTTAGAGCGTCATCACAGTTCCTCTCTGAGAAGCAAAGCCTCGAAAATATTTCACAATATTTCGAACACGTCATATCAAAAGTCATTTATCGTAGCTTACGGAAAACGAATTCCAGAAAGAAGAATTTCAACGACTGTTTTTTTTGCCTTCACAAGAGCAGTACACAGCCCTCTCAAACTCAGTTTACCTAAAAACCTTTAAGATACTTGAGGATAACTGTAGGTATGATCAGACCATTTCTAACAGTGTAGTGTAGCACTGCATTGCAGTGTAATAGTATCTGATTTCGTTAATTCTTCAATAATTTCATCTTGATTCCCGCAATGAATATCATCAGTTTCATATCTTAGTCTGATCTCAGTTTGTGTTAGGATAATTCGCTCATGGAATTTGAAAGTTTGATAATCTTTCTCAGAATTTTTCATCCTATCGCTAGGATATCCCACCTTGAAGCATTGTTATGATGTGATACATAAAGATAACTCAAGAAATCGAAGACATGACCTCACAAATAATATCTTACTTTATCATAGAACCTCATTACGTAGCTTGAAACTTTTTTTTCTTGCCTCATGCGTACACCGAGTAAGAGAATGAACCGATGTACCCAAAGTTTCCAGTTCCTTTCATGGGGTTGCATGTGGTTGCGACCGTTCACAGTCTCTCTCTCCACTTTCCCTGTGGGAACTGTATACAGGAAATCCATCAACCGAAGCCATCCGTAGTAGCAATGTTTCCCGTGCAAATATACCTTCGTTATAAGATGACTCCGGCGTGTATGAGTAATTTTGCAAAGATATGCGCCGCTAATGGAAGATCTCTTTTGAAGGTTTTATGGTGGACCATTTTGCTTCACTGGACGCGGTTTGCGCCCGCTGAATCCAAGCGTAACTTCAATAGGTTTTGTCGTAGGAATGGCCGAGTGCTCGTCAGAGTAACATTTCCGAGTTCTGCTCGTACCTGAATGCTCCCGTGTGACCTTGTACGTGACTTTGCCCATCTCTCTCCTCACTTGTATCTTCGTACGTGATGGCAACTTCTTCCTCTCAAATGTGCTCAGGCGTCAAGTTTAATCTACGTGACATCAGGTATATACCATATGTGATGTCTGTTATGAGATACCTTGTATGTGACATTAGTTATATCTGACTTGTGGTGTCAATTTTATGACACTACTTATTGCATTCTAAGTGTGATCGCTCGTATGGGTCTTGCTTGTAATGTATTCTATATCACAAATATTATCTTGAATTAAGTATTACACGCTGGATATCTAGTGTATAATATTTCGTAAATGATATCATAAGGAAAAAGACATATATACATAGAAAGCTTTCGGTCATGATACCACTCAGTTTCATAACACAAACACATGATCAGAACAACGAAGATTAGTACATGCAGAGTATGACCAAATGTATATCACTGTCTTAAGAGGCTGCAGAGTAATCGCAGAGGCTATTAATGTCGTCTTTTCTGACCTTCACTTAACCTCTGACTTTCCTAAAGACAGTCCCCCAGTTTGGTTCATCTCTCAACATATTCTAAGCTTTTTCCTCCACCTCCAGTGAGTGAATAATGCACAAATTACAACGACCTCATTAATCTCTGTTATTATTGTTATTATCATTATTATTATTATATTATTGTTATTATTATTATTACTATTATTATCATCATTATTACTGTTACTATTATTATGATTATTAGTATTATTATCATAAACATTATTATTGCTATTATCGTTATCATTATTATATAGGTTACATAATTATCATCAGCAGTAGCAGTGGTTGTAATATAATCATACTACTGTTGTTATTATCGGAGTGACTTAACCATTTCATGATGGAATGAACCAACCAGGTGATGAAGTGGCTCTGTCCTCTGGTGGTGAAGTGACCCTTTAGATAATGGTGAAACGATCCAGGCAGGTTACAATGAAGAGACCCGGGTAGCTGAGGGTGAAACTATACAGCCAGCTGATGGCTGTTCTCTTTTAATATATGTCATAAGATCTATTCTTCAGGTCGGTGTAGCATCTTGATGAGTCGTCTTCTTTTCAAGCTGCGCTAACCAAAACTGGACACAGTATTCAGAGTGATGACGCACCAGTGACCTGTAAAAAAAGAGGGTTAGGTTTTTAGGCTTCGAATCGAATGCTATCCAATGAAGTCTGTGTTTATCAGACTGGCAGTCATTTCCCAAATTACTGAACTCTATTTGCAAACGATACATAGGTACTTGATTTTGAGAATTTCAGTATACTTGATTAACTCTTTTATGAACTTTGCGTTGTCTGATGAATTTAGAGAATTCAAGTATGTATGATTAACTCTTTAATGAACTTTGCTTTGTCTGAACGAAAGATGAAATGGTATAACGTTACAAAATATCATCTGAAGTTTTCAAAGCGCCTCTTGTGGCAGACTCACTCACTTCATTCACTCCTAGTGATCACTTAAATTTTCCTGCCACACATCTTAGATATTCGATATTCTCAAGACCTTCACGTCATTACCAGTCAGCTGGTAATTAAGATAAAATGGTATAAAGTAACGTAATATCCTCAAATATCAACTGAAGTTTCAAAGCGCCTCTTTTGGCAGTGATCACTTGAATTTTCTTGTAACAGAACATAGATATTCGATATTCTCAAGACCTTCACGTCAATACCAATCAGCTACCAATGTTTTTTTCTTCCTCCCCCACGAGATCATAACGATCATATATGCCATACCTTAATGGTAAGCTATTGTAAGTGAAGTTGTTGAAGTATTTTACTGATACGTCAATAACCTTCGGCTTTGTAGACAAACTAATGATAACTTATGTAGCGTCAGAGGACGAAAGCCCCAGTATTTACCACTACTTAACCAGGTTAACGAACACCGTCCGTGAACAGTTTAATGAGCAGTTATCGGGGCATGATCATCGGTAATAGTTTGATTCTGGGATAATCCATGAGCTCTTACTGTCACCTGGAATGTAGTTATCCGAAGGAGTGTATACTTATACAGGCACAAGAAGAAGCTCTTTGATGCCGCGAGTGGAATGTTGCCTGTACGACCCGCGTACAGAACCGGCTTGATGCTGGCCACGAACTGATCACCATATTAGACACAGTAACTCGGGATGTTTCATCATCTGTGGAGTACTCTTCTTCACCAAGGACAGTCGTGTCTTAAATCTAGACACGTTAGTCTGTGTCGACCCTCACTGTCAGGGAGTAAAGAAAAAAAGAAAATGACTTAAAAACAGTCGATTTACTATTTTTTTTATCATAGTACCATTGCTTTTTATTTCGCATCTTATCATTTTTCATTCATTCATCTATTTGTCTTCCGTTTTTTTTGGGGGGGGAGAGAGAGAGAGAGAGAGAGAGAGAGAGAGAGAGAGAGAGAGAGAGAGAGAGAGAGAGAGTGTTAGTTCTGAATGAGAGTCGAAGTTGTTATGGCGTTTGATAAGAATTTGTAGGGACATTTTTTTTCATGAAAGTGTTCCTGCAGTGTCACAAGATGTTGGCTGGCGCCTTTGAACACACTGTTCTCATTGTACTCATACTGACTGCTAAAGACACCCATGTATAGATTCCTTCCATGCTTTCATAGATAACTAATATGATCGTCTATACTTTACACGTTTTTTCATATTTCATTCAAGGATTTTTGTCCATATTTGGAGCCATCGAAAAAGAAATGGGAGGCCTCTGTGGTCTATTGTGTGTGGTAAAATGCACACTCTAGTTTTGTATAGTGAAATGTGTACATTAGTGTCATGTGTTATTTTCTTTAAGTAGCTGTAAGCCTTATCGCTGCTTCGAGTCGGGTGTAAATTCGTCAACTCTTTTCAAAGGTGCAGCAAAAGAATTTCGGTGTTTTGGCTTCATGGAGTTTCCAGCATTTTTCCTGAATTAGTCTGGCGGTGGCAATGTCAAGTAATCACAACTGCATCATTATGAAGAGAAATGACCTTTCTTTTAAACTTTTCACCTTGAGATATAACGATGTTAGTTCTCTTGTTCTGCCTTACTACGACCCATTTGAGTTTTCGTTCACTGTTTTCATTCTGTGTCCATTACCGAATGTCGGTTAATTCCCTATAGTTTTACTCTTCATCCCAAATATAAGATTGAGTGTGATTTTAATGACTCATATACTGTTTGTAGTTATTTTCATGCCTTTTTATACTTGTCTCGAATGCGATAGTTTAGCTATCTAATGTATACGTATACTGTACATTTTTGATATTTCTTCATTTGAAACTTTGCTTTTGATATACTCAGACTTGAATAAGTGCTATGAGAGTACTTACATGGATAAATATCACCGTGACTTTCTTTTGTTCATCAAAAATCAATGCTCGTATGCATCGCATTATCAATCATGTGCCGTCCAAACGATTCTTTAAAAGTTCATGATAAATGCTCTGTCACTGATAACATTGTCCAAGATTAACAATCAACGCTTCGTATGAAAGTCTCCCAAACTGACGTGTCCTGCAAGATGTATATTTCTTGCCTTTCGTTCTGGGTTTGCCTCGACAAGATGAAGATACACAACCTAACAGTGTTAATGGGAACATATTTTGTGTGTGAATGATAAAGGATGGTGGTGGTGAAATAATACCTCATATATCGTGGTGTTTGTGGATTATATACACGTTGCACATGTTAACCTGTGAAAAGAATAATGATGTCAAATGCTTCCCTCGTACGAATCATTTCTCTGAATATTTGCTCTTCGTAAACTCTTCAGTGATACGCCAGTCATTGATACATCAAATATCATCTCATAGTCGAGTCTCATTTCTTTCCTTGGGTGTCTCTTTCCTTATCGAGGAGTGAGATCAGCTTGACCTGCACCCCACACCACCACCTCCAGCATTCTGCCGAAATCCTACTCAGTATTCTAAGACTTGATGACCATTTAAGACCTCCGATGATCGTATCCATCTGATCCCTCAATGGCGCGGCCCAGGTATGGCCAGGACCTGTTTCCCGCAGCCTCGCAAGTCATGCTAGGTCAGCTGGGGCGACGCTGGTCGCCTCAGAGGTCACACACACAACGTGCCCTAAAAATGGTCTGCGTCAGGCTAGGACCAGTTGGCTCAGGTAGACGCTAGCTCTCACATTGTGTCCGCCTGGCTGGGGAGATCTTTCCCTCTTTCAGCTTTCAGTAGTAGTTCTATTTTGTTTTGCTGTGTGTATAGGGTGTAAAATCTGCATATTCAGATTGCTCCTTTTGTACGTCCTCTGCATTATATTTATCTTCACTTCCTTTTCTTTATAATTCTTTTTTGATGAGGAATATGAATGGTTACTCATTGTGTAAAATGAGAAAAAAGACTGCAATCACTGCATTAAAATCTCTGATGAATTTTTAATAAGAATATTCATTGTTGATATTTTGAGATCATTATGGCATGTACTTCAGTACCTGGTGTAGTAAATGTGCCATATACTTTAAAGAATTATGATTCCAAGAAGTAAACAGGTGACTGAAGTAGAGAGTGCAAGGAAGACTTAAACCTTAGCTGTCTTAATGATAGTATTGATCATGTCGCCATACCAGTGAGCTTATCTCGAGTGGCAAATACTTTCACAAAGCCTTATCCAACACCTTCTCATATGACTTTCACAACAGAGTATCAACGGCTGTAAGTAGAAAGGAAAAGTGACCACTATGAATCCAAAATTGTGAATAGTACACATGGCTTTATTGTCATAAGTACCATACTTAAATGTTTATATATGACTCTATCATATGCTTGTACTTTACATGTTATTTTTTTTTCATTATTAAACTTAATTGCCATTTCCCGCGTAGCGAGGTAGCAAAAGGAAACAGACAAGGAGTGGTCCAACCCACCCACATACACATGTATATAAATAAACGCCCACACATGCATATATATATATATATATATTTTTTTTTTTATACTTTGTCGCTGTCTCCCGCGTTTGCGAGGTAGCGCAAGGAAACAGACGAAAGAAATGGCCCAACCCTCCCCCATACACATGTATATACATACGTCCACACACGCAAATATACATACCTACACAGCTTTCCATGGTTTACCCCAGACGCTTCACATACCTTGATTCAATCCACTGACAGCACGTCAACCCCGGTATACCACATCGCTCCAATTCACTCTATTCCTTGCCCTCCTTTCACCCTCCTGCATGTTCAGGCCCCGATCACACAAAATCTTTTTCACTCCATCTTTCCACCTCCAATTTGGTCTCCCTCTTCTCCTTGCTCCCTCCACCTCCGACACATATATCCTCTTGGTCAATCTTTCCTCACTCATCCTCTCCATGTGCCCAAACCATTTCAAAACACCCTCTTCTGCTCTCTCAACCACGCTCTTTTTATTTCCACACATCTCTCTTACCTTGCGTTACTCACTCGATCAAACCACCTCACACCACACATTGTCCTCAAACATCTCATTTCCAGCACATCCATCCTCCTGCGCACAACTCTATCCTTAGCCCACGCCTCGCAACCATACAACATTGATGGAACCACTATTCCTTCAAACATACCCATTTTTGCTTTCCGAGATAATGTTCTCGACTTCCACACATTCTTCAAGGCCCCCAGAATTTTCGCCTCCTCCCCCACCCTATGATCCACTTCCGCTTCCATGGTTCCATCCGCTGCCAGATCCACTCCCAGATATCTAAAACACTTCACTTCCTCCAGTTTTTCTCCATTCAAACTCACCTCCCAATTGACTTGACCCTCAACCCTACTGTACCTAATAACCTTGCTCTTATTCACATTTACTCTTAACTTTCTTCTTCCACACACTTTACCAAACTCACTCACCAGCTTCTGCAGTTTCTCACATGAATCAGCCACCAGCGCTGTATCATCAGCGAACAACAACTGACTCACTTCCCAAGCTCTCTCATCCCCAACAGACTTCATACTTGCCCCTCTTTCCAAAACTCTTGCATTTACCTCCCTAACAACCCCATCCATAAACAAATTAAACAACCATGGAGACATCACACACCCCTGCCGCAAACCTACATTCACTGAGAACCAATCACTTTCCTCTCTTCCTACACGTACACATGCCTTACATCCTCGATAAAAACTTTTCACTGCTTCTAACAACTTTCCTCCCACACCATATATTCTTAATACCTTCCATATATATATATATATATATATATATATATTTTTTTTTTTGCTGTCTCCCGCGTTTGCGAGGTAGCGCAAGGAAACAGACGAAAGAAATGGCCCAACCCACCCCCATACACATGTATATACATACGTCCACCCACACACAAATATATATACCTATACAGCTTTCCATGGTTTACCCCAGACGCTTCACATGCCCTGATTCAATCCACTGACAGCACGTCAACCCCGGTATACCACATCGATCCAATTCACTCTATTCCTTGCCCTCCTTTCACCCTCCTGTATGTTCAGGCCCCGATCACACAAAATCTTTTTCACTCCATCTTTCCTCCTCCAATTTGGTCTCCCACTTCTCCTCGTTCCCTCCACATCCGACACATATATCCTCTTGGTCAATCTTTCCTCACTCATTCTCTCCATGTGCCCAAACCATTTCAAAACACCCTCTTCTGCTCTCTAAACCACGCTCTTTTTATTTCCACACATCTCTCTTACCCTTACGTTACTTACTCGATCAAACCACCTCACACCACACATTGTCCTCAAACATCTCATTTCCAGCACATCCATCCTCCTGCGCACAACTCTATCCTTAGCCCACGCCTCGCAACCATACAACATTGTTGGAACCACTATTCCTTCAAACATACCCATTTTTGCTTTCCGAGATAATGTTCTCGACTTCCACACATTCTTCAAGGCTCCCAGGATTTTCGCCCCCTCCCCCACCCTATGATCCACTTCCGCTTCCATGGTTCCATCCGCTGCCAGATCCACTCCCAGATATCTAAAACACTTTACTTCCTCCAGTTTTTCTCCATTCAAACTTACCTCCCAATTGACTTGACCCTCAACCCTACTGTACCTAATAACCTTGCTCTTATTCACATTTACTCTTAACTTTCTTCTTTCACACACTTTACCAAACTCAGTCACCAGCTTCTGCAGTTTCTCACATGAATCAGCCACCAGCGCTGTATCATCAGCGAACAACAACTGACTCACTTCCCAAGCTCTCTCATCCCCAACAGACTTCATACTTGCCCCTCTTTCCAAAACTCTTGCCTTTACCTCCCTAACAACCCCATCCATATATATATATATATATATATATATATATATATATATATACATTTCAACGTATACATACATATACATACACAGACATATACATATATACACATGTACATATTCATACTTTCTGCCTTCATCCATTCTCGTCGTCACCCCGCCACACATGAAATAGCATCTTTACATTTATACCTACAAATATATGTTGCTTACGTAATTGTTCATTCATCCACTCAATTATCTAAATGACTGAATGCTCATTCAGCTACTAATTTATCCAATCATCTGTGCATATCTATCGCCATCTAAGAGTCTATATCTTTCTCGTATCCACCAAACGAGCAGTTTGTTGACCCATATGTTTTTGCATCTATAGAATATCAGTGGTTGATGATCTCCAAGTGTATACATACAACTCTAATTCATTCATCACTGCCAAAAAATGTTTATATGAAGGAGTTTTTACTGTACAGTATTAAGGAACCATTAGCACCAACCCTCTGTTGAGAACATGGAGAGGCGTCTGCGTCGACAGCCATCCTGACACCGAGTCGTAATCCAATGGGTTCAGTTGCCTGCGAGAACCCTTCACCACACTTCGCTGATGTCTGAGTTTTGGTGTGGCTCTGGAAACTGCTGGTGGTGGTGGTGCCGTGCTGGTGGTGGTGGTAGTGCCGTGCTGGTGGTGGTGGTGCCGTGCTGGTGGTGGTGCGTGTAGTTATTTTCCTTGGTTTTTGAAATGCAAAACGTTCTTTGTGGGGAGAAGGTTTATCCGGATTCTGCTAACGAAGGTGCCTGTGCGTGGTTGTATGTTTTCTCTCTTTAGTTAGCTTCCTCTCTCTTTACCTCATGATCAAGGAGAAGGTAGTTACTACAACGACTGTCAATGGAATCTCGGAGCATGTTCAGTGTTTGTTCTTCGGGTTATGATTTTGCTAAAAGTACATTCTCGAAATTAATAGTAATTTCGTTGTTTAATGTGGTAATGTCAATTGTGTGATAATAGTTAAGTGGCTGTGCGTAGATAGCATTAACCATTCTGGAGATCATGAGCTGATTATGATATAAAAGTTATATGCTTTTTTTTTCTAATCAATATTCCACTTGTGCGACAGGTGTAGCCCTAACCACCTAACTGTTCAACGAGTTTAGTTACGTTTCCATCGCAGTAAAACGTATAGGAATAAGACAAGTCTTGGGTGTTTTCAATGACTTTCTTTCTCACGATGATTAAAGACTTGAGATCGATCCTCCGAGGTGTCAGTCATTATTCTTGCACAGGTAAATGTTAACCTATTAGTCAAAGCCTTTAACCCTTGCCCGGCTAAGACCTTGTCGACACCTGAGGACAATATCTCAGGATAAGCTCGGTGCTCGTAAATTGGTTTCTTCGAACCTCTGTCGTAGATCTCCCAGGATGAATCTATCACACAAATGATTGCACTAGATAAGGAGGTACAATGGACAGTGCCCGGCCAGTGGTCAGGGACCCGGGAATACGCCTGATTATGATACTTGAACCCATTGGAAGCTCTTATTTCCTAACGAGGAAGGAGTTAGTGTCTATGATTCAAGCTTACGAGAGACTTTCCCGTCTGTTAGTCAGCCTGTTATCTATAGAACATACCTCCACCCAGCTATGGGAAAAATCAAAGTGGCTAAGCCTTCCAGAGTCTACACCAGGGGTTCCCAACCTGGGGTACACGCACCCACAGAGGCTCATTTGCATTTCTCAAATGGTATATACATAGGAGTCTGAGAGTATAACCTTGTTGCACATTGCTGTACAATGTACGCCATGAGTAATGTAGAACATAAGCAATATAGAACACCCTCGTTACAAATCAGCTGATGAAGAGACCAGCTATCCAGGCAAGCTCTCCTCCCTTCTTCCTTCATGTTACAAAGTTACATAGACGTAGCACTTCAAAATTAATTTTCACGGGGGCACGGGGACGTGTCAGAATGCCCAAGGGGTACAGAGGAACAAAAAGGTTGGGAATCCCTGGTCTAGACGATGTGAGAGATTGGCCAGGGGAAAAATAAAGACTGAATGATGGCCACGAGACTGATTCCTTTTGTCTTAGGTACATTGGATTGCGTACGAGAAGAGGCTACCCATGCTGGCGGCTACAGCAAGCTGCCTCTTACCTTCATCAGATGAAGGGGACATTTGCCACTAGGCGGCTTCTCTTGATAAGTGAAGTGGGTGACGGGCGTGAAAAGGGTCGTCTTGCTTTCACGAGGTTAAGTGGATGGCATCCAGGCACTCTCGGCTTCGTAAAGGGTGGCGATTTCGACGAAGCTCTTCTTGAGTTCAGTAGATTAGATCGATGGCCGTCATGGAAATGCTCCGCTTCTCTTCTTCAGTTGAGGAGGATGGTATACTTAAGTGAGGCAAACAGTGGACAAGACGATGATCCACTCGTCCTCGTCCGGCAAGGTGTATAGCGATCATGAACATGGTCTTCTTGTGTTATCCAGCTGTGACAATGCTCCTCCTTCAGGTGCGGTGAATGTCAGCCACAGTGACGATCTTCTCGTCTCTATAAGCTGAGATGTGTGGTGGTTACTACAAGGTTACTCTTACCATGACTAAGTAAAAAGAAGCAGGTAAAAAGAGCGAACAAACTTTTCAGATTTATAATCAGGAATTTGGAAATAAAGTCTCGGGAAATTAACCGCGCTCTTTGCAACTCACCAGTGCGTTCCGATGTTGAGTAATTTTTTCAGTTTCGGTCACCCGACTTGAGGAAAGACATAGAATGAAGAGATTAAAGAGGCGAGCTAACAAGATTATTCCTGGACTGATAGACATATTATGGGAGCCGACTAAACGAATCAAATGTATTTGCTTTAGGAAAGAAAAGGTTGAGGTGACCTAACACAGGTATTCAAAATCAGCAAAGGCTTCGATAACCTCGATCTAACGACCTACTTAAGGATAGATTAGTCTGCTCTCACTCTTAGCAATGGATATGAAATTGTGAGCAAACGTTTTACCTCCAATGAGGCCGAGTACGTTTTCTTCAACAGGATTGCTAAGATGTGAAATGATATGATTTTTACCAATTAGTGTAGTTGAAAACAGTACCATAGATACGTTTAAGCAGAGACTGAATAGATATTTCGCTTCAAATCTACACGATAAGTTTAGAGGGCTTTTCCTTTAAAGGAACTCTGCACGTCTTTATACTCCTACCACAATAATCCACGATTCTTTTCGCTTCCACTATCACAAACGGCCTCGTTAGGACCCATTGGTCTGTTGCTCTTTGAATTCAGTTGTATTCATATGTATTTCTTTTAATTGTGTCCCGAACTGTGCGTTACTGGAGGGAGTGGACGGTGGGGAGCGAGAGGAGTTGTTTTGCTATTCTTTGCTTTTGCTATAGTTTTGCTATGCTTTTAAAGTGGACTGGGCGTCCGCCGAATTTCAGTAGTATTAAGGTCAGACCACTTCGCTTGGACCTTAGGGTTTGTCAGGCGTGGAAATCCATGTAACTCTGTCTGTCTCTGTCTCTGTCTCTCTGTCTCTCTCTCTCTGTCTCTCTCTCTCTCTCTCTCTCTCTCTCTCCTTATATATATATATATATATATATATATATATATATATATATATATATATATATATATATATATATATATATCATACATATATGCCATTTCCTGCGTTAGCAAGGTAGCGTTAAAAACAGACGATCAAGCTTTCAGGGAAAAATCCTCACCTAGCCCCATTCCCTGTTACTTATTTTGGAAAAGTAAAAACAGGAGAGGAGGATTTCCAGCTCCCCCGGCTTCCACCGTATTTAGTCGCCTTTCACGACACGCAAGGAATACGTGGGAATTATTCTTCTTCCCCTAACCCTAGGGATAATAAAAGAGAGAGAGAGAGAGAGAGAGAGAGAGAGAGAGAGAGAGAGAGAGAGAGAGAGAGAGAAATGTTTTCATCAAACTGAGATTCCTTGTAATATTCATGATTTTGATAAAAAAAAAATTGTAAACTTCATTCTAGTTGGTGACTTCCCACGAATAATGTTCGTTATTCTCCCTACCCTTCGTACTTTGAGGGCACCACCTGCTATCATCACCTATATATATATATATATATATATATATATATATATATATATATACCACATCACACATATCTCCACTTTCATAAACCTTTCTGGCAATCACTTCCATAATCACAACTAGATTTCCATGATCCACGTCCATTACATGCTCACCCCAATAATCTTAGATTCTAATCTTCATTTGAAATACCCTTGAAAATTCTATTTCGAGAATCCAAACCACCTTAATATTCAGTCCCGCATCATATATCTCGGTTATTTGTGAACGAACTCGCACAATTTTGGGCCCAGATTATGAATTCCCCCTCTCACCCGCATAAGAAATTTTGATTTGTCCAAATGTTTAACATGTCAAAAAACCTTAATATCCTTCGATGTTAACGGCTGGTAATATTCGTGACGATCATTACATCATGGTGATCAAGAAATGGATAAAAACTGCTAAAAAATTATAACGTAAATACGAAGTATAAGGCTAGAGAAATCCAGGCACAAAGGTCACTTCGCACTATAAGCATGTCTGTAAATTGTCCAGAAAATCCTGGAACTTGGGGATGTCATCTTATCATTTAGCAGTCCTCTCTGGAACTTTAGGGATGTCATCTTGTTATTGCACCAGCCTTGCCCGGATGCCGGTGACCACAGACCAGGAATCAGACTCGACAATTAGCTATACATAAACCTAGATTAATCTCCACTTGCAGGTGGGCGAGTCCGTCTGGCACAGGGAGGTAATTCCGTGACTAATTTGCCACACAACGTTGGACTGTGGCCGTCTGTCTGCACGGGTTACCCAACACACGACCACTGAAGTAATATCTATTTCATATATATATATATATATATATATATATATATATATATATATATATATATATTGGAAAGGATCACAATTTTGCGCGTGATCAAGATATTCCTATGAGTCGTTTTGGACAATCACATGTTTACCAAATGGTGTCCTAGCTTCGTCTCTTCGATGTATATCAACTGACTGTTATATTTCTCTCTTGTGTCTCCCCTGATGATGTGATTATTACACGAAAGTGCACTTGGGAACTTTTCGTGTTTCATTTTCCCCGTGGACTCATAGGAATATATATATATATATATATATATATATATATATATATATATATATATATATATATATATATATATATATATAT
Organism: Panulirus ornatus; assembly: GCF_036320965.1. Classification (NCBI taxonomy): domain Eukaryota; kingdom Metazoa; phylum Arthropoda; class Malacostraca; order Decapoda; family Palinuridae; genus Panulirus; species Panulirus ornatus. The sequence goes on from NC_092241.1 coordinate 26,691,107, forward strand.
ATTTTTTTTTTTTTTTATATACCTCGTCGCTGTCTCCCGCGGTTGCGAGGTAGCGCAAGGAAACAGACGAAAGAAATGGCCCAACCCCCCCCATACACATGTACATACACACGTCCACACACGCAAATATACATACCTACACAGCTTTCCATGGTTTACCCCGGACGCTTCACATGCCTTGATTCAATCCACCGACAGCACGTCAACCCCTGTATACCACATCGCTCCAATTCACTCTATTCCTTGCCCTCCTTTCACCCTCCTGCATGTTCAGGCCCCGATCACACAAAATCCTTTTCACTCCATCTTTCCACCTCCAATTTGGTCTCCCTCTTCTCCTCGTTCCCTCCACCTCCGACACATATATCCTCTTGGTCAATCTTTCCTCACTCATTCTCTCCATGTGACCAAACCATTTCAAAACACCCTCTTCTGCTCTCTCAACCACGCTCTTTTTATTTCCACACATCTCTCTTACCCTTACGTTACTTACTCGATCAAACCACCTCACACCACACATTGTCCTCAAACATCTCATTTCCAGCACATCCATCCTCCTGCGCACAACTCTATCCATAGCCCACGCCTCGCAACCATACAACATTGTTGGAACCACTGTTCCTTCAAACATACCCATTTTTGCTTTCCGAGATAATGTTCTCGACTTCCACACATTTTTCAAGGCTCCCAAAATTTTCGCCCCCTCCCCCACCCTATGATCCACTTCCGCTTCCATGGTTCCATCCGCTGCCAGATCCACTCCCAGATATCTAAAACACTTCACTTCCTCCAGTTTTTCTCCATTCAAACTCACCTCCCAATTGACTTGACCCTCAACCCTACTGTACCTAATAACCTTGCTCTTATTCACATTTACTCTTAACTTTCTTCTTCCACACACTTTACCAAACTCCGTCACCAGCTTCTGCAGTTTCTCACATGAATCCGCCACCAGCGCTGTATCATCAGCGAACAACTGACTCACTTCCCAAGCTCTCTCATCCCCAACAGACTTCATACTTGCCCCTCTTTCCAAGACTCTTGCATTTACCTCCCTAACAACCCCATCCATAAACAAATTAAACAACCATGGAGACATCACACACCCCTGCCACAAACCTACATTCACTGAGAACCAATCACTTTCCTCTCTTCCTACACGTACACATGCCTTACATCCTCGATAAAAACTTTTCACTGCTTCTAACAACTTGCCTCCCACACCATATATTCTTAATACCTTCCACAGAGCATCTCTATCAACTCTATCATATGCCTTCTCCAGATCCATAAATGCTACATACAAATCCATTTGCTTTTCTAAGTATTTCTCACATACATTCTTCAAAGCAAACACCTGATCCACACATCCTCTACCACTTCTGAAACCACACTGCTCTTCCCCAATCTGATGCTCTGTACATGCCTTCACCCTCTCAATCAACACCCTCCCATATAATTTACCAGGAATACTCAACAAACTTATACCTCTGTAATTTGAGCACTCACTCTTATCCCCTTTGCCTTTGTACAATGGCACTATGCACGCATTCCGCCAATCCTCAGGCACCTCACCATGAGTCATACATACATTAAATAACCTTACCAACCAGTCAACAATACAATCACCCCCTTTTTTAATAAATTCCACTGCAATACCATCCAAACCTGCTGCCTTGCCGGCTTTCATCTTCCGCAAAGCTTTTACTACCTCTTCTCTGTTTACCAAATCATTTTCCCTAACCCTCTCACTTTGCACACCACCTCGACCCAAACACCCTATATCTGCCACTCTGTCATCAGACACATTTAACAAACCTTCAAAATACTCATTCCATCTCCTTCTCACATCACCACTACTTGTTATCACCTCCCCATTTACGCTCTTCACTGAAGTTCCCATTTGCTCCCTTGTCTTACGCACCCTATTTACCTCCTTCCAGAACATCTTTTTATTCTCCCTAAAATTTACTGATAGTCTCTCACCCCAACTCTCATTTGCCCTTTTTTTCACCTCTTGCACCTCTCTCTTGACCTCCTGTCTCTTTCTTTTATACTTCTCCCACTCAGTTGCATTCTTTCCCTGCAAAAATCGTCCAAATGCCTCTCTCTTCTCTTTCACTAATACTCTTACTTCTTCATCCCACCACTCACTACCCTTTCTAAACAGCCCACCTCCCACTCTTCTCATGCCACAAGCATCTTTTGCGCAATCCATCACTGATTCCCTAAATACATCCCATTCCTCCCCCACTCCCCTTACTTCCATTGTTCTCACCTTTTTCCATTCTGTACACAGTCTCTCCTGATACTTCCTCACACAGGTCTCCTTCCCAAGCTCACTTACTCTCACCACCTTCTTCACCCCAACATTCACTCTTCTTTTCTGAAAACCCATACTAATCTTCACCTTAGCCTCCACAAGATAATGATCAGACATCCCTCCAGTTGCACCTCTCAGCACATTGACATCCAAAAGTCTCTCTTTCGCACGCCTGTCAATTAACACGTAATCCAATAACGCTCTCTGGCCATCTCTCCTACTTACATAAGTATACTTATGTATATCTCGCTTTTTAAACCAGGTATTCCCAATCATCAGTCCTTTTTCAGCACATAAATCTACAAGCTCCTCACCATTTCCATTTACAACACTGAACACCCCATGCATACCAATTATTCCCCCAACTGCCACATTACTCACCTTTGCATTCAAATCACCCATCACTATAACCCGGTCTCGTGCATCAAAACCGCTAACACACTCATTTAGCTGCTCCCAAAACACTTGCCTCTCATGATCTTTCTTCTCATGCCCAGGTGCATATGCACCAATAATCACCCACCTCTCTCCATCAACTTTCAATTTTACCCATATTAATCGAGAATTTACTTTCTTACATTCTATCACATACTCCCACAACTCCTGTTTCAGGAGTATTGCTACTCCTTCCCTTGCTCTTGTCCTCTCACTAACCCCTGGTCGAGGAACTCGCTTCCCTGCTCCTTCCTGGACCACAGCTTCGAAGCTGCAGGTGCCCCATTGAAGGGGTCCTTGTGTAAACATACATATTCTCAAACAACGTCTCACCGTCCACACGATATACGTCAGGCCGATAAGATACAGCCGACGACCCTCGTCTTGGAGGAACACCTCCCACAGTCGACCTTAGCTAAGACCTTACCGTCACTTGACTGGTCCATCTGCACGTTGAACACCTGGGGCAAGCATCTCAGTGTTGATATTCAGGCGTCCTTTTGAGTCCTCTGAGAATGCCTCGAATTCCTTATCGGTGCTCCAAAAGATGCTTATCGCCCAGCATTCTCTAAACAGTCACAATTAACCTGGGAGACGACGCCCTTTGGCAGCCACTAATCTTGCCGCTTCACTTGTGACAATGTGACCACTCCCCAAGTCTCCTCCATCTGGGACATTATTACTCTGGAACAAATGCCACAGCTGAAGGGGGGTTCAGTGCGCGACTCTACCATTATTCCACCATCAACATTCTCAAGGGAAAGCCATGCGAAGCATTCGTGCAGAGCGCCAGTGGATGTATCTGATCCTGCTGGTGCTGTGTGTGTGCTGTCCTCTGGTATGAGTTAATGTTCCTCTCTCTTCTCGTTCCCATGTTTTTCCCTTTTCCACTGGTTTCTTGTATATTCATCAGTCTCTCCTTCTTTGTATCTCCCTAGCTGAATGTCTGTGTGCCTGCTGGTACATTTGCTCGCATATCACTACCTCTATGTTTACGAAACGTTTACGACTTAATTGTTAATCATCCTATGTATTCTTTTGTCCATGAGTATCTGTCTTAGTGTTAGGCGTTTTTGATAAAATCTTGATCGTAAATTTTCAGTAAAGATTGTTTCAAGATTAACCATATATATATATATATATATATATATATATATATATATATATATATATATATATATATATATATATATATATATGTGTGTGTGTGTGTGTAAGGAAACGAGAATTCTCGTGTTTCCTTCTTCTAGTGGTGCTCCTGCATCTATTAAGTCACGCGTTTGATTTGATTTTTTGCACACACACACACACACACACACACACACACACACACACAGAAAGACAGTGTCTCACTGCTTAGTAAGATGACAACAGGAAAGGGGTGAAATGAGAACACACTCACATCTCCCTGTCATCGACTAGATAAAATTCAAAAATGACGTCAGGGCAAACTTACATACCAAGGAGACTTTATGAAGCGGTGGCCCACATATCTGTTCCCCTTGATCTATAATCCTGGAAAGGCAAACGGCAATCCTGGCTCCTTGCTATCTACCGGCATCTGAATACAAATGGTCTGGGATTACGTGCACACCTGTGCAACCGAGCCAGTCCACCGGACATTATGGTAGCTATGCCAAGCTTTTCCTAATTGGTCGCCAGATATGTGTATATCAAACGTATGAGGCTCATTCCCGCTCTGCTCATGCATTAATGCTGGAAATCCTTTCCCCGTCGTAGTGAAACAAAAAAAGGAATTAAACGAAAGGAGGAATGAATACTTTAAAGCGATATCAAAAGGTGTTCTATCTTTTATTTTGAGACTCAGTTTCAGTTTATTTTCTTAATGTACTGATCTGTCTTTTTGGGAAGGGGAGCGAGAGGGGAGACGGAACTAAAAAATTGGACGTGAAACTAGAAGTTGAAGGGACTGAATGCTGCTCAGTACAGTGGTAAGAAGCAACGTGAAACACTGATGAAGATCGCCCCAGAAGCAGCGATGCGTTCTCTCACGCGTCTCAGTCTGTTGTCTGTTGCCGTGTTCGATGGAAGGTCTCAGTTACCATGATGCTAGCCGCCTTGGACAGCAAGGGTCACACCCAGTGGTGATGCCTGTCGTATTACCGACTTTACTGCCCGGCGAAGATTTCTGAACATCATGTTTTTCGTTCTCACTTTTCTTCTGATGTCAAGGAAAATAATACGCGCTGGAAGACGCCCAAAATAAACATAAGATCATATACGATGATGGTTTCTAATGCATCTTCCAGTATGAAGAGGAAACATATTCTCATGAGTAATCAAAGTAACAAAGCAATCGTGTTTATTTCTGCATCTAGCTCGAAGCATTAAGTGTAATCCTTAAGTAATTGTTATATAAAAAAGGCCCTTCCTGAACCGTAGGGGTGTGGAAACCTGCGTTCTTTTAGGTATCATTGACCTTATTCCAGTGAGATCGTAATCACCTTGTAGTTATTATGAATATATATTTATCTAATCAGACGATCTTTTTCATACTCCACTATACGCTTTTCCTAATTCATATATATATCATACAGTTAATACAGTTTCACTTTGAGTACAACAATTCATATATATATATATATATATATATATATATATATATATATATATATATATATATATATATATATATATATATATATATATATATATATCAAGCACTGTCTGCATTGTCTGGCCATAACCATTGTAAGGGAGAGTGATGAAAGGGGTCACGTGGCGGGGGTTCACCTGGGTAGCTGGGTGTGTCATGAAAATTTTTTTTTTTATGTTTTCGTGTTTTGTCAATTCTCTCATAATGATCTGGTCAATGCCAGGATGGGCTTTAAAATTGTCTGGGGACAAATTAAGTTCTTCGGATTAGCGATTAAGACGGATTCAATGACGTTGCGTGTGGCATAATCAGAAGAGGGGCATAAAATAACGTGATTTTCAAGATCTATGGGGCGATCATTTTCATTACAATGTTTAGTGATCGCATTTTTGTGGTCATTCCTGCGTATTGAATGACGTTGCCAATAACATCTCTCCGTTACAGTTTTACCTGTCTGCCCTACATTAACATATTGACATGCCTTGCTTTTGAAGGCGTAAACACTCCCAATAGTTGCATGATTTGGCCTACTATTTATTAAGGTCTTACTGTTGGTGTTATCATACTGGAAAGCAACATTGCAAGCACTATTTTTTAGAACATGTCTTAGATTAGCGAAGTTGGGAAAATAGGGCAACGATAGATATTTAGACTTATACTTGTTTGTCACCTTTGTTACAAGAAGCATGAAATGTCTTCCTAGCTTTCCAGTAAGCTGTGTTCACAAACCATCTGGGACAATATAACTGCCGAAGGATACGTCATATATGACTACATTCATCTACTAGGCCTATGGGATCACATAGACATAACTACAGACATGTTTACAGAAGAATCATGTACTGAGAAATGATGAATATAACTCTTAGAGTTGGTAGTCTTCCTGTAGATTTCAAAGGACAAATGATTAGATTCTATATTTTATCAACAAACCTCAAGAGTGCAAGTGGTCTAAGTATAGCTCTATGCCTGTGGAGAACGTAACTGTTATCAAGGAAAGATTATAACTAGTCATGTTGGAGAGACAGATGGAGTAAGTTAGAGGATGTAGGCAGACAGAGGACACGACACAAAAATGAGATACTGAGATTTGATAATGTTGCTTCTTCGGCACGAAAACATAAATACGCCTATTTGAAGTGGACATGATCCTACTGTAAAACATAACTTGGACTTAATGTATATTTAATTGATATTGTCGTACTTCAATGTTCTAATTAAAGAAGCTATTAGTGAATTATGCTATCATCATTTATGGGGACTAAGAATACAGACGCATAGTCTCCAGTAAACACACACACACACACACACACGCAGGCACTTACACACACACACACACACACACACACACACACGCACGAACAATGTAGTATTAGTTAAGAAGCTTCATGATATCAATGTTGATTTTGATTTCAAACTGGTTAGCTCTGATGTTTCATCCCTGTTCACAAAAATTCCAGATGATGACCTCTTAGAATATCTAAACTGAAGTCTTGGACAATATTCATTTGCCTGTTTCAAAGTCTGTTTTTATTGAATTGAAAGAATTGTGTGTAAAAGATTGTGCATTTCAGTTTAATGAAGAATATTATGCTCAGAAATTTGGTATGGCAATGGGTAACCTTCTTTCACCTGTGTTAAGGAGTCTTTACATGGAATTCTTTGAAACAAAGTTTCTAAAGGATATCTTCTGTAATGCAGATTGGTTTAGGTATGTAGACAGACCTTTCCATGGATTATCCCCGACGTTTAACATACCCTGGTTCAGTCCATTGACAGCACATCGACCCCAGTATACAACATCGTTCCAGCTCATTCTATTCCTTGCTCGCCTTTCGCCCTCCTGCATGTTCAGGCCCCGATCGCTCATTTTTCACACACACACACAACACACATATATATATATATATATATATATATATATATATATATATATATTGGAAAGGATCACAATTTTGCACGTAATCAGGATATTCCTATGAGTCCACGGGGAAAATGAAACACGATAAGTTCCCAAGTGCACTTTCGTGTAATAATCACATCATCAGGAGAGACACAAGAGAGAAATATAACAGTCAGTTGATATGCATCGAAGAGACGAAGCTAGGACGCCATTTGGTCAATCGCACGTTTACCTGGGAACTTATCTTGTTTCATCTTCTCCGTGGACTCATAGGAATATATATATATATATATATATATATATATATATATATATATATATATATATATATATATATATATATATATATATATATCAGGAGAAAGTTTCTCTTGCTGAGACTGATGCATATTCTAACAAGATATCAGACACACTTGGGCTTATGTTACATGACAATTCACGTGATTAAGTAGCTAAACCTCCCACTGGGGTCTCCAAGTCAACTATCTGAAGACCTGGAGTCTAATTCTACTTCAGTATACACACTACTACTCTTAGGTGTATGAATGCGCACAACAACGTAAGGCTTTGACATATAAAGATAACAAGATCTCCCAAAGCACACCAGATGCTGAGGGCAGTGTGATAATCTCCCTTTGGTTACCGTTTTCTGAAATTGGTTGTAAGTTTTCAAGGTAACAATTATAGGAAGAACAGGTTTTTATTCTGGAGATGACTTGTGGTATTGGAGATAGCCTGCGATGATGTTCATTTGTATGCTTGTCTTATATGACAGATTCCCTGCTGATTAGCCGACTCTGGACAGCAAATATGACTAATATCAATGTACTCATACGTGGTTGCACTTGTGCTTGTTGTGGCCATGGGCTATTCATGGTATAGTGTTGTGGTGTTAACATGTCCGTCCAAATGTTATCAATATCATATGTGTTTATTTTTCTGTTACTCTCATCATTTAACCTTCTTGCCTACGGTGACTGTATGCTCTTTACTTTTATTTGGCAACTTGCGCACTCTGTTACTCCTCTCAGCTAGCGTACACCTCTCTGTTATGGCAAACACGTTGATCCTTCTAGATTTCCTGTGTGTGTGTGTGTGTGTACCTCTTCGTTAACTTCACCGTGTGCATTTATGTTGCTCTCAGCCTTTGAAGATCTTAGAATGTTCCAAATGTATACCTTCTCTTACTCTTATCGTGCAAACTCTCATTGTCCAAACTAGTTCATCGGTATATCCAACACATGCATTTTTCACAGACACTCACAGTGTGCACATCTGTGATATTCTCAAGTATTCACTCGTTTACCTTCACTTTCTTCTTATTTCGCAGCGGCACTTTGTACATTTCTCGTTGTCCATGTTCACCTGTTACCTCTCCTTTACCGTGTTCATGTTATTCTTTCCGTATGCACTCGCCTCTCTGTTACTCTCTTTCACTCACCATATACATGTGGTTTTCAGTTACGTTTATCATCACGCGCATCACCAGGGATATATATATATATATATATATATGTATATATATATATATATATATATATATATATATATATATATATATATATATATATATATATATATATTGCGGGAAATGGCGAATAGTATGAAAAAACAAAGATATGTTGCAAGAGGTCAGAGTGGTGCTCATGAACTAGTATATGCATAAAGCCACAGGAAAATGAAACACGATAAGTTCCCAAGTGCACTTTCGTGTAATAATCACATCATCAGGGGAGACACAAGAGAGAAATATAAGTCAGTTGATATATATCGAAGAGACGAAGCTAGGACGCCATTTGGTAAGCATGCGATTGTCTTGGACAATACCATATATATATATATATATATATATATATATATATATATATATATATATATATATATATATATGCACGTATCAAGCTTTACCTAACATGTTAAATAAGGTAAAACAATATGAACCAGACCGAGTCTAATTATCAAAGTGTCATGAAGTCGTCCATAATCAAGACGTGCATTATCTGACCTTCGTCCGCTCCACCTCCACGGTGAACAAGCTCTTTGGCCATCGATGAGTGGAGTCGGCCCTCCACTAAGGACCCATAATGGGAACATTATTTGAAAATTTCCAGTCTAGTTAGCTGATTAATGATGACGAATAGAATGTTTAATGATAGCCGAGCCAGCAACGTCTTATGGAATAACTCAGCCCCTAATTTTGCCCTGAGTCCTGATGGATGTGACTGTTCATCACCTCTCATATCACTAAAAGGAATTTGGTTAATCGCTGATGAAATGAATTTCCTCTTGGTATACGACCGATCCAGAACAGAGGGAGGGGAATAATTTACGAGGCAGCACTCTCGTGACTGTCCACCACGATCTTGGGTCCCAGCGCGTTGTGATAAAGAATATATATATAGCGGGATGATATCATATTGCCGTCTGGGTATTTGGTATCAGAAAAGAGGATTGTTTCATTGGGACAACAGTGGTCGCTTGCCCGGCCAGTCGTCGTCGGAATGTGTGTGTGTGTGTGTGTGTGTGTGTGTGTGTGTGTGTGTGTGTGTGCGGTCTATTTCTGTGGTACAGGATAAAGTTTTACTCGCGCCTTGACTTGTCTCTTAACCTTGTTTATATATACCATACATTTCTTCCTAGGCGTGTGTACACATATCCAGACACACATACACATACCAGCCTAAGGTAGGTAACCCATTTATCAACCAGCGCTGAAGGGAGGATGATTGCCTGGGTTGGGGCTTGGGTCGACTGCCCCTACTGAGCCGATTTCAGGCTCACGTTAGGGTGTCTGAATGGGTTTAGCTGTAACCAAGATGAGATGAACGGAGAGATAGGTAGCATGTTTCAGGAAAAAGGATCCTGGATGTACTCTTTCTGAGTGATACAAAGCTCAAGAGTAAGGGGGGGGGGGGGGGAAGAATAGATGAGAAATGTTTTATGGGCACAGTCAGGGGGTCAGTGTGAAGGAGTGAGCTAAGGAAGGGATAGCACTGTTGCTGAAGAAAGAGTTGTGGGAATGCGCGAAAGAATGTATGGAAGCAAGCTTCAAACTGATGTTGGTAAAGATAAAAGTGGATTACGACAGCTTATTCACTCCGTGGAAAATGATGAAAAGAGGCGAGGCGATTGTTTTTGGGAGGAGCTGAGTGAATGTGTTAGCAGTGTTGATGTTAAGAGATCGAGTATTAGTGATGGGTGATCTTAATGCGAAGGTAAATAATGTGGAAGTTGATGGTATATCTTCGGGGGAATAGAGTATTCAATAAAGCGAATAGAAATAATGAACAATCGGCGGAACTGTGGTGGTGATCATGAATGTATGTTTTAAAATGAGCATACATAAGTATACGTGGAGTGGAAAGATGATACTCGAGTATCACTGGATTACGTACTAATTGATAGATGTACGAAGGAGAGACACCTGGATGTAAATGTGCTGAAAGGGGAAGAGGAACCCCTGGAAAAAGCTGAGGTGTGGTGGTGGTTCAGGTGAGGCTGAAGCTAGGGCAGTTAAAGGGTTTAAGGAGAGGAAGGACCTTACATCTTGGGACCTTATTTGGGGGACTGGGGTTTTGGATGGGGATGAAAGGATGTATATATATATATATATATATATATATATATATATATATATATATATATATATATATAGAGAGAGAGAGAGAGAGAGAGAGAGATATCAGTGGTTGTACCCAATATGATGCAAGTTGTAATCCAACACCACAAAAATCCTTTGAGACAGCTCCCCACCTCTGACATCTCAGAATGATAATCCCTTATCACATTTTCACCATTCATAATCCACTATGCATCAAGCAGAAAGAGTAATGCTGTCATCATCCTTCTACGTCACAATATACACTATTGCCATTTGTGACCCCACCATCAGCATCATTATCATCTCATCTACGTCCATCATCCCGCTTGTTATACTTACATAGCCATGTCCTCAATTTGATAATATAAATCTGAAACCGGCGTTTGATCCTTTCTTAGTCAGAGATATGTATCAAGTTTTAAGGCATCGGATCCCATCGATCCTTGTCCATTGGAAGCCTCACGGAAGTAAAGTATTATGACCTGAAGAATCTAACAGGATGTTAAGATAAATGATCACGCAATCTGAATGACTATTGGAAGTGAGTAGTGGTGAAGAGAATGGTGAAAGGTGAAGATATGTAAGGTCTGGTGAAGGACAGGAAAAATGTGAGGGATTTGCCAGGTGAAGTCTGGGTGGAATAAAAAAGAAAATAAGAAAGAGAAAGACAGGAAAGAAGGGGAGAGACAAAAACTAAAAAATCGTAAGAAAGACTACGTATTGTAAAGGAAAACGGTTAATACTGTAGCTGTTTCTACATCACCTTCATCAGCTGCCATCTTTGCTTATCCAGCTAATGATACAAGTACCCACAATCAACGTCCCAGTGCTACTTCAAGCACAGACTAGTATCACATATACCCTACATCTCAACCACTTTCTCTCTCTCCTTTCCTGCTATTCTCTCCTTTTACCTCCCATTATCTGTCAGCTTCATTCAGAACCCTGAACACTTCCTACTCACATTTCTCAAGCAATTATCTAATAGATAATTTCAGTTTTCCTTATACACAATTGTCCTTGCCTTATGCCTTCCAATCAAACATTTCCTTCTTTGGCCATTTCTTTTACAATCTCTTTGGGAAAACTATTTCATAGATGTGAATCTACTCGAAAGTGGCGTCTGTGTGGTAGCGTAAGGTCGTCAGTCAGAAGCATTTTGTTGCTGCCTTGAGAAAGGTGACTTATTGACTTTACTACTAAGCTCACACTTAGACAGTCTTTTCGTTCTCTTTTCTCTCTGCCAGGGAGAACACTGGTGAAACAATATCTCTATGCTTTATCCGTGTGTCGGTCCGTCTGTAACCATCAACCTAAAAATTTTGGGATGTTTGCTTTACCTTACCTTACGTATGCTGTACGATGGTTTCGGAAGTCTTCATCCCGTAAAACTCAGCCTGAAACTAACTTGCCGTCTTGCTCTTTGATCAAGTTAGGGTAATGGAGGCCGTCGACTGTTTACCTTACCTTAAAATACTTAATACGGTCTCGGATGTCTATTTTCCCCCATAACTCATTTTGGGACCAAGCTGTTCTGTCACTTCTCTGTTCAGTCAAGCTGTTGGAGGCCACAATCAGCTAACTTTACCCTTTACTGTAGTTTCGGTGATTTTTTTTTTCTACCTCTTCTTGCTACTCCGTTCAGTCAGGCTGCTAGAGGCTTGAGTAAGCCTTCGTACACACCACAACCTACCTGGTTTAGAACGCTCTTAGTATTTGTCCAAATCCTCTCTATATCTCTCTGTGCTGCAGTCCATGATGTTTCTAATTGCTGCAGACGGCTTTTGAAACTTTATACGGCCCCGGAATGTTTATTGAGTTTTCTGTCATTGTGATTATTGTACCTTTTGATTTGCGTGGTGATAATTTACAGAACCTTCCATGCTTGACGTCCCAGGAGAGAGCTATTCTTTACAGTGAATTCACAGCCACTCCTTCCAGGAATTTCTGAGTGTATATTTATGATGTCTATCCCCCTATTCATGCTCAAGTATAGCCCAAGCGTTTAAGTAGTTCTTAGCACTGACACTTTAGAATACACACCTTTTTTCCTTGTTGGATGGTTAAGGAGGAAACGAAGCAATCAAACAAGGAAAGGTACAGTCTAGAAATGGAATATAAAGTGTACGGACGTATGATGTAGGTTTTATTTGTGTAGGTGCTGTGTTTGATACGAATATTTGGTGCCTCGCCAGATTGATGTGTATGTGTAGTGATGGTGTCTGTTGGTTTAGGAAGGAAACTGGCTAAGTCAAACTAAGAAATGGTTGCTGTGTATATGAATGGATGATTGTAGCCTTAGGAAATTAATGCCCTGATGGAAGCCATATGTGTTCCATTATGTCACTGCTATCAAAGTCTTTGATATGTCTGTTGTGGATGGCGAAAGATGGGTAATTATTAGTTTTTATGCACTTGGTCATGAGAGAAAGGATCATAAGAGGCAAGTGTTTTAGAAGCAGCTAATTGAGTGACGCAGAAGTTTTGATGCAAGAAACTCGATGTTACAGGTGGTGAGTGATTTGAATACGAGGATGAGTAACGTGTCAGTTGAGGGTGTAATTGGGGGCGACGGCGACGGTGTGTGTGTGTGTGTGTGTGTGTGTGTGTGTGTGTATGGGGTATTCAGTATTATGAATGGAAATGTTAAACTGTTTGTGGAGTTGTGTGGTGAAAAAGGACTGGTTACTGGGAATACCTGATTTAAAAAGAGGGACATAAACAAGTGTGGCTAAGTGAGTAGGAAAGATGGTCAAAGGGTATTATTGTATAACATACTATTTGATTGGCGTGTAAGAGACAGACCACTTGATGTAATGTGTTGAGAGGAGCGGTTATTTGGATGTCTGATTACCATCTTGTGGAGACGAGGGTGAAGATGTGTAGAGGTTTTCGGATAAGAAACAATATCGGTAAGAAGCGAGTGGTGGGAGTATGTCAGAACTTGAAAAAGAGACTCGTGTCAAGAAATACGAGGGCAAAGTAATCAGAGAATAGCAAAAGATTAGGGTAAATGAGACGAGGGGAATGCTTGAGGAATGAGAAGTATTATATTAGTGTAAGCTGGGTGAAGGTTATCTCTAATGAACATATAATGGAAGACAACATCACATTTAGAGTTATTAATCTAATTTCATATGTTTTCTATTCTTTTTTTTCAGAATTATTCTACCATTAGGTAGGTGGGTGCTCAAACACCATTTGTCCAAAATGATCCAATAAGAAAGCTTGATTTAAATAAATGAATAACTTTGTACAACTGGTGTTTAAACACCCACCAAATGGTAGAATAATACTGAGAAAATTAGAGAACATGAGAAAGAAGATACGTAATCAATATATACTGTTGTTTTCTATTCTATGTGCATATATATATATATATATGTATATATATATATATATATATATATATATATATATATATATATATATATATATACATATATATATGTGTGTATGTGAAATCGCACTTCAGCAAGAGCTCATTCAATATCATTTTACGCAATTTTTCTATACATCTGACAAGACGTTATATATAAGCAAGGAAGTATAGCAAGAGTCAAGATAAATGATCTTGCAAGTCTTGCTTGCGTAAGTCGGGAAGAGCAAGAACCTCGGCTGTCAGGAACACACACACACCAGCAACATCATCTGGCTGAATTCATGCCATTTTGAGGAATTATTCCGTTTATGTAACCTCGTCCTGTTGTGGGGGTGTAGATGAACCGGAGATAAGTAGATGAGCGTGTGTATGGTCAACACTCCCTCTGAACCAGGCATTAGGTGGTGCCGCCCTGATTATGAATTTTAGATATTCTCTGCCAAGTTGCTCTTGTCAATACCCCGATGATAGAGCTAAGCAGTACTGAAAGCGCCATGATCATATTCGTTGTATACTACTTTAATACACTTGATCTCCTGTAGTTAGGATTCGCTATGCAGATAACTAAGCTATTAGTTTTTGAAACCTTGTAACACATAGTGAGTTGGATGATATCATTGCGAAGAACGTCATCGCTTCAGATGTTAGATAGAACTAGCAATTTGTCAAACCCTTTATAAGGTCTCGACCGTCACTATATTGTGATTAATTCCAAGATCTAATCTAAGCTTATACGATGTTCTGTTAGACACTATTTTGCGAGGGACAGTGGTTATCAGCCTGCTTGCAACTCGGTAAATTTAGATTAAGCAACGTAAGGGGTGAGTCTGAGGGTATATAAGAGCAAACGTGGGATGTTTTGATGCTGCATATTCACTCAGGGTCTCCTCTGGCCTTCCTCATCTGAGGTGGATCTTAACACTGCCTTCGTACCAGACAGACATCTTACTCTTTCTTGGATATACTCTGGCAATGAATTGACCTCACATCTCCCTAAGCCAGTCAGTGGTCGTACGTGATCACCAACACTTAGCTTTTTCTCAGTTCGTAGAGATTGTTGGTGGTCAAAGCTTCGAGAATTACTTACATTGCGCTATTTTGTTCTCAAGATCTTGCTGTCAGGTGGAAAAAGAGAAGCGTACGAGAAGGTACTACATTCAGGCAATGATCTGCCCTTCTCTTCATGTTCGTCACTCATTTTGCAATAATTAACAATCGGATAAGAAAACGAAGTTGGTAGATGGTAAAAAATAAGCCGATTGTCCAGTAAGATTGCCATATATTTGTCATACTGTTTCAGTTTTGATATTCTTATTCTGCTTTTGCAAGGTCGTTACTTTTGCTTACAATGAGATAAATGCCATATACCTAACCTGAAACATGAATCAAAGCATGCCTGAATGTTGTCCCATAATCTACTTAGTTTGTGTCCTGTGTGCTATTTAGAACACAACCTGAAACATCTTTCATTATCCTAATGAAACCTGTCTCATAGTTTACTTCGAGTTACTGGAACCTGTGTCATGACTTCCCTTGCAAATGAGATTCTTTGCAATCTACGGATCAGTGTTGCTACCTATTACATCGACAGAACATGGGGTCTGTATCACTGCCCACAGTCTGCTTACCACATAGATACATAAATTCTCATTATGTACATGATATATGATCTGAAATATGACAAATATCTCATTCAGAGTATGAGTTCAAGCGCAGTATCAAGACTGTTGCTGGAAATGTGGTTCACATTCTCGCCTTGAACTCAGTCCACACTCTGCTGAGGCTAGAACACGAGTCTGTCGGCTGGAACCTGACTCACACACTATCAGAAACATAGTACCAGAATGTGGCTGTGAACCAGGCCCATGACCTGTCACTTTGGCTCTGTCGCTTTGGGAGATCACCGTCGCTATCAGTGCACAGCTTTGGTTCCAACTTTCCTGGAAGAGGGTCCTGCTTCACTGACTGGCATACCTCCAGTTGTGCTGACCAGATAGCATGGCTTATCATCTTAGCTGGCATGGAGTCCTACGCCCTAATCTCCAACCAGATCTTTCTCACTTCAGTCATGGTTTAGAGACTCCTGCTTTAGTGCCTGCCGCATCAGAGACAGAGCGAATCGGCCCATGAAGTTCATCTCTTACCCAGAGGCTCCTCTGTTTTCATTTCTATCAAAAAATGCCACATTGCTGTTATTCGTAAAGCCAAGCACACTTTAATGAAAATAGAATTCTAATCTATATCATCATCTATTGATAAGTGTTTATGGTTCTTAACAAAAAGCGTCTCCTTTGAATTAACATTTCCCCCTCACTTCTGACCGGATTAATCTATTTCTCCTTTTGAATCCCCTCGTACTGAATCAATGCCCTTTCCTATATTTTTCTAACTCCATTTATTCCAAAGACTTTCCCAGCTTCATGAGGGCAAGACGTATGACCCAGATGGCATAATATCTCAAACCCTACGGATGTGTTCCTCTGAGCCAGCTCTGATAATTGTTAACCCATTTCGTGTCTTTCTAAAATCCCAAACCTTTCCTTTTCAGAAACATGCCTTAGTACACCCTAAACTTAGGAAAAGTAACCATTCTAATGCTTCCACCATCGACCCATTACTCTAACTTCTCACGTCTCTAAAGTCATCGCAACTCATTTTCTCAGATGTTTCGTATCTCATTTCTTTCATTCTGGCTACCAATATGGCTTTCATGGTACTGAAAATGTGGGGCATAACCGTACCTTCCATCCTTACCTGGACTTAACATCACAAAATCCATTTCCCAGAGGATGGACAGATTGCATAGGTTCCTATCTTTTCCCCCTTTGAACAACTATTTCAAATCTAGAGAGGTTCTATTCGCCTCAGTATGGGAGCACTGCTTGCATTTCTCGAGTGACTTTTCCTACATCTTTCTATATACTAGCTTAGGATCGAGAGCCTTACGTCTCATCAAAATTTCCAGGTATCACCTCACTCCAATCATCCCTTGCTGTAGCCTTGGTTTTGCTGCTCTGTCAATGTTCTACAGGTATTGTTTTGGCCTCTTCTACCTGCATGTGTCTCCGCCACCAAGGATTAGACGTAAGACACGGTTTTGGTCGCTGCTTCACGTAGTTTCACTGTGGAGGTTGGACACAAGAGGATAGACCTTCACTCCTCGAACGGAGAAGTTCTGGAATTATTCTTTCTTTTTCGACTTTCCCTCTTCCTACAACCTGAAGACACCCAAAGAGCTCTGATTAATTTCTTTATTCTTTTTCTCATGCCCTACGTCCTTTTCCTCAGAGTCAGCCATGACTAGAACATATTTTGCCTAACACACACACACACACACACACACACACACACACACACACACACACAAAATATTCTACTGAGAACTTAGCATCAGAATGTTATTTGAAACTTGCCCCATACTATAGTGAAAGCATGATAATAGAACGTGTCTTACAACCTGACCCAGATTGTACTAAGGCTATAGACTCCAATAAGAACCAGTCTTCTTGGGACTGAACCATGACCTCTTTGGAAAAGATTTCTAATAGACTCGATTATTTTGAAAAGTGTCTTTTAATGAAATGAAGAACACTGAGAAGTCCAATAAGAACAAGATCAATATTCTATTGGGATCCAATTGACGGTAACTTTGAAGCATACAAATGGAACCGAGTTACTGGCACTGGAATTCAACTGATGGTATGCAAATATGTCTCGTAGAAAGTCATGTAGCCTGGGTGATGTTATACCCAAAACCAAAGTCTGTGGTTTGACTGAAAGAATGTCATATACTTCTATTAATCATTTGATTCGACTTCATTCAATGATCAATAAGGAACTTTAGTAAGGCTTTGTTTTGAGTGTTTCTAATGGTATAGGTAGACCTGATATAATACTTTAGCTAGATTAGATCTAATGGTATAACTGGACCTGATCTGATGGTATAGCTATACTTGCTCTAGTGGTATAGATGGACTTGATCTGATGGTGTAGCCTGACTTGATCTAATGTTATAGCTATACTTGCCCTAGTGTTATAGCTGGACCTGATCTGATGGTATAGCTTGACCTGATCTAATGGTATAGCTATATTTGCTCTAGTGGTATAACTGGACCTGATCTGATGATATAGCTATACTTGCTCTCGTGTTATAGCTGGACCTGATCTGATGGTATAGCTTGACCTGATCTAATGGTATAGCTATACTTGCTCTAATGGTATTCCTTGACCTGCTCAGATGATATAGCTAAACATAATCACATGTTATAGCTAGGCCTGATGTAATATATAGCTATAGAGCTAGGGTTGATCTACCGGTATAGCTAAACCTGATCTAAAAGTATAGCACAACTAACGTCATATGTAAAAAGATATATTTACGAGTAATTCTGATGCCCTCAATCGGGTATTCTTCGAGTAGATACGTTGTATATAGCATCAAAATAAACCATATTACTTAAAAGAGATACATGGTTACCTTTAACAGAAAACGTAACGATGATAATGGTAAACTAATATATATATGTATATATATATATATATATATATATATATATATATATATATATATATATATATATATATATATATATATAAATCAATGGTTATAAAGTAGTTCAGGTATTTTTACTGTTAGATTATGGTTAAACAGTCTTACAATTAGGATTCAGAAGTTTTCATGTCCTGATAACCATTACTCTTCTGTAACTCGAACGTTATCAGGAGTAAGTCTATGGCTGTCAAAAACATTCTAGTATTAAAGAGTGAAGGTGGAAGAGTCATACTTTGACCTGGTATAAAAGAATAAAACTACCAAGATGCTCATTTAACCCAAACTTTGACGTATCATTTTGAATCATCAGTATTACTGACGTTGTAATGTATTTAGGATTAGCATGATGGGTAGCATATAGAATGAAGATGTAAGGTGGATATGTCGTTGATAGAAATCATGAAAAAATATGTGTAGCGTGACTCATTCCTAGTTTAACAGTAACCAACAGTTGAATAAAGTAATCAGATCTAATACTTCGCATTACTTGGTCATCTAATACTTCGCATTACTTGGTTTCTCGCTCGCATCTCCTTGATATTTTGTCTAGCAGCACTTACCTCTTCAGCTCAGCCAGCAATGTTACAAGTTTATTGGTTGTGGGTCACGTCCGTAGCGCCATTCCTTTGGAGTGACAAGAGTTTATTTCGAGTTGGGATGCCTACGTCTTAAACATAGCCTTCCACTTACTTTATGGCTCTGATATCTATATCTACTCAACACTTGGTATCTGTCATTGACACGTTGGGTCATCAGGTCACACCATCAGTCCACTAACTATAGTCCTTTTCAAATGATGAATAAAGAGATGTTATCGGTAATGACGACCTTCCTCCCCTCCCCTCTCCGCTGAGGCCAAATGTTGGAGAGAAACATTGGTATCTTCCAAATATAGTTTACGGCTATATTTCTAACCACTCCTTGCCACTTCAAGGGGGAAAAAAAAAGAATACCCTGATAGCCATGTCAGAGGTGTCGAATTCACTTGCTGCAAACCTTAATAAATGATGTGAAAATATGAAATATTAAGAAATTTAAAACGCAACACAATAGATGATCATCAAAACTATTCAAAACTTTAGATAGAAATAGTGAATTGTTCCGCCTTGATGTATGATGGGCTGGAAAAATGTGAGGGTTTGTGTCTTGTGGTACTTGCTCTTCCCTCTCTCCATAAGTTGGCCTTGGCCTGATGTGTCTTCCACGTCTTTAGGAGAATTTAAGAGTCAAGTGCCAAGAGAGACCAACGGAAATGACGAAACACTGACCTCCATTTTGCACTGGAGTATAGATAGAAAAAGCAACTAAAAATAAGGGCAATAACTACCCCATTTTATTCTTTGTGCCTTAGGCGACTAGGAGGAGAGGGAACAGGAATGAAGATATCCTCTTTATGTCGAGGACTATTAGTTACCAGTAAGGAAATGCTGCTTTTGGATGTTTGAAAAGTATGATCCACACTCTCCGTCCTGCTACGTAAGGTCCTGAGGCAAACCTGATGAAGTATCTAGCCCACTTGGTCCACCTCACCTTTCACGACCTGTTCAACCAAGCTGAGGTTCAGTATGAAAACCTGTGGAGTGCCAGTCCACCTTGCCTATCTTCACTCATCCATCTGGAAACCTTTTCTGCTACTGGAAGGTCATAGGCATGAATGGCAGAGTGACTACAGAAGCAAACCCACCATAATTGGCCACCTCGCCACTTAAGGCTGGAGGTTTGAAAGCAAGATTGGTAGAGGATCTTAGGTAGCAAACTCACCCTCCATGGCTAATCCAACACACCAACTTCTCCTTGTCTTGCCACTTGAATTTCTGAGTCGAGGAAGTTATAATACCCTCAACAGCCGATTCACTACACCTGGCCCAACTTGACCACGTGAGAACTTACCCAGCCACTGGAGGTGAGGAAGCGAGAATGGTAGAATACTTGCAGTAACTAATGCACCACACATGGCCCAGCTGACGTGAATCAACACGTTCCGTATAACCATGTTATACTGACGATCACAGGGTTTTTGCGAGCTGAAAGAACGAAGCAAAATGTTTGAAACTGGTATTTATGGCATGAATGAACAAAATTCAGGTCACTTTCTTTAAAAGGCAGAACTATACATATCTGTAATGCAAGGAAGTAAGACGGAATCAAGAAAACAGAATTAGTTGGCTGTTTATAAGTCAATCTAGAGTAACTATCTCATATGCGAAAGTTTATTCGAAGTTTGTTACCGGAGGACCCATATCTTACGCTCAGAAGTTTGGGAGAAAGATGCACATTTGCTCATGATCAGAGGAAATGATTATGACATAAACTGTCTTTCTCTGCAGGGTTCTGTGGTATATGGAGGGGATGAAGATTCAGAAGTTTGAATTAAGAGCGTATTATAGAAATGGAATCATTGTGATTACTGCACGAAAAGATGGTGTACATACTAACATGAGGGATACCATTATGGGCGGCGGATAAACAAGTGAATGGAATGATAGCGCACATAGTGGAACAGAGACTTAACTTATAGGGATTTTAATTGTGCAACACCGTGTGAAGGTTAAGACACTTTGATAATTCTATTCATTCACTAAGATATCAAAAAGCATTAATAAATCAATCACATTCTAGTCTCTGTACTGTAGATGTATGCATTCTGGGGGTACAATGCAATAGGTATTGTGATGCTTTGGTTTATCGCCACGAGCGAGTTCACGACTGACAATCTTGACTTCACATCTTGGGGTGTAATGAGGGTTCGTGAGGCGTCTGGAGGGCCACACGCTCAGGGTTACCATCTGGGATCATCACAAGTAAATCCTTCATCAGTGGAACTAGACGTGGGCCAGGAGGATCCTAGATCATGTCGGTTGTTGCCAAGGTTTATGAATGAGACAGTGTCTTCAATAGGGTCGATGGCAAGTTCGAACTGTTGATGATCTGGACCACTGACTTGTTGATTGACCTCCTCGGGTGGTTTACATCTACCAGAGTCCTGTCCGCTAAGAACGCCTAGCTTCCAGCCTATTACTGACAACACGTTTTACCATTGAAATGGACGAGAAAAATTCCTTGTAGCCTTGATATACCAGGGAAACATCTGTTCGTATTATGCTTATACGCCATTATGACAAAAACAGATCGAACACGAAGCATATCTACCACTCGTCTCATCCTTCTGGCAACAGTTGCAGATCCATCATAAACGTAACCCGATATCCTGACCGACAGTCCATAACCTTCCTTAAATACATTCGTTTAGAGATATAATGTTTCAACATTTTTTTTCTCTGTGAGTTATAATAATGTGGTCTTTTTTTTTTTTTTAACTCCTGTGTATATAGTTCAAAATAAGGGACGATGCAATGTCCCACTTCAGCTGGATATGACGAACCAAACAAATGATGATGGGGTTAACAGGCTGCATCTTGCTCCGTCCTCTCTCTGTCCCTCTCTCAGTCTCTCTCTCTCTCTCTCTCTCTCTCTCTCTCTCTCTCTCTCTCTCTCTCTCTCTCTCTCTCTCTCTCTCTCTCACACACATACACACACACACACACACACACACACACACATACCTCATCTCGCAGTATCCTGACCCCACGTCTGATTTCTAGTCTCAGCTGTCGCTCAGCATCACGGGCGTGACCGTGTCAGGGCGTGTGAGGAATCAGTTCCTCCTCCTCCTGATGGGGATCACCACGAGGCGCCTGTAATGATCGTCTTCGAGTAGTCATGATCGTGTCTAGGTGTTGCTGACTGTGAGAAGATATAAAGGAGTGTCAATGTCAACGGGCGAGAGGATGGCAAGAAATATCACACCACGTCTGGGTGTCCTACTCCCAAATCTCTGATTTCTTTAAGCGATGATTGCATGTCATAAGCATTGCGCGCGTTAGCCGTCTTCTGTGGTGCTTAAACTCGCCTTAGAAAATCAATATATGATGATGTATTCCTAAGTCATTTGTTTTGTTTGGCGCTATCGTCAATGTTCTAGTCATAACTTATCCAATAAAAGATGATATGAAACAAAAAGTATCTGTTGAAGAACAGATAGAGATGATGACTGTTTTAAGTTTTTATTGAATCATAGAACGAAGTATCATAGAAATTGATCTATTCTTAAAACAATATAAAAAATGAAATATCAGTAGTCCATAAGATATTGGCCGTTCACCATTTGAGATATTGACAGTATCATATGTGTATGATTGGTAGGTCAAAAGTTACGAATGAGAAACTTGTCAACTATTTTAAATGTTGCTCTGTTGAGTCTTACAGATGAATCTTTAAACAGTTGAAGACTTGCTTTAGTATGACCAAAGAACCTTTGTCAAGCTATTTCTACAAAGGTGAGCAGATAATACGGTGCCATGACAAAGATATATCGTGAAAAGTAAATAGAAATGGACACTGGAAAAGAGAAACTATGCTGCTGAATGATATCAAAAGCAGAGATTACAAAAAACAAAAGCAAAGCCCTTTTTTTCTACATTTCCGCGACATTTTGGTTTATGGAATAAGCTAGCAGTTATTTTGCAGATCACACTAGATGTGTGAAGAATTCCAGACGACAGTTCTCATTCCGCTTGTCAAATAAAGGTATCAGCAACGAGTAATACAATACATACACAAACTATAAAATAGGAGGAAGGAGAGTTTTGGAATAAGGACAATCTCGAATTCTCTATAAGATTTTAAACTGAGGCCGATTTCTCTTGAACATTTAAGGAATTATAGGGTATGCAACTCCCATCATGGTGGTGATGACGATGGCTTGTTTGTTGATATTTTTCTAAGCACAAGATCGCTCTATGGAAAAGGCCAAGGTTACTTCTCAGATCATAGAATCATAACATATTTCGTTCACTTACAAAATGATACAAAAGAATTCAAACAGCAACAGACCACTGGGTCCTGTCGAGGTTGATTTTGATAACAGAAGATATTAGAAAATCACAGATTAGTTTCATAAAAGTTTAAGGCATACAGACAAGTCACAGAGATAAGCCTGCAAAACTGTCAGTGTGACTTGGGAGGAGCAAATGATGTAAGTCGTGGACTTGAGGCGAAATATTTATCTAGTCTATTCTTAAACGTATCCCTGATATTGTTTTCAACCACTGTAACTGGAGAGACATCCCTTAAGTTAACAATTTTACTGAAGAAAAAGTACTTCACCTCATTCGAGGTAAAGCGTTTGCCAACGAGTTTATATCCATTGTAACGAGGGAAACTAGAGGAATCAAGTCTTAAGTACATAGCTTTTAGTTCAAGATTAGCAAAAGCTTCTGATGATTTTGGATACTTGTATTAGATCGTCTCTGAACGTTCTCTTTTCTAAGCTAAATGGATTCAGATCGTTTAATCGACTCTCATAGGATTTGTTTCTTCGTCTGGGAAAGGGATTCAATCGCTCATTTCTGAAGCAATATACCTTTAACTGCACAATATAGCTAGATGCTTTTAAACATCGTGATCTGCCTGCGTCGAATGTAAACCGCCTGTAGTCATATACTACGTTTGAATTTATGGATTTTGTGACAGATGGCTTATCATTAGGTGTCAATGATATCTGGAAAACTTCAGTATCTTTCGTGAAAGGTCGCAAAAGTATCATTATTTTCCACATTAAAGTCGAGCAAACAAATACTTTTAAGCAAACAAATGACTGTAAAAAGAGTGGCTGACCATTGACCTAACTGTCCAGAGGAATAATATGTTCCATAAATCTTCTTTATTTGGTGTTTATCATTTTCCTCGTGAGTCTTTTACGACCACCTCGTCTCGTAAATCATCTTCCTGTGTGATTTATGAAAACATTAAAGTTCCTAACTGAAAATTTAGGTAAAGTGTGGCCACAGTCTGCCTGGGCGGCCCGACCCGCTCGTAACTCGCTGCTGCAACGTAGCAAATATTATAACTTAAACGGTTCACCACAGAGTTCTCAAAAGCTGGCCCCCTCTGTTGTCGTTGTAGTGGCTAGTTGAACCAATTCATCACTTGTGATAGAGTTTTGAAATGTATGATCGCCAATGGAAAGCGCCGCAAATTATTTATAAACGATTAGGCTAATGACATGATTGTCAAATACATAGAAAAGGGTAGTGTTTCTCAACAAATAAGAGATGAAGAGAAGAAAGCGTATTATAACGAATTGTCGCTTTGCCTTATCACAGGTGAACGTACTAAGTGCGGGGTCTTCAAGACTGATGTATATATATATATATATATATATATATATATATATATATATATATATATATATATATATATATATATATATTGTTCTTTTTTTTACAATGTGTCAGATATAGATATTGACAACAGTAGTGATATGGCAGTCTTTCTGTTTACTGCATTAAACAGTGGTGTAACTTTTAGGAACATAAACCAAAAATGTCTGATGTTAAAACAGCAGTCGTATCTGGTTTACAATATTCATTGCAATCCCTTTGGCTCTGAACCTCTTTCATTAGTTTCTTGATATGTGCTTGCCCTTTTGAGGGGACTGGTCAAAGCCAGTCTTCCAAAAGTTTTGTCGCCAGAATTGTTCGTGTCTTGAATTTGATGTTGGTCTTTGAAGATAATTCACTTTCATATGTGTCTGCTGTTCTACACAATGCACGAACTTTTTTAATGCTTCATACTTTGTTTAGACTGGTTCTTATAGTCACAAGAGTGTAAAAATGTCTTCATGTTGTAATAAGTATCTCATATCCAGTGATGACTGCAAATCCACATGTCTAAAGTCTAAATCTATATGTCTAAATTCTAAAATCTAAAGTATAAAGTCTGAAAAGATATGTATACATCTAAAGTCTCGAGGTCAGTGTCGAGGTCCCATTCGGGTATTCGCGAGCACTGATTCCGATCATGTTAGAGAGCACGTTATAAAATCACGAGAACACCATCTCGCTCTCGAGCACCAGGTTAAGACCCCTTGGTCTACAGCCACTTTGTGTTAACATTCAATGTCACAAAACTGTAGCTTCCTGGAGAGATAAATCCTCCTGTACAAGTGATGGGTAATTTGAGTTACGCAAACACGATTCGTTGTTTCATTTTGATATACTGTATCGCTTTCTTTTTTTCTGTTTGCATTATGATCAATTGAGCTTAAATGTTATGAACGAGTGACTGCAACAAGTTAATGTATAAGTATTGCAAAAGATTTTGTGAATGGGGATCACTATAGATCACTAATGCATTTTTCGCAGAAAGATTCCTTGAGCAACTCATCGCACTACTGTGAAATTCAAGTCAGTCTCATTAAAATGCCCTCGATTCAACACGGAGTTTCACAAGCAAAAAGGTATTACACTGCAGAGATTTGACTTGAAGAATACATCGTTAGATTACACTCGAGGCGAATATGATGTGTGTGTGTGTGTGTGTGTGTGTGTGTGTGTGTGTGTGTGTGTGAACACGACCATGATAGCTCGGTGCCCAGAAGCACCACCAGCACAGGTCCTGCAGGAACCTGTGCTGGGTACTGTCTCCTGCACCGCTGGGTGTGGTCCGCTCGGGAATGATAGATGGTTGCGAATAGACCAGCCAGTGACACTACTGAGGATATACGAGGATCGAAGTGGTTTACTTGATCTGATAACATCCAGACTCCTGTCTGCTGCTGCTTGATTGACTAAATTCGTCTATAGATGTACTTTAAGGGTATCATTTTCAAAAAAAGTGTTGAGGGAATTTTGCATGTATACCTTGCGTAAAGAAAAAAAAACGTAGGTTATCATGGGATAGGTAACGCAATACTATGAGATGGACAGTGGTATTGTAAGTATCAATAGACATCGACTGCACTAATGTGTGCTAAGATCCCTGGTGTTCCGTAAGATACACATCAGTAAGTAATGTCAACAGAATGATGTAGCTGTGTATAAGAAGGTAAGAAGCAGTTAGCTCAGTTAAAGGCCACCTAGCCGACCTGAGAGAGATGAGGGCATCCACACACACACACACACGACCCTCCCTGGCTACAGACATCACCATCACACCTCACATCTGACGAACTATAAGAGACAGTGACACACTCTACACGTCCCTCCTTCCCTGCCTGACATGATTGGTTGATAACACAGGGATATCAACATGACACACACACTGACGGCTTCACCACACTCATTCTCCACAACGTCACTGACAGAACGGGGTCTTTCCCTTCTCTATATTCCTGAACCTTATTGCCTCAAACCGGTCACCTCAGCCGACTTGTTAATGTCATCCGGTTCTTAAGCTGTGCTACAGTCATATACGCCGGATTTAGTGAAGATAAGATCTACATCTCTACGCTTGACACATAATCAACATCACTAAGTGTTGGGTACGGAAAGAAAAAAGAAAGTTGGCGAGAAATCAAGACCCTAAAGTCATCGGGATATATAGGTAATCAGACTGACTTCGTGTCATAGGAAGATTGATAAATCTAGATCTCATGTTATGGTTAGATATCTGTCGACTAACTTCATGCAGGACATAAGTTCGTTCCACGAAAACCCGTATTTCACAGATGTCCTGCAGGAATGATAATGTGGAATATTCTCAGAGAATATTCAGACCCTTCTGAAGGATTAGCGGCTAAGAATATCCAAAATATGGACTACCCAACGTTGGTGTTGCACTACGCTTGATCACTTGAAATAAACAGTGTCAGAGTGGGTCAAATTGCCTGCATCTGCTTCTCCTGCGACGCCTTACTAAACCTTCCCTTGTGTCATGGTAGACAGGATTTGTCTGTAAGAGCGAGACAACAAATAATTCAGGAATAATGCTAGTGAGATATATCATTCAGGTATGGTGCCAGCAATATATATATAACTAAAGAACGCGACGACTTCAGATATATCACAAAACCAGGATAATCGAGAGACGGGGAAATGATGTATGCCACATAACATCATTTAGTCTCTTCAACATATAACATCTAGGCAGGTGGCAGAGCAAGCGACTGCAGTCGCTTGCTCTGATTGAATAAAAAGCGACGGTCTCCACTCGTTCGTGCATGGAGATGGAAAGGCTTTGTACTCCACTGTAAAGTCTCACTCGACCCGACCAGAAGCGAAGCACAAAAACAATAGGACGTGGGCCGTTTTGGACGCTTTCTGACGTGCACCGTGTCCAGTAATATGATCCCCTGGGGAGACCTAGTCTGACAACAGGTGCTCCTGCCTGGTACACCGTCACAGTCATGCCTCACTGGTTATACGAGGGAACGGGTTAATATCTCGGGATAGAGTTCATCTAGATGTCATATATCTATACTTAAGTACACACACACACATGATCGTGGAGACTTTACAGAACTAACAATGTGTAATATAAACTAAGAAATGGAAATCGGAAGCTACGATCCAGGTCACTGTGGTGGAAGGTTTTGTGAAAATATACAGTAAAGGGATATGAACTTGGTTACGTTGAGCCCTAACAACAAAGAGAAGTCTGAGAAAAGAGGAGTATAAGTGGTCAAAATACGAAGGAGCCTCGTAATGTACTGTTGCGTAAGTATAAACGGCATATTAGCCAGCTTTAGGTATAAGAGAGCAAAAAATTAGTATAGCGAGAGATTAAGAAACAGGGTAGCTCTGAAATGCTACTTGTGAGCAAGGCAGAGGATAAGCCAGAACTTCTCCATAAATTCATCGGAGTAAATTGTCTATTAGAGAGCACCCAATTAGGATAGGGGATTCAAAGGGAAGAGTTATAATCTAAGGTCGTATGAGGAACTGAACTGAATGTTCGTGGGCATTTTCATAGTAGAAGACATTATAGCCACAACATCTGAGTGATGAAATCGGAAGTAGGTCTTGGAAAGCACTGAAGTTTGTATTTAGATATGAGCAGAATACTGACGGGTCTCAATCAATATAAAGCTCATGGGTCATGGTAAAATTTCTCCATGTGTGTTGAAGATATGTGCAGATACACTTTATAAACCCCTTGAGATGTTGTTCAAGATGTAACAAGAATAAGGTGAAGTGCCAAGGATGTATCAGAAGGCAAACGTCATATGGTCTATAGTAAAGAGGACCGGAAAGAGGGGCTGAATAATACGTTTTCATGAATAGCTATCCTCAGTGTTCTAGATCAATGTTAGGGATATCTATTGCCCGACCTCAGATGAAAATACGAGACGAATCAAGTCAACATATTGTGCAAGCAGATGACAATCAATATCCTGTCATAGTAAGTGAGGAAGATGCAAGAAACTTGGAACCATTTGAAGTGTAAAGTGAGTCCATGCTCATCCATCTTCTGACCAGTAGTCAGCATGGAGTTCATCCTTCTTTTGACCAGTAGTCACACTGGAGTTCATCCATCTTCTGACCAGTAGTCAGCATGGAGTTCATCCATCTTCTGACCAGTAGTCAGCATGGAGTTCATCCATCTTCTGACCAGTAGTCAGCATGGAGTTCATCCATCTTGTGACTAATAGTCAGCATGGAACTCATCCGTCTTTTGACCAGCAGTCAGCATGGGGCTCATCCATCATCTAACTTACAGCTGAAGTTTCTGAACTTTCCAGGATCACAAAGATGTACGATTTCCATGGGAGCGTCATGTGTGACTCTCCCATGCAGTCCCCATGACAACAGTTCTCTCATTTCTTCTCTCAGTAATATCTTGTCATATTGATAGATGATGATGCAACTTACTTATTCAACTTCACTTCTGTTGGTGAAGTTCGATACACAGATAATGTCAGAGTCATGAGAGCTAAATAAAAACAGATAATGTTAGAGTCATGAGAGAGAAATAAAAGGGGAAGAAAGATTACCATCAAATTACAAGGGAACCAAGACAGCTTCGAAATCTAGCCTGATTCATGGTTGATGAAATTTAACCCAAGTAAACGTAAAGTGATAAGGATGTGTCACAGCGAAAGAAGGCCCTGATATGAATGTTATCTGGTAGGCAATGTCAGCTGCAAGAGTCTGTGTGTGAGAGAGTCTTGGGAGTCTACATTCTTCCCTATCGAGGGAGACTGGTTAAGGAGACCAAGTGTCCATCGGAAATTATCACACTAGCACTGAAGTTCATGGTTAAAGATAACCAAGCTATTTGCATGAACAAAAGCTCAGAACTAGAATGTGCTTTTCATGCTTTGTCATAGTACCTAGAAAAGCACAAAAAAAAACTATTAGAGAAGGTCCAGAGGAGAGCTACAAAGATAACACTAGAATTAAGATAGGTGAGTTACATGGAAAGTTTAAAGGTCTTACCTCTGTGAGTTGATTTGCTTGTCTTTATAAGGTATGCATCTAATGGTAAAAATTAGTGGAATTTTGCTATTCTAGTAGTCATTGTCAACTTTTCACTGCTTCCAGCAGCTTCCCTTCCACACCATATAATCGTAAGGCCTTCCACAATGCTTCTCTATCAAATCTGTCGTGTGCTTTTCCCGGATCCGGATCCATAAATGTAATAAGCAAATCACTCTGTTTCTTTGAGAAATACACACACACACACACACACACACACACTATACAGAGAGAGAGAGAGAGAGAGAGAGAGAGAGAGAGAGAGAGAGAGAGAGAGAGAGAGAGAGAGAGAGAGAGATCCACCTGCATAAGTTACACTGCGAGAGGAAGATCACTTTCGCGAGGCTCTATCATGTGAAGTACAGTATCGTCAAAGTACCTCCACTCCAGAATTTACGTTTTCTTGCCACTGGAAGTAGCGGAGCCTTGGGCTGTTGGGACCTTTGGAAAGAGACCTGGGTAACACCAGGACGCTTTAGAAGAAATATCGAAGTAATCATAGATAAGTACGGTAGAAAAAGTATGTTTTCGAAACAGTTGGTATTGTCACAAATCAAAATGGCATTAGTTGACCACAACTGTTTTCGAGTAACATCTTTAACCAATTATGCGACTTATATCTGGCGGTCTTATTTGTACAGCCCATAGAAATTTGGAAAGGATATAAGACTCCCCATTCTTTACGTAGTGGATAAAGGGATATCATTCTATGTAGATTTATTGTAAATAAATCATAGATAAAAGTAAAATCATTCTTTGGGAGTAGATAATTATATATATATATATATATATATATATATATATATATATATATATATATATATATATATATATATATATATATATATATATATATAATCCGTTAAGGCAGAAAAAGCCCGAGAATCATGGAAAATGATTTTAATACATTCAAATCCGAAACGTTATAAAAATAAGATCTATTGAACAGATCAGAAAAGCACTTGCCTGGGACGTTGTCTTCCTCTATCCCTTCCAACAGCTCCTTAGCATTTCAGGTGTGTCGTTGTCTTAATGCCGATCCCTGCTGGAAGCCGCGGATGTTATTGCTCATCGCTCGCATCTATTTTCTGAATGAGACAGAAGGAAAAAGAATATATCGATCCTAAATCGCTAGGTCTAAAACCTCCTGCCCCGCTGCTAGTGCTTAGCCCATCACAGTATGTTGAGATATTGCACAATTGTTTATGTGAGTGAGGTGCCGCTCGTGCCTCATCCGTGGGTGGACATGACAGTGTACCAGCCCTTCCGATAAATGAACCTGGCCTGCTTCCGTGAGTGGCCTCCGTGTCTTATTTTGCGTGTGTGTGTGTGTGTGAGTGTGTGTGTGATTAGGTAGAGAGGAGAGGGTGATGCGCCAGAGGTGTGCGATGTCACTATGGCTCCTTGATCTCTTAATGGCTGTAGTGGCCAAAGAAAGGTAAACACAAGAATTTGACGTCTTAGTACATAATCTGGTGAACAGATGCGATCGCTCTGGCGCAGTGTAACCTGGTGAACAGATACGGTCGCTTTGGCGCAGTATAATCTCGTGAACAAGTAATGTTAAACAGAAATAGATATACAAGAGACAGAAAGTCATATATTGTCTGCCTGGCAGGTGGATTCATTGAAAAACTAATTACTTGTCCAGTTACCGGTATACATGGGAGAAACGCCTTCCTGGTGAAGACAGACTAATAAGGTGTAAGGTCGGTCGAGACGCCCTTGAGAATGAGTAAAGAAAAAAAAAATTGGTTTGTGAAATATTATGAACTTAAGAGATGATTTTACTTCAGCCCTTCCTTCCCCCCAAGAGGACAAAAACTGACCAAGAGAAGTTATGATACTTGGAACTAAACATTAAGAGACACGTACGTTATGACCTTTATCCAGCCATGGGTTACAGTACAATTAATGTACACCATGTGTGAACTTTTGTAAATATTTTTCCAACATGTTAAATCTTTGACGTGATCGGTTGGTTAAGAACAGGGTCAGGTCGGGAAAGGTCAGCTGGTGATTGGCTTTTGTGTCGTTTCTTCTTCCTAACTCTGACTAAAATAGTAACGTAAACTTGACTAAACAAAAAAAGTTTTGTTTATGACATGTAATTAAACACATGTCAAGCAGAGAGGCAATGCTTTTGAAAAAGTCGATCTATTGCAGGTTTGTCATTGTGTACAAATACAAACAAGTTGTCATATTCTACGATTAATGTAAAATTTTATAAAGTGAATATCGTTTCCTTAAACATTAATGTCAGGCAATCCCCTCAAGAGTATATATATATACATATATATATATATATATATATATATATATATATATATATATATATATATATATATTATATATATATATATATATATATATATATTTATATATATATATATATATATATATATTTTTTTTTTTTTTTCAAACTATTCGCCATTTCCCGCGTTAGCGAGGTAGCGTTAAGAACTGAGGACTGGGCCATTGAGGGAATATCCTCACCTGGCCCCCTTCTCTGTTCCCTCTTTTGGAAAATTAAAAAAAATTGAGAGGGGAGGATTTCCAGCCCCCCGCTCCCTCACCTTTTAGTCGCCTTCTACGACACGCAGGGGATACGTGGGAAGTATTCTTTCTCCCCTATCCCCAGGGAAAAAATATATATATATATATATATATATATATATATATATATATATATATATATATATATATATATGAAAGGATTGGAATGCATTTTTCATAAATGAAATTTATTTCTTTTGTACATACTGAAGTCAAATAAGTGAAAAGATAAACGAATACTTGATCGGGCGTAAGAGCACCATTCTATACCATATCTTCACGACAAATGAGAATAAACTAACAAGAATTCTATCCACTTCATCCGCGATACACACTCGTTACACTGATCGCCTGCCAAGGATTCGAAAATCTTAGGAGTCTCTGAAACCAAATTCCAAGTTGAAATACTGTGTAGGCAATACAATAATGCTTTCAAAATTACGAGGAGTGCATTGTACCATGAAACAACAGACCAGCGATTTTTCATACGTGTGAGCATTATTGACACGGTCCGTGTCAACACCTTCAGCCGTGTAATTTAGTACTGATCGAGGTGATCTCGAGATGGTTATCAGATATAACAGTCAGTGATAACATACCAGTGTGTGATGGACGACGACCAGACAGACGCCTCAGTGGTGTCTACGGGGATGAATGAAGTCTATTGAAATGGTGCATCCAAGCAAGGCCAGCAGTGTAGTTAAATGAAATACGAACATATGATCTACCATGAAGGGAAGTCTTCCTCGTGGATTCATAGTAGAGGCAGGTATCTGAGTTGCCCTTAGGGTGAGGTTTCTCTTCACTTCGTAACCCCGACACATATCGCAGCCGAACCTGAGTGACCTGCCCGTGACCCTAACTGCTCTGTCTGTATTTTTTCGACGGTGTTCAACACAAATTTTCATTCAGTTATGATTGCACACACACACACACGCACACACACACACACACACACACACACACACACACACACACATGCTTAGATTAGGGTGTGTGTGTGTGTATGTGTGTGTGTGTGTGCATTCAAAATCAAGAGTAAATAAATGGTACATACATGCAAGGTTAAGAGAGGAAGCAACGCAAGCGTAAAACTTTCTTCCAGTAACACGCAAATAATTCTCTCTCTCTCTCTCTCTCTCTCTCTCTCTCTCTCTCTCTCTCTCTCTCTCTCTCTCTCTCTCTCAGCTCGTAGCTGCGGTACTTCCAGTAGCAGGGAAATGTTGACTATTTTAGATTAACAAGTTTACTGATGAGACTGCACTCTCAGTGATAAAGCCTGTAGTGAAACCTGAAGCAGGCGGAGTCCGGAGACACACACACACACACACACACACACACACACACACACACACGTATATATATATATATATATATATATATATATATATATATATATATATATATATATATATCTTTTCTATATCTATGATTACCCGAGAACCAATTTCTATGAAAGCGTCCTAATGTTGCCTGTTTCAATACGCTTCTGCAGCCCAAGGTTGCTCTCTTCACATATTCCCTAGATCAGCTGTTTCTTTGCAAAATGTAGTGAGGATTCAATTGTGTAGGCTTGGTCATAGGCAATGAATGTCTTGTGTACAGAACTACTTGGTTTACACACAGCACCCCCTTCAAACCTGAGCCACTGCCAGACGCAGTAGCTGCTCGTTTCTTTCGCCTTTCAAGACCTTCTCATCCCCTGCACTTCTCAAGAGGCTCGTGCTGTTTCCTGGTCTTGCCATCCACCATATTTCTCGACATTCTTATAGATGACTGATGGAACGAACGCGTTAGTACCATGGCTATGAAAACTTTCCACAGTAGAACTGAGAAATGCCAGTAAAGCCTTCGTGCTCTTTAAACGAAATTGGGCATCACTCACTTTTTTGGGGGGGGGTAAACTAGTTAGAAGAGAAAATGTAGCTTTGTTCTCGACCTTTCTCACATGAGCAACAATGATGCTCGATTGAGCATATTGTGGAGAATGACGTATTTCGATTCAGTGTGATTCAGAGATTTCAATAGAGTTCAATGATTATATACGCAATGACTCATGTGTGAAGTTGCATTTGATAGCCTTTTCTTTGCAACTGGTGGTCTCATCATACCGGTTTCTCTTACATGATATATGGTGCACACATTTGAGATCTTAGAGAGAGAGAGAGAGAGAGAGAGAGAGAGAGAGAGAGAGAGAGAGAGAGAGAGAGAGACTCTGACTCTTACATGGACAGTGCAGTCATAGCTACTGTAATCATAATTGGTAATTGTTATCATTTTCACAAGA
This sequence comes from Panulirus ornatus, assembly GCF_036320965.1. Taxonomy (NCBI): domain Eukaryota; kingdom Metazoa; phylum Arthropoda; class Malacostraca; order Decapoda; family Palinuridae; genus Panulirus; species Panulirus ornatus. Next base: position 26,726,021 of record NC_092241.1, read on the forward strand.
TTTTTCTTTTCTTTCAACTAAGCTTTTTTTTCCAGATTCTATACTGATTATGTTAATTATCTTATTTTATCAACATATAATGTACGTTTCAATGTGAAATTTCAACCATTTTGGTTATCTTCCTTGAATAATCCCTTTATCATTATCACAACAACAATACTATTCATTATCATATACGCACACTTAGAAACATTCCATCTCACCCACGACAGTTAAACATAGTCTGAGGTCCTTCGTATATGATGGAGAAGACAGCGTCAGAATATACCATGAAGATAGTTGTATACAACTTCATATGCGAATCGTTTTCTATGTATTGTTTTGTGTAATCGTGATCGACGTGGTGCAGGCAAGACATACCCTAAGAAAGGCCATAACGGGTGAAAGAAAAAGGAAAAAGGAAAGGAAGTAGGAACGGATAAGGGCTCTCAAGGTGTTTGTAGACTTGACTCTTTAAGAAAGAAAGGTTATATGAAGAGGGAGAGACAAAAGAAGATATAGAATTCCTCAGCTTAACTGTTCGAGGATCGGAGGTATTCTAAGAGCCTATCCTTGAATTCCATCTAAAATATATGAATCAGCCTGTGACATTTAACCGAACCACATCAGTCTCCACAACGTAGCGAGTTTAAGTTTCTGTCCTGTTTCGTTCCAGTGGTCTATCTGTCCTGTTTCGTTCCAGTGGTCTATCTGTCCTGTTTCGTTCCAGTGGTCTATCTGTCCTGTTTCGTTCCAGTGGTCTATCTGTCCTGTTTCGTTCCAGTGGTCTATCTGTCCTGTTTCGTTCCAGTGGTCTATCTGTCCTGTTTCGTTCCAGTGGTCTAACAGCGTGTCTATCCCGTAGACAGTCATTCGAGTAATGGTGCATCACGGGTCATGAACGTCATCATGTTTCATGAACGCGTCCAAGTTACAGCTACTAGCAAAATTCCAGTATCGTGAATCAACCATCAATATAGGTACACATTAAACACGTCCATCAGCACCACAGGTGTTGACGGTACATTTTCGTATTTTCGTTTTAATCCATAGCAACGAGGAAAATACCATCAGATGAAAAAGTAGTTATATTTTGCATATCTATAGCCGGAACGTACACAAAAAAAAGGTTCCCTCACTAAGCAGATGCCTTTGAGGCTGTATAAATGACCATTCTCGTCAGGGCGGAGCATCACATACAGCTGCATGCTCTGTATAATTAATCTCACTCCTCACTGTCTGGCCCACTTGGTGGTGCCTGGAGGGTCGCTGTGGCTTGATAGCATCGCTGAATGGCGAGTGGGAATTAGCGGAGGGCGTGAATATCTTTACCGACGATGTTGTGGCCCTCACATGGCGCTGAGTCCTGCTGTGTGTTAGTAGGTCCTATTGTGTGGTGGATAGTCTTGCCGTGTTGAAGGTGGGTCGAAGTGTGTGGTGGTAGAATCTTGTTGTATGATGGTTATGCGAGGTTAGTTCCTGCTGCGTGGTGGTGGTGGTGAGCAGTATTCTGCGGTGATGGATCATATTGCTTCGAGCAAAGTCCTACTGCAGGTGTAGCGGCCTTGGAGGAATTTACACTGTACATATATTTCCTATCTAGTGGTGGTGGTACGTCTTATTACTCAGTGGTTGTTTGTTTCACAAATAAAAATAGGTTTCTGTAAATTGATGTTATGGGTCTCATTGTGAGTTCATGTATCTTACTGTGTACTGTTGGTTCCCGTTCTTGTGAATGGAGGTTCTCTTGCGAGGTGGTTAGTCCTATAACGCAATAGTGAGTTGTTCCGTGTGTTGAAGGGTAAGAGCAGCTAATGATAGGTTCATAACCCTTTGACGAGAGGGGATATGTTACTATACAGTGGTGAGTCAGAACGTATGGTAGTGAGTCCAATTGTGTGGTAGTATATACCATTCATTTGATGAACCCCACAATGTGAAGGTGGATCTTACTCCATGTGATGAGTGCTCTTGCTGCGTGCTAGTTTGTGGGGTGTTAATGTGTAATGTTGAAGCTTACTGTGTCAGGAGAGATCTCACTCTGTCCAGATGGAAGAATTGTTGCTTCATTTTAGGTTTTACTGTATAGCGACGTGTCTTGCATTTACTATGAAGGTTTCTTTGGGTGTTGTTGGATCATTCTCTTAGGTTTGTGGGTCCTAGACGTTGTCGGATCTTACTGATGAAGGATGATGATGATGATAGATGCAACAGTGAAAGAGTGAATTCTAGTATGTGGAGGGTTATTATGTGATGATGGATCTTCCTGTGTGATGAGTGGTCTACAAGGTGATATGTGAGAGGGATCTTGCTATGTTGGGATGAATCATTACTAACAGAAATGAGTTCTACTGAGCAGTGATGGGTCCTCCTGTATGAACGTGCTGAGAGGACTTGCTGAATGTTAATGTAGTTTGTAATGTAGTTGTTATCGACTGGTGTTAATCCCTACTTTGTTGTGGTTATGATGGCTACTACTGTGCTGTGATTTATTTATATAATGGTGAGATATATACAGTATCACGTAGAGTTGTGATGTGTCTTATTTCACTGTAGTAGACCGTAATGTATGTTGAGAATCTTGCCTTGCTGTAGTCGGTCCCGCTGTGTAGCGGTGGTAGTTCCTGCTGCACATTGGTGAGTTCAAAAGTGTACTGAGAAGGAGGAGGAGGAGGAGGAGGAGGATCATCTTACGTCATCGTGGTAACAGCTTCAACACCTCTATGATGTGGGTCCATCTGTGTGGTGGTGAGTGTTAACATGAGGGGAAGGTGAATCTTGCTGTTCTGTGGTGGGCTCCACTGTGTGGTGTAGGACCGTCCTTTGAGATGGTGGGTTCTATTGTGTCGTGGAGAGTCACACTGTGTGGTTCGGAATTCCATTGCATACTTCCAAAATATGTCCTATGAGGATGCTTTCTCCCATGGAGAAGCAGGTATTATCGTGTGACTGTATCTTGCTGAGTAGTGGTACAGAGGGATTTTACATCGCATCCTTACTGTGGTGATGATTCTTATCATTTGGTGGTGGTGGTTCCTCCTATTTCGTAGCAGGAGAAGCTCGTCTTTGCTCGTTCATTTTAATGTAGTGGTGGAGAGGGTGGTGGTTGTGTGATGATCCTAAGGCGTGGCGGTGGTGAGTGCTGCTGAGTGGATGTAGGACCTGATGTGTTATGGTTGGTCCTACCGTGTGTTAGGAGGTAGTGATGTGTCTTACCGTATGATTTTGTGGTCGTGCTAGTTCCTATTTTTTGTGGTTATTGTTTTACGTTCTTTTTTGTGAAGATAGTATGACTGTGTTGTATGGTGTTGGTTGTTGTGATGGTGTATGATGTTGTACGACGTGTGTTTCTATGGTGACGGTATGGTGTCTGTTGTACCATGCCTATTGTTGTAGTGGTGTATGGTTGTCTTGTAAGGTTGTGGTTGTTTTAGTATTATTGTGTGGTGTTGGTTGTTATTGTGGTGGTGGTACGAACGTGTTGTAAGGTGCTTGTTTTTATTCAGTCGTGGCATGGTTGTGTTGTAAGGTAATGATTGTTATAATAGTATTAGAGTTGTGTTGAACACTACTGGTTATTGTTGTGATGGCACAGTTATGTTTTGAATTATAAAAAAAACGTCTCTTTGGATGATAATGAAACAGTGAAGCAGTGTGTTTTCTATCCAATATTGGTAAACAAAAATGACGTTCACACTTGGACAAAGCCGAGCTGGAAGAAGTAATACAAGAGACTCTTAAAGTCACCAGAATGATCAAGTTCCTAGACTATTGCGGCCAATCTCATACTGCGTGACCAGACTCCCGAGCAGACTCGCATGCAGCCAGCTTCCCTTATGGAAATAATGATATTTTCCTGACATGATGTTTGCTGCTGACAGATGGAAGAAATATCATTCCCATAAATCATTTTTTCCATGACGTATGACAGACACAACTCTAACCAAATACAGCAGCGAGAACCCCACGGGTTTTATCATTAAATCTTTCGTAGTCTTCATTTGGCAACAAATGAATGAAATTATATGATCACGAGCGTGAAAATAGCTTTAGTTCAAAGGGAAGCACACAAGAGGGTAGTGGAATCAGGGAGGGTTAATGTAGAGATTCTAAAACATTTATTGATGTGCTTAAGTAAAATGTGTATGTATAATTGTGTGAGTGTGTTTGTATGTGCGCCTGTATGTTTGTGTGTGTGTGTGTGTGCGTCGTGGGAAGAGCGTGCAGAGGAGGGATAGAGTATGGAAAAAAAAAAGGGAAATAAACCAAGTACTAGAAGAGGGAGAGAAGGTCATTTCAGGAAAGAGTGGGAAATGTAGGGGAATATGGCAATTATGAAGGTAAGGAAACAATATAAAGAAGACCAGGTTAAGATAAGAGAAACAGAAGTAGTGTGTGGAGAAGAGAGGGAGTTCTAGTTACAGGAACAGAGAGAAAGAGAGTGAAAGAAATGATAGAGGGAGAAGGAGATGATTATTACTAGCAAAGGAAAGGGGGATAGAGAATATGAGGGGTGAGTAGGAGGGTAATGAGGTAGTAAGGAAAGAGACGTGAGTGAAGAGACTGTGAGGGAGGTGTGAATGAGAGAGATGGTCAGGGAGAAGCAGGAGGTGACGATCACCAAGAGAACAACTCCCGTAATATCTGTCATACTTTAGAACGAATTACGTGGGCAACATCGCAGTGGGGAGAAGAGCCTTTGTATGCAGACCGGTAGTGAGAACGTCCTATGTAATCACCATCATCTCAGGCAATGTTAACGAGCAGTATGTGACAGTGTGAATACTGGAGATCTTTATCTAATCATCTTTTATCTCATCTCAACACTCTTGCTATACGCAAAAATGAAAAATACGAGCTCCATGATAAATATGGATTGCAATATGGATTGCAATCTCTTTGCCATATCACTTAACCAAAGATACATATACTGTTATCCTCGCCCATTCATACTTGTCTACAGTATATTTATACCAATAAAACCTTTGCTAACCAACGGACATATTGCAATATCACTGATGATAACTATTTGCTTATCATGTGTTGATGTATCGCCAAACATGGCTCAGGTGTTTCTTAGTGCCGGGCAGAACATTTGATATTTTCTTGACAAATTGTATCAGATTAGTTTCTTCACCTTCGAGAGATTTAACAGATATACATCATTAATTTCTTGCCTGACAATCTTGAAAACATAATATGATCGCTTAGAAGCTCAGGTTAGTGACTACTGCCCTTTTACCTTTCAACCTTCCAACCAAGTCTCAGATTATATAGCTTCGTGATACAGATCCCAGACGTCCAGCACACAACCTCAGGTACGATAACTTTGACCCTTTGCTCTCTCCCTCCCACCACAGTCTCAGGTATATTGTTTTCTGCAGAATGCTCTCATTCTCCAAGAGAAATCTTGTGATGTAATGACTTCTATCTACAACCTCGTCACTCCTGCTTGTAGATTTCAGTTCCCTATACGGAACTAACACTGTAATTTCATTTGTCCATAGATCCCTTTCCTCTAATAGTTTCAAAACCTGCAAATATAAAGTAATTCTGCAGAACCTTTCAGTACCTTCTCAGCTATATGAAGGACTCGTAACCGCATCTCATATCCTCTTTATACTCACGTCTCCACATACTTTCAACGTTCAAACCCTCATATATCCTCTGGAGGACCATAAGTTGTTCCTTGTTCGTGCTAATCATACTATAAAACCCAGCAAGCTGTATCGTCGTTCACCGCCAACGAGTCTCCCTCCTTACACAACGTAAAGACTTTACAAGAGGAATTACCAGATGCACCGTACAGAAACTGTCAGTAATGTGAAGGACTAAAGCCTTCATCAACGGTTGTATGTAAAAAGGTCCTCCTGCATATAAGCATAGTAATGTACATCTTCTATACTTCCCAGACGTAGATCGTGTGCAGAAGAAATAATAACCAAGTTGTTTCAGTGGAGGAAAAGTTGACGAGAGAGAGAGAGACACCCCGTGACCCCTGAGCTGCTTGCAGGATGTTGTTGCATTTGGTTGAGTGCTGGTTGCCTTTGGGTGCTGGTGTTGGCCTCGCTTTCTGTGAGTCTTATTGAGACTTTTCTTAGAGCCAGGGTTCGCAAGGATCCTTGCCAATTAGTCATTTTCATTGTCTAGTAAATAATGATTATTTCCCACTCGAAATTAAATCAGCCAACAAGCTGGGGTTAGAGTTAGATCAAAAGCCGATTTGGTAAAGGTTTATTCTTGCCTGGTTGTGTGTGCGGAGGTGACTATGGCAAAGGTAGTGACGGAAACGATTGAAGCAAAAATTACAGCCGTGATAATAAAGGATTAAGTTATTTCCAGATTATGAGGAGAACGTCATTACCAAATCGTTCAATGTCTTCTCAGGTATTTTTTTTTTTCTAGTACCTGTTTAGCGTCCACACAGCGTGAATCCCCTTGTTATTTGACAGAAGTTGATTCGCTCGTTAGAATGGCATCGTATCTTTAACCCATCAAGTTCATCCTTTCTGTCGGCAAACTTAAATGCGCCTAATTCCTTTAAGCAACTCAAGATCTCATGGACCAGCAAGTTTGATGATGGTTTATCATAACCTGGTCAACTATGGAGCTCGACGAAATAAACTAGTTCTTGGTTGGCGTAGGTTTCGCAATGCTCAGAGTAACTATATCCATGAGTGGTCCTTTACCCTGTCAGTTCTAAGGTGAGCGAAAAGGAAATTTTATTAGATGTTTTCCCGCCTTATCCCTATGGACGTGAGAGAGAGAGAGAGAGAGAGAGAGAGAGAGAGAGAGAGAGAGAGAGAGAGAGAGAGAGAGAGAGAGAGAGAGAGAGAGAGGGTTATTTCCAGCACGTCGTAGATTGTGGCTAAGATGAGGGACTGGAAACCCTCTCCATATCCATTATCTTTTTCTGTAAGTACTTAGTTAGGACAAGAAAACAGGAGGATATTCCTTGAAGGCTTAGCAGCCGTCTGTTCTAGAAGCTACCTCAATGGGGCGAGAAAACTGAGCGGGTTGAAAGCTAAAATGCTAATAAGATCGGCGAAAAAAACATAACAACCCTGAAATGCTAGGTGGGTGTGTACCACAGGTATGCTTAACTGATTCTAATTGCATATAACTTGAAGACAGATTTACAGCTCTCTGCGCCAGTGAGTTTTTGACGAGTATTTTGCATTATAAGCACGTCATTCAAGACACGTTAATGATAAATGACGTTGATATTATTCCACACTAACGATGTTGATTTAGCACCTTTGGAGATCAGGCTACCCTCTGAGGTTAAGAGCCATCACACGAGCGACGTGTAGATCAGAGCCAAAGGCAGGTGTATATATATATATATATATATATATATATATATATATATATATATATATATATATATATATATATATATTGTTTCCCATTTTTTAGAAAGTTAAAAAAAAGAGCAGTGTGGTTTCAGAAGTGGTATAGGATGTGTGGATCAGGTGTTTGCTTTGAAGAATGTATGTGAGAAATACTTAGAAAAGCAAATGGATTTGTATATAGCATTTATGGATCTGGAGAAGGCATATGATAGAGTTGATAGAGATGCTCTGTGGAAGGTATTAAGAATATATGGTGTGGGAGGCAAGTTGTTAGAAGCAGTGAAAAGTTTTTATCGAGGATGTAAGGCATGTGTACGTGTAGGAAGAGAGGAAAGTGATTGGTTCTCAGTGAATGTAGGTTTGCGGCAGGGGTGTGTGATGTCTCCATGGTTGTTTAATTTGTTTATGGATGGGGTTGTTAGGGAGGTAAATGCAAGAGTCCTGGAAAGAGGGGCAAGTATGAAGTCTGTTGGGGATGAGAGAGCTTGGGAAGTGAGTCAGTTGTTGTTCGCTGATGATACAGCGCTGGTGGCTGATTCATGTGAGAAACTGCAGAAGCTGGTGACTGAGTTTGGTAAAGTGTGTGAAAGAAGAAAGTTAAGAGTAAATGTGAATAAGAGCAAGGTTATTAGGTACAGTAGGGTTGAGGGTCAAGTCAATTGGGAGGTGAGTTTGAATGGAGAAAAACTGGAGGAAGTGAAGTGTTTTAGATATCTGGGAGTGGATCTGTCAGCGGATGGAACCATGGAAGCGGAAGTGGATCATAGGGTGGGGGAGGGGGCGAAAATTCTGGGAGCCTTGAAGAATGTGTGGAAGTCGAGAACATTATCTCGGAAAGCAAAAATGGGTATGTTTGAAGGAATAGTGGTTCCAACAATGTTGTATGGTTGCGAGGCGTGGGCTATGGATAGAGTTGTGCGCAGGAGGATGGATGTGCTGGAAATGAGATGTTTGAGGACAATGTGTGGTGTGAGGTGGTTTGATCGAGTAAGTAACGTAAGGGTAAGAGAGATGTGTGGAAATGAAAAGAGCGTGGTTGAGAGAGCAGAAGAGGGTGTTTTGAAATGGTTTGGGCACATGGAGAGAATGAGTGACGAAAGATTGACCGAGAGGATATATGTGTCGGAGGTGGAGGGAACGAGGAGAAGAGGGAGACCAAATTGGAGGAGGAAAGATGGAGTGAAAAAGATTTTGTGTGATCGGGGCCTGAACATGCAGGAGGGTGAAAGGAGGGCAAGGAATAGAGTGAATTGGAGCGATGTGGTATACCGGGGTTGACGTGCTGTCAGTGGATTGAATCAAGGCATGTGAAGCGTCTGGGATAAAAACCATGGAAAGCTGTGTAGGTAGGTATATTTGCGTGTGTGGACGTATGTACATACATGTGTATGGGGGTGGGTTGGGCCATTTCTTTCGTCTGTTTCCTTGCGCTACCTCGCAAACGCGGGAGACAACGACAAAGCAAAAAAAAAAAATATATATATATATATATATATATATATATATATATATATATATATATATATATATATATATATATATATGTACTCCTAAGAGTCCATGGGGAAAATGAAACACGATAAGTTCCCAAGTACACTTTCGTGTACTAATCCCATCATCAGGGAAGACGCAAGAGAGAAATATAACAGTCAGTTGATATACAACGAAGAGACGTAGCTAGGACGCCATTTGGTAAACATATATATATATATATATATATATATATATATATATATATATATATATATATATATATATATATATATATATATGTATATATATATATATATATATATATATATATATATATATATATATATATATATATATATATTTATAGATATATATTTATAGATAGGGAAGCATCACAATTAAGCGCGTGATCAAGTATATTCCTATGAGTCCACGGGTAATATGAAACACGATAAGTTCCCAAGTGCACTTTCGTGTAACAATCACATCATCAGGGGAGATACAAGTCACTTGTTTACCAAACGGCGTCCTAGCTACGTCTCTTTGTTGTATATCAACTGACTTATATTTCTTTCTTGTATCTCCCCTGATGATGTGATTATTACACGAAAGTGCACTTGGGAACTTATCGTGTTTCATTTCCCCGTGGACTCATGGGAATATACTTGATCTCGCGCTAAATTGTGATGCTTCTCTCTCTCTCTCTCTCTCTCTCTCTCTCTCTCTCTCTCTCTATATATATATATATATATATATATATATATATATATATATATATATATATATATATATACATACATATATATATATATATATATATATATATATATATATATATATATATATATATATATATATATATATATATATATATATATATATGTTTATGGATGGGGTTGTTAGGGAGGTGAATGCAAGAGTTTTGGAAAGAGGGGCAAGTATGAACTCTGTTGGGGATGAGACAGCTTGGGAAGTGAGTCAGTTGTTGTTCGCTGGTGATACAGGGCTGGTGGCTGATTCATGTGAGAAACTGCAGAAGCTGGTGACTGAGTTTGGTAAAGTGTGTGAAAGAAGAAAGTTAAGAGTAACGTAAGGGTGAGAGAGATGTGTAGAAATAAAAAGAGCGTGGTTGAGAGAGCAGAAGAGGGTGTTTTGAAATGGTTTGGGCACATGGAGAGAATGAGTGAGGAAAGATTGACCAAGAGGATATATGTGTCGGAGGTGGAGGGAACGAGAAGTGGGAGACCAAATTGGAGGTGGAAAGATGGAGTGAAAAAGATTTTGTGTGATCGGGGCCTGAACATGCAGGAGGGTGAAAGGAGGGCAAGGAATAGAGTGAATTGGATCGATGTGGTATACCGGGGTTGACGTGCTGTCAGTGGATTGAATCAGGGCATGTGAAGAGTCTGGGGTAAACCATGGAAAGCTGTGTAGGTATGTATATTTGCGTGTGTGGACGTATGTATATACATGTGTATGGGGGTGGGTTGGGCCATTTCTTTCGTCTGTTTCCTTGCGCTACCTCGCAAACGCGGGAGACATCGACAAAGCAAAAAAAAAAAAAAAAGAAAAACAAAAATATATATATATATATATATATATATATATATATATATATATATATATATATATATATATATATATATATATATAATTCCTTAAAATCTAATGGGTCTGTAATCTATTTGAGATAGCATAATCTTGTCAAATTACGTAACCTTGCTGCCCGTCCATTCCACTCACATTCTAATAATAACAATTGCTTCAGTGGAACTGTAGTGCGGCAGAAATTGAATATAAAGAAAACGGATGGAAATATAAGAGTAATCAGAAGGAAACGAAGTGACAATAGGGTAAATATGAAGGGAAGAAAAGCGAGGAAAATAGTATTAAGACAGAAAAGAAGGGAGAAAATGTAATACTATATAAGAGAAATGAAAGAACGATAGGAAACGAGCCAAGAGATAGATAAGAGGAAAATAAGAAAATGATGAATGGAAAACGGTCTCATCAAGAGAGATAACATGATGCTCCTTGTTTTAAAATAAAAGCCAGGATAGTTAGATAAGAGAGGTAACAGTAAGATTTGACCCGATCTTCGCCCAAGTATTTTCTGCAAAGATGATGGATTGCATTCCAGCTCACGCGCGTTTAAGAATTTCCAGATGGATATTACAGCCTCTCCATTGAATTATTCGTGGAAGCTCTCAGTCTTTACAGTCGGGTGAGTCCGATTTGATCTTTAACCTCTGAACAGAATGTATCACCTTCAGTTTTCCGTCTTGGTCTTCAAGAACGAAGTAGGAAACGCTGTAGGGATGATGATGATGATGATGATGATGATGCAAATAATATTCTGTAATAGAATTAATTGCTGTGGGTTGGATCTGGATCTATTCTCTACCTCATAACCATCCATTTTTAAGGATAATGGCCGTGGTAGATCGGCTTAAGTGACACTAGCATAGAAGGAATATTGAAAGAATCAAAGAGAGCTAGAGAGAGTATGGCAGGAAAGAAAGATAGACAAATTCAAAGAAAGAGAAAAGGGAGAGAGAGAGAGAGAGAGAGAGAGAGAGAGAGAGAGAGAGAGAGAGAAATCTGAAGATAGTGTGTTTATGTGCGTTTGTGTGTGTGTGTGTGTGTGTGTGTGTGTGTGTGTGTGTGTGTGTAATGTTTATTGTCTATTTACATATAACTATTAATGTTCGGGTACGGACTTCTATACACATAGGCCCCCATCTCTTGATTTTTCTCTTCTCAAAACAAATCTTTAAACTTATGTACAGATACTTTCCACATTCCTGATATCATGGCTCATTTTTTTTCTATTCATCCACCACTTGTATGCCATAAACTTGCTTCTTAACATGTTTCCTAACGAGATCCTTACTTAATATCATGCTGTGTCCGCTGGGTAGTTCTATCCTTGCATCTTTCTAGGAACTGTTCATTGTCTGCGTCAATAAGATGGCTTAAAGACTTAACACGTGAACCCTTACTCTCCTCTTCTCCATGAGTGATAAACTTCACGCCTTTAACCCTCTCCTTAACCTCGTCTCTCTTAATTTTGGTACTTCTGGACCTTCTCTATGTATTCTTTTTTTCATAATGCGGTGATCAGACTTGAGAGACATGCTCTAGTTTTAGCTTAACGTAGTTATATGCACAGCTTGTCTCTATCACTCTGTTCAGGTAGAGTTCTAGTGACAGGTTAGGGATAATGATAACTTCAAAGTCCCTCTCATCCACAGATGCCTGCGACTTATATCCTGCTAGATATCATTCATATAGAGGACTTCTTTAAAGCTAATTACTTTATTTTTACTCGATTTGCACTTCATTGACCATGTATCAGACTTACTTTGAAGTATATGTGTGTCCTCTTGTGCGCTGAAGCAATCCCTCTCACGTTTTACTTCCGTCATAAACTTAGCGCCATCCGCAAGCACATTCCAGTGGGAGTCCAATCCTTTTGGCAAATCATTCACATAGTTCAAGAAGAGCAATGGTCCCAGAATAGAATCTTGCGGCACGCCACTGCTGACCTCAATCCTTTCCAAGAAGGCTTCTCTAACGTGCGTTCCTTGTTCCCTTTCACTAAAATAATCTATCCATCATATAGCTTCCCCCTTATTGCCGCTTGGAGATCCAACCTCCTTTATCGTTCAGATCTATATATTCTGTGGAAGTCCAGAACAGAAGATCCACCCAGCCTTCTCCTCTGTCTTAAATGGAGCTCATTCTACCGTAGAAACCTGAGGTTCGTTACACATGACCTCCTCGACCAGAAACTGTAGTGGCTGCTACTTGGGTAGTTGCTCCTCTGATAGAAATCATTTATCTGTTTTCTGAGAATCTTTTTCCAGTACCTTACAGGCCACATTTGTCTGGGAGACAGATTAACAAATCAGTGCATCCTCCTGTCGTCTTTAATCGTCGACAGATATGACGTTTGCCTTCTTCCACTCCCTTGGCACGTTACCTCTCTCCAGCGATTGTCTGAATAACCTTTCAAGCCATTTGTCACAGGAGGAGCCTATGTAGGTGACCACCCTTTTGTATTCTGTATATGGCTGGTATTCCTGGATATTCTAATGTTGATCAAGACCTCCTCCTAATTCCATATCTGTTGTTTGGCTATTGTACATTGAACTTGTCATTCAGTACCTCACATATACTTACATCATCGTCAGCGTTAGATTATCTCCTCTGCCTTTTCCAAATCATTCTGTTCGAAGTCATCTTTATGCCTCCTTTCTGATCGTGTTGTAGTCTTTTCCTTTCCCTTGTATATCTTACAAATGCTGGCTGGTGTGCTACCAAGAGTAGTAAAGGTGTGTGATCGTCAGGCCAAGGAGACCAACAAAAAGAACTTGCACAAATTAAGAAAGAAGAAAATAAAACATGAACAAAGTTACAAACCAACAATTACAAAAAAAAAAGAAGACAAGTACCCAACGGGAAAAAAGAGAAAGATTTTATTTTTATAACTCACGTCACCGATCGAAAGCCTTTACTCCCACATTACTCCGTACCAGTCTACTAAACCCCGACCCACCCGAGACCAACCCCATCCCCGCCGACCCTACGTCGTCCCCGCCGACCCTATCCCGCCCCGCCGACCTTATCACGTCCCCGCCGACCCTACCCCGTCCCCGCCGACACTACCCCGTCCCCACGGACCCTACGTCGTCCCCGCCGACCTTACCTCGTCCCAGCCGAACCTGCCCCGTTCCCACCGTCGCTACTTCGTCCCCACGGATCCTGCCTCGCCCCAGCCGACCCTACCTCGTCCCCGCCGACCCTAACACGTCCCCACCGACCCTACCTCCTCCCCGCCGAGCCTAAGACGTCCCTGCTGACCTTACCTCGTCCCCGCCGACCCTGCCCCGTCCCCACCGACCCTACCACGTTCCAGCCGACCCGGATCTATCCCCGCCGACCTTACCTCGTCCGCGCCGACCCTGCCCCGTCCCCGCTGACCTTATCACGTCCCCGCCGACCCTACCTCGTCCCCGCCGACCCTACCTCGACCCCACTCAACCAATCCTGTCTCTACTGAACGTACCCGCCCACACCAACCTTATAACATCCTAACCAGCATCACTCCGTCCTCATCGACCCTACCCTACGGAATATATATATACATATATATATATATATATATATATATATATATATATATATATATATATATATATATATATATATATATCATCCTGAGGTAAGTTATAAAGAATTCTACCTCCGTATTCCCTGTGTTTCGTAGAAGGCGACTGAAAGGGGTGGGAGCGGGAGGGCTGGATATCCTCCCCTCCTATTTTCACTTTTCCAAAAGAAGGAAAAGAGAACGGGGCTAAGTGAGGATATTCCCTCTGAGGCTCAGTCCTTTGTTCTTGACGCTACCTCGCTAACGCGAGAAATGGCGATATGTATGAAAAGGGGAGGGAGCGGGGGACTGGAAATCCTCCCCTCCCGTTTTTGATTTTCCAAAAGAGGGAACAGAGAAGAGGGCTAAGTGATGATGTTTCCTCAAAGGCTCACCACTCTGTTCTTAAAGCTACTTCGCTAGCACGGGAAATGGAGAATATGTATGAAAAGAAAAAAAAGAATGTATATATATATATATATATATATATATATATATATATATATATATATATATATATATACATATACATATATATATATATATATATATATATATATATATATATATATATATATATATATATATATATTTTTTTTTTCTTATACTTTGTCGCTGTCTCCCGCGTTTGCGAGGTAGCGCAAGGAAACAGACGAAAGAAATGGCCCAACCCCCCCCATACACATGTATATACATACGTCCACACATGCAAATATACATACCTACACAGCTTTCCATGGTTTACCCCAGACGCTTCACATGCCTTGATTCAATCCACTGACAGCACGTCAACCCCGGTATACCACATCGCTCCAATTCACTCTATTCCTTGCCCTCCTTTCACCCTCCTGCATGTTCAGGCCCCGATCACACAAAATCTTTTTCACTCCATCTTTCCACCTCCAATTTGGTCTCCCTCTTCTCCTTGCTCCCTCCACCTCCGACACATATATCCTCTTGGTCAATCTTTCCTCACTCATCCTCTCCATCTGCCCAAACCACTTCAAAACACCCTCTTCTGCTCTCTCAACCACGCTCTTTTTATTTCCACACATCTCTCTTACCCTTACGTTACTCACTCGATCAAACCACCTCACACCACACATTGTCCTCAAACATCTCATTTCCTGCACATCCATCCTCCTGCGCACAACTCTATCCATAGCCCACGCCTCGCAACCATACAACATTGTTGGAACCACTATTCCTTCAAACATACCCATTTTTGCTCTCCGAGATAATGTTCTCGACTTCCACACATTCTTCAAGGCCCCCAGAATTTTCGCCCCCTCCCCCACCCTATGATCCACTTCCGCTTCCATGGTTCCATCCGCTGCCAGATCCACTCCCAGATATCTAAAACACTTCACTTCCTCCAGTTTTTCTCCGTTCAAACTCACCTCCCAATTGACTTGACCCTCAACCCTACTGTACCTAATAACCTTGCTCTTATTCACATTTACTCTTAACTTTCTTCTTCCACACACTTTACCAAACTCAGTCACCAGCTTCTGCAGTTTCTCACATGAATCAGCCACCAGCGCTGTATCATCAGCGAACAACAACTGACTCACTTCCCAAGCTCTCTCATCCCCAACAGACTTCATACTTGCCCCTCTTTCCAAAACTCTTGCATTTACCTCCCTAACAACCCCATCCATAAACAAATTAAACAACCATGGAGACATCACACACCCCTGCCGCAAACCTACATTCACTGAGAACCAATCACTTTCCTCTCTTCCTACACGTACACATGCCTTACATCCTCGATAAAAACTTTTCACTGCTTCTAACAACTTTCCTCCCACCCCATATATTCTTAATACCTTCCACAGAGCATCTCTATCAACTCTATCATATGCCTTCTCCAGATCCATAAATGCTACATACAAATCCATTTACTTTTCTAAGTATTTCTCACATACATTCTTCAAAGCAAACACCTGATCCACACATCCTCTACCACTTCTGAAACCACACTGCTCTTCCCCAGTCTGATGCTCTGTACATGCCTTCACCCTCTCAATCAATACCCTCCCATATAATTTACCAGGAATACTCAACAAACTTATACCTCTGTAATTCGAGCACTCACCCTTATCCCCTGTGCCTTTGTACAATGGCACTATGCACGCATTCCGCCAATCCTCAGGCACCTCACCATGAGTCATACATACATTAAATAACCTTACCAACCAGTCAACAATACAGTCACCCCCTTTTTTAATAAATTCCACTGCAATACCATCCAAACCTGCTGCCTTGCCGGCTTTCATATATATATATATATATATATATATATATATATATATATATATATATATATATATATATATATATATATATATCATCCCTGGGGATAGGGGGATTAAGAATACTTCCCACGTATTCCCTGCGTGTCGTAGAAGGCGACTAAAAGGGGAGGAAGCTGGGGGCTGAAAATCATCCCCTCTCGTTTTTTTTTTAATTTTCCAAAAGAAGGAGCAGAGTGGGGCCACGTGAGGATGTTCCAAAAAAGGCCCAGTCCTCTGTTCTTAACGCTACCTCGCTAACGCGGGAAATGGCGAATAGTTTAAAAGAAAGAAAAGAAAGATATATATATATATATATATATATATATATATATATATATATATATATATATATATATATATATATACGAATAAAGTGTATATGAACGCGCACCTTCATAGAACATATATATATATGTATGTACATATATATATATATAAGTTACTGATGAGACGGCCCGCGCCGTCTTAATAGCACAAAGTATTTGTTGATGATGCAATCTATTAAGCTTTTGTATCGTGTCAGTGAAATAGGGGAATAAGTGGCAACAAGTGCTTCACGAGAGGGGGGGGGGGGTCGCTCGTTCAAGCATTGGAATCATCCTTTGAGAGTGAAAATGTTTCCATTGAACATTTTACACAATTGTTCTTTCAACAAAACAAATATGATGTACTAAGCTCCCCGTGGGGGCAGATCTCTTCTTCTCTGTGTTTGTGCAAATAACACTAGATAATTTGTACATGAAATATTACATGAAAATTTGAATGTCAGCTGACGCAGAGCGCGTAACCTGAATTATTGTGGTCATTCATCCTGGACGTAGTCATTATGGGTCATTATATTTTGGCTGTGTTGTGAGTTATGAGACGTCAACAGTTGATTAGGATACAGGCTATTATCATTATCCTTAATATCGAGATACAAGATATATATATATATATATATATATATATATATATATATATATATATATATATATATATATATATATATATATATATATATATATGGCGGCTATAATGTGCATCGTCATATCTCTGAACCTGAGAATTTCAGTCACCAATTTTGCATTTGTGTTCATCATTCTATAAGCGTGCGTTCAAACACGACTCTACAACGTATTAGCATTGGAATCATACCTTGATCTGAATTACGTGATCTCATACATTTTCACCTTGGATTCCCACTCTCTGTCTTCTGTCTTTAGGGTTGAAATGCTGGCAGAGCAAGACAATGCAGAGAAGATCTTTCTTATGGAGTAGGCAAGACTACTTGCACCACTTAACTCATTAATCATGAGTGATCCATTCATCTCCTGAGCAGAATGGCGCTGCTTTACCTGCGATCTTGCGAACGTTGGTACATACTGGTGATATGGGTGTTCCTGAGTTTATTTAGGACAAGTACTGCGTCTAGAGAGTATGTGTAGCCTCCCTGAACACCCTTCCTGCCTTGGCGCTGGTCCTACCGTAATGAACCAAGGTTGCATTGCTAGGCAGACGTTCAGACAGCAGCCTTCATACATCTTCTCTTGCCCTGACAGCTTGTTGCATGTCTTCCACCCCATTAGAATTTAACGCGTTGGACGTGACTGGCTGCCTCCTCTTTCCATTGCTTCTGTGTGGAGTCCACTTGTGGTCGAGGATCTTTGGATGCTGAGTGATTTAACAGGGAAGGGTGAGAGGCGAGAGGATGGTACTGGTAGGAGAACGAGGAGTCCTATGGTAAGTTAAAATGGATGGAAGGGATTGCATAAAGGCAGTAATGTAATAAGAGAAGGGCGACGGATGAAGGAGGTGCTCCCCCAGGATGCGAACATAAGCAGGCAGAGGAAAGGAGGCTGGAAGGATGGAAAGTGAAACCTGAGGAGGAGGAGGAGGATATAAGTGATGACAAGACAGAACTAGAGTGATGAAGCGTAAGAGTATGAGACGCAAGTAGACAAAAGAAGATTAAATGAGAAAGATGGAAATGACGAAGCGAACATTGATGTTACTGGTGACAAAAATGGCAGTGGAAATGAAGAAGGGCGGACTTGAGGAAAGAATGATAAGGAAAAAATGCATCAAACCCAAGCCATGGAGTCACCCTAGACTGCTATTATTATTCTGAAAATAAAATTCTTATTCTTAGTCGACTGACCACGACCATTTTCCTTGTTGTATTTTCAATATAATAAACTCCACACTAGTTTTAGTCTCTCGACTTTTCATGCATGAGTAGCTGGCAACAAGGACTTGCGCTAACCTAAAAATAATCCCAACATCTGCCTGATGGATCTTGTCGTCCTCTTGCAGGACAACGGGGAAGCCTTGTCCAGAGCGTTTTACACCAGGCTTCCTCCTCCCCTTACATGATTGACGCTAAAGGCATACCAACTTCATTAGTAAACATGGAAGGCTTTGGAGAGACAACAGGAGGTCGCATACCCACAAACGAAAGATGTAGGTAGTGGAGGCAAAGTGGATACGTGTAGCGAGAGACTATATAGTTTGGGGAGGGAGGGAGGCTCATGTCCAGCTGTATAACATCGCTGGTCAAGAGGAGTAAAACGAGTGATTAGACAACCAATCTTTGAGAACGAGACAGAAGAAGAGAGAGGAGTTATGAGACGGAGACAAAGAAGGGAAAAGTTAGGAAGAGAACGAAAAGAAGAGAGAAAGGTTTCAGGGTAAGTAGTTGAGCAAAATGAAAACAGAAATTTAAGAAGGATAAGTGTATAGGTGAAGGAAGGAACAAAAATGATGATTGAAAAAGAACAAAGAAGATGAACAAGAGAAATCAATGAGAGAGGCCCTTTGGAACAACCCAAAAGAATAACCAAGAAATTGCGAAAAATTCCACACACTCCGCCGTAAAACATTCGACAAAGGCAAAATGGAAAAGAGAGAATAGGAAAAAAACTGACTATGTAAAGAAAATAATGGCTTAGAGAAGACCAACGATGAAATGAAGATGTAAGAAAGAATATGAAATAAAGAATAAGGGAAAGAGACACGAGAATTCTTGTAGTGACAGTGATAAGTTCAGACGACAGCCCTAAAGTGGAGAAGACAGAACCATGATGATATTAAAAGAGACAAGAGCAACGGGAGCCACACAGCCAAGATCGCCATTACGGCCGCTGGTGTTGCTGTAATATGATAATGAAAAATATCTAAATTAAGCAAGTAAATGAATATGTAAACGCAGCGCCGAGGGCGTTCTTGAATGAATGAATGATATAAAGAGAAAATACACACACACACACACATATATATATATATATATATATATATATATATATATATATATATATATATATATATATATATATATATATATATCCTGTGACCTTCAATATTGTTTCTAACATAATCTCACTCCATTGGACAAACACAAATATACTGCAGTCGTGCCTGCAGGATTCCCCCCTCCCCCACAGTCAACCATTATTGAAAATCAATTTGACAGCATTTCCTGTACGTGATTCTTCTTCGATGTTTTCAATTAGTGTCGGACGAAGACAAATTAAGACCACTAGGGTCAGGATATAATTTTGATTCCCATGATTTACGCTCATCTCTGCTAAATGAGCAAGCAGGCCTTGGATAAGGACACGACTCTGAATGTACGACAGGTAGATATATAACTACTAAAAGTCATATAAATTAAGAAAAACTAACATCTCTCCTTCGTCGGTTTAATATAATAGAAATTGCTGGATATTATTTTCTCAAGAGAGTAGTATATATATGTATATATATATATATATATATATATATATATATATATATATATATATATATATATAGGAAATGATCACAATTCTTCGCGTGGTCAAGTATATTCCTATGAATCCACGGGGAAAATGAAACACGATAAGTTCCCAAGTACACTTTCGTGTAATAATCACATCATCAGGGGAAATACAAGAAAGAAATATGTCATATATATATATATATATATATATATATATATATATATGTATATATATGTATATATATATATATATATATATATATATATATATATATATATATATATATATATATATGTATATATATATATATATATATATATATATATATATATATATATATATATGTATATATATATATATATATATATATATATATATATATATATATGTATATGTAAGCCAGTACCTGAAGGGATGAACTAACCGCTAATCCAACAAGAGCCGAACGAAGAAATTGCCGAGTGACTGTGTCAACACTTGCCAAACTTTCTCGTTGAGGTTCTCGTGTCAAGACGAGGGTCAGTTTGCGATGGGAGGGAGAGGAGGTGGTGCCGGCTCCCCAGACGCAGGATGGAGTGTGCTCAGCCAGTCAGCCCTGAGGGAAAACCACCACTAGCGACCTGTTCATGCTCTACACCAGTCAAGGGAAGAACAAACTCGAAATATACTTTGCACATTTTCCAAGTATACTCAAAACACCGAAAAATTGAAATCGTCTCTTTCGAACGTATTGATATTTCATCTAATTATTTCAAAATATGATTAAATTTAGGTTCGTAGTGAGAAAAGGAAATTACAAAATGAAAAAAAAAGGAAAATAGCCACGCTTCCGTGGCTTGTGGCACTGGATTCCATCATGCTTTACTATCTTCGTTACTTGCCCCATACCAACCCTCCATCCTCCAAAAACCTCTCCCGCCACCTCCAAAGTACGCTGAAGCTCTCTTAGGAGGGATGGGGGGTGAAGGGGGAGGGAAGCGAGACCTGGAATGCCAAGGCAAAAGAAAGAAAATGCGAAATGAGCACTGGAGGGCCAGGGTGGTTAAGAACCCAGACACCTCTGATGGCCAGATGTCACCATCCCAACACAGAGGAATTCTGCTTGTCTTTTCGTGGACTTTATTTTCCTTTATCTGTCCCGACCATGATACTGGAACTTCGCTTATAAAGACTACTTCTGCTCTTCCAGGATGATAAAGCAAGCAATCACATATTTACCTTATCAAGGTTTCGAAGTGAGATGCGGTAAACAGTCATACTTTTAATTACTGATTAAATATAATCAACATCAGCTTAATTACTGATGGATGAATATCAGCGACTTTTAGATTTCTTTTATTTTCTAGATCATACGAAAAACACTATGGTATGTAATCCCATGGTGTAGTTCACTTACATTCTCGCAAAGCAAAGAACATGTAAATAACCATTTCATTTAAAGCGGTGTTGTAAATACACATGATTGAAGTTTTGAGTTATGTGTGTATATAGTTTCGCCGGATTTACTTTATAGTTTCCTAGAAAAAAAAGAAGAATTATACAGAGCAAATCTGAAATGAAGCGGTGACATTGACGGGATGATGGAAGCTCAGATCCATCAAATGAGAGGACCATATGGGACGAAGTGGGTGTAAAACCAGGGATGTAGATACCCCTCCATTGTAAGGATATCCTTCCTTAGTACACATCTTTCTATCTATGTCGTATGTATGACCACCGTGGCGTAGCGCTAAGTGTTGCTAATCGTGACGCATCTACGGGCCCGCGTCCGGGGGTCGAGCACATAAGTTCGATTCCTGTTTGTGGCGTTGAGTCCACAGTCAACAGGGCTGTTCACCCTTCCTAGGGGTTGTTCGACAAAATGACACACACACACACACACACACACACACACACATACACACGTGAATATATATATATATATATATATATATATATATATATATATATATATATATATATATATATATATACATATATATATACATATATATATATATATATATATATATATATATATATATATATATATATATATATATATATATATATAAACTTTTAGCAACGTAAGATGAGAACTTAAAACAAGTGATAAACTCTGTATCAGACAAGAAGATTAATGTTTGGTTCAAGAGCCTCTAAGAGCAGGTTGTACGTTCAGAAGTTTAGCAACGGTTCATAATAGGTTCACAGGAAGCAAAACCCATGCTTTCCGACGTTTCTGACGCTAACTCCTAGGTGAAGCTCAGCTGAAATATAAACTCTGAGGCCACACGAAATGGTCAGCCTCGAGCAAGACCGTGATCCTCCAGTGAACTCTCCGTCTCACCAGAGGTACACTTTGTATATTTTCATCTAAATCATTAAGTCATTCGGGCTACATCCATCACCCGGGAGACGTCTTAATTACTCTCTTCACTGTCAATGCAAGCTCGCCCAGGGCTTGATTGTCCGTGCCACAGTTTGCACGAAGGAATTAAGTTTTCATTAAGGTTTGCCTTTCTCGACCAGTGGAAGGGTGTCAGACACTGAGCGATTCTCGTCCCTGTAGCGCTGGGCTGAAGGTGATAATTTCATCTCTCTCGACCACGGAAATAGAAGCGACAGTATGAGTCACAGGTAAACAGCCTGAGGTATAAAAATAGAATGCGAAAATAATATTGGAGTTAGAAATACTAATAACACAAAAATAGAATTAAGTGAATAAAAGCAACGCATATGTATATGTTTTGAATAAGTAAGTGAATAATCAGAAGACTTGAGCAATACTTCAGAACGATTAGCTCTATTGTATTTGAGCCCAGCAGAGTACAGGAAGACTCAGGCGGCGCTGAATGACTGGCACTTGATCATTATTCAGTCTCATTGTAGCTATAACCCCATTTCCTTTCACAATATTATGATGAAGTGACTAGCATGAAACCAGTCCCCAAAGATCGTCAAACATGAACCTTACACCTATCGTCCAAGCGAAGTTTGACATCACAAATCATAAGGAACGAACTTTGATACATAAATGAAATGAGCTGCTTTGTTTTAAGTATCTCATCGATCGACTGTCACGTAAAATCCAGTACGTTATAGAAATATCGTCGTAATGTCGACCAAACCTTCAAACTTTCAGTTAGATCCCTTGGTTCAGTTCCAAGATAACAGCGTACATCAGGCCTGGGACATTGAGGACCTTACTTCCTCATATACAGCAGTGGAGAAGAACTTGACCCAGTATGAGAGTGGCTGACCACAAACTGCTGAGACCCCTTAGTTGATCCCTTTTATCTAGAAGAAATAGAAATATTTATTCCCTGCTTCGTTTTGTATTAACTTTAGTTGCCTCGTGTATTATGAATTTCAGTACTGATAAGTTTTTAACATCAACAGTAACAATGAAAAGACTAGCTAAAGTTTGACCTCGGTCGAACTACGTAAAGTAAATAAGGAAAAAGACTTAGGATCCAGTCATCTTTGATGAGGCAATATATATATATATATATATATATATATATATATATATATATATATATTTTTTTTTTTTTTTTTTTTTTTTTAATACTTTGTCGCTGTCTCCCGCGTTTGCGAGGTAGCGCAAGGAAACAGACGAAAGAAATGGCCCAACCCCCCCCCCCCCCCCCCCATACACATGTACATACACACGTCCACACACGCAAATATACATACCTACACAGCTTTCCACGGTTTACCCCAGACGCTTCACATGCCTTGCTTCAATCCACTGACAGCACGTCAACCCCTGTATACCACATGACTCCAATTCACTCTATTTCTTGCCCTCCTTTCACCCTCCTGCATGTTCAGGCCCCGATCACACAAAATCTTTTTCACTCCATCTTTCCACCTCCAATTTGGTCTCCCTCTTCTCCTCGTTCCCTCCACCTCCGACACATATATCCTCTTGGTCAATCTCTCCTCACTCATTCTCTCCATGTGCCCAAACCATTTCAAAACACCCTCTTCTGCTCTCTCAACCACGCTCTTTTTATTTCCACACATCTCTCTTACCCTTACGTTACTTACTCGCTCAAACCACCTCACACCACACATTGTCCTCAAACATCTCATTTCCAGCACATCCATCCTCCTGCGCACATCTCTATCCATAGCCCACGCCTCGCAACCATACAGCATTGTTGGAACCACTATTCCCTCAAACATACCCATTTTTGCTTTCCGAGATAATGTTCTCGACTTCCACACATTTTTCAAGGCTCCCAAAATTTTCGCCCCCTCCCCCACCCTATGATCCACTTCCGCTTCCATGGTTCCATCCGCTGACAGATCCACTCCCAGATATCTAAAACACTTCACTTCCTCCAGTTTTTCTCCATTCAAACTCACCTCCCAATTGACTTGACCCTCACCCCTACTGTACCTAATAACCTTGCTCTTATTCACATTTACTCTCAACTTTCTTCTTCCACACACTTTACCAAACTCAGTCACCAGCTTCTGCAGTTTCTCACATGAATCAGCCACCAGCGCTGTATCATCAGCGAACAACAATTGACTCACTTCCCAAGCTCTCTCATCCCCAACAGACTTCATACTTGCCCCTCTTTCCAGGACTCTTGCATTTACCTCCTTTACAACCCCATCCATAAACAAATTAAACAACCATGGAGACATCACACACCCCTGCCGCAAACCTACATTCACTGAGAACCAATCACTTTCCTCTCTTCCTACACGTACACATGCCTTACATCCTCGATAAAAACTTTTCACTGCTTCTAACAACTTGCCTCCCACACCATATATTCTTAATACCTTCCACAGAGCATCTCTATCAACTCTATCATATGCCTTCTCCAGATCCATAAATGCTACATACAAATCCATTTGCTTTTCTAAGTATTTCTCACATACATTCTTCAAAGCAAACACCTGATCCACACATCCTCTACCACTTCTGAAACCGCACTGCTCTTCCCCAATCTGATGCTCTGTACATGCCTTCACCCTCTCAATCAATACCCTCCCATATAATTTACCAGGAATACTCAACAAACTTATACCTCTGTAATTTGAGCACTCACTCTTATCCCCTTTGCCTTTGTACAATGGCACTATGCACGCATTCCGCCAATCCTCAGGCACCTCACCATGAGTCATACATACATTAAATAACCTTACCAACCAGTCAACAATACAGTCACCCCCTTTCTTAATAAATTCCACTGCAATACCATCCAAACCTGCTGCCTTGCCGGCTTTCATCTTCCGCAAAGCTTTTACTACCTCTTCTCTGTTTACCAAATCATTTTCCCTAACCCTCTCACTTTGCACACCACCTCGACCAAAACACCCTATATCTGCCACTCTGTCATCAGACACATTCAACAAACCTTCAAAATACTCATTCCATCTCCTTCTCACATCACCGCTACTTGTTATCACCTCCCCATTTACGCCCTTCACTGAAGTTCCCATTTGCTCCCTTGTCTTACGCACCCTATTTACCTCCTTCCAGAACATCTTTTTATTCTCCCTAAAATTTACTGATAGTCTCTCACCCCAACTCTCATTTGCCCTTTTTTTCACCTCTTGCACCTTTCTCTTGACCTCCTGTCTCTTTCTTTTATACTTCTCCCACTCAATTGCATTTTTTCCCTGCAAAAATCGTCCAAATGCCTCTCTCTTCTCTTTCACTAATACTCTTACTTCTTCATCCCACCACACACTACCCTTTCTAAACAGCCCACCTCCCACTCTTCTCATGCCACAAGCATCTTTTGCGCAATCCATCACTGATTCCCTAAATACATCCCATTCCTCCCCGACTCCCCTTACTTCCACTGTTCTCACCTTTTTCCATTCCATATATATATATATATATATATATATATATATATATATATATATATATATATATATATATATATATATATATCCATATATATATATATATATATATATATATATATATATATATATATATATATATATATATATATCTTTTATCGCTCGGACATCTATATTCAAAATAAAAAATCTGATCACTTCTTCATGCAGTTCACGGTGTGTCCCGAGCTAGAATACTGTGTTCATTTTTGATCACCTTAAGAGTGAAATGACTACAATGGTGAGGTACCAAGATGATTCTCGGGCTGAGGACCACAATTTGATCAACTTGGAAAAGGCTTCAACAGTCTGATCTTGAAAGCGATTAACTTCAAAGGCATGTCATTCTGTCATCAAAAGTGATATTGGGTACAAATCGTAGGTCTGCGCTTTACGTTAATGAAGACAAAATACCTTTTTCTCAAAGAGGATTAGATACATACGATTTGCATTACCAATAAGAAGAGTTAGCAGATATATGATCTTTTTTAGAGATAAAAGATATGCGTTTCTCTCTTTTCATCAGAGACTAGCATTATTTGCACCTCAGCATTTAAAGGTTTACGGGCATTATTTTTTTCCTTATCTAGTCTGCTTGCATTTCTACTCACCTACACTAAGCACTGTGTTTCTGATCATCTTTGCAATCACCAACTCCCTCCATAGGCTTCAATAATTCGTTGCTTTTTGCATGCCACTCCATTATGCTAAGATCTTATTTTGTCAGTAGGTATGACGTTCAAGACACCATCATTTCTTTTTCTTCGTTGATGTTCCTTTATAAATTCTTTTTATCCAAAAGAACCTTCATTTAGGTGGATGATTCTTTATCACTGTAAGATGGTATATTTTTTGCTTTGATGTCGATTAGAACAGTTAGAGGCTGAGTCGATCATTACCCTCAAAACGACAGTATTTTATCGAACTGACGAAGAATGCATATGAAATATAACGTAGTTACGGTTCACTGGGATGCTTATAGACGGCTCCACCTTGTAATGACTACTGTCGGTTAGGTTAGAATGATTAATGACACTGGATAGTCGGGGTGCAGACACTCTCTCACTCTGGATCCAAAAAGCAAAACTCCTCTCGACCCATTCGTCACAGCTCCTTGAATGCTACCGCAAGACTACCCACAGTTACCCCAAGACACTCACGTAGAGGCAAACCTCAGGAGGTGTCTAATCTAACCTAAACTAAGGAAAAGAAAGGGAGCCAATGATAGAGAAAATCTAAGAGCTGGAAAGAGAATTTGGTAAGAGTGACCTGAAAAAAAATATAAAGCTGGGAGTTGGGTGAGCCCTCTACCCTGGTAAGGTGCTACCTTGGTGAGGTGTATCTTTGGCAGCAAGCTGCCTCAAGTCCGTATTCTGTGGGTCAGGTTTATAGTATTAATCAATCGGTCCACATTACTTATCGTTCTTTTCCATCTTGTGCCCTGTGTTTTCTTCTATTTGTGGACTGGCTTCGGTGTTATTGTTTGTTTAGTCTTTGTCGTATGTAGTGCCAAGTTGATTATTTTTTTCTTTTGGTTCTTAAAGAATTAACTAGCAACTTGAGGTACTTGTGATGCTGATGCCTTGAATCAGTCGTATACCTGAAACAGAGGAGGTGGCTCCAAGCTCAAAGTTAGATTTTCTGCCATGAATTTTTCTTCTCTATGTGTCTCACTTTGTCCCAGGCTCATGTGATTATCGTCTAAGTCATTCACTCTGTTTCAGATCTTCAGGGCCCATCTAGTGTCTATTGCCTCCACATTTATTCCCTCGTGATCGGTTTGAATGGTTCTAGTATATGATAGTCGTTAACTTGTAGGTCTACGGAGCACTTTGTTCTTTACTGATTGTAGCTTGTGGTATTGTTTATGACTTGCAACCAGGCCGGCATGGATGGGTTAATCAAGAACTGATCTTGCCCTGTTCTTTATATTCTCTTCATTTGGGACTGGAATCCTCTTAATTCTGAAAGTGTCTTGCTTGCTGCCTATATGACTGTCTTTGATGTGACCATTAGTTTAAGTTTTGACGTTTTTCAACCGAGAGTATATCTGTATTGTGGAAAGTTGAGTATATTGTTATTCAGAATCTAAGATTCATTTTCTCTATTATTCTTTGAATATTTCGCTGCTTCTGGGATGAAGTGAAAGTCTTCGTGGTGCCTTTTCAGTCTCCATTCTTTTTCTTATTTGATGTTTACATACGACCTTTTGTATTTTCCTTCCTTCTACGTTCATCCTCTTCATACCAACACCTTCAGTCACAAGTGATGATGCAATACAAGAGCCCGCTTACGGAATGCTACTACTGACCACAAACGTCGAGTCCTTCAAGTAACGAACGATTTAAGCCGTAAAACGTAGCACCAAACCACCGCAGGGAGGTTTACCTGGAGGAAGTTCGCCTGCTCCATCTTGTGTACCAACGTCTTTATCTCCGTTCAGTAATGTTGCTGGAATCAGTGGGAACTGATCACGTTCAACTATTCTCTATAAGTCTCTCTTGCAGATCCTGTGGCGCGTCTGATCCGTAATCATCCTCTTCTTTATCAAACGCGCATCGGGAGTACCTTGCTATCGCATACTTTGTCTTTAAACAAATACCGATTTTTTTTTTGGAGTGTGCTGAGCTTTGTCATAACTATATCACTCATTCTATATACTTCATATACATATGTATATATAATTTTAGGTGTTTAGTAAAGATTTCCATCGCTCTCGGCATTCATAAGTATGTTCCAAATAACAAATTGTCTGACCTCTCGTTTTGTGAGATAATGGATTATCTTTTTTTTTCTCAGTAATCGGTGAGCTTTCTCATTTCAATGAACTTCAGAGCGTCGTTAAAGGTAGAGCGAAATCACGCACCTTTACAGGATCAGCACTTCCAATCCCTGATGTAATTCTTTGCTTCATGGCCACTTGCATCTTACAGATCATGTTGGATGATCATCAGCCTTGCTTGTATTACCCTATTTTTGGTTTGGATGAGA
Organism: Panulirus ornatus; assembly: GCF_036320965.1. Classification (NCBI taxonomy): domain Eukaryota; kingdom Metazoa; phylum Arthropoda; class Malacostraca; order Decapoda; family Palinuridae; genus Panulirus; species Panulirus ornatus. Next base: position 26,754,867 of record NC_092241.1, read on the forward strand.
TGGCGAGAACGTTCATGCCTCTTCGACATAGCCCAAGTTGGTCGAGGTTCAACACCGCTCCCAAGATAAGCATTAGTTGTACACATATTGCCACATAATACCAATATATATCTTCCTCCACAGGTTTTTCCAAGCAAAACGAGTAACTTTTTTTCTTTGCGGAAAGCAAGTAACTTTTTTCTTTGCGGAAAGTTATAATAACAAATACCATACCATAGATTAGCTAAATTAGAGCAAATTTCATCGAACTTACAATTTTCTCGTATAATCTTGGGAATTAATCTGTCAATTCCCATGGGGGTGATGGCTTGCGATATACGAAGTTGCCTCCGCGATAATGATTGAGATAAGCGAGTGTGGCCGCGAGATAACAGCCAGCGATATGGAATAATGTTGTGGGGCTGTGCGCTATCTAGCGAGTAAATCAACTGGGACTAGCGATGGATGGTCATGAAAAACGGCTAACCACCAGATGTGTTCCATGTACCATGGTACTGGGCAGCATTCTTAGTCCCATGATGCTGCAACATCGATGCCACGCTTGCGTCCACGGTCACTACCAGCCACACTGGGTGATACTAGGTAGGATGTACACTCATGACAGGCTGTACACACTATAGTGTCATTTAAGTTACATTTGGCCCTGCTGCTAGCTCAGTTGTCTGATGGCTCACGAGTGTTCACGGGCATCATGCATAGTCCCGTGATGCTGCACTTCCATACATATCGCCTCGAAATCACTATCAGCTGTATTTGCATGATGTTTGTGACCATATCAACTCTCGATCAAGCTACTCACTCTATCATGCTTCATTTAAGCTCACCATCAGTTGCGTTGCGTGAATCTGTGTAGTAAGTATAGTGTCGTCGAGCCTCTCACCTCCAGCAATGCTTCATTTACCATCAGCATCAGCAGTTTTACATGTTATTTGCTTGTACATGCTTATCATACTGGCTCAGGTCACCACAACCCCTCCATATCCCAGGATCATCATATGTCCCACCACCACATCTCAAAATCGCTACTTGCTTCTCCCCCTTTCCACATTCAAGGAACGCCACCTGGTCCCTCACCACATCCCAGGAATGTCTGTTCCTCCACCACATCCCAGGATCACTCCTTGTTCCCCCTTCACATCTTAGGATCGTCTTCTCCCCTTACCCCCAACCCAACCCAACCTTCCCCTCCATAATCCAGGCCAGCAACTACCCACCTCCCACTTAAGGATCACTCAGGTCACATAACCTCTCCATCATCACGCCACAGAAGATTGCTTAAGTGGTGAAAGGTGCGGACCTTCCTCCTTCCCTCTCTCGTCTCCTGAACCAGAGCACAGGAGGTGTAGTCAGCTGGCATCTGGAGTCAGGCCAGGTCAGGTAGGGTGAGACAATTATTTCCACGGACATGATAGCAAAAGTATGTGAAGTAATTGGAACGGGCGTGGTTCCACCCCTGAGGCACCACGTTTGCCAGCCATCCGTCGCAGCCACAGGCATAAGGCAGAATCAAGATGAAGATATTACTAGCTTTTTGTGAGTGTGTCTGTCCACCAGTAATGGCAGGGATACCGTCCTAGCAATTAATGCTCACCGTGTTGATATTATATGCCATGTAGGACTTGGTGGTCCGGCTAACTTTAGGAAGGAAACTTTGTATATAAAGTTTAGACTGTTGAAGGATATGATAGAACAGATGCCTCAACAAGCACACTTGGGCTATCACCTCAAATCCTGTCGTATGGAGTCAAATGAACTTGACCAGAACTTGCAGGAGGAGGAAGAGGAGGATGAGGAAGAGGAGGAGGAGGAGGAAGAAGAGGAGGAGGAGGAGGAGGAGGGGGAATTTCTTACCGTACACGTTAACAGTTTACAGGGAATATATGATAATTTATATAGATCATATAATAGTTTAAAGGGATCATATGTTAGTTCGCAGCATTATTTCTTTAAATCAAGTCTCATTTCTCTGAGTATCGTATCAAGCAGGTGGAATCAGTGCGGCTGCTGAAGTATCCCCAGTTCGAAGAAACTGTGTCAGAGAATAATTTTCCCACACAACGATGATGGATGATGATCGCTGATCAGTTAGTCTTTAAACAAGACATTAAATTGGCTCTGTTTCGCCAGACACTTGATATCTCCTGCCTGACCAGTTCGTGCTGTAATTTTGGCAAATAATCATCTGAGAATAGTCTTAAGGCAGTCTGTTAATACCAGAGGGGAGGACAAGTAGCTCAAGGCCATCTTGAACATAACTGCGCCATAGAGAACTCTTGTTGTCCGTTATATTCTGGAAAAGGAGACAAAATAAGGATCACGCAGAAATGGTTCATCCCAGTCGCTTTTTTCTTTTTTTTTTTTTTACATAATTGGCTCCAGTCATGGACAAAAATTCACATGAAGGCCGGGCTTTAAGTGAAAAAATAGAGAGGCAAATGAAAGGGAAAAAGAAGAGAAAAGGAAAAGTATTTGTGAATTTTGGAGGAATTGAAAAACCTGCCTTTTAAGGTAAGCTTTGTCATAGTGATTGGGAAAGACATGATAAAGTGGAAAGTTCCAAAGCTTCGAGGTGTAGGGAAAGAACCTATTATCAAAACGGCCTACCCTTGAGTCGCCAAGTGCCACAGATCACTCATGTGACGCAGCTGCTTGCCGAGTATTGCGTGGTCTCGCTAGTGATGGAGGCACACAATCAGCCAGCTCCCGGGTGCAAAAAAAAAACAAAATGATAACTATAAAAGTGGGAAAGTGAACCAGCATTACGGTGTAGGGCAAGTGGGCCAGGTTTTGAAGTTAGCTCGGTAGAGTTTATACGTCAGACGTCTTTCGACTCAACTCTTATCATGTAAGGAAGCAGACCTAGAACCATTCCGGACGTGAAAACAGTACTCGATACAAGGACGGATCGAAAGTAAAGGAATGTCTACATCTTAACAAGTCTCCCAGTTTCTTAGAGGCATACTCAACTATTTCCGTACGTCAGCGTATAAGTGCATATATTTATTTGTGAAGGGAGGGAAATCGTTGATAAAAAGGAGAAAAAGTGTAGGAGACAGGATAGAACATTGAGGGACACTGATGTTGATGGAGAAAGGCGAAGAGTCTGATTCATCAACAACCACTGAAATTGATTAGCGTGAGAGGATGTGAGGAAGCGAAGTGAGGGAGGGAAGCCAAAAGAGGTAAACTTAGAGATGAGACCCCAGTGCCCTATCCTAGTTGTCAGAGCAGCAGGACGATAGAAGGCGACTAAGAGAGGCGGGAAAGGATTGCTAGAAACCCCTCCCTTCCTGTATGACTTTGCAAAAGATGGAGCAAAGCAAGGAGCCAAGTGAGGATTATTTTCTCTGTCTTAAAATTCATTAGGAGAGAGAGAGAGAGAGAGAGAGAGAGAGAGAGAGAGAGAGAGAGAGAGAGAGAGAGAGAGAGAGAGAGAGATTTGAAAGATAAAGAATGTGAAAAAAGAGATCTAGTTGAAAGCAAGGAATGTGAAAGAAGAGATCTAGTTAAAAGCAAAGAATGTGAAGAGATCTCATTCAACGAAAGGAATGTGTAAAAAAGAGATCTACTTGAAAGCAAAGAACGTGAAAGAAGAGATCTAATTGAAAGCAAAGAATGTGAAAGAAAACATTTCCTTGAAAGCGTAGAATGTGAAAGAAGATATTTCAAAGAATGTGAAAGATGAGATTTAATTGAAAGCAAAGAATATGAAAGAAGAGACCTACATGAAAGCAAAGAATGTGAAAGATAATTCATTGAAAGCAAAGAATGTGAAAAAATACATTTAATTGAAAGCAGAGTATAATTGAAAGCCAAGAATGTGGAAGAATAGATTTTACTGAATGCAAAGAATTCGAAAAAATAGATTTAACTGAAGGCAAATAATGTGAAAAAGACACTAAGACACTGAATTAATGTTTAGAAATATGACCAAATTGGTTCACCTAAAGATGTATAAAGTTTATAATAATTTCGAACAAAATACAGAAATCGTAAAAGGCAATGTGTAATCCCACTGAGAGAGAAACCAGACTCTAAACGTGGTATTAAGAAGGCCAAAGTGAAGAAGAAAATTCGGTGTTAAAGAGGTAAAAACTGCGAGAGTTCGAGAACAGAAACAGTATCCACATTTACGAAGTTCTCGTGAGTGCAGGAACTTGCACAAGTTCGAACTGAAAGGCAGCATTAACTCTTTGCCTTTAGTTCAACAAAGGGTCTCATCATAAGCTATGAATCTGCATAATCACGCAAATAGAGTGCTCATGCATACGTGTATGCACGTTTATAGCTTATGATTTGAACTTTTGATGAACTCCGATTTCATGATTTTGCGTCCGGACTTTTCAGGTTCCCGTTTTGAGCATCAGCAGAAGAGTCGCTACGATACTGCAGCCCAAGATACGCGCCTGCTCATCTGTCCATACCATTATCTCATGGTCTTTGTCTTTCAGGTCTTCCATATTCTTCCGGCAAGTCTCCTTTCACTTGTCTCTCCCTCTCACCCGTCTCCCATTGCCTCCCCAATGGCCTCATCCTGGTGCTTATTGCTCTCACGACCACTCACTCACTGCTCCCACCTTCCAACCCATCCCCATGACGGTTTCTCTCGCTTCCTTCGACCGTTTACTCTTGCCCTTCTTTCCTCCTTCACTTCGCCCACGGTACGTCTGCTTATCATCTAATTCGCATGATGTTCTCTCCTTGCCTATACTACATGGCTTGTTCTTATGTGGTTGTCTTTACGACCTCACAATGGTTTATAATCTTTATGGGTGAATTCTGGTGAAGGTAACGCCGGAGGAAATTTGAATATCAAAAAGCTCACTCCCGATTCAAGTAAGTGCCTCATCCACGTAATGAACAATTTGCAAATAACAGCTCATAACAACGATTTGAAGACGGCACTTCGGCAACGCACTGATTGGCAAGGGTGTGCCCGGGACTCCGACCCATGTGGAAGGGTGTCTCCCACGATCTCTACTCCCTGATGCAGGATTACTTTTTCCTCTTCGTCCGGCTTCAATACAGTGCAGATGCATTGATTCATCATAACCTTCCTAAATCATGCATCAAGAATACTTTCAATAGAAAAATGCCTGAGCTTAAGTCATTTGTGCAGTGACTGTATTACTTACACGTGTTCAGAGCAACTATGATAACAACATTGTGACGTATCCTAAAGTGGGAACTATTCAAAGAACGTTGTGATGATCACTCTACTGATATCGTCATTTCAGAAGGAAAACACTAGATCCTCTTATCGAAATACCTGTTTATCCAGATGATCATCGAGGAGTGAGGCAACATTTTTTGTATGAAGAGAAATCTAAATATTAGGGGCATCCTCTGGAATTCTGTCCTTACACAGGGACTTTGGTTATTTCAAATTTCTTGGATTTTCTGATCCAGCTCAAGTCATGGTTACCTTTTTGCAAATTCAATGGCAGTTATTTGAAAATATGTTTACCTACTGAACTCTACTAACCATCTGGAGCTGTAGCTACCCTCCGTATTTATGTCTAACCTCCAGATACGAAGCCATCTTTACGTATAATGGTTACTTTCAAGAACTGTTCTATTTCTTCTGGATATGCAGCATAGCATCGTAATTTGCTTTGATACGTTGGAGTGTGGTTACGTATAGGAATTGTAGCCACTCACTGAAAACGGGATTTAGCTTTTGAAATTATGACCAAACACTTTAACATTCCCTCAAAACCTTCACTACCTCCACAACCAACATTGTAACAAACCTCTCCAACCACAATCATCCTCTGTGATTATAGGAAACTTTTGGGTGACTGCCACTCACTGGCTACACAGTTGCTTTCTTATGTCTTTTTCTTTCTCTCATTGAATGGTCGTTGTTTCCCACAACTGCGAGGTAGCGACAAGAACAGTCGACGTAAAGTTTTCGTTTATTCACATCCATTGTCTAGAAGTCATGTTTGATGCTCCAAGTCCACACAGCCCTCTATCCACAACCAGGTCCCAGAGACCTTTCCGTGATTTCCTCTGGCTACTTCCTACTTGTATAATATCTTACGGAATCCTGATTTATTCTAAGGAATATGAACACTTTTGGGAATACCAGTACTTTCCTTGAACTGTAACCTTCATCTGACATTGTGTGTGTGTGTGTGTGTGTGTGTGTGTGTGTGTGTGTGTGTGTGTGTGTGTTTGTATGTATGTTTATGTGCAAGTGTTCCTTTATATATACATATATATATATGTGTGTGTGCAACTCTGCTTTTGTCTCTGTGAATGACGTAGTGCTGATGAATGTTATACCCCATGATAAAAACGTATAATTTTTACGTCGCGGGATCGTGATGGATTATACTGAATATGTATGAAGGGTGCAAACTCTCCACACTTTGTCAGAAACGTTTTAATTAACTAAGGTAAAGAGATGCATCAGCCAAGTTGACAGTGGAGGTATTTGAATTATGTTCTTGTGAAGTTACCCCTCTGTTTAACTTAGTGCAATTATCGCCTAGAATGCCGATATCTACACCACAAGTGCTTTGACTATTAGCATTAGACCACTGGTACAAAGAGTACCAACATCTACACTAAAACCACCTTCGGTATCAGATTCTACAACACTGACGTCTATGCAAACATCGTCTGAACAACTACAACGTACAGTGATAGTATCTACACCACTGCCACTAGAGTGCTAACATGAAATAGGATTTGGAACAGCACATTATACGCTTCAGCACCACTTGCATACGTTAAACACCGATGATGTATATAAGCCTCATGTTTTAGGGTACCTAAAACCAGAACTAATGAGGTATGGACTAATTACCTACTTAACTCTTCTGCCAATATTCCACCTTCAATCTACTAATCCACTCTCTCCTTCCCTTCAATCTAACCCTGTCCTCCTCCCATCACCTTTATTTTCCCCGTGTGCCTTCCCTCTGCTCTTCATCTTTTTCATCCCCCTCAACGCCCACAACCTCCCGCTCATTATTCCCCCACCTCACAGCTGGGTAAGCGGCCCACCACCACCTGCACCCAACCAATGCTTCATCCGTCTCAATCTAGTGCCCTGATCATCACCCCCGTCTCAATCTAGTCCGCTGATCATCGCCCCCGTCTCAATCTAGTGCGCTGATCATCGCCCCCGTCTCAATCTAGTCCGCTGATCATCACCCCCGTCTCAATCTAGTCCGCTGATCATCGCCCCCGTCTCAATCTAGTTCGTTGATCATCGCCCCCGTCTCAATCTAGTCCGCTGATCATCGCCCCCGTCTCAATCTAGTCCGCTGATCATCGCCCCCGTCTCAATCTAGTCCGCTGATCATCGCCCCCGTCTCAGTCTAGTCCGCTGATCATCGCCCCCGTCTCAATCTAGTCCGCTGATCATCGCCCCCGTCTCAATCTAGTCCGCTGATCATCGCCCCCGTCTCAATCTAGTCCGCTGATCATCACCCCCGTCTCAATCTAGTCAGCTGATCATCGCCCCCATCAAAAAGAATAACTATTTATTGATGACTACAACTCATGGCTAATGCCCACAGCAATCACCTTGCCTAGAAATGAACATGAACTCTGTATCTCCCGCTCAAAAGAAACCATATACTCTGCTTATCGCTTACAGAAACTGAAACCTTTGGTAATCAACTAAGCTTTAGCTATTGACCACATTGGCTGCCATTCGTAATAACTACAGCGGAACCATAGTAACCATTGCCCTCAGTAACTATAACTATTGATACTCACTAACCCTTGCAAGCACCGATCACCCTAACCTCCATCATCAGCAAATACCATTACAGTAATTCTCAAACCAAATTAACTTCAAAATACAGTAACTTCTACCTACGTCATACAGCAAGCATTGTATCCATCGCTCATAGTAAATACCAAAACAGCATAATCCATCCATGGTAAATATGGACTACAGTTCCTGCTGGCCCTAGTAAGCTTCAGGCTACAGTAGGTGTCGGCCACGCGTAACTACCATCCTCAACAAGTGTTAGCATTAGTAACTACCACTTCTGTAGCTTCCATCAATGTTAACTACATAAGTAACCTCCGTCCACAGTTAACTACAGCCACGATAACTTTCAGCCAACCACTCTTAACTAACTCTGTAACCATTATTAACTACCAGCTACAGAAACTATCACATTGGGAGCTATTACCAAAAATAACTAATGCACACAGTAACTGCTTTCCAGAGTAAGTACTATCCACAAGAATTACTGCCTCCAGTAACCATCACACCGGCCATCTTAACGATCGTATAAATTACCTATCATTATACCGTTGTTGTTGCCTTGGGATATCAAACACCCAAGACGAGTACCATCCCACAGCACGTACCAACCCATAGCAAAATCCGACCTCAGCAAGGAAGACTCGCAGAAATCAACTCCCACAACGACCCGATTGCCACTGTAGAAGTCATACTATTCAGGCAAACTCCATCATTCAGATATTTCCCAGAACATTAAGAACGGAGTGCTGCAATAGGATCGTCACACACACACACACACACACACACACACACACACACACATTATTACTCTCAGTACCACAAAGTAAGGTTACATTATCAGGCGGCTAAATGGTAAGATTCATTTTTAGGTGTGTGTGTGTGTGTGTGTGTGTGTGTGTGTTGGGGAGTGGGCGGGAATGTTATGGAACAGATCATTATACTCTGTATATGTGTCAGTAAAATTTGTGGACCAGGAATATATACATTCCTCACCACTGTCACCTCATCTGTCCAACCTTGACTGTGTCACAATATTCCTAGTCTTCTTATTTCTCTTACAGACATACAGTTCTTGCCTTGAAAGTGAAATCAAAAATCCCTCATGAATTCGTAGAATCAGATTTTGGAATGGTGTGAAACTAAAGTGACTTTTAAAGCGATTCTTAGACCCTTAGTAATGAGTTAATGACTCATGGCGCTGTGGGAAGTATGTAGGCTGAACTGTGGCGCAGCAGCTTAGCAAGAACAAGAAAAGAAGTTCGATAGGTTCAGGTCTACTAACTGGAAAAAAAGAAAGTCTATCTTTTATCATCAACACACTTGCTTCCAGGTCTATTAGCTGGTGCATGGAACCTCTTATGCCTACTTTCGTCCAAGACAGCTTGTAAGTTTTTTGGGGAAGTGTTTACAGAGATGGGATCCCTAGTCCTCAGTATCGCAGAGTATCGGAAAGAGACACGGAAGCAAGGATCATCCCTGGGGTAGATTCTATCTTTATCAGCCATAAAAAGAAATTATATTTTTCAAAATAAAATTCATTTTTAAAGAAAACATTACAAGCAACATCACAAAAGACTTTGGACACGTGAATCCAGAAAAATGCAAACATTAAGGTAAATCTGTGGATGACTATACAGTCAATCTCTCATGGCCACCTATCAAAAAATCCAGTTTTCACCTCACATCAGTTTTATTAATGAAATGTGAAAATAGAATGTCTCTCTCTCTCTCTCTCTCTCTCTCTCTCTCTCTCTCTCTCTCTCTCTCTCTCTCTCTCTCTCTCTCCCTCGTGATGCTAACTCCTGCCATTTAAACATATTTCTCCCAAGACAATTAATTATAATTACTCTCGTCTTTCCCGGTGGAGCAAATATATGTTTATGTTCTTCATGTTTATATCTATTCACATCGATTCTCCTGTCAGTTTACCTACTCAGTTATCATTATGTTTAAGTCTTCATCCTTGCATTCAGGTGGACGTCTTCACCACTCTTGGTAATTTCTCGCGCGCCTTAACATCAGCGAAGTCTTTTGCCCGACACATGTTCACCAGATGATGCTTTGTCTCCTGTCATTTGTGATCTTTGTTTGCTTTCTCATTCGTGGATCAATTTTCTTCATTTTCCTTCTTCTCCTCTTCCAAATCTTATCTCGTAATTATTTTCTTTTCTTCTCCCCTTCTAATTTTTAATGTTCCGTTTTTCCTTCAATTTTTTCCCCTTCATTTTCCAGTTCTGTTTAAGTTGTACTTCCCACTCCTGTATAGTTTACCCTTAGTCATTATTCTGCTCTCTGTCTCATCATCCTCATTATTCTGCTCTCTGTCTCATCATCCTCATTATTCTGCTCTTTGTCTCATCATCCTCATTATTCTGCTCTCTGTCTCATCGTCTTCTTAGCCATTCTCTTCTGTTTTCTTAACCTTTTCTTTTCGTCGCCTTTTATCGCCTTACTTCTTTTTTGTTTCTATCTTCTCTCTTCACCTTCCTTCCTCATTCACCTCACCCACTTCCCTCTTCAGCCATCCAGCAACCTGCCTCATCCTGACCTATGACTCCGGACGAAAAACTGGTATGAGAGATGGAGCCGCACTGACTAACAACTGTTACGTCTTCCTGGGGAAATACTTACTGTTGACGAATGTTTGTAACCTTTAGCTTCTCCCGTCGTCTTTTTCGCACACACATCCGGGTTGCATCTACGGATTTACTTATCTATCTAGACGATCCCTGCGGACTCCTAGCAGATATTGAGGTATAACTAAAGTAATACTTAGGGTGGGGGTATTTTCCACAATTGTTCGAGCGCTGTTTGGTGCTCCTGCTATCAAATGAAACTACTACTTTTAAGGAACGATGCAGCATTGTTCATCCGAGTCATATTCCTGTAGATTATCTCAAAAAGACTGTGAGGCATATATGCGTAGGAGAGCTATCCTGAAACAGCATCTAACGATTGACCAAAGTAGATAACACGGTCTTGTATCAATATTCAGTATAGCTGTAGCAAAACAGGCCAATGTCTGGGAAGTCAGACGCAAAAAAAAGCTGTGAGAGAGATCAAGAAAGCATCAAAAACGGTACAGCTGTCTTTCTTAGCATAAAAGTAACAACAAAATATTCTTGCATCATCATTTTCCCATTTCGTGTAAAGCACGAAACAGAAAGTTGCTTTGGGCTCGTCCTGTTTGCCACAAAAGGACCTTCAGTGTGTTTCAAATACTATTTTTCATATTCATATTCTCTTCTCTTGTGCCTGATTCATGTTTCCGCTAGATATGATCTATCACTGTACATTACTTTCTCTTTACTTTGATTTCAGATGATTATCTCATAGCCTGGTTTCCAGAATCAAGTGTTTATTAAACTTTGTAGTAGTGTTTATAGCTACATCTGTCTTCTACAAACTCAGCGTAATATCAAAACAGTAACTCTACACACAGACTCAGACCAGAGCAGAGCATGGTGCAAAGTGTTCTTTCTTCACTGTTTTCACCCATTGAACTATACTTCACAAAAATCTTTGGTGTTCTTTTAGGCATATGAATGAATTACATCATCTTCTCTGGTCACTCTAACCCCTAACTTAATTTTCCAGGCATGAGAATACGTCTTACTTACGCTAATAACTGACTTAATATCGGCCATATGTTCTTGGATGCTCAGAGAAATTAAGACAAGATAACTTACACACACACACACACACACACACACACACACACACACACACACACACACACACACATCTCTGCCACTCACTGCTTTATCAACTACTTAGCATTCATCTACCGCAACCTAGAAAGACACAAGGTCTCTGTGACTCCCTTTTTCTTAGACTTCACCAACTCTTACACAGTTATGGATAAAGCCATCAACACTGGGTTGTGATGAAGTGAACGTCGCCAACATCCATCTCCAGCTTCCAGTCATCCAACAGTGATTTCCAGCGAGGCACACAGATGGAACCCTTTGGCTTCCTCATCCAGCTTTGACATCAGCTCTCGCGACGCATGATCTCGAGAGTCATATAGAGCTGAGTCACCATCAACCACGTCACCATCAACCAGACTTAAGCCACAGTTAGGGATATCAGTCTCGCCTCCAATCATATTCCAGCAAGTGGTACTCAGTGAGCTATAACGCCTTACAGGCTACCCAATCAGTGAGCTATAACACCTTACAGGTTACCCAATCAGTGAGCTATAACACCTTACAGGTTACCCAATCAGTGAGCTATAACACCTTACAGGTTACCCAATCTACCCATCTTCGCGATGCCATCCTGGACGATAAACAAAGCTATAAGGAAAAACACGAAGACCATCATCAAATCCTCCTACTTTCGTACTTACATTCTCCTATATAGACTTGAGACCTTTGTATTCTCTGTGCCTGAGCTCAAGAACATTTATACAACCTTCATCCTTCCTAGACTCGTCTATGCATCTCACAATTGGTCCCTCATTCAGTCTACCACACAGTAGAGACTATTCGCAAAGGTGTGGAAGAGGTCATACAGGATCATCTTAGATTCTTCTTACACCACCCATCACAAGAAGCTGAGATAACTTTCTCCAACCATCATCTGAACCCCATCCAACATTTTCGAGAAAAAAAACTGCTGCACTATTCTTTCCAACGTTACCTCCTCCTGCTACCAACGATCCATCGTCTGTACGATGCGGTTCAGCGCCACAATTACACTGGGCCAGTCCGAGCTCGCTCTAGCCATGGTGAACACTTGAGACAACCTTTAAAAGTTTCGTAAGGACTGTCTGTTTGACACGCCTTCCCTCCGTTATATCCTGATTTATTTACAGAAAGTATTCTCTTTTTATATTTTCAACCCTTAGATACATAACTTATTCAATAAACCTGCCAGTTATTATTATTATCATCATTACTATTATAATTATTATTACTAATATTATCATCATTATTGCTATCATTGTTATTATTTTCATTATTATTTCATTGATATTATTACCATTATCGCTGCTACTATCATCATGAATGTTATATATATATTTATGTGTATATATATATATATATATATATATATATATATATATATATATATATATATATATATATATATATAATATCATTACAGAGGGGCACTCCGTCTTTCCGTCTGAATTCAGCTTGTAGACGTGACGAGGAAGTTGTCGGACGCACAGTTACTAACCTTCACACAAAGTTGCCCATAATTCTTCTGTTTCCTTGGCAGGATAGACAATGCTGGCTGCTGGCATGATATATTTTCCAGGAAATAGTCTACTATGTTATTATACAGTTGAGCGGGAGGGCTGTGCTTGCAGTGCGGGAGTGATTGGCTAAGCCACTGAGCAATGTCAGTGTGCCTTTCGGGATGTGATCACCAAGGAGGTATTGGTGTGGCGAGGGAGAGTAGGGTTGCCAAGGAGGGAGGGAGTGATGGAAGTGAGGGAGAGTGTGGTTGTCAGTGAGGGAAGGAGTGGTGGTGATGAAGGAGAGTGTGGTAGCCAGGGAAGGTGGTGGTGATGTGAGGGAGGGTGTGGGAAGGAGTTGGGAGTGATAATTGAGGGTGTGGGAAGGAGTTGGGAGTGATAATGGAGGGTGTGGTAGCCAGAGTGGAAGGGACTGATAGTGGTGAGGGAGAGTGTAGTAACCAGGAGGGAAAGAAACAGTGGTGGAGAAGAGATAGGGTGTGGTAGTGTTGAGGGTGTGTGCGGTAGATAGATAGGGAGGAAGTGGTGGTGGTGAGGGATGGCGTGGTGGCCTGGCTGGATAGAATGGCGTGGTAGCTCTCTGCAGTAAGTAGCAGACGAGGGCCAGGAGAACCCGAATCTGCTTTTCATTTTCATTACAATAACACACACGTAACCACTAGAGTAACTGTACATATGTCTATATAAGACGATGAAAGAATATGAACATCAATTATACCCTGTTCAATAAAACCCTTTAAATGTACTTATGAAAGCAAAAGAGTTCATAGGTTGATGTAGAGAGTTGTCAAATGACCAGCTATTGAATTCGAAGTCAGAGGGATACAGAGGACGCATATGGCCACATCAACTCTCGGATCCGATTCGAAAATTACCTTAAAATTAGACTCGAGCAGACTAACATTCATATTTCACACGCTGGATTTTTTTTTCAATTTCAGCACAGAGATTACAACAGGTTTCCTCGCCATCGTTCATAACGGTTGAAAATTCTTGTGATTCTGCTCAGTAAATTTATGCATGACGGGAGAGAAATTAGGACTAAATGTAAAGAAGCAGAGATAAGCTGAGACTTGAGAATTTTGCAAGACATTTAAAGAAAAGAGATATGCCTGGAAGGGTTCATGCAGATTGCAGGACGAGAGACGGTGGATTTAAGTTAATCTTAAGTGCGCATTCATAGCTATGCCACGCTACTGCATCCGAGAAAGGAATACAGATATAACCTGTTTATCCTGGAAGTTGAGTACTATCTTTTGCCACGAAGCACCACGTTTATATAGGAAGGCAATCTAAAAGCACCCATAACGCTTGAGTCAGCTTACAGTACTCATAGATCAAGTACCTTGGATACAGGTCAGCTAAAAGCAACACCTCACATTGTGACATTCTCACAAAGGCCATCCTACTTGCTCACACCTAGTCACTCAAGCAACATATCCACAGCTAGTCATTATCCTGATGGACAACAAAACTGCTCATCCTCTTGACGTTCCTATGGCTATTCACTGTGTTTACAATCGGGTCACCTTCTTGATGTGTCCAGTCTGTTCAGCAGTCACTTGCTCTCATAATCCTCTTGGCCAAACATCCATTGATAGGGAGCATATACTAACTCGGTTACTTGTTTCATCAGTGTGTACTTCCCATCCTCTCCTCGATAGCATAAATACCTCATTATAATACGAGCAGTGGTATGATTCTAATCTTCATACATTACCAAATCAACAGAATATAATGTAGTAAGTCTCACACTAACTGGCCTTCTCTCCAGCGGAAGGATTTGAACTTAGTTTGAAATATGGATGATGCCATAGGTGGAAAGATAACTAGACACTTAGAATGCGTAATGGTTATGGCCACCGCTAGTGGATGTCACGTCATAGGTTAAGGATAAGGTTAAGGATAATAGTTAACGTACATAGGTCAAAGGTTAAGGCCGTCAACCACTGTGTGTCAAGATACTGGGAAACGAAATAGTTTATATGTATCATTTCAAAAATACGGCTCAAATAGGTACGAGCTTCAGGTGAAAAGAATGAAATACACGATCTCGCCCAGAACATGTATATATATATATATATATATATATATATATATATATATATATATATATATATATATATATATATATATATATACATATATATATATATATATATATATATATATATATATATATATACATATATATATATATATACGTATATATATATATATATATATATATATATATATATATATATATATATATATATATATATATATATACACATACATATATATATCCTTGGCTCATAGGGTTCAGGTGAGAGGTTTGATTTCAAATTCACATTTCAATAAATCTATTTCCGAAGTGTAATTGATAAGCAAAATTGTATAGCTTAGTTTGTGCCATTCACTAGTCATGTGTAAGTGTAATTTCTTTTTTCATTATTACCTATTTGTACTGTAGAAGGGAGGAAGATCTCGAGCATTTTCTGTTATCTAATGTTCAAACTTGTGTTTATTCTCCATGTTCACTTCCCATTTGATCTTACCCTATAAATGTGCTTGTTCATATATTTTCTAACAAGATTCATGTCTAGTTTCATGTCATGTTGCTCCGTCTCTTAATCTTGTTGATATGTAGTACCTTGTCTTTACTCCCGTGGATGTATACACATACATGCCCTAGCCAAAGCTAGGTAGTCAGGTAATCAGTACTGTATGTGTGTGTGTGTGTGTGTGTGTGTGTGTGTGTGTGTGTGTGTGTGTGTGATTAAGTATGTTTGTAACTGAACTTAATCTTTTGCACGGGAAGGGGATTTTACACTCATGTGGCCCCATCTCTTGAACATTTTCTACAATCACATAACTTTCTAAACTTACGTATGCCATACGCAGTAACTGTATTCACATTCTCTTTCAGTTTACCCCATTCGTCCACTGCTCTAAGGGGAAGTGGAACAGATGAGTGGACTGGTTGCAGCGATCATGATTCGAACCTATGCGGGTTTGATCCTACGCGACCCGTGTATGCGTGACGGTCAGTAAAGTTAATCACCACACCACGAAGATGTGTGTGTGTGTGTGTGTGTGTGTGTGTGTGTGTGTGTGTGTGTGTGTGTGTGTGTGTGTGTGTGTGTGCGTGTGTGTGAACTGGTCAGCTGTGTGTTTAGTACTGGCTGGTCCATTTGTCAGTATCAGTTAACCTGTTCATTGGAGAGTGGTCTGGGCTATTGCTGATGAATGTTCGCTACTGGTATCCTGGATATACGTATTATACCATTCTCAACCAACAGAAAACTCCGTGTTTACCTTCACTGCTTTCCATCTAATAATCTCTCCATGATCATAACAAACATCACCAAGACAGGTATGATAATGCATGGTCTTTTTCAGTTCCTCAAAATTCGCCCTAAAGATGCAATCTAACTTGAGGACTTCAGCTCCTAGTTTCCGACCACAAAGCCCTCCGTCGAGGGCACGAGAGGTTGCGTGATAAAAGTAAAACCCACTAGATAACCCACAAATAACAGGATTCCTCCATACTTTGCTGGCCATATTCTACTCCCTTATCGCCTTCCCTTGACTTGGATATTCACGAGCGCTGAGTTACGCCATATGGACACGAGGAAACAAGGGCTGGTGTTTACCGTATTTTAACAGCGCCCGCGTTGAAGTTTGTAAGGGAGGCATCTCTTCTATTTGATAAGAAATTAGAGTCGCCGTGAAATGTCCACAGCATCTTTTTTTTTTATAAGTATGACGTTTAATGACTCTTTTTTTTGTGTGTGTGTGTGTGTGTGTCTTTGTTGACACTCCGTAGTGAAAACGTTCAGAGTTAACATCAGGAGTGGCGTTGATTAAGGCAAGGCTTACTAAATACATCGGAAAACACATAACTCGAGATTGAATTTCAAAGGTAAACGCTAGGCAGCCTAGGGGCGATGATGATGTCACTAATGTCGGGGAAGCAGAGATGTATCCACACTCAGCACTCCTCCAGCTCAAAGCTGCCGACGTTTCAGACCAAATCTTAATCTCGTGAGATGAGTGTAAAAGGTGACTTGTTGATTCTGCAGTTAACTGGAAAGGCAAACACGGCTCCAACAGGTGTTCATCCCCGAAGTATTCTGGAATGGTGTAGAAACTGTGCTCATGATTTTCGTCACGCCTTTATTTGGTATATGAAAAGGAATATAGAAAACCTGACGATCCAGATATCACTGCACACGTTTCTGTTATTTGAATATTCATGTGACTGTATATGATTATGCCTGGCAATGATGGATCAGCTACATTAACATACTGGTCTATTAAAGGTGTATATGTATACATGTGTGTCCCTGTGTTTGCGTCAGGCTTCATATTGTATTTTTTTTTTCCAAAAGAAGGAACAGAGAATTGGGCCAGGTGAGGGTAGTCCCTCAAAGGCCCAGTCCTCTGTTCTTAACGCTACCTCGCTAATGCGGGAAATGGCGAATAGTTTGAAAGAAAAGAATATATATATATATATATATATATATATATATATATATATATATATATATATATATATATATAATATATATATATATATATATATATATATATATATATATATATATATATATATATATATATATATATATATATATATATATAATTTGTTATTTGTGGGTTGCCTTATGGAGGTGTGTATGTGACCGCCCATCTGAAGTAACAGCATCCAATTATGTCTTAGAATACCCTCATCAAAGGCCTCCAACATAGTGAGAGTGCATGGGGTCTTATAACAAACCTTCACAATTTAAGAAAGTGTCAAATTTTCTTTAATTGTTGGGTATTGCTTGACGTTGACATCCTTAATGACCCTGGCAGTTAATAGTCCTAAAGCCCAAATAAACAACCTTGGCCTTGGTTGGAGATCACCCTTGCTCAAAGTCCGTTAAGCAGGTCTACATCTTCTACCGTCGAGCCATTTTAATAGCGGTGACAAGCAAACTACTGGACTACAGAAACGCCAGAATGCGACAAATGGTCGCTTGTAACACAGGGTACGCCAAAAAATGGATACATGCTAATGCAGTCAACAACCTAAAACTCGGTCTATTTGACGACAGTACATCACAGGCGCACACCAGATCAACAATTGTTCCCCAACCCCATCACACATGGAGAACCCACGAAGCGATCAACACTTTCAATAAGCTGTCTCTTCAAGCAAAAGAAGATGTGTAAGATTTGAATGATAAAACTGATAGCTCTCAGCATGCGCAGAGACGTGAATCTTAAACGAAGATCCATAAGATTCGTCCCTTTTAGCATACAGAAAACTATTGATGGAGGATCAACTAAGGATAAGCAGAGAACAATAAAACTGTTCCCTTTCACTGCATGACAAAAAGAATATCAGAACTTGAAGGAATATTCTCAAACGTAGGCTCTCAGCACAGACAGGACAATTGATATTGCACGAAGACTGATCTCTCCGAGTATCAGATATCCACGAAGGATAATAAACGAAGGAACATAAACTTACAAATAAGAGCTGAGTCTCAACACAGAATGGACCACAATTGATCAACGATGAAATGTGACGATGTTCCTTATCTACATTGCTATAATCACACTCACTTAACAGAGAATCACATGACAGGTTTCCCTTAGTGAGAGAAAAAGAAAAGAACCACGAGGGCTTAGCAGACTAACCATAACACTAGTCCTCTCCACTTACAAAAAAAAAAATGTAAATATTCAAATAAGTTTTCCTCAACTTAATGGACTTCCTCGAGGAAACGCTAATGCTGAAATGAATCCATCCTGTACAGCACTTGAAAGATCAGGAAAATGACACCCAGAAGAGTTTGAATGTAGACCACCATAATGATTAATAAAAGTTCCACTGACTCATAACAGCGAAGAATTGATTTAAAAGATTATAAGACGAACATTCACTTCATCGGTGACTGAATGAATTAATATATTTGCATAGTCAGTCCTCCAGTACATTATCGTAGTCACTCAGGGGAAGCCACATGAACAAATTGTTACGGCTGTATTTTGCCAGAAAATGTTGCCAGATCCACAGATTCTATGCTAATTTCTTGGCTTATTATGTGGACAAAGTAGAAAGAGTTGATCCTGAAATACTTCCTATGTGTGTTATTCAGTCTTTGTCTGTCATTTAATTTGTATATACAGTGTATATTTGTTTTTAAAGTGGGTGAGAAACTGCGTCCAACTTCTTTCTAGATCACCCTCAGGTTATGACACAAAATCCAGAACTTACGGCACATTTGGTGAAATGCAAGACGACCTATGAGTTGGAAACATTTACTTTTACGGTTAATATTTGCCCTCATCAGTGAAACAAAAAATAAAAGAAAGATGAAGTGTTGAATATCAATCATAATTAAGTAAATTAAAAAGGCCAACTTACACGAGAAAAGTCGCAGTGTCTCCCTCCATCTTTGAACCACTGTAAGATGCTTGTTGAATTTATTTTTCTTCTGAGTTCCACCAACACTAGCAGAGAAGAATGTTGATTAGTAGCAACAGAAATGATTATGATAATTTTTGTTAATCTTTAGCGTCTGATGAGAGACAAAACTGGCTGAAATAAGTTTGTCATTGGCATTATTATTATCAAAAAGGATTCGTAGAAAATTGTTGAAGTGTTGCCAAGAAATCGCTAAAAATGTGTTTTTGTAATCTTTGACTCCCGTAAAGAGGACTAAAATAGCCTGATTAAAAATTTCAATTACCCATTTCTTCCAAATTTTATGAACAATGGATGATGTGTGGAAAAATGTTTTTCAAAGAAAACCAAGATTATCTTTCTCGTAGATTTTCATCCCTATGTATAACACGTTGAATGTTGATATGATGGTCGTAATGTGTTTAGTGTTGCATGGTGAATGTAGCGTGTCTTGATATGATGGTCGTAATGTGTTAAGTGTTGCATGGTGAATGTGGCGTGCCTTGAAAAATGTGTGATATAGTTGAATGCGGCTTGATAAATGTTAGTCGGTGTGTGTTGCATGATAAATGATTTATGTGTTTGGCTTCATAAATCGTTTTTGATGAGTATTGTTTGACAAACATGAAAATGGCTTTGATGAGAGTTGTATCTGAGGCTCCATAGGTGTTGCTTGACATATGAGTTGATGAGTATACATCGATGATACAGCACGTGGAGGCATGAGTGTCATGAAGGAACGCGTCTTCATGAGTGTGGTTTGATCGGCCGGATTCAGTGAGTATATGCTGATGAGCGTGCCGTGCCTATTGAGGGTGAACTGATGGTGTGATGTAATGGGTGTTGATTGATGAACGGTGCTCAAGGGTGTCTTCATGCAAATGGATCGTTGGATGTCGTTTAATTACTATGGTCTGGTGAGAACGGTTCCATAAGAACACCTTGATGTATTGTCGCCATGAGCTTGAATACATGAGCCCGGCATAAGTTTAACCGGGCATAGCTTCTTAAAGGTGCTTTGGCAGGTGTGTGTTGATGTATGTGGCCTGATAAGTGTCGACGAGAGTAATTCGAGAGGCGCGGCTTGATGAATGCGGGTTTAATGGTATGGTCTGATGTGTGTGGCTTGATGAATGTGGGTTTAATGGTATGGTCTGATGTGTGTGGCTTGATAAGCGTAGTCTAATGACTGTTGTTCGATGAATGTGACCTTCTATGACTAATTCGAGGACAGTGGCTAGATGAGTGTGACTTAGTAAGTGTAACATGACGAGCTTGGTTTGCAAAGTCCGCCTTGATAAGTGTAGTGTGACGAGTGTGACTACAGGTGTAGTTTGATGAGTACGAGTTTACCTTGATGAGTGTGGCTTGATGAAAACGGCTCTGCCAGCATGATTTGATGAATACCACAGTGAGTGAAACTGGCCTTAGCTGTAGACTGATGGTTTTGGATTGATGAAAATGAAGGAAGTGGTATTGTGGACCAGTTGGTAGGGATAATGGTCATGTGGACCAGCGTGGTGGAATGTCGGAGAAAATGGTAGAGTAGACCAGCATGGCAAGCGTCGGGAGCAGTGGTCGTGTCGACCAGCATTGCGAGTGTCTGGAGATAATGGTCGTGTGGACCAGCATGGCAAGTGTCGGGAACAATGGTCGTGTCGACCAGCATGGCGAGTGTCTGGAGATAATGGTCGTGTGGACCAGGATGGTGAGTGTCGGGCATAATACCCGGGCAAACATTAGATCCTGATGGTAATGATTTTAATGACAATTGTTTTGACGTCTGCCTGTATGGTGGGCTCTCGCGCCCGCGACCACGATGACTCAGCCCACCAGCCATGGGTACAGATCACTTAGGACGATGGATACGCTGCTGTTTGGAGGATGTAAACACATCAGAGACTCATAAAAGCAATGGATGATGCGAATGATGTATATAGCTTCAAATATCAGAATGAAACTGAAATCGATTAGGACGAATATAAAGGTTTAACCCCACAAGAAGACAAGCATTGAATCTGATCGTATTGGTGTACAAGAACTTTTGCTTTGCCGATAAATGAGAATTTAATGTTGTTTAGAGAGACAATATCAGAGGAACTTTGCCTAGGTCTGGGTATTCGCTGCTGTTGAAGGCACTAGGATGATAACTGTAAGTTGTACTCATATAGGATAGTATGATTTACACTTGATTATGATCTCTAGATAAAGGAATGAATACAAGAGGACGAAATCTACCCATTTAATGTCAAGGAGCTCAGCTCATCTGCACAAGTAACATTAAGAATGTCGAAGGTATACTGCAGAACAGTTTTCATTGTGGAGCATTTCTTAGATGGAGTTTACTTAACTTATCGCCACGTTCGAGAACGCACTTTTTTATATACAATCATTGATATTTAACAAAGGCGTTAGAACTTCAGTAATGTTCGTGAGGCTATTACAAATGGATACTTCATGACTGGCTTAGAAAAGAATCAAACACTAACTGCCTTGCTTTTGTCGTCTGATGCAATGGATCGTTAGGATCTACAGTGATTTTAGTGCCAAGTGATGCTGTAGTGTAGAAGATTCACTCCTCTATTAATGTCAGGTGTGTCCTAAAGAAGCAGGAAATCCAGTGTCTCTTCATTTCAGGCGTAGCTGAGGAGCGGAACGATTTACTGTTTCGTTGTCGTCCAGAATTGCTTGGGGGCGGACGGACCTACTGAGACTACTCCTAACTGGCGTTGTTATGTAAGAAGACCTTACCACCCTCTTGCTGTCAAGGTAGAGTTTAACGGAGAAGAATGGGGGGATATCGAACAGTAAGACGGTACTCTAAAGTCGCAGGACCTACTTCGTTGAAGGAATCAGATTGATGTAGGGTGGGGGAACCTTCTAAGTTGCAGGGATCAGGGGGTGATACAACATGACCTGTACGTAAGTGAGATGTCTTCCTTAAAAGAGGACACACAGATATCCTGAGAGTAAGTTCCTATATCAGCCCTTTGCATGTTTACGGGGAGGACGAACTTCACTACCATCATCTTTTGGTGCTGTAGAATTGAGGACACTAACCTCACTCCCACCCTCAGATGATGCTGTAGAATAGAGGACACTAACCTCACTCCCACCCTCAGATGATGCTGTAGAATAGAGGACACTAACCTCACTCCCACTCTCAGTTGGTGCTGTAGAATTGAGGACACTAACCTCACTCCCACCCTCAGATGATGCTGTAGAATTGAGGACACTAACCTCACTCCCACCCTCAGATGATGCTGTAGAATAGAGGACACTAACCTCACTCCCACTCTCAGTTGGTGCTGTAGAATTGAGGACACTAACCTCACTCCCACCCTCAGTTGGTGCTGTAGAATTGAGGACACTAACTTCACTCCCACCCTCAGATGATGCTGTAGAATAGAAGAAACCATCGTCACTACTACCCTCAGGTGGTGTGCAGAGCACGAGGGTTTGGGATGAGGAGAGAATTCGCTACTGCTGTCACTTGTTGCTGTAGAGTTTAAGTCTAGGGTATAAATAACATCATCACCACACATTGAAAAGATACAACTTTGTGATCTATTTTGTATGCTTTTGATGGTTCAGTCAAATGTATCAATCTATCATTATCTATCAAATGCATTTATTTATCATAAATGAACTGAATCTGGAAGATGAAATGCTGTTAATGTGTTCATTGTATTTCGTACCAGGTGGTGGAAGGTCCAGTACTGCAATATGTGTTAAGGATCTCTTACTTGATTGATGAAATATGTCCAACTTTATTGTCTACACCTTTGACAACAATATACGTTTCGCTCTAAACAACAAAAATGTTATTTTCTTTCCTCTGCCTAGCCATAAGAACCCTTCTAAAAGACACGTCAAAAAAAAATCAATGAACATGTAAAGATATGCAAACGATACTCATCTATGTGTTTGCTGTGGTATTCTGTTTAGCTATGAAAAGAATAAATACATTAATTTGTTTCAAATCAAATATGACAAATTGGAATATTACGAGGGAGAACTTATAGAGAGATGTATCACTGTTTTTGTGAACTTTAGATATCATATAAAACTACAGACTTTCATGCCTCTGTTACGTATAAGTTGTTACATATATGTGTGAACTGTAACACAGAGAAGCCATGCAGGCGGACCTCAGTCACACGACAGCATCACTGGCAACATTTTGGGTTAAACTAATTAAACTCCTGCGTTGCCTCTCTCCATCCATCACGCCACAGTAATAAAAGCTAGTTACCCGATTCGTTCCTCCCGTGATCCCCCCCACAAATAACTCTCATCATCACTAACACGGACAATTACGAAATAATAATTACGCTAGTTGGGGCTAATGGCAGGATTGACTTTTACCCCATCAAAAAAACTGAGACTGTTTATCTGGCCGAGCTTGAGGTGATGCTGGTGTGGTCACTCATAATAGCTATCAGATGATGATGCCTAGAATCACTATGATTCAGTGACTGCAGTAAATCAAGCAAAAGGGGTGGGAGGAGAGGTGGGAGGTTCGTTCCAACCAGCATCCAGCGTCATGAGAATCATAAGGTAGCCTTGTACTGTGGCTCCGGTAAGTGTGTCGATGTTATCTCATTTGTAAATCTTGCAGGGAGCATCATCCAGTGTCGGTATGCGGGCTGATGGCATCACTGGGGAGAAAGGATGACAGTCCGGGGCGCAGGGAGCACTATTCCAGATTAGGTATGTGTTTCAGTGTCATCATCTCTTTGTCTTTAGTGCAGGGAGTGGCGCTTGGGATGTGATCTATACGTGATTATACTCTATTTCTAGGAAAGGTATGGACCACTGGTAGCCCGAAATATGTAATGTATTTTCATTAGATTATCTTCACCCTAGCAGTGATGTAACCTGCACAGTATATACTCTATGCTGAATATGTGCCTCTTAAGCATAGAGGAATAGATACCTTTGCTCTTCCAAAACTCTTCCCAATCTCATTCAACAGCAAAACTTGAGGCAAAATTTCGTGAAACACTACTTACATTGATTAGAAACAGTTTAGGAATAATCTTAGTATTAATATTAGGATCTTTAACATTAGTAGTAGTAGTAGTAGTAGTAGTAGTAGTAGTAGTAGTACTAGTAGTAGTAATATTAGTAGTAATATCATTATCATTATAATCAGTTGTAGTAGGAACAGTAGTAGTACTAACGGAAGAATCTCTGTCAATCCTATCATAATCTTTCTCCAGATCCACAAATGCCACATACAAATCCACCTATTTTTCTGTGCGTTTCTCACACACATTCTGTAAAGCAAAAACCTGATCTACACATCCTCTACCACTTCTGAAACCACACTGCTCCTCCCCAATCTGACGCTCTATACATGCTTACACTCTCTCAGTACCTTCCCACACTATATACCAGATACACTCAACAAACTTGTACATCTATAGTTTGAACAGTCACCTTATTCCCCTTGCCTTTGTACAACGGCACTATACGTCTATACATGCATTCCGCCGGTCCTCAAGCACCACACCATTCTCAATCCATACATTGAAAATCCTTACCAATCAATCAACAACACAGTCACCCCTTTCTTAATAAAAAATTCAACTGCAGTATCATACACTCCAGCCGTATTGCCACATTTCATCTTACGCAAGGCTCTCACCACCTCTTCTCTCTTCACCGAACCACTTTCCATAACTCTCTCACTTAACATACCATCTAATATAAATCATTTTTCTTGCTAATTATATTTTGTTTATCCTGGAAAGCTGTTATCTTTTGGTTGGTTCGTTCGTTATAGTTAGTTAAGTAGTTTATTGGCTGTATTTCCTTGGAACTACATATTTACGATCATTAACAGCAGGCTTATTTTGAGTCGTTTGTTGTTATATTGGTCACTCGGCGCTACCTAAAATTTTGTTGATCAACTGACACGTTCTCATCATTTAATCATTTGTTAGGGAGTAGGCGGTGACTGGGTATTATTATGATTGGTTACCTCGTGTTTGGTAATTTTCTTCTAACGTTGAAGGCTCCAGACACAGAAAAAAGTTCATATGAAGGCCGGGTCTTAATTGAAATTAGAAAGGATTATGAAAGGGAAAAACCTGTGTGATGGTTTGTTAGTCTTGAGGTGTTGATCAATATGGGGCGAGAGGTAAGATCTTGGTGGTCAGGCAAGTAGGTGACTTGTGACAAGTAATGAGGTGCGCAGAAGAAGAAAAGAAACAGGGCACTTTGCAATAGGCTAAGAAGCATGTAGTTAGCCGGGTAGCATATAGCAGGATGATCAGTATATAGCGTGTTGGGCAGCCTGTACCTGGGCTGGGCTAAGTGTAGCGAGGACCGAATGGTATGTAGCGGGATAAGCACTTAATAGCAGGCTGAACGGCAAGCAAGCTGGCTGGGAGGCATATGGTGGACTAATTGGCAAGTGGCCATCTAAAGAAGCAAGGTTGCCTACGGCCAAGCCCGTCGACCAGAGGATCTTCGGTGAGTGGTTCCCAGTGAAGCGTGGACGAGGCGTCGCACCTTCTGCTTGCCAGCAACACGCGAATCTAAGATTAAATTGCTGTTGCACCCCTCGGTGTTTTCAACAGGAAATGAGAGGAGGAATTTCTAGCAAACAAGTGTAGTGTGTCTACCAGACCACCAACATGCTAGTACCACACGTCCAACCATGAAACCACCTTGTTACAGATACTATATGTTAACCACAGTTATACAACACCACTCGTCTATGACTACCGTTTGATTAATAGACGACAACTGATGGCTACATCACGAGTACAGTAATAATGATGGTAGACTGTCTCACTACTACATTATGACTGCTTTCGGAACACCACACAACTAATGTGCTCTTACCATACAGCTGCCTCAACGTGATTAGTAAAAGTGACATCACTTTGCTACCTTGTGACACCATACGTGACCATCAAAGTATCACCACACTGCTATATGGTTGCTGCGCAAACCTTTATATAACTCTTACATCACACAGTCCTGCCTCATTTCTGCCATCAGCACGATTTTGTCCCACCCAGCAATCATAAATTACCTACCACACTTTCAGACATGTGATGCCCTCACTATTCTACTACCACATCCACATGCCTTCCACTGTTCGCCAAATATGTCTGCAACCCTCTATTTATAATCTTAGTCATTCACACTACCACCCTCCAGCCTCACTCATATATTTATCATACACCTACTAACATTTTGATGCACTCCCACCACAGCCACATTCCTGCCAAACTGCCACCACTGCCACATACACATCATCACTACACTCATGCCAGTCACATAATCCTGTTACACTACCGTAGTTCGCTTGACTCTCGTATCCTGAAACAAGACATCTCCCCTGACGGTGTACCCAAGACGAGGCAGAAGTCAGCGAAGCGCAAAGAGTCGGTAGTTCACTGGTAGGGCAAGACAACAAGAGCAGCTACACTCGATGATATCAACTAACACTCTCTCTGTCGAGTCGACTACACCCGCGTTGTGGAGTACTCACTTTTTATGTGGTGTTGTTACGATCATTAAAACACCATTTAATTTTGTAGCCATGTCGTACCTCCGTACTTTCTCTCCTCTGTGCGATGATGCTTAGCACATTCTCATTCGTTATGACTTGTGAACACTTGTCAGAGGTGTTTCGAGTGAATGACAGAGCATCAAGCGAAGAAAGGTGTGAGGAACAGACTTTGACATGGGCTACATTGTTCTCTCAGGGCATCATCTCCTGTACACTTCTCCTCTCAGAGGCTGCTGAGGTTACGGAATCCATCATGATACTACCAGTACCACTGCTTCGGAACCTTGAGTTTCAGACACAACCCATAATCGTCGACGGCATCCAAGGTGAAAATATTACAAACGCTTTCGTGGTCTGCTGTCAAATGATTATACCGTTAAAACTATCCTCATTATTGTTTAGAGACGAGAAACCTTATTCTATTCTGATCATGAGCTTCGGGGAGGAGTATGTACCCAGGAATATTTAGAAATCCTGTATAGACCCTACCTATGTCATTCCCCGTCTTAGGTAATGTGTCCAACTCGTGTCGACTTTCCGCGCCTCCTAGTGGGCAGTCATCAGTCGTACCTTCCCATTCCTTGGCTTCGTTCTGTTGTCCACGTTAAACTCTCATTGGATATAGAAGTATACGTGGTAATGAAAGTTATAAATCACTACAATCGTATAGTTTATCGTATTACGGAAATGTATAGTTCATTGACTCAATACTCTCTTAGGCTCTCCTACCTGGTCGCAATATTGTCTGTAAACGGGAGAAGATACAATCACCTGATAGACAGAAGGAGTCACAGTTATAATCAGTAAACTGTCACAGTGTTAGAAAGGAAGTCAATCGTGAAGTAAAATCAATACACCTGACAGAAAGCTTCTGCCAGCAACTTCAACCGCAACCAGAATCCGCTCCAGAACTTCCACGTAATGAATGGATGTTTCTGTCAAGGTGGAAGTTTACAGCTCTTTCATCACCTAAGATACGTGGGAGGAATGAATCCAGTAAATAACAGAAAATTAGCATGTGAAATTTCAGGCAGATAATAGTGATTTAGCCTGAATATTTCACTTGAGGATTCTGTATGTTTTTAGAAAGTTAGAAAGCAGTGAAAAAAGTGAATTGCATTATAGTAGTCCTGAGTGGATTAGATGTACAGGAAAAAGTAAAATGTTCTTAACAGCATTGTTTGTCTTGAATTTTAAGTTTGTCTTGAATTTTAAGTAATAGAAAAGTAAGGAAATATATTCTTAAGTAATGCATTGATAAATATATTAGTTAATATATTTTGTTTTACCTGAAAAACAAAAGTCGATGATATGGTTAGAGAATAACTATAAGCGCGTTGGATAGATTAGGGAGCAAAGGTAATCTATAAGGGAAAATTCTTTGAGAACTTGAATATTTACATCAACTTAACAATACCATTTTTGATGAATAAGAAATATAGAAAAGGGTGCACGAATGCAAGCAATTCAAAAGTCACAGAAATAAAGGAAAAACTCTTGAGTAAGTGGAGAGACAACGCTTAGATCAAACACACTCTATATACCTCCCATTCCTCACCCACACTCAGCTTCATATACATTTACCTTCTGCCACTCTACACTCAATCTCGAATTTTTTTCACGCACGCCCCTTTTCCAAGCTCACTTACTTTCACCACTCTCTTCTCACCCATAGAGCTCCCATTTTCCGAAAACCTTTAAAAATCTTTACCCTCCTCTCAACAAGGTAATGATTCAACATGTCAGCGGTTGCCCCTGTCAGCACATTCCCGTCGAAATGTCTCTCTTTTTTTACGCCGGTCAGTTAGTGTGTAATCCAATAATTTCCGCAGACCATCTTTCCTGCTAACGTACGTATGTCTTGTTTGTCCCTCTTTTTAAGCCAGGTTTTCCCAGTCACCAGTCTTCTTTCAGCACGTAACTCAACAAGCTGTCCATCATTCCCACATACATTACTGAATACCACATACCACCCAATTATACCCTCAACTGCTACACTACTCACCTTCGCATTAAATCACCCACCACTAATACCTGGTCTCTTGCATCACACTCACCTAGCTGCTCCGAAAACACTTACCTCTCATTATCTTACTTCTCATGGCGAGGTACATAAACCCTGATAATCATCTATCTTTCGCAATCAATCACTCTGGAGCTCACTTACCTAAATTTTTTCACTTTTTCCCACAACTCCTGCTTCAGTAGTGGCGCTACCCCTTCCTTAGCTCTTGCCCTCAAACCAATCCTGAATTTATTCCTAAGACATTTCCAAGCAAATTTTCCCCTTGAGATTTGTTTCACTGAAAC
This sequence comes from Panulirus ornatus, assembly GCF_036320965.1. Lineage (NCBI taxonomy): Eukaryota > Metazoa > Arthropoda > Malacostraca > Decapoda > Palinuridae > Panulirus > Panulirus ornatus. The sequence goes on from NC_092241.1 coordinate 26,784,103, forward strand.
CAGAACATAGGGCTCGTTTCTCAAACATGCTATCTATCCCTTCTTCCCTTTCATTTTGGTTACATCGACACACATTCGAGAAGGATGAGCACTCGCGCTTGGTTCCTTCTTCTGTTCCTTGTTTTAGATATTTAAATGCAAGAAGGGAGAGGTTAACGGCCGCCAGATCCCGCCTCATCTAGTCCTATTCTATGACAAACAGGGAATGCAGAGGTAGAATTCTTTTTCCCCTACCCCAGGTATGATGATGACAGTAATGATAATAGTAATAATACTGATGATTAATGAATGATAATAATGATAATGATAATGACAATAATCATGATATAATGATGATAATAATTCATTATTGTAAATAAAAAATTGAATTGTTATCTGTTTATTTGAAGGTGAGCCTCTCGTGGCGTGGTCTGACTGTCAGAATCACGGTTGGAGAAGACATACCCAAGGAGAGTGAGGCGGGTTGATGGTGAGGGGGTTGGAGGACTGATAGCGAGTGATGGGAAGCATGAAGGTGAGAGAATGGAATACAGAGAGGCAGGGAGAGACAACTAAGAAAAATCTCAGAGTGTCTGACAACTGCTGGAGTATATGAAGAGGTGCTTGACGAAGATGGAGCGAGGATAGAGGATTTTTGGAGGGAAGGGGATAAAATCGAAGTAGGAAAGAAATAAATGGGAGGGAATCGATTCATAGTAGAAAGAGACAGATTAGAAGTGGAAGGGTAAGAATCTTCAGGGGAAAGAGAGGACTCAAGGGAAGAAGTGATGAAAGGAAGTAGGGTTTAGGTATTTGAAGAGGAAAAAGGTGAACAGAATGATAACTGGAAGAGAAGGAGCTCAGGGGAGAGTGGAAGAAGTGAGAAGGGTAAAGGTGTTAGGATACTTGGAGAAAAGGGCAATGGAAAGGATTATTCAAGGCACATAAAATATATCGTTAGAGTAAATTGAATAATAAAGAGAAGGGGTTGTATCTGAGGAGAACTAGAGAGAAAGACTGATGGGAAAGGAATGTTGGAGAGATGGTGATGTAATTAAGTATTTGCAGGGAAGAACAGTAAATGTGGTGGCATGAAATGCCAGACCAAAGGAAAAATGAGCAAGTAAGTGGAGTAATATAAGTGACGTGGTCTGGAATGTCAGACTTGAAGTAAATGAACGAGAAGGTAAAGTGAGGAATTGAAAATAAGTAAACTGATATTCGAATTGGAGTGAATGAATGAGGCAGTAGCTAAGGGAAAAGTGGGCAAATCTATAAAGGATAGAAAGAATCCTTCATACAAGTAAGAGCTAAGCAATCAAGTAATAGCTAAGTAATTAGAAAGGTAGAGACTAAAGGAATCGCTCACTGAGAACGAAGGAATCACTGAGATCATGTGAGGAGCAAATTAGCAAGTGAAAGTAAGTGGTTGAGGAAACGAGTATGAAATTGACTGATTGCGGGCAAGCTGGAAGACTGGGAGGGAGTGGGGTGGGAGGGACCCGACAAGACACAACCTTTGTTCCCCCAAAGTTGCTCCGTTCTGTTTTGCCTAGTGTCGCAATGGGCTCGTTATATTTTAACTTGTTCAGCAACCCCATTGTTTCTTTGTCTTCTCTGAGGCAGCAGAGATAGTATACCAGAAGCAGTACGACCCCCACCCCAGCGCCTCTCCTTTTGTCTGCTCTTGCAGTGTTCTAACCCAAGACTACTTTTTTCCTGCCCATAACAAAATACCAACTTATATACACCATAGTACACTATGTACGATGTATATGTATCAAGTCTTCATGAATTGCGTAACGGGAGTGATAGGTGGAGAATGTGCAGTACGGTCAGGGATAATGAGGCAGGAATGGCAGAGGGGCAAAAGGTCTGATGAGTGAAGGTGCTGGGATGGGATAATGAGAGGGGAAGTAATCAGTGTCAGCTCCGTTTAGGTGCAGGTGTATTGAAGGATATGATATGGAATATTGTAGTATAACAAAAGGGAATGCGAAGGAAACACCTCAATAAGTAATATCCAGTGGTGTGAATGACTTGGGGTCTTGGAGACAAAATATCCTCAACCTATTCTCAGACTTTGATGGATGAGATGCCGAGCTTGCTAAAAAGAAAAAAAAAATCGAAGTTTCAACGACGAAGCGGAGTTTCTACTGGGCCACTTTTGGTCAGCAGAACTGGCGCTGTGGGACGAACTTTACATCAAGTTCAGAGACTTTAATGAATGCTTTCCATACGAAGACAAAACAAAAAAAAGGTAACACTTACGTAAGCCACTCGGTTGATGACTAAACAACCATGAAAATTCTGGCATGGCGCTACTCATAGCACCACCCATTATAACGCTGATCTTGCATCGTAAGAGAGTTCTGTCTTCATCGGAAGCAAATCAGTGAAGCTTAGGGACACGATGCATAGAAGAGTGCAGACGAGTGTATTATAAGAAGGTCCATGTAGTCAACAGGTTCATGATCCATACGATGAGGACAGCTCACTATATTTGAGTATCAACAACACTTGACTTCGTCAACGTAGACTCATGTATACAGCTAAGGATGATTTCTATCATATCCCGCAAAACATCACCAAAACTCCTGTGTAACCTAAAGCGTGAACTCCACTTTTGGTCATCACATTCTGCAGTACTCATACGGACGTGAGCTCCAAACATGATAATAGTTATATAAATTTACTTTGATATTAAGAAAGGATATAATGATATAAACTTTTAACGTCACAATATCACGCATATATCAGAATGTACCAGAGATTTCGGAATGAGATGAAATGTCAACGTAAACATAAGCATATCGACTTTCTTACAGATTAATTCAAATGACAGTTACCGACATAAGGAAATGAATGCTTAGAGAGAGAGAAAAAAGTGCGGAACATACTCAAACGGTATTTGTACCTAGCAGTACCTTCGGTTGATATATTTATTCACCTATATATACCTCAGGACCTTTTGATGAGAAAGAGTCCTGATGTTTCCAGGGATCTTTTCCAGAGGCTCCTGCAGCGAAAGTCTTTGTTGCTTCAAGTAGGAGGGAAACCTGGCATCCTTTGGAGTGAGAAGTTTTATGTCGAGACAGTATTTTCAATGATACAGACCTATCGTTACATGTACTAACAGGATAACTGGTGGTGGTGATGGCTAAGCTCCAGCAGTTGACGGATGTCTCCTCCGCCACCTCCCTACCTGGCCCTGGAATCCGCCACAAGACCATCCAGCAAACTCCGACTGACGGTTCTTCCTCTTTCATCGTAAGTAGATATTGGTTCCGGAATTTTGGATATTATTTGGCTCTTGGATTTGCATTCTTTTGTCTTTATGGAATTCACTTATCATCTTATCTTGTTATCACCTGTAATGACTTTTGCTGAAGCCAAGTTCCGTTTGTTTTAAGCTTCAAGAATTTGGTTATACTTGAATTCCTGCCTCTAAGATAGTCGTCCTCTTTTGCCTTTTCGGACCATCTTGCAGTTGGATGTTATTCTTGACAATGCTGGCCATTTAGATTCGTTACATAAGTTCATTGTAAGAGCATTGATTTTGCCAGTTTCGATGTAAAAAAAGATGCCTTGAGTACTTTCGAATAAACTATCTGTTACTATCAAATCCAATTCTAATATTACACGGTGTTGATTAATTACACGCATGTAATACATATATATATATATATATATATATATATATATATATATATATATATATATATATATATATATATATATATATATATGTGTGTGTGTGTGTGTATATATATATACCCCCGTATATATATGAAAATATATATATTTATATATATATATATATTTATATATGTATATGTGTGTGTGTGTGTGTGTGTGTGTGTGTGTATATATATGTATATGTATATGTGTGTGTGTGTGTGTGTGTGTGTGTATATATATGTATATTATCCCTGGGGATAGGGGTGAAAGAATACTTCCCACGTATTCCTCGCGTGTCGTAGAAAGCGACTAGAGGGGACGGGAGCGGGGGGCCGGAAATCCTCCCCTCCTTGTATTAACTTTCTAAAATGGGAAACAGAAGAAGGAGTCACGCGGGGAGTGCTCATCCTCCTCGAAGGCTCAGAGTGGGATGCCTAAATGTGTGTGGATGTAACCAAGATGTGAAAAAAGGAGAGATAGGTAGTATGTTTGAGGAAAGGAACCTGGATGTTTTGGCTCTGAGTGAAACGAAGCTCAAGGGTAAAGGGGAAGAGTGGTTTGGAAATGTCTGGGGAGTGAAGTCAGGGGTTAGTGAGAGGACAAGAGCAAGGGAAGGAGTAGCAATACTCCTGAAACAGGAGTTGTGGGAGTATGTGATAGAATGTAAGAAAGTAAATTCTCGATTAATATGGGTAAAATTGAAAGTTGATGGAGAGAGGTGGGTGATTATTGGTGCATATGCACCTGGGCATGAGAAGAAAGATCATGAGAGGCAAGTGTTTTGGGAGCAGCTAAATGAGTGTGTTAGCGGTTTTGATGCACGAGACCGGGTTATAGTGATGGGTGATTTGAATGCAAAGGTGAGTAATGTGGCAGTTGAGGGAATAATTGGTATGCATGGGGTGTTCAGTGTTGTAAATGGAAATGGTGAAGAGCTTGTAGATTTATGTGCTGAAAAAGGACTGATGATTGGGAATACCTGGTTTAAAAAGCGAGATATACATAAGTATACTTATGTAAGTAGGAGAGATGGCCAGAGAGCGTTATTGGATTACGTGTTAATTGACAGGCGTGCGAAAGAGAGACTTTTGGATGTCAATGTACTGAGAGGTGCAACTGGAGGGATGTCTGATCATTATCTTGTGGAGGCTAAGGTGAAGATTAGTATGGGTTTTCAGAAAAGAAGAGTGAATGTTGGGGTGAAGAAGGTGGTGAGAGTAAGTGAGCTTGGGAAGGAGACCTGTGTGAAGAAGTATCAGGAGAGACTGTGTACAGAATGGAAAAAGGTAAGAACAATGGAAGTAAGGGGAGTGGGGGGAGGAATGGGATGTATTTAGGGAATCAGTGATGGATTGCGCAAAAGATGCTTGTGGCATGAGAGGAGTGGGAGGTGGGCTGTTTAGAAAGGGTAGTGAGTGGTGGGATGAAGAAGTAAGAGTATTAGTGAAAGAGAAGAGAGAGGCATTTGGACGATTTTTGCAGGGAAAAAATGCAATTGAGTGGGAGAAGTATAAAAGAAAGAGACAGGAGGTCAAGAGAAAGGTGCAAGAGGTGAAAAAAAGGGCAAATGAGAGTTGGGGTGAGAGACTATCAGTAAATTTTAGGGAGAATAAAAAGATGTTCTGGAAGGAGGTAAATAGGGTGCGTAAGACAAGGGAGCAAATGGGAACTTCAGTGAAGGGCGTAAATGGGGAGGTGATAACAAGTAGTGGTGATGTGAGAAGGAGATGGAATGAGTATTTTGAAGGTTTGTTGAATGTGTCTGATGACAGAGTGGCAGATATAGGATGTTTGGGTCGAGGTGGTGTGCAAAGTGAGAGGGTTAGGGAAAATGATTTGGTAAACAGAGAAGAGGTAGTAAAGGCTTTGCGGAAGATGAAAGCCGGCAAGGCAGCAGGTTTGGATGGTATTGCAGTGGAATTTATTAAAAAAGGGGGTGACTGTATTGTTGACTGGTTGGTAAGGTTATTTAATGTATGTATGACTCATGGTGAGGTGCCTGAGGATTGGCGGAATGCGTGCATAGTGCCATTGTACAAAGGCAAAGGGGATAAGAGTGAGTGCTCAAATTACAGAGGTATAAGTTTGTTGAGTATTCCTGGTAAATTATATGGGAGAGTATTGATTGAGAGGGTGAAGGCATGTACAGAGCATCAGATTGGGGAAGAGCAGTGTGGTTTCAGAAGTGGTAGAGGATGTGTGGATCAGGTGTTTGCTTTGAAGAATGTATGTGAGAAATACTTAGAAAAGCAAATGGATTTGTATGTAGCATTTATGGATCTGGAGAAGGCATATGATAGAGTTGATAGAGATGCTCTGTGGAAGGTATTAAGAATATATGGTGTGGGAGGCAAGTTGTTAGAAGCAGTGAAAAGTTTTTATCGAGGATGTAAGGCATGTGTACGTGTAGGAAGAGAGGAAAGTGATTGGTTCTCAGTGAATGTTGGTTTGCGGCAGGGGTGTGTGATGTCTCCATGGTTGTTCAATTTGTTTATGGATGGGGTTGTTAGGGAGGTAAATGCAAGAGTCTTGGAAAGAGGGGCAAGTATGAAGTCTGTTGGGGATGAGAGAGCTTGGGAAGTGAGTCAGTTGTTGTTCGCTGATGATACAGCGCTGGTGGCGGATTCATGTGAGAAACTGCAGAAGCTGGTGACGGAGTTTGGTAAAGTGTGTGGAAGAAGAAAGTTAAGAGTAAATGTGAATAAGAGCAAGGTTATTAGGTACAGTAGGGTTGAGGGTCAAGTCAATTGGGAGGTGAGTTTGAATGGAGAAAAACTGGAGGAAGTGAAGTGTTTTAGATATCTGGGAGTGGATCTGTCAGCGGATGGAACCATGGAAGCGGAAGTGGATCATAGGGTGGGGGAGGGGGCGAAAATTTTGGGAGCCTTGAAAAATGTGTGGAAGTCGAGAACATTATCCCGGAAAGCAAAAATGGGTATGTTTGAAGGAATAGTAGTTCCAACAATGTTGTATGGTTGCGAGGCGTGGGCTATGGATAGAGTTGTGCGCAGGAGGATGGATGTGCTGGAAATGAGATGTTTGAGGACAATGTGTGGTGTGAGGTGGTTTGATCGAGTAAGTAACGTAAGGGTAAGAGAGATGTGTGGAAATAAAAAGAGCGTGGTTGAGAGAGCAGAAGAGGGTGTTTTGAAATGGTTTGGGCACATGGAGAGAATGAGTGAGGAAAGATTGACCAAGAGGATATATGTGTCGGAGGTGGAGGGAACGAGGAGAAGAGGGAGACCAAATTGGAGGTGGAAAGATGGAGTGAAAAGGATTTTGTGTGATCGGGGCCTGAACATGCAGGAGGGTGAAAGGAGGGCAAGGAATAGAGTGAATTGGAGCGATGTGGTATACAGGGGTTGACGTGCTGTCAGTGGATTGAATCAAGGCATGTGAAGCGTCCGGGGTAAACCATGGAAAGCTGTGTAGGTATGTATATTTGCGTGTGTGGACGTGTGTATATACATGTGTATGGGGGTGGGTTGGGCCATTTCTTTCGTCTGTTTCCTTGCGCTACCTCGCAAACGCGGGAGACAGCGACAAAGTATAAAAAAAAAAAAAAAAAAAAAAAAAAAAAAATATATATGGTGTTTGTGTATGTGTGTGGGTGGATTGGGTTGGGGAGTAAAAGCAGGTAAGAGCTTTGGAGGTTTATTTAGTCAACGTTTCGGTTTCTGCAGACACCTTTTTCAGAGCAACAAGATACAAGTCAATATACCCTCGCAAGTTAACGCTATCTGGCCGGACACCTTGTTTCTTACCTATGCATACCTTCACCCTCTCCTCCAGCAATTAATGATCAGACATCCCAACATCTGCCTCTCTCAGCACATTCATATCCAGGAGTCAATCTTTGCACACCTATTATTTAGTACATAATCCATTAATGCCAACCTACCATCCTCTTTTTAAACGAAGTATTCTAAGTAACCAGTCGCCTTTCAGCACACAGCTCCATATGCTGTGCACTTGATTCATCACATCACCGGGTGCCCAGTCACCCCCTTATTATACCTTCCACTGCCACATTATCCACTCTCTTATTCAAATCACCCATGACTAGTACTTAATTCCTTGCATCAACACTGCTGACACAATCACCCAGCTACTCCTGAAGCACTCTTGTTTCTCTCTTATTCCTCTCGTTTCCACATGCATATGCACTAATATTGACCCACCTCTCTTCATTCAATTTCCTTTTTACCCACATTAGTCCGAGGCTCAGTTCCTTAAACTCTTTCACACGTTCCCAAACTGCTCCAGCAAAAGTGTTACACTTTTCTTAGCTCTCCTCCTTACACTAAACTTTAACTTTATTCCAAGGAAATTTTTTTCAATTTTGCTGATTTTTCTTTCCTCTTTTTCGCCCTGATTCACAGGCAACAGTCGTTCATGGTGTGACACTGACCCACGCATTTCGCATTACTATGATAAGATCAGGCTAGACTGAAAACGTCTTAACGTTGTTAATGTAGCTTCACGGAGGATCGCCCGTCTTGGTTAAGACGGTGCTGAGTGTCATTTTATTTCATCTTTAGATATTTGTATGATCTTATTTTCTCGAAGTTCACGTCAGAAATATTTGTGAAAATAAAGGTATGGGTGTCTTTTTCAGTATGTGGCTGAATGGAGGAAGGATTCTTTCTCGTTATAAATTCCTATGTTGGTAAGAAAGGGGGGTGACTCTATTGTTGAATGGTTGGTTAAGATGTTTAGTATTTGGTATGAATCATAGTGAGGTGCCTGAGGATTGGTGTAATGCATTCGGTTGTGGGGTTTGCCTGCTGTCTCCTCACCTGGGAAAGTCCGGTGGTCTAGAGTGGGATGGGGAGGAGAATGATTGCAAGGCCCTCCATAGCTCAGTCCTCTGTTCTTAACACTACCTCGCTAACGCGGGAAATGACGAGTATGTATGTAAAGAAATGGATGTATATATATTCATCTTATTTATTATACTTTGGCGCTGTCTCCCGCGTTAGCAAGGTAGCGCAAGGAAACAGGTGAAAGAATGGCCCAACCCACCCACATACACATGTATACACATAAACACCCACACACGCACATATACATACCCATACATTTCAACGTATTCATATATAAATACACAGACATGTACATATATACACATGTACATATTCATACATGCTGCCTTCATCCATTCTCGCCGCCACCCCGCCACACATGAAATATATATATATATATATATACCTTGGGCACATGCAGGGGGAGGGGGTTGTCATTTTTGATGTGTGGCTGGGTGGCGACGGGAATGAATAAGGGCAGACAGTATAAATTATGTACATATGTATATATGTATATGTCTGTGGGTGTATATATATGTATACGTTGAGATGTATAGGTATGTATATGTGTGTGTGTGGACGTATATGTATATACATGTGTATGTGGGTAGGTTGGGCCATTCTTTCGTCTGATTCCTTGCGCTACCTCGCTAACGCGGGAGACAGCGACAAAGTATGATAAATATATAAATCAATATATATATATATATATATATATATATATATATATATATGTATAAAGAGAGAGAGAGAGAGAGAGAGAGAGAGAGAGAGAGAGAGAGAGAGAGAGAGAGAGCTACTGTTGCACCTTCACAGTAGTCACCCACAACGCACTACGCGACAGGCGATATAATTTTCGAATCGGTTCACTTTCGCTGGGCAATCAAGGAATTACTCAATCACATAAATCAAACCGATTTGCCCATAATCATCATCATCTCAGCAGATTACAAGTGGTTTACAATTTCATAATCATACGGTGGCCACGATTACAGGCAGATGTGTTGCTGTTGTGCTTTGACAGCGGGGATGTGAGCGTAGGCTGGGGCGGTGTGGGTGCGGTTTGCCAGCCTGTACGAGGTCACGCCGCTGGGTCGTGGCCATACATTATCTTGCAAGAAACACCCACAAAAACAAGACTGATCCTCAGTACGTCTGAGAACGCAGGCGGGGATGAAAAAAAAAAAAAAAAGCTCACAGGCAACGCTGTGGAAAGGTTACTTACATCTATTATATTTTATTCTAGTGTCGTAACTTTGTTACGTTTTTATAAAAGTTACATGTGATAACTTCTGTATGATAAGTTTTAAAGTGCAGTTATCTATTTTGGGTCATTTCAGATATCCTTATAACTGAAAAATGAAAAACAAATCAGTCTTCATCGGTGTCGATGTATGTATTGTGGTAGTTATACTTCGAAAAAATGGGATGAAAAATTTCAGGACAGCTCTCGAAAAAGAAAATAGTTCTCATGACTTTACTTTAATCTTTCTTTTTTTTTATTTAGGATAACGATCTGTGTAGGGCTGACAAACTCAGAAAATGTGAGGTTGGTCACGAACAGCCAAGTTATATGGATCTCGACCTATCAGAAGCTCAGCAGATCTGGTACTAAACCTTATGAGGACATTTGCCAACTGGGCCGGGTAATACAAGTCACCAGTAGCTTAATCGGGTCCTTGAATATCGTCAGATTATCAATATAAGTCTTGGACAACCATCAGCTCAATAGTCCTTCACTAGATCTAAACTCTGGGTTACCAAGACCGTAGGCATCGGGTAACATGAAACCACACACACACACACACACACACACACACACACACACACACACACAGAGGAAGTTCTTATCATAATTCTTTTTAAATGCTTAGCGGTGTTATGCGTATAATGTCATCTGTGAAAAGTGTGATTGGTCAAACTGGTAAAGTTCTTAGAGATAAACATCATGTGAATTGCGTTTGGCATGGTCAAGATTTAAATGTAATTATTGCCAAACGGGAACACTAGGCTTGAAGAAAAGGGATATACGTGATTATACGAGGGTGACTAGGAAAGATGGTCAGGAGGCATTACTGGATTACGTACTAATTGATAGGTGTGCAAAAGAGAGACTCATGGATATGCACGTCTTGCTAGGTGCAGGCGGTGAGATGTCCGGCCATTATCTGGTAGAGGTGAAGGATTGTTAGGGCCTCAAGAAAGAAGGAAATGATATGGGTGGGAAGAGGGGTGTGAAAGTGAGTGAACCTGGGAAAGAGGCCTGTGATAAGAGATACCAGGAGAGCTTGAGGGTAAAATGGCAGAAAGTGAGATTAGATGAAGCTTGAGGTATTAAGGGAAATTCTACTTATAAGTGCGAGATAAAATATTTGGCATCCGAAAAGTGAGAGATGGACAGGTGAGAAAGGATAGTGAATGGAATGAGGAAGTTAAGTTGCTTGTGTAGGAGAAAAGTGAGGCGCATGGACATTATTTGTAGGAAAAGAGAGCAAGTGCTTGGGAGTCGTACAAAAGTAAGCAGCAGGAGGTCAAGAGGAAAGTACAGGTGCTGAATAAGAGGGAAAATGAAAGCTGAGGTGAGCGCATATCACCAAGCTTCAGGGAAAATAAGTAAACGTGTTGAAAGGTTAATAGGGCGGAAAAAAGTGAATATTCAAATTACAGAGGTATGATTGTTGAGTGTGGCGTGTAAGTTGTACAGGAGGGTGGTCAATGAGAGGGCAGTGGCATGCTCAGAGCATCAGACTGGGGAGAATCCATGTGGTTTCAGGAAAGGTAAAGTAAAGGATGTATGGATCAAATATTTACTTTGAAGAATGTCTCCGAGATACTTAGAAAAATGGAAGGACCTGTCTGTAGCGTAATGAATCTGGAGAAAGCGTTTGATAGGATTGATAGAGTTACTAAGTGGAAGGCTCTAAGAATATATGGTGTGCGAGGAGAGATGCTGAAAGCAGTGAATAGTTTGCCAAGAGAGTGAGGCATGTGTGGGAAAAGGAGGAAAGGCGAGTTTTTCCAGAAGTGTGTGATGGCCATGGCTGTTTAATGCGTTTGTGAATGGGATGGTGAGGGAGGTGTATACAAGAGTCCTTGGAAATAGTGGATGTTTGCATTCTGTTGGGACTGGAGGTGCCTGGGAAGTGAGTCAGTTGCTGCTTCGTGATGAGACGGCGCTGGTTGCAGATTCGAGTTAGAAATTGCAGAAGATGGTGTCGAGTCTGCGAAAGTGTGTGAAAGAACAAAATAAGTGTAAGTAAAAGCAAGGTTTTGAGGTTTAGCAGTGAAGAGGGACAAGTTATTTAGAGTGTGAGTTTGAATGGAGTGAACTTGAAAGAAATGGAGTGTTTTAGATACCTGGAAGTCGATATGGCAGCAAATACAACCATGGAAGACGGAGTGAATCATAAAGTAGGTGAGGGAGCAAAGGTTCTGGGTGCAAATGTGGAATGCGTAAAATGAGAAGTGACAGTCTTTAACGAACAAAGATGGGAATGTTTGATGTATTATATTCCCGTCGGTGGATGAGTTGTAAATAAAGTGCTTTAGGACTTTACGTATCGTGAGAAGGGTTGATCCCATAAGAAATGAGAGGATAAAACAGAGGTGTGATAGTAAGGTGAGTATGTATAAGAGAGCTGAGAGGATGTGTTGAAATGGCTTTCAAATATAGAGGGGATGAGTGAGGAGAAGGTAGATTAAGATGGTATAAAGGTCAGAAGTGGAGGGAATAAAATATAGTTGGTAACCAAGGAGGAGGTAGAAGGATGGAATGAATAATGCTTTGAAGGCTCTGGACCTGAACATTTCCTGAGGGTACAAGGCATGCAAGGAATGGAACAAATTAGAGCGTTATGTTATACAACGGACGACATGCTGTCAGAAGACTAAACTGGGGCATATGAAGCTCTCGGCGTAAACCACGGGAAGGACTGTAGGGCTTGATTTATGGATAGGGGACTGTGGCTTCAGCGAATTTAAGAGGACAGCTAGAGTGAATAAGGCCAGTTCCTCGTCAGTTCTTGGCGCTGCTTAGCTGACATGGGATTTGGTTCACACACACACACACACACACACACACACACACACACACATATATATATATATATATATATATATATATATATATATATATATATATATATATATATATATATAGAAAATAGATAGATAGATAGATAGATTGATAGATAGATGGACATAGATACTGATATATTTATCAGTCAGTCTGTATATCAGTTATATTACCAATCTATCTTGTCCTTGTTTTTCTCTCTTCCCTTGTCTTTTTCACGAGGTATCCCCTTATTCCTTTCTCACTTCTGTTTATGAACTGATATGAGTTCATTTCGTGCAGATCGCACGTATACACAATCCAGGAGATGCGAGAAGCAAAACGCTGCCGTCATTAAGACCTCGTACACTTACCCAGATGATTATCGTGCTCGCTCGGCGCACTTTAAGATCTCAGCCTGCGCCTTGAAATCGTCCATCTGAGCACGACCTCCGGCCACAGCGTTGTGCCTTATCTTCCTCATCGGAACTAAAGTGCCAGAGAAGCTCTTTAGGATCCCGTTTCTCTCTCATTTTCCTCATGATTCATGAGACGGCGGATTAACGGGTTGCGCCCCGGCCGCGTGAGGCCCGGCACTCGCCCCACCCCCACATGATACCATCGACCTGTGTTTACGACGGGATCCGGAATGGTGCGTCCGTGGCCGGGAGTACAGACGTAGGTTAGATTCACGTTTCAGTTCCTGAGGACCTGCACGTACCTGAGTTCTTATGCCGGTGGTCTGCCCAGGTATACAACGCCTTTCTTTTAGCGTGTCCTCCTCACTCCCCCCGTCTGCAGATCCTGGTAATCAACTCTTAAAATATCCTGATGGGCCAGTATGAGATAGGTAGCTAAACCATATCTTCGAATGTACTTGCCAATGAGTCTTATTATGTGATTGTTTCCAATGCAGTAGCATCAAAAATCCTGATGGACCAGTATGAAATGCATAGCTAAACTATATCTTCGAATATACTTTCCAATGACTCACTACGTGATTATTTCCAATACAGTCAATAAAGAGAGAAAATGACAAGGGAGTATTATTCGGAAATCTTTAATGCTGAGATATAGAGGCTTCTTCTTCCTCTGACCCTCTATGATCAGAACCTTCCTAAGGTAAACGCTTCGTTTCTAATTGAGGGTCATCAGGATAATTCCCGCTCACACTCCCTGTATCGTGTCTCACCAATGAATACCGCCCAGAATACCTGAGATTTAGTTGCACTGGTACAAACTGCTCCTCTGTATATCTTAAGCTGACGATATTTACTGAACAATTTTCTTCTCAAGAAAATAGTTTGGAGGGTCCAGTGCCGACAAAATGCTGTGCATTGGTGATAAACAGATGTAAAACGGGTACCCTGCGTTTGTGTAACAGGCACTGTGCGGTTGTATAATGCACTGAGTAGTTGTACAACTGGTAATGTACATATATACAAAAGGTGATCAATGTATGCAACTGTTCAGTTATATATATATGGCACAGTAGAGCTATGGAAAAAGCTTTGTATTGACAAACACCACATATGTGATTAATGTAACTGTTTGGCTTAGTTGTATATAAACTACTGCACATTCGTGTAACAAACACGGTGTTCTTAGACAATTGATACTGTATATTTGAGAAACTGGAACTTAGAGTTTCATAACAGACATCGTAACCTGTGTAAAAGGTATTATACACCTCGTAAGCCCGTGTATGTTTATGTAGATAAACAGGTGAATAAAGTTGATTGACGTTTTATTTGATAAAGGCAGCCATTTGGCTGAAAATACACTGTTGAGGCATTACAGATATTACAGAACGGGGATGTCATAATCGAACTAGTTAACTTGTCTTAAAAGATCTTAAGATCAAAATGGGTTGGATAAGTTATCCATACCTAACATCGATCTTGTATCTGCTTCCTAACTCATGATAATTCTAAACGATATTTCTGTTCAAGCCTTATCCTCCATCTGACTTAATCTCTTTCACCTTCGTACTTTCTCCTTTAGTGTAAGATGGGTATTGTATTCATGACAGTTGCTTCACTCTCTTATTGAAAATATGCTGTGGATCCAAGGCGGATGTAGTTACGTTTTGCGGTGGTGTGGTCATGACAGCTCTGGGCGTAGCTTTGATATGTATGGTGCGATCACAGCAACTACTGATTTGTGGTTAGTTAAAGTACGTTGGTGTCATTACAGTGGACTTAATCACTTCGGTCAGAGGTATGATGTGGTTGCAGGATGAGTTGTGGATACAGCAGACCCAGTACTGTGTCTCCATCAGGCGTGTTTCCTTGTTAACTGTATATGTGGTGATGTGACATCACCAATTATTTTGGTGGCACTATTCTCCATCTTAAACTCCTCTTAACTTTACAGGGTAATTACTGGAAGCTCTGTTGACTCTAACAATATGACCGATTTTAGTGCAACCCAAAACCTTTCTTGGACAATTCATATCAAGGCTAAGTCTGCCTTTAAGAAAATGGAGGTTTCCTTTAGGTCTTACACGTAGTTCTCTTTTATCCAATCACGAGATATGTACAGAAGGAGGATTCATTCCTGTGTGGAGTAATGTTCACCCAACTGGACAAGCTCTTCCTTTTCTTCTTTATAAAGAGTCATCAAAACCAGTTCCCCTTACCGACTCAGTTTCTGCGTGTGGAGATAATAACGCGATGATTGTTCTCATTACTACAATTTCGAGACTCGAACCATGATTGCAGGAAATAAAGTAGCAACAGAAACTGTCAAGTGATCTATGATAAATGGAAAGATCTGCATAAAGTTTCTCTCATGTATTACTAATATTTGAATCGACTTTGTACTGACTTATCTGGCGGTTCAGCATCGTTGAATAAGATCCCACTTCCATGGGGAAGCATTTGGTAAGTAGAGCCCTTCAACTCATACCTGCTCTTTGTTTGTTAAGGGAGAAGCTACGCCTCCACATTGAAGTAAGTGGCTCACATTTTTGTCATTTTCCACACGAGACTGATTCGTCATGGAAGACCATCGTCTCCAATCTTACCCTCTCTGTACATAGAACACGTTCATTGTAGTCAGTCCTACACCATTCTTCTGGGGGCCCTCATCTGAAACATCCTTAGCCCTAACAGATTGTCTCAGTGCATCTGTTCATCTCTACTGCGGTTAACCTCTCATTTCCTCCATTTCACATTCATGTTAGCTAAAGTTCTCCCAAGTAAAGGACCTCAGATTAATAGGAATTCAAAGTCTCGTTGTAAGAATTTAGTTAATCAAATAAAGTATGAGAGTTAGAAGATGATAAGTGAAGCAGTGACGAATAATCAAATTCTCTGGCAAATCTTGAGCTAGATGACATCAAACTTTATAGACTCACTGTCTATGAGCTGTGCAACAACAACAAAAAAAAAAAAAATGTGCGTATATGTGAAAAAATTTACTGCCAATATGTATTATGAAAGAGTTGGGTCTCCAAAGAAAAGCCAAACTTTAGGTGAGAAACGACTGGTAAAAAGACCTCGGAAGGTGGTAGACCGAACGGAGGAAAAATGTTTTACAAGGAAACTCATCTTTAAGAAGGTTTGTTCAACGAGCTCGAGTACCAGGAGAGACTCAAAGCTTTAGTGGACTGAGGTCTTCATAATGTTCCAGTCTAACGCACGGCTTTCATCTATCTTCACCAAGAGTGAGACGCATGCTTCCAAAGGCGACTTAATTCCCATGTTTACATTCTGCTTTCAAGCAATATATTTATAAGGTGTCAGCTATTAAGTTAACTTGCGCAACATTAATACACTAATGAGGTTGGTAATGAAGTGTTGATTAAACGAGTGTATGGAATTATGACCTTTGATCACAGTTTCTTAGGATTAATTGACATAATTACCAGATAAGTACCAATTAGGTGCGGGTGGACACAGTTACCAATTACATAAGAATAATGGGTCTTGATTGATCCTAATTACGGTGTTTCGCTCACATTGTTTATAGAGATTACTCATAAAATATTTTATAATAAACCTTTTTGGTTCAGCAATTTTGCAGAATAATGTGTTCATCTAAGGTAAGATTGTACACTGGGCTTGTTATTTTCATAATTACTTTTTAATAAAGAAATTTCAAGCAAAGCAAATGTTCTCTTCACGAGGAAACACTACGAGGATCCTTGGACTCTCTTGAACCAATAAGTCTCTTGGCTGGTTACAGCTAGTGAGTGGCTTAGGGTCAAGCAGAAAACATTTTTGATAATTTTGATTCGAAAAGAAGTTTTCGAAGAAAAAAAAAATACTTGATACCAGATTTTAGCCTGAATGTCTAGGACTCTATGCATGCTTAGTTTCAAGTAGACATTTCTTGCTTTATTATCGTGAATCTATCAGAATCAAACTGTAACCGTTGTATTTAGGTACCATGTGTGCTAACCGTTACACCTGGGTTATCATGTGTCATCCTGAGCGTCATCTCTTGTTCTGTGAGGTGGTTATGCAACGGCACAGAACGCTTTCCCTGGGTACAAACATGCATCTAGAGTGAGAATTCTACGATTTGTGTGTGATGGGTGACCTGATCAAAACCTTTAAGTTTCTTAGCTAGACTGCTAGCGTAGAAAGGGTGCAGTTTTTCGAAAGAGGTAGAGATAGTACAAACAGAGGATGAAGCATGAGAGTAAACAAGAAAATTGCATAAGACGTAGTTTTATATCATAACTATGGTGGATGAGTGGAATATAATTCAGACATCATAGATAAGTTTAAGAAGTTGTGTGGTAGTAGAGAATGCTCGAGATGTGAGCTCCACGAGCGTAAAACTCCCTCCCCATACAGTCCAATTAGGTGATCACACACGCAAACAATCACACACGTATGGTAATGCAATGCTTGAGTTGGATTATGTGATAAATGAGGATGTTCAAAGAGCAGGCATGAGACAAGGTTTAGGGATGAGAGTTTTTAACAAACATTATGTTCATAATGATAGTAATTGCATTATATGTGATGCGAAAGGGTTTTATCAATTCTGGTGCAAGGAAAAGTATTAGACAAAAATACTGCATAGAAATAAATGATAGCATGATAAGATATTGTGTCGTCAGAGGTCCTTTCTTATTCATTTATTGAAGATAATCTCCTCAGGGTAAGACTCGCACATATTGTTCAGATAGAGAGTTTGTTGGGTTATATATTTGGTCTCTCACTTCTCGTTCCTAATCCATCTGCTTCTGTTTTCTTTTTTCTTTCCTTGGATTCGGTGAGGTATCGCTGCCAAGCATAATTTTTTTTTCTAATCTGAATTAATGGATGGATTTGACTTTTCAACACCTTACTGAGGAGAGTCATATAGACTACTACAACTTCTATCATGATGAATGCTGGGAAATACAACCCTGAAGCTCAACAATTCTTATGCTGATTCTTGTTATTATGACTGTGTCTTGCTGATCATGACACACTCCAGAAGATGCTTGATACATCTCATTAGTCGTATTTCTGCAAAAATTTGGCTAAAACCAAACACTTTAGAGTCTTTCACCAAATTGGGATTTAAGTTTTTCTTCGTCCGTGTTTTGAGGAAATGTTACTACTGTGCCCGGCGATATGGCTGGGAGTGACACTTGGGGTACTGCATGATGAATTTTCTGGCAACTTTAGATTAGATATCTATTTTACTCTTAATTGCATTACACACCTTGACAACTACCCTCTATAAATGAAATATTCATCGGAAAATAAGAAATGCAAATAAAATTTTCCAACTCTACTGTCTTGAAAGCCGGGGTAAGTCATCATGCTATGACTTTATAAGATACGTTCACAGACCAGGTACTCAGACCCTGTCATGATAGCTCAGGGGTGTGGCGTTGTGTGCTGGTGAATGTCCCTAGGCCAAGCAGTCAATCCCTGTGATAACTTAGCGTTCTTTGCTGCCATAAGTCTTCGTCTGTACCGTTGACGTATAGCGCCAAGTCATCATAATTAGTTCTCGCCTTAATGCGTACCATCAGCACCTTCCACCGTAAGCGAGAGTTAGAGAAATCACTCCTGAATAGGATCTTAAATTTTTCATTTGAGACATGATCACAGTGGACCTAATGATTGTATTCCTTTTGCGTCCTGATCATTTGCCGTGCATTATCAGGATTTCAACTTGCAAGCAGTAACCTTCTTAGTTCACACGAAGTCATGGTGCTGAAGATTACGTCAGAGTATTTATCCGAAGTTGACCCTCAAGGATTTGTCTCTTGATCCCAGTTTCTAAGTTAACGTTTTCATCATCTAATACGACAGACTAGATTCTGCGTTCCGCACATAATATATCCTTTTGGCATATATATATGCTTGAATGTGATTCCTATTTGTAATTACTCTACATTCTTTACGAGGAGAGTTTTACTCTCATGTGGCCCGTCTCTTAATCTTGTATCTAAGAATCATGTTTTCACTCCCATGTGTACATGCTAACACACACACACACACACACACACACACACACACACACACACACACACACACACACACAGCCCAGCCTGAGCCAGGTGCTCATTTATCGACCAGCACCGAAGGAAGGATGAACACTGGTTGGATATATGCTTGCTGCCACACCCAAGATTCGAACCAATGCGAATCTGCCCCTGGGTACTGCTGACTCATGCACGCACGCGTGTGCGTATGGATATGAGTGTGTGTGTGTGTGTGTGTGTGTGTGTGTGTAATAATGGTGGTGACGGCGTTAGTAATGGAGATGGTGGTGGTAGGAGCGTTTTTAGTTGTTACGCTAATGGTGATGGCAGTGGTGGCTTGGGTTTAGATGGTGATGTTGACAGTGGTGGTCAGCATTGAGAGTTGTGGAAGATTACATTGAGTTGTGATGCTGGCGGTAGTCGGGGGAGGCTTTTGTTGGTGGGAATCATTGGTCTGTAACATACGTTCTTTATATCTTCAGCTGTAGCAATTCACTTATAACAATAGATGTAAAATTCGTGAATGACGCCATTCCTTCCGCCTGTTTTAAGAGACACAGTACAGTTAGGTGTGCTTAGTGTCATTTACAAGTCGAACTGATCTTCGGTGATAAGTGGTACATAGCAATTTTCATCATGCTCTAGGGTGGGGGGTGGGGAGGTTGGGGTACAAACATCTGCTGCCACAGGCTCACCTTAGGCTGGGAGCATCCATCACGACAAGTTGGTAAAATTGGTAGTGAAAAGATGAACAGCTTTTAATGGGAGTTGATAATGCAGATGATCTTGACTGTGGTTTATATAGCCTGCTGGTGAGTGAATGCTAGGCTGTTTGATAACGACGGGAGAATGAACAATTAATGGAATATGATGATGAGGTTTCTGTGGCGAGGTGGCTCTTAATGTTCGGTGAAAGCTTTTTCTTTTCAGGTGTATGACTTAATTGTAATAGTCTGGTCAAGATATTACTTTGACATTGACTTATTTCAAAGCTTAATCAAAAGTCGTAAAAACGACCAAATGATATTCTAACCCCAGGGATGTAATTAGTATGAAACACACTCCTTATTATGAGGTTTTGCAGGAAATCTATTTTACTGAAAAAATGCGGAAAATTGCAGGTTCAGGGTATTTTTCAGCTTGAAAAATTGTTTATTTCGAAATTGAAACATTAACATATTCAGACACTTCTATACTTGTTATAATCTTGGAAAATATATCATAATGCTCTCAGTTACCGATACATACCCAATAAGTACGATGCAAATGATTAGATAATATCTTGAAACTGACTTTATATAATATCTTGATTAAAAGTCGTAAAGACCCCAGTTTTGTATTCAGCATGATAAAGAGGTTTTAAAGGAAATCTATTTCACTGAGAAAAAAGAAAAAGAAATGTAAAGTACATTTTAGCTGAAAACATAAATACTTCTTGTAAAGAAGTTTTGAAGGAAATCTGTTTGAGAAAAATGCGAAAAATTGCATGTAATAGTCCAGGGTATTTTTGGCTCAAAAAACATTTTATTTCAAAATCGAAACATAACATATATAAACACCTCTATACTTGATATAATCTTGTATGTATGCTGAATACGAATCTGTGGTCAAAATCTAAAAATTCGTATAATTAGTCGAGTAATTAGAATTTGAATTTTTTCATAATTAGTCCAGGTGCTAATTAACCGGTTAATATCATGAATTACAGTCTTTTGACTCCAAATACTTAAATACCACATGAAAAAACACCTATACACATATTTTCATTAAAACCTCAGGAAGTTGAAAATCTGAGCAAAAATAATGGATTTTTCTTGATTTTTTTGAAAAACTAGATTTTCTTGACATTTTCAGCATAGATACTTCTATGTATGCTGAATACGAATCTGTGGTCAAAATCTAAAAATTCGCATAATTAGTCGTGTAATTAGCATTTAAATTTCATCATAATTAGTCCAGGTGCTGATTAAACGGTTAATACTGTGAGTTACAGTCTTTTGACACCAAATACTTAAATGCAATATAGAATAACATCTATACACAGGTTTTCATTAAACTCTGAGGAAGTTGAAAATCTGAGCAAAAAATCCAAGGCTGCCTTGAATTTTTCTTGATTTTTTTGAAAAGATAGATTTTCTTGAAATTTCCAGCATAGATACTTTTATGTATGGTGAATATGAATCTGCGGTCAAAATCTAAAGATTCGTATAATTAGTCGAGTAATTAGCATTTAAGTTTTATCATACTTAGTCCAGGTGCTAATTAACTGGTTACTATTATGAATTACAGTCTTTTCACTCCAAATACTTAAATACCACATAAAATAACATCTATACACAGATTTTCAATAAAATCTGAGGAAATTGAAAATATGAGAAAAAAATGCAATGCTATATATAGCCTTGGATTTTTCTTGATTTTTTTTAAAAAATCTAGATTTTCTTAACATTTTCAGCATAGATACGTTTATGTAGGCTAAATACGAATCTGTGGTCAAAATCTAAAAATTCGCATAATTAGTCGAGTAATTAGCATTTAGATTTCATCATAATTAGTCCAGGTGCTAATCAAACGGTTAATATTATGAATTACAGTCTTTTGATTACAAATACTTAAATACCATATAAAATAATATCTATACACTGATTTTCATTAAAATCTGAGGAAGGTGAAAATCTAAGCATCAAAAAAAAAAAAAATGCTAGACTATAGCCTAGGATTTTTGTTGATTTTTTGAAAAAATAGATTTTCCTGAAATTTTCAACATAGATACTTTTATATATGCTGAATACGGACCTGTGGTCAAAATCTAAAACTTCGTATAATTAGTCGAGTAATTGCCATTTAAATTTCATCATAATTAATCCAGGTGCTAATTAACCGGTTAGTACCATGAATTACGGTCTTTTGACTCCAATTACTTAAATACCACATAAAGTAACACCTATACACAGATTTTAATTAAAATCTGAGGAAGTTGAAAATCTCAGCAAAAAAAAGCCCAGGATTTTTCTTGATTTTTTTTGAAAAAATGGATTTTCTTGAAATTTTCAGCATAGATACTTTTATGTATGCTGAAAACGAATCTCTGGTCAAAATCTAAAAATTCGTTTAATTAGTCGAGTAATTAGCATTTAAATTTCTTCATAAATAGTCCAGGTGCTAATTAACTGCTTAATATAATGAATTGCAGTTCTTTACTCTAAATACGTAAATACCATATAAAATAATATCTATACACTGATTTTTATTAAAATCTGAGGAAGTTGAAAATCTGAGCAAAAAAAATGCCTAGGATTTTTCTTGATCTTTTTGAAAGGATAGATTTCCTTGAAATTTTCAGCATAGGTACTTTTTTGTATGCTGAATACGAATCTGTGGTCAAAATCTAAAAATCCATAGCCTTGGATTTTTCTTGATTTTTTTTGAAAAGATAGATTTTCTTGAAATTTCCATCATAGATACTTTTATGTATGCTGAATACGAATCTGTGGTAAAAATCTAAAAATTCGCACAATTAGTCGAGTAATAAGCATTTAAATTTCATCATAATTGGTCCAGGTGCTAATTAAACGGTTACTATTATGAATTACAGTCTTTCGACACCAAATAATTGAATACAATATAAGGTAACATATATACACAGATTTTCATTAAAATCTGAGGAAGTTGAAAATCTGAGCAAAAAAATCCAAGGCTATAATATTCTTGATTTTTTTGAAAAGATAGATTATCTTGAAATTTCCAGCATAGATACTTTTATATATGCTGAACATGAATCTGTGGTCAAAATCTAAGAATTCGTATAATTGCTCGAGGAATTAGTATTTAAATTTTGTCATAATTACTCCAGGTGCTAATTAAACGGTTAATATTATGAATTACAGTCTTTTGACACCAAATACATCAATACCATATAAAATAACATCTATACACATATTTCAATTCAAATCTGAGGAAGTTGAAAATCTGAGCATAAAAAATATAGGGCTATAGCCTAGGATTTTTTTTTTGAAAAAAAGATTTTCTTGAAATTTTCAGCATAGATACTTTCATGTATGCTGAATACGAATCTGAGGTCAAAATCAAAAATTCATATAATTACTCGTGTAATTAGTATTTAAATTTTATCATTACTCCAGGTGCTAATTAAACGGCTAATATTATGAATTGCAGTCTTTTGACTCAAAATAATTAGATACCATATAAAATAACATCTATACATAGACTTTCATTAAAATCTGAGGAAGCTGAAAATCTGAGCAAATCCAAAAAATGGATTTTTCTTGATT
Source organism: Panulirus ornatus (assembly GCF_036320965.1). Taxonomy (NCBI): domain Eukaryota; kingdom Metazoa; phylum Arthropoda; class Malacostraca; order Decapoda; family Palinuridae; genus Panulirus; species Panulirus ornatus. The sequence continues at coordinate 26,807,356 of NC_092241.1, forward strand.
TTTTTTGAAAAACTAGATTTTCTTTAAGTTTTCAGCATAGATAATTTTATGTATACTGAATACGAATCTGTGGTCAAAATCTAAAAATTCGTATAATTAGTCGAGTAATTAGCATTTAAATTTTATAATTAGTCCAGGTGCTAATTAAACGGTGAATATTATGAATTACAGTCTTTTGACTCCAAATTCTTAAGTACCATATAAAACAAACATCTATACACAAATTTTCATTAAAATTTGAGGAAGTTGAAAATCTGATAAAAAAAACAAAAAAAACCGCAAGGCTATATATAGCCTTAAATACTTAAATACAATACAAAATAACATATACACGAATCTCTGCTCAAAATCTAAATGTTCGTATAATTACTCGAGTGATTAGCATTTGAATATTATCATAGTTAGACCAGGTGCTAATTAACCGGTTCAATATCATGAATTTAAATTTTTTGATTCTCGATACTTAAATACGACATAAAATAACATCTATACAGAGATTTTCATTAAAATCTGAGGAAGTTGAATATCAGAGCAAAAAAATGCAGGGCTATATATAGCCTAGGGTTTTTTTTTTATTTTTTGAATGTATAGATTTTCTTGAAATTTCAAGCATAGATACTTTTGTATATGCTGAAAAGAGATCTGTGGTCAAAATCTAAAAATTCGTATAATTAGTCGAGTAATTAGCATTTGAATTTTACCATAATTAGTCCAGATGGTAATTAACCGCTTAATATTATGAATTACGGTCTTTTGACTCCAAATACTTAATTACCACATAAAATAACATCTATACAGAGATTTTCATTAAAATCTGAGGAAGTTGAAAAAATTTAAATTCATGATATTGAACCGGTTAATTAGCACCTGGTCTAACTATGATAATATTCAAATGCTAATCACTCGAGTAATTATACGAACATTTAGATTTTGAGCAGAGATTCGTGTATATGTTATTTTGTATTGTATTTAAGTATTTAAGGCTATATATAGCCTTGCGTTTTTTTTGTTTTTTTTATCAGATTTTCAACTTCCTCAAATTTTAATGAAAATTTGTGTATAGATGTTTGTTTTATATGGTATTTAAGAATTTGGAGTCAAAAGACTGTAATTCATAATATTCACCGTTTAATTAGCACCTGGACTAATTATAAGATTTAAATGCTAATTACTCGACTAATTATACGAATTTTTAGATTTTGACCACAGATTCGTATTCAGTATACATAAAATTATCTATGCTGAAAACTTAAAGAAAATCTAGTTTTTCAAAAAAAATCAAGAAAAATCCATTTTTTGGATTTGCTCAGATTTTCAGCTTCCTCAGATTTTAATGAAAGTCTATGTATAGATGTTATTTTATATGGTATCTAATTATTTTGAGTCAAAAGACTGCAATTCATAATATTAGCCGTTTAATTAGCACCTGGACTAATGATAAAATTTAAATACTAATTACACGAGTAATTATATGAATTTTTGATTTTGACCTCAGATTCGTATTCAGCATACATGAAAGTATCTATGCTGAAAATTTCAAGAAAATCTTTTTTTCAAAAAAAAAAATCCTAGGCTATAGCCCTATATTTTTTATGCTCAGATTTTCAACTTCCTCAGATTTGAATTGAAATATGTGTATAGATGTTATTTTATATGGTATTGATGTATTTGGTGTCAAAAGACTGTAATTCATAATATTAACCGTTTAATTAGCACCTGGAGTAATTATGACAAAATTTAAATACTAATTCCTCGAGCAATTATACGAATTCTTAGATTTTGACCACAGATTCATGTTCAGCATATATAAAAGTATCTATGCTGGAAATTTCAAGATAATCTATCTTTTCAAAAAAATCAAGAATATTATAGCCTTGGATTTTTTTGCTCAGATTTTCAACTTCCTCAGATTTTAATGAAAATCTGTGTATATATGTTATCTTATATTGTATTCAATTATTTGGTGTCGAAAGACTGTAATTCATAATAATAACCGTTTAATTAGCACCTGGACCAATTATGATGAAATTTAAATGCTTATTACTCGACTAATTATGCGAATTTTTAGATTTTTACCACAGATTCGTATTCAGCATACATAAAAGTATCTATGCTGGAAATTTCAAGAAAATCTATCTTTTCAAAAAAAATCAAGAAAAATCCAAGGCTATGGATTTTTAGATTTTGACCACAGATTCGTATTCAGCATACAAAAAAGTACCTATGCTGAAAATTTCAAGGAAATCTATCCTTTCAAAAAGATCAAGAAAAATCCTAGGCATTTTTTTTGCTCAGATTTTCAACTTCCTCAGATTTTAATAAAAATCAGTGTATAGATATTATTTTATATGGTATTTACGTATTTAGAGTAAAGAACTGCAATTCATTATATTAAGCAGTTAATTAGCACCTGGACTATTTATGAAGAAATTTAAATGCTAATTACTCGACTAATTAAACGAATTTTTAGATTTTGACCAGAGATTCGTTTTCAGCATACATAAAAGTATCTATGCTGAAAATTTCAAGAAAATCCATTTTTTCAAAAAAAATCAAGAAAAATCCTGGGCTTTTTTTTGCTGAGATTTTCAACTTCCTCAGATTTTAATTAAAATCTGTGTATAGGTGTTACTTTATGTGGTATTTAAGTAATTGGAGTCAAAAGACCGTAATTCATGGTACTAACCGGTTAATTAGCACCTGGATTAATTATGATGAAATTTAAATGGCAATTACTCGACTAATTATACGAAGTTTTAGATTTTGACCACAGGTCCGTATTCAGCATATATAAAAGTATCTATGTTGAAAATTTCAGGAAAATCTATTTTTTCAAAAAATCAACAAAAATCCTAGGCTATAGTCTAGCATTTTTTTTTTTTGATGCTTAGATTTTCACCTTCCTCAGATTTTAATGAAAATCAGTGTATAGATATTATTTTATATGGTATTTAAGTATTTGTACTCAAATGACTGTAATTCATAATATTAACCGTTTGATTAGCACCTGGACTAATTATGATGAAATCTAAATGCTAATTACTCGACTAATTATGCGAATTTTTAGATTTTGACCACAGATTCGTATTTAGCCTACATAAACGTATCTATGCTGAAAATGTTAAGAAAATCTAGATTTTTTAAAAAAAATCAAGAAAAATCCAAGGCTATATATAGCATTGCATTTTTTTCTCATATTTTCAATTTCCTCAGATTTTATTGAAAATCTGTGTATAGATGTTATTTTATGTGGTATTTAAGTATTTGGAGTGAAAAGACTGTAATTCATAATAGTAACCAGTTAATTAGCACCTGGACTAAGTATGATAAAACTTAAATGCTAATTACTCGACTAATTATACGAATCTTTAGATTTTGACCGCAGATTCATATTCACCATACATAAAAGTATCTATGCTGGAAATTTCAAGAAAATCTATCTTTTCAAAAAAATCAAGAAAAATTCAAGGCAGCCTTGGATTTTTTGCTCAGATTTTCAACTTCCTCAGAGTTTAATGAAAACCTGTGTATAGATGTTATTCTATATTGCATTTAAGTATTTGGTGTCAAAAGACTGTAACTCACAGTATTAACCGTTTAATCAGCACCTGGACTAATTATGATGAAATTTAAATGCTAATTACACGACTAATTATGCGAATTTTTAGATTTTGACCACAGATTCGTATTCAGCATACATAGAAGTATCTATGCTGAAAATGTCAAGAAAATCTAGTTTTTCAAAAAAATCAAGAAAAATCCATTATTTTTGCTCAGATTTTCAACTTCCTGAGGTTTTAATGAAAATATGTGTATAGGTGTTTTTTCATGTGGTATTTAAGTATTTGGAGTCAAAAGACTGTAATTCATGATATTAACCGGTTAATTAGCACCTGGACTAATTATGAAAAAATTCAAATTCTAATTACTCGACTAATTATACGAATTTTTAGATTTTGACCACAGATTCGTATTCAGCATACATACAAGATTATATCAAGTATAGAGGTGTTTATATATGTTATGTTTCGATTTTGAAATAAAATGTTTTTTGAGCCAAAAATACCCTGGACTATTACATGCAATTTTTCGCATTTTTCTCAAACAGATTTCCTTCAAAACTTCTTTACAAGAAGTATTTATGTTTTCAGCTAAAATGTACTTTACATTTCTTTTTCTTTTTTCTCAGTGAAATAGATTTCCTTCAAAACCTCTTTATCATGCTGAATACAAAACTGGGGTCTTTACGACTTTTAATCAAGATATTATATAAAGTCAGTTTCAAGATATTATCTAATCATTTGCATCGTACTTATTGGGTATGTATCGGTAACTGAGAGCATTATGATATATTTTCCAAGATTATAACAAGTATAGAAGTGTCTGAATATGTTAATGTTTCAATTTCGAAATAAAAAATTTTTCAAGCTGAAAAATACCCTGAACCTGCAATTTTCCGCATTTTTTCAGTAAAATAGATTTCCTGCAAAACCTCATAATAAGGAGTGTGTTTCATACTAATTACATCCCTGGGGTTAGAATATCATTTGGTCGTTTTTACGACTTTTGATTAAGCTTTGAAATAAGTCAATGTCAAAGTAATATCTTGACCAGACTATTACAATTAAGTCATACACCTGAAAAGAAAAAGCTTTCACCGAACATTAAGAGCCACCTCGCCACAGAAACCTCATCATCATATTCCATTAATTGTTCATTCTCCCGTCGTTATCAAACAGCCTAGCTTTCACTCACCAGCAGGCTATATAAACCACAGTCAAGATCATCTGCATTATCAACTCCCATTAAAAGCTGTTCATCTTTTCACTACCAATTTTACCAACTTGTCGTGATGGATGCTCCCAGCCTAAGGTGAGCCTGTGGCAGCAGATGTTTGTACCCCAACCTCCCCACCCCCCACCCTAGAGCATGATGAAAATTGCTATGTACCACTTATCACCGAAGATCAGTTCGACTTGTAAATGACACTAAGCACACCTAACTGTACTGTGTCTCTTAAAACAGGCGGAAGGAATGGCGTCATTCACGAATTTTACATCTATTGTTATAAGTGAATTGCTACAGCTGAAGATATAAAGAACGTATGTTACAGACCAATGATTCCCACCAACAAAAGCCTCCCCCGACTACCGCCAGCATCACAACTCAATGTAATCTTCCACAACTCTCAATGCTGACCACCACTGTCAACATCACCATCTAAACCCAAGCCACCACTGCCATCACCATTAGCGTAACAACTAAAAACGCTCCTACCACCACCATCTACATTACTAACGCCGTCACCACCATTATTACACACACACACACACACACACACACACACACACACACTCATATCCATACGCACACGCGCGCGTGCATGAGTCAGCAGTACCCAGGGGCAGATTCGCATTGGTTCGAATCTTGGGCGTGGCAGCAAGCATATATCCAACCAGTGTTCATCCTTCCTTCGGTGCTGGTCGATAAATGAGCACCTGGCTCAGGCTGGGCTGTGTGTGTGTGTGTGTGTGTGTGTATGTGTGTGTGTGTGTGTGTGTGTGTGTTAGCATGTACACATGGGAGTGAAAACATGATTCTTAGATACAAGATTAAGAGACGGGCCACATGAGAGTAAAACTCTCCTCGTAAAGAATGTAGAGTAATTACAAATAGGAATCACATTCAAGCATATATATATGCCAAAAGGATATATTATGTGCGGAACGCAGAATCTAGTCTGTCGTATTAGATGATGAAAACGTTAACTTAGAAACTGGGATCAAGAGACAAATCCTTGAGGGTCAACTTCGGATAAATACTCTGACGTAATCTTCAGCACCATGACTTCGTGTGAACTAAGAAGGTTACTGCTTGCAAGTTGAAATCCTGATAATGCACGGCAAATGATCAGGACGCAAAAGGAATACAATCATTAGGTCCACTGTGATCATGTCTCAAATGAAAAATTTAAGATCCTATTCAGGAGTGATTTCTCTAACTCTCGCTTACGGTGGAAGGTGCTGATGGTACGCATTAAGGCGAGAACTAATTATGATGACTTGGCGCTATACGTCAACGGTACAGACGAAGACTTATGGCAGCAAAGAACGCTAAGTTATCACAGGGATTGACTGCTTGGCCTAGGGACATTCACCAGCACACAACGCCACACCCCTGAGCTATCATGACAGGGTCTGAGTACCTGGTCTGTGAACGTATCTTATAAAGTCATAGCATGATGACTTACCCCGGCTTTCAAGACAGTAGAGTTGGAAAATTTTATTTGCATTTCTTATTTTCCGATGAATATTTCATTTATAGAGGGTAGTTGTCAAGGTGTGTAATGCAATTAAGAGTAAAATAGATATCTAATCTAAAGTTGCCAGAAAATTCATCATGCAGTACCCCAAGTGTCACTCCCAGCCATATCGCCGGGCACAGTAGTAACATTTCCTCAAAACACGGACGAAGAAAAACTTAAATCCCAATTTGGTGAAAGACTCTAAAGTGTTTGGTTTTAGCCAAATTTTTGCAGAAATACGACTAATGAGATGTATCAAGCATCTTCTGGAGTGTGTCATGATCAGCAAGACACAGTCATAATAACAAGAATCAGCATAAGAATTGTTGAGCTTCAGGGTCGTATTTCCCAGCATTCATCATGATAGAAGTTGTAGTAGTCTATATGACTCTCCTCAGTAAGGTGTTGAAAAGTCAAATCCATCCATTAATTCAGATTAGAAAAAAAAATTATGCTTGGCAGCGATACCTCACCGAATCCAAGGAAAGAAAAAAAGAAAACAGAAGCAGATGGATTAGGAACGAGAAGTGAGAGACCAAATATATAACCCAACAAACTCTCCATCTGAACAATATGTGCGAGTCTTACCCTGAGGAGATTATCTTCAATAAATGAATAAGAAAGGACCTCTGACGACACAATATCTTATCATGCTATCATTTATTTCTATGCAGTATTTTTGTCTAATACTTTTCCTTGCACCAGAATTGATAAAACCCTTTCGCATCACATATAATGCAATTACTATCATTATGAACATAATGTTTGTTAAAAACTCTCATCCCTAAACCTTGTCTCATGCCTGCTCTTTGAACATCCTCATTTATCACATAATCCAACTCAAGCATTGCATTACCATACGTGTATGATTGTTTGCGTGTGTGATCACCCATTTGGACTGTATGGGGAGGGAGTTTTACGCTCGTGGAGCTCACATCTCGAGCATTCTCTACTACCACACAACTTCTTAAACTTATCTATGATGTCTGAATTATATTCCACTCATCCACCATAGTTATGATATAAAACTACGTCTTATGCAATTTTCTTGTTTACTCTCATGCTTCATCCTCTGTTTGTACTATCTCTACCTCTTTCGAAAAACTGCACCCTTTCTACGCTAGCAGTCTAGCTAAGAAACTTAAAGGTTTTGATCAGGTCACCCATCACACACAAATCGTAGAATTCTCACTCTAGATGCATGTTTGTACCCAGGGAAAGCGTTCTGTGCCGTTGCATAACCACCTCACAGAACAAGAGATGACGCTCAGGATGACACATGATAACCCAGGTGTAACGGTTAGCACACATGGTACCTAAATACAACGGTTACAGTTTGATTCTGATAGATTCACGATAATAAAGCAAGAAATGTCTACTTGAAACTAAACATGCATAGAGTCCTAGACATTCAGGCTAAAATCTGGTATCAAGTATTTTTTTTTTCTTCGAAAACTTCTTTTCGAATCAAAATTATCAAAAATGTTTTCTGCTTGACCCTAAGCCACTCACTAGCTGTAACCAGCCAAGAGACTTATTGGTTCAAGAGAGTCCAAGGATCCTCGTAGTGTTTCCTCGTGAAGAGAACATTTGCTTTGCTTGAAATTTCTTTATTAAAAAGTAATTATGAAAATAACAAGCCCAGTGTACAATCTTACCTTAGATGAACACATTATTCTGCAAAATTGCTGAACCAAAAAGGTTTATTATAAAATATTTTATGAGTAATCTCTATAAACAATGTGAGCGAAACACCGTAATTAGGATCAATCAAGACCCATTATTCTTATGTAATTGGTAACTGTGTCCACCCGCACCTAATTGGTACTTATCTGGTAATTATGTCAATTAATCCTAAGAAACTGTGATCAAAGGTCATAATTCCATACACTCGTTTAATCAACACTTCATTACCAACCTCATTAGTGTATTAATGTTGCGCAAGTTAACTTAATAGCTGACACCTTATAAATATATTGCTTGAAAGCAGAATGTAAACATGGGAATTAAGTCGCCTTTGGAAGCATGCGTCTCACTCTTGGTGAAGATAGATGAAAGCCGTGCGTTAGACTGGAACATTATGAAGACCTCAGTCCACTAAAGCTTTGAGTCTCTCCTGGTACTCGAGCTCGTTGAACAAACCTTCTTAAAGATGAGTTTCCTTGTAAAACATTTTTCCTCCGTTCGGTCTACCACCTTCCGAGGTCTTTTTACTAGTCGTTTCTCACCTAAAGTTTGGCTTTTCTTTGGAGACCCAACTCTTTCATAATACATATTGGCAGTAAATTTTTTCACATATACGCACATTTTTTTTTTTTGTTGTTGTTGCACAGCTCATAGACAGTGAGTCTATAAAGTTTGATGTCATCTAGCTCAAGATTTGCCAGAGAATTTGATTATTCGTCACTGCTTCACTTATCATCTTCTAACTCTCATACTTTATTTGATTAACTAAATTCTTACAACGAGACTTTGAATTCCTATTAATCTGAGGTCCTTTACTTGGGAGAACTTTAGCTAACATGAATGTGAAATGGAGGAAATGAGAGGTTAACCGCAGTAGAGATGAACAGATGCACTGAGACAATCTGTTAGGGCTAAGGATGTTTCAGATGAGGGCCCCCAGAAGAATGGTGTAGGACTGACTACAATGAACGTGTTCTATGTACAGAGAGGGTAAGATTGGAGACGATGGTCTTCCATGACGAATCAGTCTCGTGTGGAAAATGACAAAAATGTGAGCCACTTACTTCAATGTGGAGGCGTAGCTTCTCCCTTAACAAACAAAGAGCAGGTATGAGTTGAAGGGCTCTACTTACCAAATGCTTCCCCATGGAAGTGGGATCTTATTCAACGATGCTGAACCGCCAGATAAGTCAGTACAAAGTCGATTCAAATATTAGTAATACATGAGAGAAACTTTATGCAGATCTTTCCATTTATCATAGATCACTTGACAGTTTCTGTTGCTACTTTATTTCCTGCAATCATGGTTCGAGTCTCGAAATTGTAGTAATGAGAACAATCATCGCGTTATTATCTCCACACGCAGAAACTGAGTCGGTAAGGGGAACTGGTTTTGATGACTCTTTATAAAGAAGAAAAGGAAGAGCTTGTCCAGTTGGGTGAACATTACTCCACACAGGAATGAATCCTCCTTCTGTACATATCTCGTGATTGGATAAAAGAGAACTACGTGTAAGACCTAAAGGAAACCTCCATTTTCTTAAAGGCAGACTTAGCCTTGATATGAATTGTCCAAGAAAGGTTTTGGGTTGCACTAAAATCGGTCATATTGTTAGAGTCAACAGAGCTTCCAGTAATTACCCTGTAAAGTTAAGAGGAGTTTAAGATGGAGAATAGTGCCACCAAAATAATTGGTGATGTCACATCACCACATATACAGTTAACAAGGAAACACGCCTGATGGAGACACAGTACTGGGTCTGCTGTATCCACAACTCATCCTGCAACCACATCATACCTCTGACCGAAGTGATTAAGTCCACTGTAATGACACCAACGTACTTTAACTAACCACAAATCAGTAGTTGCTGTGATCGCACCATACATATCAAAGCTACGCCAAGAGCTGTCATGACCACACCACCGCAAAACGTAACTACATCCGCCTTGGATCCACAGCATATTTTCAATGAGTCTGTGGTCAAAATGTAAAAATTCGTGTAATTAGTCGAGGAATTAGAATTTAGATTTTATCATAATTAGTCCAGGTGCTAATTAAACGGTAAATATTATGAAGTAAAGTTTTGTGACTCCAAATTCTTAAATACAATATAACATCTTTACACAGATTTTCTTTAAAATCTTAGGAAGTTCAAAATCAGAGCAAAAAAAAAATTTTTCTTAATTTTTTGAAAAAATAGATTTTCCTGAAATTTCCAGCATAGATAGTTTTATATATTCTGAATAGAAATCTGTGGTCAAAATCTAAAAATTCGTATAATTAGTCGAGCAATTATCATTTAAAATTTTATCATAATTAGTCCAGATGCTAATTAACCGGTTAATATTATGAATTACAGTCTTTTGACTCCAAATTGGATTTTTCATGATTTTTTGAAAAAATAGATTTTCTTGACTTTTTCAGCATAGATACTTTTACGTGTGCTGAATACGAATCTGTGGTCAAAATCTAGAAATTCGTGTAATTAGTCGAGGAATTAGAATTTAGATTTTATCATAATTAGTCTAGGTGCTAATTAAACGGTAAATATTATGAAGTAAAGTTTTGTGCCTCCAAATTCTTAGATATAATATAAGATAACATATGTACACAGATTCTCTTTAAAATCTTAGGAAGTTGAAAATCAGAGCAAAAAAAATTTTCTTGATTTTTTGAAAAAATAGATTTTCTTGAAATTTCATGCACAGATACCTTTATATATTCTGAACAGAAATCTGTGGTCAAAATCTAAAATTCGAATAAACAGTCGAGTGATTAGCATTTAAATTATACCATATTTAGTCCAGATGTTAATTAACCTGTTAATATTATGATTTACAGTCTTTTGACTCCAAATACTTAAATACCACTTAAAATAACATCTATACACAGACTTTCATTAAAATCAGAGGAATTTGAAAATCTGAGAAAAAAAAATGCCAGGCTATAATAGCCTTGGATTTTTCATGATTTGTTTAAAAAATAGATTTCCCTGACATTTTCAGCATAGATACCTTTACGTTTGCTGAAAACGAATCTGTGGTGAAAATCTAAAAATTTGTATAATTATTTAAGTAATCAGCATTTAGATTTTATCAAAATTAGTTCAGGTGCTAATGAAACGGTAAATGTTATGAATTACAGTTTTTTACTCCAAATACGTAAATACAATATAAGATTACATCTGTACACAGATTTTCATTAAAATCTGAGGAATTTGAAAATCAGAGCAAAAAAATGCAAGGCTATAGCCTACGATTTTTCTTGATTTTTTTTTAAAAAATAGATTTCTTGAAATTATCAGCATAGATAATTTTTTGTATGCTGAATACGAATCTGTTGTGAAAATCTAAAAATTCGTATAAATACTTGAGTAATTAGCATTTAAATTTTATCATAATTAGTCCTGGTGCAAATTAACCAGTTAATTTTATGAATTAGAGCCTTTTGACTCCAAATACTTTAATACAATATAGAATAACATCTATACGAATCTCTACTCAAAATCGATATATTCGAGTAATTAGTATCTAAATATTATCATAATTAGTTCAGGTGCTAATTAACCGGTTAATATCATGAATTATTCTTTTGACTTCGAACACTTTAATACCACATAAAATAACATCTATACACAGATTTTCATTAAAATCTGAGGAAGTTGAAAATCAGAGCAAAAAAATGAAAGGCTATAGCCTGGGATTTTTCTTGATTATTTGAAAAAATAGATTATCTTGAAATTTCCAGCATAGATAGTTTTATATATGCTGAATAGATATCTGTGGTCAAAATCTAAAATTCGTATAATTAGTCGAGTAATTAGCATTTAAATTTTACCATAATTAGTCCAGATGCTATTTAACAAGTTAATATCATGAATTACAGTCTTTTGACTCCAAATACTTAAATACCACATAAAATAACATCTATACAACGATTTTCATTAAAATCTGAAGAAGTTCAAAATCAGAGCAAAAGAAATGCCATGCTATAGCCTTGGATTTTTCTTGATTTTTGAAAATATAGATTTTCTTGAAATGTGAAGCATAGATACTTTTATATATGCTGAATAATAATCTGTTATCAGACTCTAAAAATTCGTATAGTAATTCGAGTAATTAGAATTTAAATTTTACTATAATTAGTCCAGATGCTAATTAACCGGTTAATATTATGAATTACGGTCTTTTGACTCCAAATACTTAAATACCACATAAAATAACATCTATACAGAGAATTTCATTAAAATCTGAGGAAGTTGAAAATCAGAGCAAAAAAAATTGCCAGGCTATATCCTGGGATTTTTCTTGATTTTTTTATGAGATAGATTTTCTTGAAATTTCCAGCATAGATACCTTTATATATTCTGAATAGAAATCTGTGTTCAAAATCTAATAATTCTTATCATTAGTCGAGTAATTAGCATGTAAATTTTACGATAATTAGTCCAGATGCTAATTAACCGGTGAATATTATAAATTATAGTCTTTTGACTCCAAATACTTAAATACCACATAAAACAACATCTAACATTTCCTGAAATTTTTAGCATATATACTATTATGCATGCTGAATAGAAATCTGTGGTCAAAATCTAAAAATTCGTATAATTATTCGAGTAATTAGCATTTAAATTTCATCATGATTTGTCCAGATGCTAATCAACAGGTTAATATTATGAATGATGGTCTTTTGACTACAAATTGAATTTTTCATGATTTTTTTGAAAAAATATATTTTCTTGAAATTTCTTGCATAGATACATTTATATATGCTTAATAGAAATCTCTGGTCAAAATCTAAAAATTCTTATAATTAGTCGAGTAATTAACATTCAAATTTTACCCTAATTAGTCCAGATGCTAATTAACCGGTTAATATTATGAATTAGTCTTTTGACTCCAAATACTTAAATACCACATGAAATAGCATCTATACACAGAATTTCATTAAAATCTAAGGAAGTTGAAGATCTGAGCAAAAAAAAATGCCAGGCATTTTCCTGAACTTTGCAGCATAGATAGTTTTATGCATGCTGAATAGAAATCTGTGGTCAAAATCTAAAATTCGTATAATTAGTCGAGTAATTAGCTTTTAAATTTTACCATAATTAGTCCAGATGCTAATTAACCGGTTAATATTATGAATTACAGTCTTATGACTCCAAATACTTAAATACCACATAAAATAACATCTATACACAGATTTTCATTAAAATCTGAGGAAGTTGAAAATCTGAGCAAAAAAAATGCCAGGCTATAGCCTTGGATTTTTCAAGATCTTTTGGGAAAATAGATTTTCCTGACATTTTCAGCATAGATACATTTACTTGTGCTGAAGGCGAATCTGTGGTCAAAATCTAAAAATTCGTATGATTAGTCGAATGATTAGCATCTAAATTTTGCCATAATTAGTTTAGATGCTATTTAACCGGTTAATATTATGAATTACATCTTTTGACTCCAAATACTTAAATACCACATAAAATAGCTTCTATACAAAGATTTTCATTAAAATCTGAGGAAGTGGAAAATCTGAGCAAAAAAAAATGACAGGCTATAGCCTGGGATTTTTTATGATTTTTTGAAGGAATCGATTTTCTTGAAATTTCCAGCATTGATACCTTTATATATTCTGAATAAAAATCTGTGGTCAAAATCTAATAATTCTTATTAGTGGAGTAATTAGCATTTAAAATTTACCATAATTAGTTCAGATGGTAATTAACCGGTTAATATTTTGAATTATAATCTTTTGACTAATAATACTTAAATATCACATAAAATAACATCTATACACAGATTTTCATTAAAATCTGAGGAAGTTGAAAATCTGAGCAAAATAAATGCCAGGCTATATAGCCTTGGAATTTTCATGATTTTTTGAAAAAATAGATTTTCCTGACATTTCCAGCATAGATACTTTTACGTGTGCTGAATACGAATCTGTGGTCAAAATCTAGAAATTCGTGTAATTAGTCGAGGAATTAGAATTTAGATTTTATCATAATTAGTCCAGGTGCTAATTAAACTGTAAATATTATGAAGTAAAGTTTTGGGACTCCAAATTCTTAAATACAATATAAGATAACATCTATATACAGATTATCTTTAAAATCTTAGGAAGTTGAAAGTCAGAGCAAAAATAAATTGTTCTTGATTTTTTGAAAAAATAGATTTTCTTGAAATTTCAATCATAGATACCTTTATATATTCTGAATAGAATTCTGTGGTCAAAATCTAAAATTCGAATAAATAGTCGAGTAATTATCATTTAAATTTTACCATAATTAGTCAAGATACTAATTAACCGGTTAATATTATGAATTACAGTCTTTTGACTCCAAATACTTAAATACCATATAAAATAACATCTATACAAAGATTTTCATTAAAATCTGAGGAAGTTGAAAATTTGAGCAAAAAAAATGCCTTGGATTTTTCATGATTTTTTGAAAAAATAGATTTTCCTGACATTTTCAGAATAGATACTTTTACGTGTGCTGAAAACCAATCTGTGGTCAAAATCTAAAAATTCGTATAATTAGGCAAGCAATTAGCATTTAGATTTTATCATAATTAGTCCAGGTGCTAATTAAACGGTAAATATTATGAATTACAGTTTTTTGACTCCAAATACGTAAATACAATATAAGATTATATCTGTACATAGATTTTCATTAAAATCTGAGGAAGTTGAAAATCAGGGCAAAAAAAATGCCAGGATATAGCTTTCAATTTTTTTGATTTTTTTGAAAAAAGATTTCTTGAAATTATCAGCATAGATAATTTTTCGTATCCTGAATACGAATCTGTTGTAAAAATCTAAAAATTCGTATAATTACTCGGGTAATTAGCATCTAAATTTTATCATAATTAATCCAGGTGCAAATTAACCAGTTAATTTTATGAATTACAGTCTTTTGACTCCAAATACCTAAATACAATATAAAAAACATCTATAGAAATCTTTGCTCAAAATCGAGATATCCGTATAATTACTCGAGTAATTAGCATTTAGATATTATCATAATTATTCGTGCTAATTAACAGTTTAATATCAGAAATTAGTCTTTTGACTCCAAATACTTAAATACCATATAAAATAACATCTCTGCACTGATTTTCATTAAAATATGAGGAAGTTGAAAATCTGAGCAAAAAAAAAAAAAAAATGGGATTTTGCATGATTTTTTGAAGAAATCGATTTTCTTGGAATTTCAAGAATAGATACCTTTATATATTCTGAATAGAAATCTGTGGTCAAAATCTAATAATTCGTATAATTAGTCGAGTAATTAGCATTTAAAATTTACCATAATTAGTTCAGATGCTAATCAACCGATTAATATTTTGAATTATAATCTTTTGACTCCAAATACTTAAATATCCTATAAAATAATATCTATACACAGATTTTCATTAAAATCTGAGGAAGTTAAAAAGCAGAGCAAAAAAAATGCCTGGCTATTATAGCTTTGGAATTTTCATGATTTTTTGAAAAAATAGATTTTCCTGACATTTTCAGCATAGATACTTTTACGTGTGCTGAATACGAATCTGTGGTCAAAATCTAAAAATTCGTGTAATTAGTCGAGGAATTAGCATTTAGATTTTATCATAATCAGTCCAGGTGCTAATTAAACGGTAAATATTATGAAGTAAAGTTTTGTGACTCCAAACTCTTAAATACATTATAAGATAACATCTGTACACAGATTTTCTTTAAAATCTTAGGAAGTTGAAATTCAGAGCAAAAAAAAATTTTTCTTGATTTTTTGAAAAAGAAATTTTCTTGAAATTTCAAGCATATATACCTTTATATATTCTGAATAGAAATCTGTGGTCAAAATATAAAAATCGTATAAATAGTCGAGTAATTAGCATTTAAATTTTACCATAATTAGTCCCGATGGTAATTAACCGGTTAATATTATGAATTATAGTCTTTTGACTCCAAATACTTAAATACCACTTAAAATAACAACTATACACAGATTCTCATTAAAATCTGAGGAAGTTGAAAAAATAGATTTTCCTGACATTTTCAGCATACATACTTTTACGTGTGCTGAAAACGTATCTGTGGTCAAAATCTAAAAATTCGTATAATTAATCAAGCAATTAGCATTTAGATTTTATCATAATTAGTCCAGGTGCTAATTAAACAGTAAATATTAAGAATTACAGTTTTTTGACTCTAAATACGTAAATACAATATAAGATTACATCTGTACACAGATTTTCATTAAATTTCTGAGGATGTTGAAAATCAGGGAAAAAAAAAACACGCAAGGCTATAGCCTTCGATTTTTTTTTTTATTTTTTTGAAAAAATAGATTCCTGAAAATTATCAGCATAGATGATTTTTCGTGTGCTGAATACGAAACTGTTGTAAAAATCTAAAAATTCGTAAAATTACTCGAGTGATTAGCATTTAAATGTTATCGTAATTAGTCCAGGTGGAAATTAACGAGTTAATTTTATGAATTACAGTCTTTTGACTCCAAATACCTAAATACAATAAAAAATAGCATCTATACGAATCTCTGCTCAAAATCGAGATATTCGTATAATTACACGAGTAATTAGCATTTAAATATTATCATAATTAGTCCAGTTGCTAATTATCTGGTTACTATCATGAATTAGTCTTTTGAGTCCAAAAACTTAAATACCATATAAAATAACATCTATACACAGATTTTTATTAAAATATGAGGAAATTGAAAATCTGTGCAAAAAAAATGGCAGGCTATTGCCTGGTATTTTTCATGATTTTTTGAAAAAATCGATTTTCTTTAAAATTCCAGCATAGATACCTTTATATATTCTGAATAGAAATCTGTGGTCAAAATCTAATAATTTTTATAATTAGTCGAGTAATTAGCATTTATAATTTACCATAATTAGTTCAGATGCTAATTAACTTGTTAATATTTTGAATTACAATCTTTTGACTCCAAATACTTAAATATCACATAAAATAACATCTATGCAGAGATTTTCATTAAAATCTGAGGAAGTTGAAAATCTGAGCAAAAAAAATGCCAGGCTATAGCCTTGGAATTTTCATGATTTTTTGAAAAAATAGATTTTCCTGACATTTTCAGCATAGATACTTTTACGTGTGCTGAATACGAATCTGTGGTAAAAATCTAAAAATTCGTGTAATTACTCGAGGAATTAGCATTTAGATTTTATCATAATCAGTCCAGGTGTTAATTAAACGTAAAAATTATGAAGTAAAGTTTTGTGACTCCAAACTCTTAAATGCAATATAAGATAACATCTGTACACAGATTTTCTTTAAAATCTTAGGAAGTTGAAATTCAGAGCAAAAAAAAATTTTTCCTGATTTTTTGAAAAAATAGATTTTCTTGATATTTCAAGCATATATACCTTTATATATTCTGAATAGAAATCTGTGGTCAAAATATAAAATTCGTATAAATAGTCGAGTAATTAGCATTTAAATTTTACCATAATTAGTCCAGATGCTAATCAACCGGTTAAAATTATGAATTATAGTCTTTTGACTCCAAATACTTAAATACCACAAAAAATTACATCTATTCACAGATTTTCATTAAAATCTGAGGAAGTTGAAAACCTGAGCACAAAAAAATGCCAGGATTTTTCATGATTTTTTGAAAAAATAGATTTTCCTGACATTTTCAGCATAGATACTTTTACGTGTGCTGAAAACGAATCTGTGGTCCAAATCTAAAAATTCGTATAATTAGTCAAGCAATTGGCAATTAGATTTTATCATAATTAGTCCAGGTGCTAATTAAACGGTAAATATTATGAATTACAGTTTTTTGACTCCAAATACGAAAATACAATATAAGATTACATTTGTACAGAGATTTTCATTAAAATCTGAGGAAGTTGAAAATTAGGGAAAAAAAATGGCTTCGATTTTTTTTTTGATTTTTTTGAAAAAATAGATTCTTGGAAATTATCAGCATAGATGCTTTTTCGTGTGCTGAATACGAAACTGTTGTAAAAATCTAAAAATTCGTATAATTACTGGAGTAATTAGCATTTAAATTTCATCATAAGTAGTCCAGGTGCAAATTAACCAGTTAATTCTATGAATTACAGTCTTTTGACTCCAAATACCTAAATACAATAAAAAATAACATCTATACGAATCTCTGCTCAAAATCGAGATATTCGTATAATTACACGAGTAATTAGCATTTAAATATTATCATAATTAGTCCAGGTGCTAATTAACCGGTTATTATCATTAATTAGTCTTTTGACTCCAAATACATAATACCACATAAAATAACATCTATACAGAGATTTTCATTAAAATATGAGGAAATTGAAAATCTGTGCCAAAAAAATGGCAGGCTATTGCCTGGCATTTTTCATGATTTTTTGAAAAAATCGATTTTCTTGAAATTCCCAGCATAGATACCTTTATATATTGTGAATAGAAATCTGTGGTCAAAATCTAATAATTCTTATAATTAGTCGAGTAATTAGCATTTAAAATTTACCATAATTAGTACAGATGCTAATTAACCGGTTAATATTATGAATTATAGTCTTTCGACTCCAAATACTTAAATACCACAAAAAATAACATCTATACACAAATTTTCATTAAAATCTGAGGAAGTTGAAAACCTGAGCAAAAAAAAATGCCATGCTATATAGCCTTGGATTTTTCATGATTTTTTGAAAAAATAGATTTTCCTGACATTCTCAGCATAGATACTTTTACGTGTGCTGAAAACGAATCTGTGGTCAAAATCTAAAAATTCGTATAATTAGTCAAGCAATTAGCATTTAGATTTTATCATAATTAGTCCAGGTGCTAATTAAACGGTAAATATTATGAATTACAGTTTTTTGACTCCAAATACGTAAATACAATATAAGATTACATTTGTACACAGATTTTCATTAAAATCTGAGGAAGTTGAAAATCAGGGAAAAAAAATGCCAGGATATAGCCTTCGATTTTTTTTTTATTTTTTTGAAAAAATAGATTCCTGGAAGTTATCAGCATAGATGCTTTTTCGTGTGCTG
Source organism: Panulirus ornatus (assembly GCF_036320965.1). Lineage (NCBI taxonomy): Eukaryota > Metazoa > Arthropoda > Malacostraca > Decapoda > Palinuridae > Panulirus > Panulirus ornatus. Next base: position 26,826,398 of record NC_092241.1, read on the forward strand.
AATACGAAACTCTTGTAAAAATCTAAAAATTCGTATAATTACTTGAGTAATAAGCATTTAAATTTCATCATAATTAGTCCAGGTGCAAATTAACCAGTTAATTTTATGAATTACAGTCTTTTGACTCCAAATACCTAAATACAATAAAAAATAACATCTATACGAATCTCTGCTCAAAATCGAGATATTCGTATAATTACACGAGTGATTAGCATTTAAATATTATCATAATTAGTCCAAGTGCTAATTAACCGGTTAATATCATGAATTAGTCTTTTGACTCCAAATACTTAAATACCACATAAAATAACATCTGTACACAGATTTTCATTAAAATATGGGGAAATTGAAAATCTGTGCAAAAAAAAATGGCTGGCTATTGCATGGGATTTTTCATGATTTTTTGAAAAAATAGATTTTCTTGAAATTCTCAGCATAGATACTTTCATATATTCTGAATAGAAATCCTTGGTCAAAATCTAATAATTCTTATAATTAGTCGAGTAATTAGCATTTAAAATTTACCATAATTAGTTCAGATGCTAATTAACCGGTTAATATTTTGAATTACAATCTTTTGACTCCAAATACTTAAATATCACATAAAATAACATCTATACACAGATTTTCATGAAAATCTGAGGAAGTTGAAAATCTGAGCAAAAAAAATGCCAGCTATAGCCTTGGAATTTTCATGATTTTTTGAAAAAATATGTTTTCCTGACATTTTCAGCATAAATACTTTTACTTGTGCTGAATACGAATGTGTGGGCAAAATCTAAAAATTCGCGGAATTAGTCGAGGAATTAGCATTAGATTTTATCATAATCAGTCCAGGTGCTAATTAAACGGTAAATATTATGAAGTAAAGTTTTGTGACTCCAAACTCTTAAATACAATATAAGATAACATCTGTACACAGATATTCTTTAAAATCTTAGGAAGTTGAAATTAAGAGAAAAAAAATTTTCTTGATTTTTTGAAAAAATAGATTTTCTTTAAATTTCAAGCATATATACCTTTATATATCCTGAATAGAAATCTGTGGTCAAAATATAAAATTCGTATAAATAGTCGAGTAATTAGCATTTAAATTTTACCATAATTAGTCCAGATGCTAATTAACCGGTTAATATTATGAATAATAGTCTTTTGACTCCAAATACTTAAATACCACAAAAAATAACATCTATACACAGATTTTCATTAAAATCTGAGGAAATTGAAAACCTGAGAAAAAAAAAATGCCAGGCTATAGCCTTGGATTTTTCATGATTTTTTGAAGAAATAGATTTTCCTGACATTTTCAGCATAGATACTTTTACATGTGCTGAAAACGAATCTGTGGTCAAAATCTAAAAATTCGTATAATTAGTCAAGCAATTAGCATTTAGATTTTATCATAATTAGTCCAGGTGCTAAATAAACGGTAAATATTATGAATTACAGTTTTTTGACTCCAAATACGAAAATACAATATAAGATTACATTTGTACACAGAATATCATTAAAATCTGAGGAAGTTGAAAATCAGGGAAAAAAAATTCCAGGTTATAGCCTTTGATTTTTTTTTGATTTTTTTTGAAAAAATAGATTCCTGGAAATTCTCAGTATAGATGATTTTTCGTGTGCTGAATACGAAACTGTTGTAAAAATCGAAAAATTCGTATAATTACTCGAGTAATTAGTATTTAGATTTTATCATAATTAGTCCAGGTGCAAATTAACCAGTTAATTTTATGAATTACAGTCTTTTGACTCCAAATACCTAAATACAATAAAAAATAACATCTATACGAATCTCTGCTCAAAATCGAGATATTCGTATAATTACACGAGTAATTAGCATTTAAATATCATCATAATTAGTCCAGTTGCTAATTAACCGGTTAATATCATGAATTAGTCTTTTGACTCCAAAAACTTAAATACCACATAAAATAACATCTATACACAGATTTTCATTAAAATATGAGGATATTGAAAATCTGTGCTAAAAAAATGGCAGGCTATTGCCTGGGATTTTTCATGATTTTTTGAAAAAATCGATTTTCTTGAAGTTTCTAGCATAGATACCTTTATATATTCTGAATAGAAGTCTGTGGTCAAAATCTAATAATTTTTATAATTAGTCGAGTAATTAGCATTTAAAATTTACCATAATTAGTTCAGATGCTAATTAACCGGTTAATATTTTGAATTACAATCTTTTGACTCCAAATACTTAAATATCACATAAAATAACATCTATACACAGATTTTCATGAAAATCTGAGGAAGTTGAAAATCTGAGTAAAAAAAATGCCAGGTTATAGCCTAGGAATCTTCATGATTTTTTGAAAAAATAGATTTTCCTGACATTTTCAGCATAGATACTTTTACGTGTGCTGAATACGAATCTGTGGTCAAAATCTAAAAATTCGTGTAATTAGTCGAGGAATTAGCATTTAGATTTTATCATAATCAGTCCAGGTGTTAATTAAACGTTAAATATTATGAAGTAAAGTTTGTGACTCCAAACTATCAAATACAATATAAGATAACATCTGTACACAGATTTTCTTTAAAATCTTAGGAAGTTGAAATTCAAAGCAAAAAAAAATTTTTCTTGATTTTTTGTAAAAATAGATTTTCTTGAAATTTCAAGCATATATACCTTTATATATTCTGAATAGAAATCTGTGGTCAAAATACAAAATTCGTATAAATAGTCGAGTAATTAGCATTTAAAATTTACCATAATTAGTCCAGATGCTAATTAACCGGTTAATATTATGAATTATAGTCTTTTGACTCCAAATACTTAAATACCATAAAAAATAACATCTATACACAGATTTTCATTAAAATCTGAGGAAGTTGAAAACCTGAGCAAAAAAAAAAATGCCGGGCTATAGCCTTGGATTTTTCATGATTTATTCAAAAAATAGATTTTCCTGACATTTTCAGCATAGATACTTTTACGTGTGCTGAAAACGAATCTGTGGTCAAAATCTAAAAATTCGTATAATTAGTTAAGCAATTAGCGTTTAGATTTTATCATAATTAGTCCAGGTGCTAATTAAACGGTATATATTATGAATTACAGTTTTTTGACTCCAAGTACGTAAATACAATATAAGATTACATTTGTACACAGATTTTCATTAAAATCTGAGGAAGATGAAAATCAGGGGAAAAAAAAATGCCAGGCTATAGCCTTTGATTTTTTTTTCTTTTTTTATGAAAAAATAGATTCCTGGAAATTATCAGTATAGAAGATTTTTCGTGTGCTGAATACGAAACTGTTGTAAAAATCTAAAAATTCTTATAACTACTGGAGGAATTAGCATCTAAATTTTATCATAATTAGTCAAGGTGCAAATTAACCAGTTAATTTTATGAATTACAGTCATTTGACTCCAAATACCTAAATACAATAAAGAATAACATCTATACGAATCTCTGCTCAAAATCGAGATATTCTTATAATTACACGAGTAATTAGCATTTAAATATTATCATAATTAGTCCAGGTGCTAATTAACCGGTTAATATCATGAATTAGTCTTTTGACTCCAAATACTTAAATACCACATAAAATAACATCTGTACACAGATTTTCATTAAAATATAAGGAAATTGAAAATCTGTGCAAAAAAACTGGGATTTTTCATGATTTTTTGAAAAAATCGATTTTCTTGAAATTTCCAGCATAGATACCTTTATATATTCTGAATAGAAATCTGTGGTCAAAATCTAATAATTCTTATAATTAGTCGAGTAATTAGCATTTAAAATTTACCATATTTAGTTCAGATGCTAATTAACCGGTTAATATTTTGAATTACAATCTTTTGACTCCAAATACTTAAATATCACATAAAATAACATCTATACACAGATTTTCATGAAAATCTGAGGAAGTTGAGAAAATAGATTTTCCTGACATTTTCAGCATAGATACTTTTACGTGTGGTGAATACGAATCTGTGTTCAAAATCTAAAAATTTGTGTAATTAGTCGAGGAATTAGCATTTAGATTTTATCATAATCAGTCCAGGTGCTAATTAAACGGCAATATTATGAAGTAAAGTTTTGTGACTCCAAACTCTTAAATACAATATAAGATAGCATCTGTACACAGATTTTCTTTAAAATCTTAGGAAGTTGAAATTCAGAGCAAAAAAAAATTTCTCTTGATTTTTTTGAAAAAATAGATTTTCTTGAAATTTCAAGCATATATACCTTTATATATCCTGAATAGAAATCTGTGGTCAAAATATAAAATTCATATAAATAGTCGAGTAATTAGCATTTAAATTTTACCATAATTAGGCCAGATGCTAATTAACTGGTTAATATTATGAATTATAGTCTTTTGACTCCAAGTACTTAAATACCACAAAAAATAACATCTATACACAGATTTTCATTAAAATCTGAGGAAGTTGAAAACCTGAGCAAAAAAAATATGCCAGGCTATAGCCTTGGATTTTTCATGATTTTTGAAAAATAGATTTTCCTGACATTTTCAGCATAGATACTTTCACGTGTGCTGAAAACGAATCTGTGGTCAAAATCTAAAAATTCGTATAATTAGTTAAGCAATTAGCATTTAGATTTTATCATAATTAGTCCAGGTGGTAATTAAACGGTAAATATTATGAATTACAGTTTTTTGACTCCAAATACGTAAATACAATATAAGATTACATTTGTACACAGATTTTCATTAAAATCTGAGGAAGTTGAAAATCAGGGAAAAAAAATGCCAGGCTATAGCCTTCGATTTTTTTTTTAATTTCTTGAAAAAATAGATTCCTGGAAATTATCAGCATAGATGCTTTTTCGTGTGCTGAATACGATACCGTTGTTAAAATCTAAAAATTCGTATAATTACTGGAGTAATTAGCATTTAAATTTTATCATAATTAGTTCAGGTGCAAATTAACCAGTTAATTTTATGAATTACAGTCTTTTGACTCCAAATACCTAAATACAATAAAAAATAACATCTATACGAATCTTTGCTCAAAATCGAGATATTCGTATAATTACACGAGTAATTAGCATTTAAATATTATCATAATTATTCCAGGTGCTAATTAACCGATTAATATCATGAATTAGTCTTTTGACTCCAAATACTTAAATACCACATAAAACAACATCTATACACAGATTTTCATTAAAATATGAGGAAATTGAAAAACTGTGCAAAAAAGAAAATGGCAGGCTATTGCCTGGGATTTTTCATGATTTTTTGAAAAAATAGATTTTCTTGAAATTTCCAGCATAGATACCTTTATATATTCTGAATAGAAATCTGTGGTCAAAATCTAATAATTTTTATAATTAGTCGAGTAGTTAACATTTAAAATTTACCGTAATTAGTTCAGATGCTAATTAACCGGTTAATATTTTGAATTACAATCTTTTGACTCCAAATACTTAAATATCACATAAAATAACATCTATACACAGATTTTCATTGAAATCTGAGGAAGTTGAAAATCTGAGAAAAAAAATGCCAGGCTATAGCCTTGGAATTTTCATGATTTTTTGAAAAAATAGGTTTTCCTGACATTTTCAGCATAGATACTTTTACGTGTGCTGAATACGTATCTGTGGTCAAAATCTAAAAATTCGTTTAATTAGTCGAGGAATTAGCATTTAGATTTTATCATAATCAGTCCAGGTGCTAATTAAACGGTAAATATTATGAAGTAAGGTTTTGTGACTCCAAACTCTTAAATACAATATAAGATAACATCTGTACACAGATTTTCTTTAAAATCTTAGGAAGTTGAAATTCAGAGAAAAAAAAAATTTTCTTGATTTTTTATAAAAATAGATTTTCTTGAAATTTCAAGCATATATACCTCTATATATCCTGAATAGAAATCTGTGGTCAAAATATAAAATTCGTATAAATAGTCGAGTAATTAGCATTTAAATTTTACCATAATTAGTCCAGATGCAAATTAACTGGTTAATATTATGAATTATAGTCTTTTGACTCCAAATACTTAAATACCACAAAAAATAACATCTATACACAGATTTTCATTAAAATCTGAGGAAGTTGAAAATCTGAGCAAAAAAAATGCCAGGCTATAGCCTTGGATTTTTCATGATTTTTTGAAAAAATAGATTTTCCTGACATTTTCAGCATAGATACTTTTACGTGTTCTGAAAACGAATCTGTGGTCAAAATCTAAAAATTCGTATAATTAGTCAAGCAATTAGCATTTAGATTTTATCATAATTAGTCCAGGTGCTAATTAAACGGTAGATATTATGAATTACAGTTTTTTTACTCCAAATCCGTAAATACAATATAAGGTTACATTTGTACACAGATTTTCATTAAAATCTGAGGAAGTTGAAAATCAGGGAAAAAAAAATGCAAGGCTATAGCCTTCGCTTTTTTTGTTATTTTTTTGAAAAAATAGATTCCTGGAAATTATCAGCATAGATGATTTTTCGTGTGCTGAATACGAAACTGTTGTAAAAATCTAAAAATTCGTATAATTACTCGAGTAATTAGCATTTAAATGTTATCGTAATTAGTCCAGGTGCAAATTAACCAGTTAATTTTATGAATTACAGTCTTTTGACTCCAAATACCTAACTACAATAAAAAATAGCATCTATACGAATCTCTGCTCAAAATCGAGACATTAGGTATAATTACACGAGTAATTAGCATTTAAATATTATCATAATTTGTCCAGGTGCTAATTAACCGGTTACTATCATGAATTAGTCTTTTGACTCCAAAAACTTAAATACCACATAAAATAACATTTATAAACAGATTTTCATTATGAGGAAATTGAAAATCTGTGCCAAAAAAAATGGCAATCTATTGCCTGGGATTTTTCATGATTTTTTGAAAAAATCGATTTTCTTGAAATTTCGAGAATGGATACCTTTATATATTCTGAATAGAAATCTGTGGTCAAAATCTAATAATTTTTATAATTAGTCGAATAATTAGCATTTAAAATTTACCATAATTAGTTCAGATGCTAATTAACCGGTTAATATTTTGAATTGCAATCTTTTGACTCCAAATACTTAAATATCATATAAAATAACATCTATACACAGATTTTCATTAAAATCTGAGGAAGTTGAAAATATGAGCAAAAAAAATGCCAGGCTATACCCTTGGAATTTTCATGAATTTTTGAAAAAATAGATTTTCCTGACATTTTCAGCATAGATACTTTTACGTGTGCTGAATACGAATCTGTGGTCAAAATCGAAATATTCGTGTAATTAGTCGAGGAATTAGCATTTAGATTTTATCATAATCATTCCAGGTGTTAATTAAACGGTAAATATTATGAAGTAAAGTTTTGTGACTCCAAACTCTTAAATACAATATAAGATAACATCTGTACACAGATTTTCTTTAAAATCTTAGGAAGTTGAAATTTAGAGCAAAAAAAAATTTTTCTTGATTTTTTTGAAAAAATAGATTTTCTTGAAATTTCAGGCATATATACCTTTATATATTCTGAAAAGAAATCTGTGGTCAAAATATAAAATTCGTATAAATATTCGAGTAATTAGCATTTAAATTTTACCATAATTAGTCCAGATGCTAATTAACCGGTTAATATTATGAATTATAGTCTTTTGACTCCAAATACTTAAATACCACAAAAATAACATCTATACACAGATTTTCATTAAAATCTGAGGAAGTTGAAAACCTGAGCAAAAAAAAGCCATGCTATAGTCTTGGATTTTTCATGATTTTTTGAAAAAATAGGTTTTCCTGACATTTTCAGCATAGACACTTTTACGTGTGGTGAAAACGAATCTGTGGTCAAAATCTAAAAATTCGTATAATTAGTTAAGCAATTAGCATTTAGATTTTATCATAATTAGTCCAGGTGCTAATTAAACGGTAAATATTATGAATTACAGTTTTTTGACTCCAAATACGTAAATACAATATAAGATTACATTTGTACACAGATTTTCATTAAAATCTGAGGAAGTTGAAAATCAGGGAAAAAAAAATGCCAGGCTATAGCCTTCGATTTTTTTTTTATTTTTTTGAAAAAATAGATTCCTGGAAATTATCAGCATAGATGATTTTTCGTTTGCTGAATACGAAACTGTTGTATAAATCTAAAAATTCTTATAATTACTGGAGTAATTAGCATTTAAATTTTATCATAATTAGTCCAGGTGCAAATTAACCAGTTAATTTTATGAATTACAGTCTTTTGACTCCAAATACCTAAATACAATAAAAAATAACATCTATACGAATCTCTGCTCAAAATCGAGATATTCGTATAATTACACGAGTAATTAGCATTTAAATATTATCATAATTAGTCCAGGTGCTAATTAACCGGTTAATATCATGAATTAATCTTTTGACTCCAAATACTTAAATACCACCTAAAATAACATCTATACACAGATTTTCATTAAAATATGAGGAAATTGAAAATCTGTGCAAAAAAAAAAAAAATGGTAGGCTATTGCCTTGGATTTTTCATGATTTTTTTTTTTAGAAAAAATAGATTTTCTTGAAATTCCCAGCATAGATACCTTTATATATTCTGAATAGAAATCTGTGGTGAAAATCTAATAATTTTTATAATTAGTCGAGTAATTAGCATTTAAAATTTACCATAATTAGTTCAGATGCTAATTAACCGGTTAATATTTTGAATTACAATCTTTTGACTCCAAATACTTAAATATCATATAAAATAACATCTAATCACAGATTTTCATTAAAATCTGAGGAAGTTGAAAATCTGAGCAAAAAAAATGCCAGGCTATAGCCTTGGAATTTTCATGATTTTTTGAAAAAAATAGATTTTCCTGACATTTTCAGCATAGATACTTTTACGTGTGCTGAATAAGTATCTGTGGTCAAAATCTAAAAATTCGTGTAATTAGTCGAGAAATTACCATTTAGATTTTATCATAATCAGTCCAGGTGCTAATTAAACGGTAAATATTATGAAGTAAAGTTTTGTGACTCCAAACTCTTGAATACAATATAAGATAACATCTGTACACAGATTTTCTTTAAAATCTTAGGAAGTTGAAATTCAGAGCAAAAGAAAATTTTTTGTTGATTTTTTGAAAAAATAGATTTTCTTGAAATTTCAAGCATATATACCTTTATATATCCTGAATAGAAATCTGTGGTCAAAATATAAAATTCGTATGAATAGTCGAGTAATTGGCATCTAAATTTTACCATAATTAGTCCAGATGCTAATTAACCGGTTAATATTATGAATTATAGTCTTTTGACTCCAAATACTTAAATACCACAAAAATAAAATCTATACACTGATTTTCATTAAAATCTGAGGAAGTTGAAAACCTGAGCAAAAAAAAAATGCCAGGCTATATCCTTGGATTTTTCATGATTTATTCAAAAAGTAGACTTTCCTGATATTTTCAGAATAGATACTTTTACGTGTGCTGAAAACGAATCTGTGGTCAAAATCTAAAAATTCGTATAATTAGTTAAGGAATTAGCATTTAGATTTTATCATAATTAGTCCAGGTGCTAATTAAACGGTAAATATTATGAATTACAGTTTTTTGACTGCAAATACGTAAATACAATATAAGATTACATTTGTACACAGATTTTCATTAAAATCTGAGGAAGTCGAAAATCAGGGAAAAAAAATGCCAGGCTATAGCCTTCGATTTTTTTTTTGTTTTTTTGAAAAAATAGATTCCTGGAAATTATCAGCATAGATGATTTTTCGTGTGCTGAATACAAAACTGTTGTAAAAATCTAAAAATTCGTATAATTACTGGAGTAATAAGCATTTAAGTTTTATCATAATTAGTCCAGGTGCAAATTAACCAGTTAATTTTATGAATTACAGTCTTTTGACTCCAAATACCTAAATACAATAAAAAATAACATCTATACGAATCTCTGCTCAAAATCGAGATATTCGTATAATTACACGAGTAATTAGCATTTAAATATTATCATAATTAGTCCAGGTGCTAATTAACCGGTTAATATCATGAATTAGTCTTTTGACTCCAAATACTTAAATACCACATAAAATAACATCTATACACAGATTTTCATTAAAATATGAGGAAATTGAAAATCTGTGCAAAAAAAAATGGCAGGCTATTGCCTGGGATTTTTCATGATTTTTTGAAAAAATAGATTTTCTTGAAATTCCCAGCATAGATACCTTTATATATTCTGAATAGAAATCTGTGGTCAAAATCTAATAATTTTTATAATTAGTCGAGTAATTAGCATTTAAAATTTACCATAATTAGTTCAGATGCTAATTAACCGGTTAATATTTTGAATTACAATCTTTTGACTCCAAATACTTAAATATCACATAAAATAACATCTATACACAGATTTTCATTAAAATCTGAGGAAGTTGAAAATCTCAGCAAAAAAAATGCCAGGCTATAGCCTTGGAATTTTCATGATTTTTTGAAAAAATAGATTTTCCTGACATTTTCAGCATAGATACTTTTACGTGTGCTGAATACGAATCTGTGGTCAAAATCTAAAAATTCGTGTAATTAGTCGAGGAATTAGCATTTAGATTTTATCATAATCAGTCCAGGTGCTAATTAAACGGTAAATATTATGAAGTAAAGTTTTGTGACTCCAAACTCTTAAATACAATATAAGATAACATCTGTACACAGATTTTCTTTAAAATCTTAGGAAGTTGAAATTCAGAGCAAAAAAAAATTTTTCTTGATTTTTTGAAAAAATAGATTTTCTTGAAATTTCAAGCATATATACCTTTATATATCCTGAATAGAAATCTGTGGTCAAAATATAAAATTCGTATAAATAGTCGAGTAATTAGCATTTAAATTTTACCATAATTAGTCCAGATGCTAATTAACCGGTTAATATTATGAATTATAGTCTTTTGACTCCAAATACTTAAATACCACAAAAAATAGCATCTATACACAGATTTTCATTAAAATCTGAGGAAGTTGAAAACCTGAGCAAAAAAAATGCCAGGCTATAGCCTTGGATTTTTCATGATTTTTTGAAAAAATAGATTTTCCTGACATTTTCAGAATAGATACTTTTACGTGTGCTGAAAACGAATCTGTGGTCAAAATAAAAAAATTCGTATAATTAGTTAAGCAATTAGCATTTAGATTTTATCATAATTAGTCCAGGTGCTAATTAAACGGTAAAAATTATGAATTACAGTTTTTTGACTCCAAATACGTAAATACAATATAAGATTACATTTGTACACAGATTTTCATTAAAATCTGAGGAAGTTGAAAATTAGGGAAAAAAAATGCCAGGCTATAGCCTTCGATTTTTTTTTTGACTTTCTTGAAAAAATAGATTCCCTGCAAATTATCAGCATAGATGATTTTTCGTGTGCTGAACACAAAACTGTTGTAAAAATCTAAAAATTCGTATAATTATTGGAGTAATATGAATTTAAATTCTATCATAATTAGTCCAGGTGCAAATTAACCAGTTAATTTTATGAATTACAGTGTTTTGACTCCAAATACCTAAATACAATAAAAAATAGCATCTATACGAATCTCTGCTCAAAATCGAGATATTCGTATAATTACACGAGTAATTAGCATTTAAATATTATCATAATTAGTCCAGGTGCTAATTAACCGGTTAATATCATGAATTAGTCTTTTGACTCCAAATACTTAAATACCACATAAAATAACATCTATACACAGATTTTCATTAAAATATGAGGGAATTAAAAATCTGTGCAAAAAAAATGGCAGGCTATTGCCTGGGATTTTTCATGATTTTTTGAAAAAATAGATTTTCTTGAAATTCCCAGCATAGATACCTTTATATATTCTGAATAGAAATCTGTGGTGAAAATCTAATAATTCTTATAATTAGTCGAGTAATTAGCACTTAAAATTTACCATAATTAGTTCAGATGCTAATTAACCTGTTAATATTTTGAATTACAATCTTTTGACTCCAAATACTTAAATATCACATAAAATAACATCTATACACAGATTTTCATTAAAATCTGAGGGAGTTGAAAATCTGATCAAAAAAAATGCGTTGGAATTTTCATGATTTTTTGAAAAAATAGATTTTCCTGACATTTTTCATAGATACTTTTACGTGTGCTGAATACGAATCTGTGGTCAAAATCTAAAAATTCGTGTAATTAGTCAAGTAATTAGCATTTAGATTTTATCATAATCAGTCCAGGTGCTAAATAAACGGTGAATATTATGAAGTAAAGTTTTGTGACTCCAAACTCTTAAATACAATATAAGATAACATCTGTACACAGATTTTCTTTAAAATCTTAGGAAGTTGAAATTCAGAGCAAAAAAAAATTTTTCTTGATTTTTTGGAAAAATAGATTTTCTTGAAATTTCAAGCATATATACCTTTATATATCCTGAATAGAAATCTGTGGTCAAAATATAAAATTCGTATAAATAGTCGAGTAATTAGCATTTAAATTTTACCATAATTAGTCCAGATGCTAATTAACCGGTTAATATTATGAATTATAGTCTTTTGACTCCAAATACTTAAATATCACAAAAAATAGCATCTATACACAGATTTTCATTAAAATCTGAGGAAGTTGAAAACCTGAGCAAAAAAAATGCCAGGCTATATCCTTGGATTTTTCATGATTTTTTGAAAAAATAGATTTTCCTGACATTTTCAGCATAGATACTTTTACGTGTGCTGAAAACGAATCTGTGGTCAAAATCTAAAAATTCGTATAATTAGTCAAGCAATTAGCATTTAGATTTTATCATAATTAGTCCAGGTGCTAATTAAACGGTAAATATTATGAATTACAGTTTTTTGACTCCAAATACGTAAATACAATATAAGATTAGATTTGTACACAGATTTTCATTAAAATCTGAGGAAGTTGAAAATCAGGGAAAAAAAATGCCAGGCTATAATATTCGATTTTTTTTTTTATTTTTTTGAAAAAATAGATTCCGGGAAATTATCAGCATAGATGATTTTTCGTGTGCTGAATACGAAATTGTTGTAAAAATCTAGAAATTCGTATAATTACTGGAGTAATAAGCATTTAAATTTTATCATAATTAGTCCAGGTGCAAATTAACCAGTTGATTTTATGAATTACAGTCTTTTGACTCCAAATACCTAAATACAATAAAAAATAACATCTATACGAATCTCTGCTCAAAATCGAGATATTCGTATAATTACACGAGTAATTAGCATTTAAATATTATCATAATTAGTCCAGGTGCTAATTAACCGGTTAATATCATGAATTAGTCTTTTGACTCCAAATACTTAAATACCACATAAAATAACATCTATACACAGATTTTCATTAAAATATGAGGAAATTGAAAATCTGTGCCAAAAAAAATGGCAGGCTATTGCCTGGGATTTTTCATGATTTTTTGAAGAAATAGATTTTCTTGAAATTCCCAGCATAGATACCTTTATATATTCTGAATAGAAATCTGTGGTCAAAATCTAATAATTCTTATGATTAGTCGAGTAATTAGCATTAAAATTTACCATAATTAGTTCAGATGCTAATTAACTGGTTAATATTTTGAATTACAATCTTTTGACTCCAAATACTTAAATATCACATAAAATAACATCTATACATAGATTTTGATTAAAATCTGAGGAAGTTGAAAATCTTAACAAAAAAAATGCCAGGCTATAGCCAGGGAATTTTCATGATTTTTTGAAAAAATAGATTTTCCTGACATTTTCAGCATAGATACTTTTACGTGTGCTGAATACGAATCTGTGGTCAAAATCTAAAAATTCGTGTAATTAGTCGAGGAATTAGCATTTAGATTTTATCATAATCAGTCCAGGTGCTAATTAAACGGTAAATATTATGAAGTAAAGTTTTGTGACTCCAAACTCTTAAATACAATATAAGATAACATCTGTAAACAGATTTTCTTTAAAATCTTAGGTAGTTAAAATTCAGAGCAAAAAAAAATTCTTGATTTTTTGAAACAATAGATTTTCTTGAAATTTCAAGCATATATACCTTTATATATCCTGAATAAAAATCTGTGGTCAAGATATAAAATTCGTATGAATAGTCGAGTAATTAGCATTTAAATTTTACCATAATTAGTCCAGATGCTAATTAACCGGTTAATAGTGTGAATTATAGTCTTTTGACTCCAAATACTTAAATACCACAAAAAATAACATCTATACACAGATTTTCATTAAAATCTGAGGAAGTTGAAAACCTGAGCAAAAAAAAATGCCAGGCTATAGCCTTGGATTTTTCATGATTTTTTGAAAAAATAGATTTTCCTGACATTTTCAGCAGAGATACTTTTACGTGTGCTGAAAACGAATCTGGGTCAAAATCTAAAAATTCGTATAATTAGTTAAGCAATTAGCATTTAGATTTTATCATAATTAGTCCAGGTGCTAATTAAACGGTAAATATTATGAATTACAGTTTTTTGACTCCAAATACGTAAATACAATATAAGATTACATCTGTACACAGATTTTCATTAAAATCTGAGGAAGTTGAAAATCAGGGAAAAAAAATGCAAGGCTATAGCCTTCGATTTTGTTTTGATTATTTTGAAAAAATAGATTCCTGGAAATTATCAGCATAGATGATTTTTCGTGTGCTGAATACGAAACTGTTGTAAAAATCTAAAAATTCGTATAATTACTCGAGTAATTAGCATTTAAATGTTATCGTAATTAGTCCAGGTGCAAATTAACCAGTTAATTTTATGGATTACAGTCTTTTGACTCCAAATACCTAAATACAATAAAAAATAACATCTATACGAATCTCTGCTCAAAATCGAGATATTCGTATAATTACACGAGTAATTAGCATTTGAATATTATCATAATTAGTCCAGGTGCTAATTAACCGGTTAATATCATGAATTAGTCTTTTGACTCCAAAAACTTAAATACCACATAAAATAACATCTATACACAGATTTTCATTAAAATATGAGGAAATTGAAAATCTGTGCCAAAAAAATGGCAGGCTATTGCCTGGGATTTTTCATGATTTTTTGAAAAAATACATTTTCTTGAAATTTCCAGCATAGATACCTTTATATATTCTGAATAGAAATCTGTGGTCAAAATATAATAATTCTTATTATTAGTCGAGTAATTAGCATTTAAAATTTACCATGATTAGTTCAGATGCTAATTAACCGGTTAATATTTTGAATTACAATCTTTTGACTCCAAATACTTAAATATCACATAAAATAACATCTATACATAGATTTTGATTAAAATCTGAGGAAGTTGAAAATCTTAACAAAAAAAATGCCAGGCTATAGCCTTGGAATTTTCATGATTTTTTGATAAAATAGATTTTCCTGACATTTTCAGCATAGATACTTTTACGTGTGCTGAATACGAATCTGTGGTCAAAATCTAAAAATTCGTGTAATTAGTCGAGGAATTAGCATTTAGATTTTATCATAATCAGTCCAGGTGCTAATTAAAC
This sequence comes from Panulirus ornatus, assembly GCF_036320965.1. Classification (NCBI taxonomy): domain Eukaryota; kingdom Metazoa; phylum Arthropoda; class Malacostraca; order Decapoda; family Palinuridae; genus Panulirus; species Panulirus ornatus. The sequence continues at coordinate 26,841,907 of NC_092241.1, forward strand.
AGTAAATATTATGAAGTAAAGTTTTTTGACTCCAAACTCTTAAATACAATATAAGATAACATCTGTACACAGATTTTCTTTAAAATCGTAGGAAGTTGAAATTCAGAGAAAAAAAAAATTTTCTTGATTTTTTGAAAAAATAGATTTTCTTGAAATTTCAAGCATATATACCTTTATATATCCTGAATAGAAATCTGTGGTCAAAATATAAAATTCGTATGAATAGTCGAGTAATTAGCATTTAAGTTTTACCATAACTAGTCTAGATGCTAATTAACCGGTTAACATTATGAATTATAGTCTTTTGACTCCAAATACTTAAATACCACAAAAAATAACATCTATACATAGATTTTGATTAAAATCTGAGGAAGTTGAAAATCTTAACAAAAAAAATGCCTTGGAATTTTCATGATTTTTTAAAAAAATTGATTTTCCTGACATTTTCAGCATAGATACTTTTACGTGTGCTGAATACGAATCTGTGGTGAAAATCTAAAAATTCGTGTAATTAGTCGAGGAATTAGAATTTAGATTTTATCATTATTAGTCAAGGTGCTAATTAAACGGTAAATATTATGAAGTAAAGTTTTGTGACTCCAAATTCTTAAATACAATATAAGATAACATCTGTACACAGATTTTCTTTAAAATCTTAGGAAGTTCAAAATCAGAGCAAAAAAATATTTTTTTTGATTTTTGAAAAAATAGATTTTCCTGAAATTTACAGCACAGATACTTTAATATATTTTGAATAGAAATCTGTGGTCATAATCTCAAAATTCGTATAATTAGTCGAGTAATTAGAATTTAAATTCTATCATAATTAGTCCAGGTGCAAATTAACCAGTTAATTTTATGAATTACAGTGTTTTGACTCCAAATACCTAAATACAATAAAAAATAGCATCTATACGAATCTCTGCTCAAAATCGAGATATTCGTATTATTACACGAGTAATTAGCATTTAAATATTATCATAATTAGTCCAGGTGCTAATTAACCGGTTAATATCATGAATTAGTCTTTTGACTCCAAATACTGAAATACCACATAAAATAACATCTATACACAGATTTTCATTAAAATATGAGGAAATTGAAAATCTGTGCAAAAAAAAAATGGCAGGCTATTGCCTGGGATTTTTCATGATTTTTTGAAAAAATAGATTTTCTTGAAATTCCCAGCATATATACCTTTATATATTCTGAATAGAAATCTGTGGTCAAAATCTAATAATTTTTATAATTAGTCGAGTAATTAGCATTTGAAATTTACCATAATTAGTTCAGATGCTAATTAACCGGTTAATATTATGAATTACTGTCTTTTGACTCCAAATACTTAAATACCACTTAAGTAACATCTATACACAGACTTTCATTAAAATCTGAGGAAGTTGAAAATCTGAGCAAAAAAAATGCCAGGCTATATATAGCTTTGGATTTTTCATGATTTTTTGAAAAAATAGATTTCCCTGACATTATCAGCATAGATACTTTTACGTGTGCGGAAAACGAATCTGTGGTCAAAATCTAAAAATTCGTATAATTAGTCAAGTAATTAGCATTTAGATTTTGTCCAAATTAGTTCAGGTGCTAATGAAACGGTAAATGTTATGAATTACAGTTTTTTTTACTCCAAATACGTAAATACAATATAAGATTACATCTGTATTCAGATTTTCAATAAAATCTGAGGAATTTGAAAATCAGGGCAAAAAAGATGCAAGGCTATAGCCTACGATTTTTCTTGATTTTTTTGAAAAAATAGATTCCTTGAAATTATCAGCATAGATCATTTTTCGTGTCCTGAATACGAATCTGTTGTAAAACTCTAAAAATTCGTTTAATTACTTGAGTAATTAGCATTTAAATTTTATCATAATTAGTCCAGGTGCAAATTAACCACTTAATTTTATGAATTACAGTTTTTTGACTCCAAACACTTAGATGCAATATAAAATAATATCTATACGAATCTCTGCTCAAAATTGAGATATTCGTATAATCACTCGAGTAATTAGCATTTGAATATCATCATAATTAGTTTAGGTGCTAATTAACCGGTTAACATCATGAATCAAAGTGTTTTGACTCCAAATACTTAAATACCACATAAGATAACATGTATACAGATATTTTCATTAAAATCTGAGGAAGTTGAAAGTCAGAGCCTAGGATTTTTCTTGAATTTTTGAAAGTATAGATTTTCTTGAAATTTCAAGCATGGATACTTTTATACATGCTGAATAGAAATCTGCGGTCAAAATCTAGAAATTCGTATAATTCGTCGAGTGATTAGCATTTTAATTTTACCATAGTTGGTCCAGATGCTAATTAACCGGTTAATATTATGAACTACGGTCTTTTGACTCCAAATACTTACATACCACATAAAATAACATGTATACAGAGATTTTCACTAAAATCTGAGGAAGTTGAAAATGTGAGCAAAAAAAATGCCAGGCTATATATAGCCTTGGATTTTTCATGATTTTTTGAAAAAATAAATTTTTCTGAAATTTTCAGCATAGATATTTTTATGCATACTGAATAGAAAATAGATTTTTCTTGATTTTTTGAAAAAATAGATTTTCTTGAAATTTCCAGCATAGATTCTTTTATATATGCTGAATAGAAATCTGTGGTCAAAATCTAAAAAATCTTATAATTAGTCGAGTAATTAGCATTTTAACCTTTCCAAAATTAGTATAGATGTTAATTAACCGATTATTATCATGAATTACAGTCTTTTGATTCCAAATTCTTAAATACCACATAAAATAACATCTATACATGGATTTTCATTAAAATCTGGGGAAATTTAAAATCTGAGCAAAAAAAATGCCAGGCTATATTATAGCCTTGGATTTATCATGATTTTTTGAAAAATAGATTTTCTTGAAATTTCCAGCATAGATACCTTTATATATGCTTAATAGAAATCTGTGGTCAAAATCTAAAAAATCTTATAATTAGTCGAGTAATTAGCATTTGAATTTTACGATAATTAGTGCAGATGCTAATTAACCGGTTAATATTTTGAATTACAGTTTTATGACTCTAAATACTTAAATACCAAATAAAATAATATCTATACACAGATTTTCATTAAAATCTGCGGATGTTGAAAATTTGCGCAAAAAAAATGCCAGACTATAGCCTTGAATTTTTCATGATTTTTTGAAATAATAGATTTTCCTGAAATCTTCAGGATAGATACTTTTACGTGTGCTGAATACGAACCTGTGGTCAAAATCTAAAAATTCGTATAATTGGTCGAGTAATTAGCATTTAGATTTTATCATAATCAGTCCAGGTGCTAAATAAACGGTAAATATTATGAAGTAAAGTTTTGTGACTCCAAACTCTTAAATAGAATATAAGATAACATCTGTACACAGATTTTCTTTAAAATCTTAGGAAGTTGAAATTCAGAGCAAAAAAAATTTATCTTGATTTTTTGAAAAAATGGATTTTCTTGAAATTTCAAGCATATATACCTTTATATATCCCGAATAGAAATCTATGGTCAAAATATAAAATTCGTATAAATAGTCGAGTAATTAGCATTTAAATTTTACCATAATTAGTGCAGATGCTAATTAACCGGTTAATATTATGAATTATAGTCTTTTGACTCCAAATACTTAATACCACAAAAAATAACATCTATACACAGAGTTTCATTAAAATCTGAGGAAGTTGAAAACTTGAGCAAAAAAAATGCCAGGCTATAGCCTTGGATTTTTCATGATTTTTTGAAAAAATAGATTTTCCTGACATTTTCAGAATAGATACTTTTACGTGTGCTGAAAAAATCTGTGGTCAAAATCTAAAAATCCGTATAATTAGTTAAGCAATTAGCATTTAGATTTTATCATAATTAGTCCAGGTGCTAATTAAACGGTAAATATTATGAATTACAGTTTTTTGACTCCAAATACGTAAATACAATATAAGATTACATCTGTACACAGATTTTCATTAAAATCTGAGGAAGTTGAAAATCAGGGAAAAAAAATGCAAGGCTATAGCCTTCGATTTTGTTTTGATTATTTTGAAAAAATAGATTCCTGGAAGTTAATAGCATAGATGATTTTTCGTGTGCTGAATACGAAACTGTTGTAAAAATCTAAAAATTCGTATAATCACTCGAGTAATTAGCATTTAAATGTTATCGTAATTAGTCCAGGTGCAAATTAACCAGTTGATTTTATGGATTACAGTCTTTTGACTCCAAATACCTAAATACAATAAAAAATAACATCTATACGAATCTCTGCTCAAAATCGAGATATTCGTATAATTACACGAGTAATTAGCATTTAAATATTATCATAATTAGTCCAGGTGATAATTAACCGGTTAATATCAGAAATTAGTCTTTTGACTCCAAAAACTTAAATACCACATAAAATAACATCTATACACAGAATTTCGTTAAAATATGAGGAAATTGAAAATCTGTGCCAAAAAAATGGCAGGCTATTGCCTGGGATTCTTCATGATTTTTTGAAAAAATACATTTTCTTGAAATTTCCAGCATAGATACCTTTATATATTCTGAATAGAAATCTGTGGTCAAAATATAATAATTCTTATAATTAGTCGAGTAATTAGCATTTAAAATTTACCATGATTAGTTCAGATGCTAATTAATCGGTTAATATTTTGAATTACAATCCTTTGACTCCAAATACTTAAATATCACATAAAATAACATCTATACATAGATTTTGATTAAAATCTGAGGAAGTTGAAAATCTTAACAAAAAAAATGCCAGGCTATAGCCTGGGAATTTTCATGATTTTTTGAAAAATAGATTTTCCTGACATTTTCAGCATAGATACTTTTACGTGTGCTGAATACGAATCTGTGGTCAAAATCTAAAAATTCGTATAATTAGTCGAGTAATTAGCATTTAAATTTTTATCATAATTAGTCCAGATGCTAATTAACCGGTTAATATTATGAATTACAGTCTTTTGACTCCAAATTGGATTTTTCAGGATTTTTTGAAAAAATAGATTTTCTTGAAATTTCCAGCATAGATACCTTTATACATGCTTAATAGAAATCTGTGGTGAAAATCTAAGAATTCGTATAATTAGTCGAGTTATTAACATTTAAATTTTACCATAATTAGTCCAGATGATAATTAACCGGTTAATATTATGAATTATAGTCTTTTGACTCCAAATAATAAAATACAGCATAAAATAGCACCTATACACAGATTTTCATTAAAATCTGAGGAAGTTGAAAATGTGAGCAAAAAAAATGCCAGGCTATATATAGCCTTGGATTTTTCATGATTTTTTGAAAAAATAAATTTTTCTGAAATTTTCAGCATAGATATTTTCATGCATACTGAATAGAAATCTGTGGTCAAAATCTAAAATTCGTATAAATAGTCGAGTAATTAGCATTTAAAGTTTACCATAATTAGTCCAGATGCTAATTAGCCGGTTTATATTATGAATTACTGTCTTTTGACTCCAAATACTTAAATACCACTTAGAATAACATCTATACACAGACTTTCATTAAAATCTGAGGAAGTTGAAAAATCTGAGCAAAAAAAATGCCAGGCTATATATAGCTTTGGATTTTTCATGATTTTTTGAAAAAATAGATTTCCCTGACATTATCAGCATAGATACTTTTACGTGTGCGGAAAACGAATCTGTGGTCAAAATCTAAAAATTCGTATAATTAGTCAAGTAATTAGCATTTAGATTTTATCCAAATTAGTTCAGGTGCTAATGAAACGGTAAATGTTATGAATTACAGTTTTTTTACTCCAAATACGTAAATACAATATAAGATTACATCTGTATTCAGATTTTCATCAAAATCTGAGGAATTTGAAAATCAGGGCAAAAAAGATGCAAGGCTATAGCCTACGATTTTTCTTGATTTTTTTGAAAAAATAGATTCCTTGAAATTATCAGCATAGATCATTTCTCGTGTGCTGAATACGAATCTGTTGTAAAACTCTAAAAATTCGTTTAATTACTTGAGTAATTAGCATTTAAATTTTATCATAATTAGTCCAGGTGCAAATTAACCACTTAATTTTATGAATTACAGTTTTTTGACTCCAAACACTTAGATGCAATATAAAATAATATGTATACGAATCTCTGCTCAAAATTGAGATATTCGTATAATCACTCGAGTAATTAGCATTTGAATATCATCATAATTAGTTTAGGTGCTAATTAACCGGTTAACATCATGAATCAAAGTGTTTTGACTCCAAATACTTAAATACCACATAAGATAACATGTATACAGATATTTTCATTAAAATCTGAGGAAGTTGAAAGTCAGAGCCTAGGATTTTTCTTGAATTTTTGAAAGTATAGATTTTCTTGAAATTTCAAGCATGGATACTTTTATATATGCTGAATAGAAATCTGCGGTCAAAATCTAGAAATTCGTATAATTCGTCGAGTGATTAGCATTTGAATTTTACCATAGTTGGTCCAGATGCTAATTAACCGGTTAATATTATGAACTACGGTCTTTTGACTCCAAATACTTACATACCACATAAAATAACATGTATACAGAGATTTTCACTAAAATCTGAGGAAGTTGAAAATGTGAGCAAAAAAAATGCCAGGCTATATATAGCCTTGGATTTTTCATGATTTTTTGAAAAAATAAATTTTTCTGAAATTTTCAGCATAGATATTTTAATGCATACTGAATAGAAAATAGATTTTTCTTGATTTTTTGAAAAAATAGATTTTCTTGAAATTTCCAGCATAGATTCTTTTATATATGCTGAATAGAAATCTGTGGTCAAAATCTAAAAAATCGTATAATTAGTCGAGTAATTAGCATTTTAACCTTTCCAAAATTAGTATAGATGTTAATTAACCGATTATTATCATGAATTACAGTCTTTTGATTCCAAATTCTTAAATACCACATAAAATAACATCTATACATGGATTTTCATTAAAATCTGGGGAAATTTAAAATCTGAGCAAAAAAAATGCCAGGCTATAGCCTTGGATTTATCATGATTTTTTGAAAAATAGATTTTCTTGAAATATCCAGCATAGATACCTTTATATATGCTTAATAGAAATCTGTGGTCAAAATCTAAAAATTCGTATAATTAGTCGAGTAATTAGCATTTGAATTTTACGATAATTAGTGCAGATGCTAATTAACCGGTTAATATTTTGAATTACAGTTTTATGACTCTAAATACTTAAATACCAAATAAAATAATATCTATACACAGATTTTCATTAAAATCTGAGGATGTTGAAAATTTGAGCAAAAAAAATGCCAGACTATAGCCTTGAATTTTTCATGATTTTTTGAAATATTAGATTTTCCTGAAATCTTCAGGATAGATACTTTTACGTGTGCTGAATACGAACCTGTGGTCAAAATCTAAAAATTCGTATAATTGGTCGAGTAATTAGCATTTAGATTTTATCATAATTAGTGCACGTGCTAATTAAACGGTAAATAGTATGAATTACAGTTTTTTGACTCCAAATACTTAAATTGAAACATATTCAAACACGTCTATACTTTGGAAAATCTTGGAAAATATATCAAAATGCTCTCAGTTACCCATATATATCCGATTAATACAATGTATATGATTATATAACATTTTAAAATTGACTTTATCTAACAGCTTATTTATAAGTTGTAAAGATAAACAAAACATATTTTAACCCCCATTTTGTATTCAGCAGAGTAAATACTTCTTGTAAAAAAGGTTTCAAGGAAATCTGTCTTTTTCAGAGAAAAATGTGAAAAATTGCAGGCAATAGTCCAGGGTATTTGTTATTGGCTCAAAAAGCTTTTTATTTCAAATCGAAACATAACATATTCAAACACTTCTATTCTTGATATAATCTTGGAATATATATCATAATGCTATCATTTCCCAATATATACCCGATAGATAAGATGCAAATGATCATATATTATTTCCAAATTGATTTTATTTAACAGCTTACTGAAACATCGTAAAGACAAGCAAATCATATTCTAAGCGCCATTTTGTATTCAGTATAGTAAATACTCCCTCTAAAGAAGTTTTGAAGGAAATCTATTTTTTTGAGATAAATGCGATAAATTGCAGGTAAATAGTTCAGGGTAATTTTTGGCTCAAAAATCTTTTTCTTTCAAACTTGTAGTATAACATATGCAAACACTTCTTTACTTGATACAATTTTGGAAAATATATCATGATGCTATCAGTCACAAATATATATCCGATAAATAAGATGCAAATGATCATGTTATTTCAAAATTGACTTTATTCAAGAGTTTACTTTAAAGTCGGAAAGACAAACAAACCATATTCTAACGCCCATTTTGTATCCAGCATGGTAAATACTCCTTGTAAATTAGTTTTAAAGGAAATCTATTTTCCTGAGAAAGATCAGACAAATTGCAGGTCATAGTTTTCGGGATGGTTTTTAGCTCAAAAAGCTCTTACATAAAGATTGAAATATAACATATTCAATCACTTCACTATTTGACGTAATCCTTGAAAATATATCTAATGCTATCACTTACCAATATATATCTGATATATACGATGCAAATGATCATATGTAATTTTATAATTAACTTTATTCAACTGCTTACTTAAATGCCGTAAGCCAAACTAATCATATTTTAACCCCCATTTTATATTCCAGCACGGCAAATACTCCTTGTAAACAAGTTTTAAAGGATATTTATTTTTTGAGAAAAATTCAAAATATTGCAAGTGATAATTCAAGGTATTCTTTGAGTTCAATTTTTTTATTTCAAAAGTAAAACATAACATATTCAATAACTTCTATACTTGATAAGATCCTGGAAAATATATCGTAATCATTTTTATCGTTTTTACTTGGTATATATCGGTAATTGAAAACATTATGATATATTCTCCATAATTATTTCAAGTGTAGAAGTGTTTGAATATGTTATGCTTTAATTTTGAAATAAGAAGCTTATATCTTTTTTTTAGAGTAGTGATACCTTGAACTGTTATCTGTATTTTTTCGTATATTCTTAAGAAAAATAGATCCCCTTCAAAACATTATTATAAGGGATATTTTCATGCTGAATTCAAATCTGGCGTTAGGGTTCCGTTTGGTCGTCATTATGACCTAAAATTATGCTTTTAAAGAAAGACAATTTTAAATCATTATCTAATCACTTGCATCGTAAATACTGGGCATCTATCGGGATCTGAGAGCATTATAATAGATTTTCCATGATATTTTCAAGTATAGAAGTGTTTGAATATGTTGTGTTTCAATTATGAAAGAAATTTTTTTTTAAGCCAACATATACGCTGCAATTTTTGGTATTTTTCTCAGAAAAAAAATTGATACCTTTAAAACCTCATTACAGGTATTACTTTTTATGGTGAATACAAATCTGGCGTTAAAAAGTCATTTCTTCTTTATGAATTTTGAATTAACCTGTTAAATGAAGATAATTTTAAAGTTTCATCTGATCATTTGCATCGTATTTACTGGTTACCTACTGGTATCTGGGAGCATTCTGATATATTTTCTGTGATTATTGAAGTACAGAATTGTTTGAATATCTTATGTTTCAATTTAAGAAAAAAAAAAAATTGAGCTGAAATATAACCTAAACTATCACCTGCAATTTTGTTTTTGTTTTTTCAGAATAATAGATTTCCTTCAGAATTCTATTACAAGGACTTTTTCAATGATGAATACAAATTTCGCTTTAAAAGATCGTTTGGTCGTCATCATGTCCTTTAATTTTGCTGGTAAATGAAAAGAAGTTTAAATCATTATCTAATGATTTGCACCGTATTTACTGAGTATCTATCGACAACATAGAGCATTATGATACATTTTCCATGATTATTTCCACTATACAAGTGTCTAAATATGTTATGTTAAATTTTGAAATAAAAAGTGTTTAAGCTAAATAATTCCCTAAACTATTATCTGTATTTTTTTTTCAGAAAAATAGATTTCCTTCAAAACTTTATTATAAGGATTTTTTCACGCTGAATACAAATCTGGTGTTAAAATATCGTTTGGACGTCATTATGACGTTTGATCATGCTTTTAAATGAAGACTATTTTAAAGCATTATCTAATCATTTGCTTCGTATTTACTGGGTATCTATCGGTAATCGAGAGCATTGTGACGTATTTTCCACGATTATTTCAGGTATAGAAGGCTTGTCAAGATGATGCTATCATCGGGTAATGACGAACATCACACATTAGGGAGATCAGGACAATTTCAATTAGACGGTACTTGCACGTCAGACCATCTACAGTTTCACATGACCACTTTGTATAATGCCGTAAACAGGAGGTCACCTTTAACACCTACTGAAGTGAAGCCATGGGTTGGAGCTACCACAAGATAATGTGCTGAAAATAGTGATATAAGGTGAGCAAAAAGGTACTGATAGGTCGACACCCTAATTCTATATTGTGTCTTTTGTTGATCTGCGTTCATAAAGAGGTCTAATAACTTATACTGCTGACACTATAATTCTTTGTAAGAAATAAATTTGCACATATCTATGTTTTGAAGATTTTTTCATCCAAAGCATTCTTAGACCGTCTGTTGGTGATCAATCGCAGTGTCCTTCAATACTTTTGTCATCAAGATGCGTACTGTTAACTTATCATACAAATCAATAATCTCCAGTTTTGATTCCACCCTCCCCTCTATCTTTCTTTCTCTTCCACTCAATAGTTCACTTCAGTGCCCTTTATTCTATTCATTGTCACGTTCACTCCTAAGTAATTAAAGTAATCCATTACTCCCAGGTCCATCTTAGGTATATTTACACAACCAATCTTCTTTCACCCTTCAGTTGCACCTTATCATTATCCTGTTGTTCAAATGCATTCTTAACTTTCTACTTGCACACACTTCTCCAGACTCTGTCACTAGCTTGTTGGGCTGTGCGATCTAAAAACAGCAGCTGATCCACTTCCAATGACCCCTCACCTCCAGAATACCTTAGGCCCTTCCTTCTCTCCAGACCCTCACTTTAACCTTTTTTTTTCTTTTACCTCCATATCCAGAGATAGATGAAACAGTCATTATGATGTTACATATTCTTGACTCAGACCCACTCTAAATGAGAAGCACTTCCATTCCCTTCCTACTCACACACATTTTGTTCTCTTCAAGCAAAAACTTTTAATTGCATTTACCTACCCTCCATGTACCCCATAGATCCGTAACGTTTTCAGCAAGCCTCTCTGTTAAGCTTTTTATATGCCTTTTCCGTCAATGCTACATAGAATTTCGTCTTACTTTCCAAGCATCTCTTAGACAAATTCTTTTACTAATTACCTGGTCTGCACACCCGGTGTCTTACCTTAACCCACAGCATTGCTCCACTTCAGTCAGGTGCTATGTGTACAACACCAACCTCGAAATTACCATTACCCCTTACTAGGTATACTGAACCAACCTATAGCTATCTAATTCAAAGATTTAATTTTGCCTTCATTGCCTTTATGAGAAAAAAGTAAAAATGTATTCTGCCATTCCTCGGGAGCTCCCCTTTAGGCCATATAAACATCGATTTGGCCAGCAATCCAAGCAACAGAACTCACACTTGCTTTTTTGAGAATCTTACCTGCAATGCCATCTAATCCCACCGATTTACCACATATCATATTGCACAAGGTTTCAGTAATCTCCTTACTTTTAACCATTTTCTCTCTCAGTTATCTAACACATTAAGTAGTCCTTCAAAATATCAATCCCAGTTCCTTCATATCCCCTCCTTGCCTTACATCACTTTCCCATCCGCTCTCATAACATTTGTCCCTATTTGTCCTATTGTCCTTTCAAAGTTCACTTCCCATCAATTTTTTTCTTCGTTCTAACTGGAGCTCTTTGATCTCTCTACCCGATCCCTCCTTTGGCTACATACTAACAACTGAAAGCTCATGTTCCTTGCTCGTGACTTTCTGCAGCTTTCTCTTGTACTTCTACAAATAACGTGCACTCCTTCCTTTCAAATGTCGTCTAAATATCTCCCTTTTCTATTCCACTAAAGATCTGGCCTTATTATTCCACCAGTCATCACATCATGTGCCTGTATCCCACCTTCCATATACTATCAACTTCATCCACACAGCACTCAGGCAGCATATTCAGATTTCTCTCATCAAACATAACAAACACCTACCTTTCCCTTGTCATCATCCTGGTTGCGACCACGCACACTCAAACAACCTACAAAGCCTAGGCCTTCAAGAACTAATCGTCTCTCGGCCCCTAGTAGCATTCCTATTTTTAGGAAGTGATAATACAAAGAGGCGTAAGCTTCCAACTTCTTATTTCCCGCCACTCCTACTTCAGTCCCCCCTATTTCTATATACTCTCATCCAATGTTGTCACACTCTTTACCTCTTGGTAGCTAAGTACACAGACCAGATTTCCATGTTTTCTCGCTGTCACCATTGCTTTCAAGTATATATTTCCTATATCTTCTGTGTGATCTTTTCCCCCATATCTTCCGTTTGTCAAATTTCTCAGCAGACATCTCCCTTTCAACATAGGTTCTATCCAATTATTTTGTCTTTGTGTTACTATTTCGTTACTTTGACAGGTCATTTTTCCTTTCCCTAAGATTACCAAAACATTTTACACTGGTGTCTACCTAAAAGTGTTCAGCATTCCATCTGCTGCTCCTCAGCGCACTCACATCCAACAACCTTTATGCATGCCTGCCAATTAGCACGCAACTCAGTACTACCCTTTGAACCCGAGCCTCACTCACAAACTTATACTTACGTATGCACCATTTTTTAAAGTGAGTATTCCCAATCACCATTCATCATTCTGCACAGCTTGAAAAGATTTTCTTTATTCTCGTTTACACCGGGGAATCCCATGCTTTCCAGTTATACCCTCACTTGCCATATTACTTAGTCTTGAATTCAGATCTCGAGCACTCACTCAACTCCACCCAGAAACCACTCCTTAGATACAGAACCCCAGGTGAATATGCGCTAGTGGTCACCTACCTCTCGCAATCTAATTTCATGGTAACCTATATCAGCTTTAAACTCAAGTCTTTACGCTCTTTAACACAGTCCCACAGGTCTTTCTTAATCAGAAGCTCCAGCTGAGTTTTATCTCTATCTTTTCTTCTAAGCCACGTCCTTACCGTGTGAACATTCCACGCCACTTATACCTCAAAGCGAGTTCACTCAAAGCACATCTAGATTTCCTTCATCAAACTTGGCACTTATCTTTCCGTTCATTATTCATCTCAGGTACAACCCTACACCTTTAGATACCCATGGGTGATTCTCTCCACTGGAAATAGAATTCGGAGACATGTGATTTACCATAAAGAATTGTGTAGGTTGTTTGTTATCAGGGTTTGAATATAATGAGGAAGGGGAAAGAGAGTGTGTGTATTTGGTGCTTGAGTTCCAGCTACGTGCCAGGAAGAGACAGGTGATAGCCACTGCACTGCTGCATTTAATCCTCTCGTTATCCAAGAGATACAGTCGGTGGCAGGCTCCCTCTCACACGTTTTTTTTTACAGTTATCAAGCCAATTTGCATATCAGCTACGCTCATTAATTGTCAGGATCCAGTGGCTGCTTATTCAGGCTATCCTCACCTCTATTCAAAATGAGATAGTAAACTCTCTCAAAAGCATTTAACTGCGACGAAGACACAACTCAGAAAGTTTCTAAAAGGCCGTATTTAAAAAAGTAAAGAAAAATTTATGAGCAAAATGGAAAATACTGTTGTTGAGGAAGGTGGAGAGTGTGACGGAAGGATTTTGGTGATAATGGTGAAAACGCAATAGACTGGAAGAACGAAATGGATTATGTAAAAATGGACACAGCTCGAGAGTAAAGGAAGAGATTGTTGAGAAAGACGGTCGGAAATATAATAAATACTGTGGGTATGAAAATTGATTGGATGTTGATGATGGTATTCATGGATTTTAGATGTAACATAAAAATCTGTATTGTGTCACGGCATGCAAGAGTCAAGGGGCGAATAGGCGAGGCTTGCAATTACAGCTGACATGTGTGGCCTACAACCGTTGGCTGAGACCATCGCAAGCTTCCTTTAAAGAAGGGCTCTTAGGGGAAACTTTGGATACTTGGCGTTACTCATATGTTTAATCGTTTTGCTGAGTATAGATGTGGGTGACAGTTCTGCGTCACAAGTGTAAGTATGTGCTGGAACTTGTGTTTGCCTGATAGTCTTAACATAATGATAATGCGCGGAAATAGAGTTTGATGTAATGTTTCTGGCTTGTTGAAAAATACGTGGCGATAAAGGTAATAAAAGGTAGCTCTCGGCATCGAGAACGATGTAATGGCCTAACTGATGATATAGGAACATATGGAGCAGTTACTTGTATGATGAGACATGTGGTGAGTAGTAAACATGGAGTTAAGTAGCTGCCACGAGAGACGACACGGGGGTAGTTGGGTGGCTGAATTATATTCATATGTGGTTGGAACGAGTGGTCACAAGGACGGTGGCAGGTAAACTCGGACATGGTTGTCTAATAAGACTGGTTACATTGCTGATGGTTGTCTCCCATGGCACATGTAGTTAACTGGAAATAGACGTAGTAAGAGCAGTCATTAGATGCGAAAGGTGGGTGTCAGACTCGGATGGCAGCCTTTCTATGCTGGTATGAATAAGAAATGTATGATAGACGATAGAGGACAGACTCAGCTTTGGTAGCAGACAAGGGTGTGATGTGGCAGACTCAAGCAGTTCACTGAAGATTTGGTTGATGGATATAGATCTCAAGAGGCGAGTGACAGATACAGTGGTTAGTGGGAGATGGTGTTAACGTACACGATTGTTCCATAGTAAACGTGGATGGCAGGAGACATACTATGGTAATAGGTTGCAGATGAATTTTGATAGTGATAAGTGTAAAGTTTTATATAACTAATGAAAACGAAAAAGCAAGCTACTACAAAATGAATTTTCTGTTGAACTACAAAAGGTAAATTAAGAAAAGGATTTGGGCATGATAAACTCTGGTGACCTAAAGCCAATCAACAGTATGAAGAAGCAGTAAAAAGTTTAACAAAAAGTCTTGGACTCTTGTGTAGGGCTTTCGTATCTAAGTCTCTGAAAATTACTTCCACTCTTTACAACTCACTGGTGCATCATCACCATCCGGAATAATGTGTCCAGTTTTGTTAACTACTTTAAGGAAGTACCCAAGCAAGCCACCAAGATGATTCTCGGCCTGAGAAACTAATCCTATGACAGCCGAATAAATTAACTGAATTCATACAGCTTAGAAAAGAGAGGGTTAAGAGGTGATCTAATGAACGTAATCAAAATCGTTAAAGGTTTCGATAATTTCGATCCCGCGAGCTACTTAAGGATAGATTCGACTGATAACACTCATGGTAATGGATTTGATAAACTCGTGGGCAAACGTTTTACCTCAAATGAGGTGATGTACATTTTCTTCATAACTGTTAACATATAGAGCGATTTAGCAATGAAAGTAGTTGAAAACAATACTATAAATACATCTAAGCATAAACTTGATGAATAGTTTGTTTCAAATCCACAACTAACATTATTTACACTTCCTTAACTGTATGATAAGTTTACAAGTTTTCGTCTTTGAAAAATCTATGAGTCTTTCTACACCTACCACATTAATCAGTGGCTTTCTGTTCTCTTCCGCTATAACAAACAGCCTCGTTAGGATCCAGTGCTCCGTTGCTGTTTGAGTTCAGTTGTATTCAGTTGTACGAAGTGGTAGACACTGGAGTTATCTAACGAACGCTTGTTAGCTTAGAGAAAACGAATGGTTGGTGCCAAATGGTGGACATGGTCGCCGGATGATAAACACGAGTTGTGGGTAAGCATTAAATGAGTGGCAGACACGAATGTTCTTGAACAAACTCCGGTTGTAGGTGGTAAACGCGGAACAGTGGGCGCAAATGACGGACACCAGGATGCCTAGCAAAAGTAAGTGTTGGGTGGTAGAAAGATATTGTGGGTTCTAGACAGGAGGCGGGTCGAGAAAAAGTAAGCTGAAACAGTATATAAGATTTCGAGTTATAGATCAATATTGCAAAGAGGAATATCATGATCAGCAGTGACAGAAATAAAAGATTCGACTATAAGCATACGAACAAAGCACACAGAAACACACATACAAATACAAAAAATCAGCAAAGAAAACTTGAAAACATCTATATACAAAAATTCGTATTTACATATCCCACACACACACACATACATACATACACACACACACACACACACACACACACACACACACACACACACACACACACACACACAAACATGTACAACAGAACCCACGTATGCACGAATGTTAGAAAAAGATATCCAAATACTTCCACATATATGTAAACACACGTGCACACAAACTCTTTAAAGCATATGGACACTCACATGTTAACATAGGTAAAGTATCAACAGATGCTTACAAATACAGTGCAATAAGCACGCACTTTCACAACACGTAAAATGCCCCTCTGACAGCAGGATTCGAGCCGCTATCATTGGTGTGGAAGCTAGGATGCTGATTATTGGGCTACGTAACCCCATTATAGAGAAATTGCTATTCAGCTACTAGTAGTCGAATACCCTCCGTCTCAAAACTGTCGAGAATGGGGTCTCCGTAGGTCATATCTCTTCAAGCTCACATTAACTGGTAGAAGCACGAATGGTGAAGTGAGCATGAACGTCTGTGATTTAAACAAGGCATTTGATTCTTCTCCCGTTCTTATGCTATCCTTACGTTACTTAGATCTAACAGAAAAATCTTCACCTGTCTGCCCAACATAAAACTTATCAAAATCTT
The DNA here is from genome assembly GCF_036320965.1 of Panulirus ornatus. Classification (NCBI taxonomy): domain Eukaryota; kingdom Metazoa; phylum Arthropoda; class Malacostraca; order Decapoda; family Palinuridae; genus Panulirus; species Panulirus ornatus. Next base: position 26,858,774 of record NC_092241.1, read on the forward strand.
TACCTGGTACTGCGTTTATAGAATATCATGAAAAATTTGTGATAGGTTTTATGTTGACCAGACTAGCAAAGATCTTTCTGTTAGACTTAGTATTAGTAACACTAATACTAGTGAAGGTCTAGACAAATTGGATAATTTCATTGTTGATAAATTTGTTAACAGTTCTCTTTCTTGTCCACATGACAAGTTTTATGACGCGCATGTTGCGAGAATTGAACGCACTCGACTTCCATTCGGGTAGTCACTTGTTTACCAAATGATGTTCTAGTTACGCCTCTTCATTGTATATCAACTGACTATTATATTTCGTTCTTGCATCTCTCCCTGATGATATGATCATTACATGAAACTGCACTTGGGAACTTATCGTGTTTCACTCCCTTGTGATAAGAAAGGAATTTTGTTGATCGTGTGTTCAATTGTGATCTCTTCCAATATACATACATACATATATATATATATATATATATATATATATATATATATATATATATATATATATATATATATATACATGTATATATATTGTAATTCCATGGAGTGCAAAGAATCAAATGAATAATGCAGTTATCATGTGGCGAGTTATGAGATGGGTACCTGCTATGCATTAGCTCGGGTGTAACCTTCCCAAAAGTCTCCATTTACCTACTAAATAATCCCCTAATTAGATGTCCAGGCGTGACGTATGCCTACTGTCATTTGTAAACATGAGAATGAAATCATCGTTAGGAAAAACCGTACTAGAACATTTGCATATCTTCTTTGAGCAAGTCTTTTTTTTTATGTCTTGTATTTGTATGAGTTTATGTGTGTTTGTGCGTATACATTTGGGACTTATTGCCGTCTGGCTTGTGTGCGCACCGATGTGTGACCGATGCCTCTCTAGCACTTCTTGCATCGTCCATAACACCACCGTCGTGTACTGGGGAGTTTCAAGAGAGAGAGAGAGAGAGAGAGAGAGAGAGAGAGAGAGAGAGAGAGAGAGAGAGAGAGAGAGAGAGAGAGATAGTAACGTTCAACTAGACCAGGATGTTCAGATGTACAGCGAAACCAAGATAGTGAAAACTCTCAACTTATCGGGGTTGCTTAAAACCGTCATCAAGAGCAGAAGGTCTAGAAAAAGCTGGAAAAGAGCAGAAGGCTGGAAAATATGTTCAAAACGTTCGGTGAAACTTAGATGTTTGGGAACGTTCAGCTACACGGACACATTCAGAAATGTTCATTATGTTCTGGATATTTAGAAACGTTCATTAAGACAAGGAAGTTCAAAAACGTTCAGAAGACCAAGATAATTTGGAAAATTCAACGAAACCATGGTATTCAGCCGAGATATGAAAATACCAAGATGCTCAGTAAGTAGCGAAAGCTAAGATGAATATCCAGGACAATGGAGTTGCACATGAGTGTCTGCACTTTGCTCCACTCCCCTCCCATCCTTCACAGTGACATAGCCAGTAAACACTGTCCAGCCAAATAAGTTGTCATTATATACAAACTGAAGTGCGCTTCATAAAATTACATAAGAAAGAAAATTCACTAAAAAGAGCCAGTAAGTCTCAACGCTGAAAATGTTTATGCTCACAAACAGTGATTTCCTGATAGGCAAACAGTCATATATGCAATAGTACATGCAAGCTTGTATACCTACATGGATTACTCTACTCCCTGAAATAACACCCACCGAGTAGGAAACCTTACATTAACATTCACATTCAACTCTTCTCTTTTAAAAGGGTTCAAACATTTCAGAGGAAACTTGTGTCCGATTCCATGATCCATAGATCCACATCCATTCCGTCTTTTAGCCTTCCAACCATCTGCAGTGGGTCACAATCTGTACTTACGTACTTCTCTTGTATAGTTTCGGATCCTGAGGTTGATGAGATGACGACATGGAGGTAGGTTAAGAATACTAGGCTGGCATTTTAGTGTATAACACTGTCTTGAGGACATATGTGAGCTCTTGGTACACCTATATCTTGACTATTCTCCTTTCTATCGTCGCTAACCTTTCAGTTTGACCGTTCACTCATACTCTGCTTGCGACTCTCTTCCCACAAACTCTCTTGACTCCTTGATTCATTACTAACCTGTAACACTTAGGTTATCATTCTATTTCCTCTTATGCATGTTGCACTACACACGATCATATCCTTAAACTTGGTGTACTAAACGTAGTTAGTCTTTGCTTAGAATATCATAAGCTATAGTAGACAATCCTCACCGTATGGAGATTTACAGACCATGTTAAAAAAATATCCAGGGTGGCTTAGCACTTCTTGCATTCAACGCCGTTAGTCTTAGAGACAATTTGACAACACATCATTTCTATTCACAGTAACCGAAACATTATTATATATATATATATATATATATATATATATATATATATATATATATATATATATATATATATATATATATATATATATATATATATATACATATATATATATATATATATATATATATATATATATATATATATATATATATATATATATATATATATATTACTTATACTGTTTCAACATTTACACGTATTTGTCTGAAAGGACCGAAGAGCAAACATCTTTCACCCAAATTCAAACTCCTTGGATCTATAATATGTTCCAGCTGTTTGTGATATCTTAACATTTGCCCTCTGTGTGCTTGTTGTTTATGGCAACATCCTTCAGCTTAATAACGTGTTGTGTCCATAATCCATCATCAAGGATGCACTTATGCTCTTAGTCTTGCCCAGCTGGTTTGTCTGCCGGAGATGGTGAGGTCCTCACTCCGACTCTTGAGCACGATAAGTGAATGAATTGTTTCCTTTCGTTTTTAATTTTCCTAAAGACATTTATCCTTTACAAAAATGATATTACATTATGTCACTTTCTTTTTAATCGCTTTTTTTCTCATGTATACTGACAATGACATGTTTAGTTCATATCCTTTCCAAAGCTATTTGTGAGATTAGCGACATTGCCTTATCTCTGCTGTCGGTTCCACATCTAACATGATATACGTACTGCCAGCGACGACCAAGATGCAGTATTCAAAATCTGACCGGCTATTACATGCTTACATATTAGAGTTGATCATTAGACTTCAGCATACGGAACATTGTTATGCTGTAACGTTAATGCCAGGTTGAAGTGTCACTGCTTTCCAGACATGCTGTATCCTCTCACATGACAGGTAGAGAAAATCGGCTGTCTTTCTCACTGAAGGGCTCTTGTCCACTCTCCTGCAGATTCCCTTTCTAACTACAGACTCTTTACTGATACGAAAGTCTCCTCAGTTCTCTAGGTTCAATATACCTATCCACTCGGTTTATAGAACAACAGATTGATCAATCTTACGACCAGTAAGGTATGTACCGAGCTGATGGAGATATTAAGGTCGACTCCCTCCCTGGTGTGTCCACATATCCTCCTCTCTATACTTCCATTTCAAGCTTTCATTACTGAGTATTTGGCGGGGGCTCACAAAACCCGTCCCTGTAATATCTCTTTCAAGCAAAAAGAAGCCAATTAATTACCTCCGTTAGCAAGCGACTGAGTCGCTGCCACCGATATTACTGGCACTGTTGAATATCACCACCATATTTACTGCGTCTGATACATCCACTGTCGCGAACACCAATACCATGCAATAAAATCTTTTTGATTATGACGAATAGTGACGATTGATGCATCAGAAAAAGAAGGAAAATTTTTTTTTTTTCGTCACGTGGTAACCAAAGGTTTATCGGTTATCAGGTATCTTCCCTACCTCAGAATGTAATATCAAGGTCGAAGTATATATATATATATATATATATATATATATATATATATATATATATATATATATTTTTTTTTTTTTTTTTTTTCAAACTATTCGCCATTTCCCGCGTTGGCGAGGTAGCGTTAAGAACAGAGAACTGGGCCACTGAGGGAATATCCTCACCTGGCCCCCTTCTCTGTTCCTTCTTTTGGAAAATTAAAAAAGATTGAGAGGGGAGGATTTCCAGTCCCCCGCTCCCTCCCCTTTTAGTCGCCTTCTACGACACGCAGGGAATACGTGGGAAGTATTCTTTCTCCCCTATCCCCAGGGATAATATATATATATATATATATATATATATATATATATATATATATATTTATTATTATTATTTTATTTTGCTTTGTCGCTGTCTCCCGCGTTTGCGAGGTAGCGCAAGGAAACAGACGAAAGAAATGGCCCAACCCACCCCCATGCACATGTATATACATACACGTCCACACACGCAAATACACACACCTAAACATCTCAATGTACACACACACATACACACACAGACACACACATACACACACATACACACAACTCACACCGTCTGCCCCCACTCATTGACTTAGCATCTAACATTCCCGAGTTTTTGATTAGGATTTTCAGCTGGTGAAGTTAACATTCGTGATGACATGGGTGTGATGTTATTATCATTATTTCATTTCCTAATGACGTGGCAACGAGCGTTGAAAGCTTAGCCGTAAACTATGTGAGGAATGGGTGCATGTTCCACACTTATCTCGGCGATCATTACCGATAACATCACTTTATTTATTATATGACAAGGACTACAGTTAGAAGCTTGATGGTGTGGCCTGATAAACTTTAAGTTTCAAAGTCGGAGATCAAGAATGGAGTGTGTATGAATATCAGTGTTATAAAGTACATGGAAAGCGGTCTACAATAGGCAAATTAAAACCCTTGGTGCTTTCTTATGATTCGTGACCCGTAACTCGACTCAAAACCACCACACCTCTTGCTGGTTGTGGCTGTGAACGAACGTTTGTGTTGCTGAAGCTGGCAAACAACAAAGGGGTGTAACGTAATATGCACTTTACAGGCTGATTTATCTTACTAATAATAATGAAGATTAAGGCAAGATGATCCAGTCCCACCTTGCAAACCAGCTCGGAGCACCGTTACTCGATGCTTCATTCATGAAACTCGACCATTCAGGGTTCAGGTCAGGACTTCATATAAGAAAATATATTACAGAACTGCTTTTTCTAGCACGCTCATAGTCGTTTACCGTTATGATGTGCAAGACCTGTACTTATGAACAAACTAGTTCAAGTGTTCATGTGAGTAGTGAGGTGGCGGCGAGAGCAGGAAAGACAGCAAGGTGGTTGGGAGGTAATATAGTAAAGAGGTAAGTATTAGGGAGCTGTGGGGAAGTAACATGAAGGATAGACAATTGTTGGTGAGGCGGTGGGGAGAGGACAGGAAACTACTGATGAGGCGGTGGGAAGGTAATTACATGGATTGTAAGTGACGCGGAGGGGAGGTTACTTGAGGGGACAGACAAGTGTTAGTGAAGCGATAGGGAGGTAACGTGAGGGACAGGTAAGTGACAATGAGGCGCGGGAAGGGTAATATGAAGGACAGACAGATGAAGCGTGACAAGAATGGTTTATACTCTCATAAGCGTTTTTATGCAGCCCTCATGATTATCCACAAACTCTTCATTTTCAACAATATAAAAGAAAATTCCCTGTAAGTTACACAACATACATAATGGACATTCAAGTTTGGGGGGAATATGAGAAGGGATTTAGTTGAGAATAGAAGTACATAGACTCAAAATGATGAGGCGCAGTGCGGGCTTAAGACCAGATGACCGGAGTTTAATTCTAAATGTGGAGGACCTAGTGAAAGCAAGATGGTTTTAGATGCCTGGAATTACTGTGGCAGTGGATAGAAACGTAGGGGTTGGAATGAGATGAGTCACAGTATGGAAGATGGTGTCAGCGTTTTGAAAGCCTTAAATATCATATGTGAGGCTAGATCAATGTTTGTTATGGCAAAAATGGCTATGTTTGAAGGTACATTACTTCCAACACTGATGTACTGATGTCAATTCTGGATCTTGAATACAAAAGCTAGCAAGAGGGCGGACGTAGTGGAGATGATAAGCCTAAGTGACGTGAGGCAGGTTTATTATATTAGGAATGATAGCATAGGAAAGAATAAGTGTAGCCTGACTGAGAGAACTGACTAGGGCGTGCTGAATCAGTTCTGACTTACGGAGGGGATGAACAAAGAGAAACTGACCAAGAGGATCTACGGGTCAGAAATGGACAGAGCAAGAGAGAAAGGCATACGGAAATTGGGATAGAAGGATGGAGCAAAAGGGGGGTTTTAAGTAAGGGGTATGCATGGGATAGAATGTACTTGATCCACGTGGTATCAGATATACTGGGGGAAATGTATTGTGCATGAGCTGAAACATGGCATATGGTTTGGAATTTACGGCTTCACTTCTTTGTAGATGTATTTTCCGTACGTTTATCACACTTAACAAATGTCTCGTGTCTTGACATGTTGAATTTTCGCGGCAGATTCATACGATGATGATGATGATGATGATATATGTAAAAAAAAAAATTGCCCTCTTCTTCGTAAAGGTATCATCTGTATTTACAACATTTACACGTTAAATCCATAGTCCAAGTTCTTTGGGAAGCTGTAGAAAAAGTATCCTAACACAGGTGCCTATAATCTCTACCACTTCCTCCATCATCTCCAAGCTAACTCACTCTCTCTTAGCCATGCCTCCAGGTTAACTCTCGCATCCGTGTCTCGGACGAATTATATACAAGTGCAAGAAATTATGATAAACTAGAATGAGTGAGAGGTCACTACTAACCTTTCAGCAGTAACCGTGTTTAGCAGTTTTTTCATTTCATTTGTCTTTTAGTTGACAGTCATTAACACGACTAATATCTTTATTCTGATATTTACAGAACTTAGCAGGTATGAATCATTATCATTTGCCAGTGTTTTTTGCACACTGTTTGGTAATAACAATGATAGATGTTGAATGAAAAATTTCGCAGAGAACATCTTATAAACACAGCTATTAGATCAAGAATATAGGTGTGCTACATCATGCCTTTCTGTATGTTCTGCATGTCAGTGCAGATTGTTTTTTTACATGATTTCAATTGACATTGACTGGGTTTAGGTGCTAGATTCTGAGCAGGTACCACTAGTTCACCAAACTTCATTGCAGCATCGATAAGCTACTGTAGCGTTTGGCTTTTTTGTTTCCCTTGTTAGAGAAGGCAAAAATTCTCAGCTTGAAATTCTGGATGTATATACCTCACAGCATGTAATCTCATGCATCTGTGCACGCCAGATCAAGGACATTGAAACAAATTGCTACTAAAAATGAAACATGGGGACCAATGGGAACATCGGTGAAGGGGCTAATGGGAAGGTGATAACAAGTAGTGGTGATGTGAGAAGATGTCATCTTCACTACACACACACACACACACACACACTCATACACACACACACACAGATATTTTTTTTAGTCAGTTGCCAGATGTTGACAGGCGCGATGTCTGATGAACACCACGACACACACACACACACACACACACACACACACATACACACACACATAACACTCAAATCTTTGGAGCCTCGACGATCTTGGTTTTTCCCCATTTGAGAATGATAAAAAATTTTTACCCCTCAGGGTGTACAAAAAAATAAATTACACGTTATGCCTGATTATCTACAACTGTCCATCCGTTTCGTGCAGGTGCTAGCATTCGTGATGGCGTTGGGCGACATGCTCATCACAAACCAGTAGGTTCACTTGGAGAGATACTTACAGGAGCGCCACGTTCAGGCGAATACCGTTCACATTCCCCTCGTCGGACTACTGAAGCCTCAGCCTTTGTCCCTACACGCCGCGGAGGTCCCACAAGTCAACAACCTGTTCCTCCAGAGTCTGATGACCATCTACTACAGCGTAAGGAACGTCCTTAAGCTGTACAATATGTCAAACAGGCCGGTGGAGCAGCTGACGCTCGTGGGGCATCTGTCGAGTGCTCTGGGTCCTTTAGTGCTACGCCAGGTGCTGTACTGGGTTGGGCTAGCTCTTTGGGTGATGTTCTTCTTCAGGTGGAGAATTCCTGACATGACCCAGTTCCTGCAGGAGGAACACGAGGATCTCCATCAGGACGATTCCCTGGAGGAGGACTACCCCGTGGGCCAGCGGGTTGACCACCCCATGTCCCTGCTGGAAGGAATACGAGGATCTCCATCAGGACGATTCCCTGAAGGAGGACTACCCCATGGACCAGCGGGTTGACCAACACATGTCTCTGCCGGAGGAACACGAGTCCCTGCAGGAAGACCAACCCGTGGACCAGCAAGCTGACCACCCCATGTCCCTGCCCGAGGAACACGAGTCACTGCAGGAAGACCAACCCGTGGACCAGCAAGCTGACCACCCCAAGTCCCTGCTGGAGGAACACGACTCCCTACAGGAAGACCAACCCGTGGACCAGCAAGTTGAACATCCGATGTCCCTGACGGAGGAACACGAGTCCCTGCAGGAAGACCAACCCGTGGACCAGCAGGATGACCACCCCATGTCTCTGCCGGAGGAACACGACTCCCTGCAGGAAGACCAATCCGTGGACCAGCAGGATGACCACCCCATGTCTCTGCCGGAGGAACACGACTCCCTGCAGGAAGACCAACCCGTGGACCAGCAGGATGACCACCCCATGTGTCTGCCGGAGGAACACGACTCCCTGCAGGAAGACCAATCCGTGGACCAGCAGGATGACCACCCCATGTCCCTGACGGAGGAACACGACTCCCTGCAGGAAGACCAACCCGTGGACCAGCAGGATGACCACCCCATGTCCCTGACGGAGGAACACGACTCCCTGCAGGAAGACCAATCCGTGGACCAGCAGGATGACCACCCCATGTCCTGCTGGAGGAACACGACTCCCTGCAGGAAGACCAATCCGTGGACCAGCAGGATGACCACCCCATGTCCCTGCGGAGGAACACGACTCCCTGCAGGAAGACCAATCCGTGGACCAGCAGGATGACCACCCCATGTCCCTGCGGAGGAACACGACTCCCTGCAGGAAGACCAACCCGTGGACCAGCAGGATGACCACCCCATGTCCCTGACGGAGGAACACGACTCCCTGCAGGAAGACCAACCCGTGGACCAGCAGGATGACCACCCCATGTCCCTGACGGAGGAACACGACCTCCCTGCTGGAAGACCAATCCGTGACCAGCCAAATAACCAACACCATGTCCCCCTGCTGAGGAACACGACTCCCTGCAGGAAGACCTAACCCGTGGACCAGAAGATGAACCACCCCCATGTCCCTGCAGGAGGAACACGAACTCCCTGCAGGAAGACCAACCCGTGGACCAGCAGAATGACCAACCCATCATGTCTCTGCTGAGGAAACAACGACTTCCCTCAGGAAGACCAACCCGTGGACCAGCAGGATGACCACCCCATGTTCCTGACAGGAGGAACAACGACCCCCTGCAGGTAAACCAAACCGTGACCAGCAGATGACCACCCATAAACCCATGTCACTGCCGAGGAACACGACGCCCTGCAGGAAGAACAATCCTGGACCAGCATGATGACCACCCCATGTCTTCTCTCTGCCGGAGACACACGACTCCCATGCAGGAAGACCAATCCGTGGACCAGCAGGGATGACCACCCCAAGTCTCTGCCCGGAGGAACACCGACTCCCGCAGGAAGGCCAATCCCGTGGGACCCCAGGAATGACCACCCCATGTCTCCTGCCGGAGGAACACGACTCCCTGCAGGAAGACCAATCCGTGGACCAGCAGGATGACCACCCCATGTCCCGCTGGGAGGAACACGACTCCCCCTGCAGAAGACCAACCCGTGGACCAGCAAGTTGAACATGCCCGATGTCCGGACGGAGGAACAACGACTCCCTGCAAGACAGACCAATCCGTGGACCAGCAGGATGACCACACACCCATGTGTCCCTGCCGAGGAACACGACCTCCCATGCAGGAAACCAATCCTAGACCAGCAGGATGACCACCCCTGTCCCTTCCGGAGGAACACACTCCCTGCAGGAAAGACCAACCCGTGACCAGCCCCCCCCCCCGAATAGACCATACCCATGCCCCTGTCAGAGGAACACGAGTCCGTGAAGGAGGACCACGTCCAACATCGGCAGCAGGACCATGTACAGCCTTTGCCGTCCTGGAGGCAGAGAGGGCTCCAGCGGCCCCGGCAGCTGAACCATGAACAGCTCCGGCAGCAGGACCACGTCCAGCACTGGCGGCAGGACCGCGTCCAGCACCGGCGGCAGGACCGCGTCCAGCCCGGCAGCAGGACCATGTCCAGCCCCTGCAGCAGTCCAGCACCAGCAGCAGGACCACGTCCAGCCACGGCAGCAGGACCACGTCCAGCCCCGGCAGCAGGACCACGTCCAGCCCCGACAGCAGGACCACGTCCATCCCCGGCAGAAGGGCCGCTGGAAGGAACGGGTTGAGATTTCCCTACGTGATCAGGAATGTCACCTGCTGAACTACAAAGACGCCATTGAAAACAGATTCGGCGTCGAGATCAAGTTCACAGGAAAAGACTTCGTTGTCGTGGTAGGTTCCAGAATGTCAGCAACTTACGCCTGCGAGGAAATCGTTCGTAGGCTCAAGCTCCGGCAGCAGGACCACGTCCAGCCCCGGCAGCAGGGTAACGTCCAGCACCGACAGCAGGACCACGTCCAGCACCAGCAGCAGGACCACGTCCATCCCCGTCAGCAGGACCACGTCCATCCCCGGCAGCAGGACTACGTCCAGCCCCGGCAGCAGGACTACGTCCAGCCCTGGCAGCAGGACTACGTCCAGCCCTGGCAGCAGGACTACGTCCAGCCCTGGCAGCAGGACTACGTCCAGCCCCGGCAGCAGGACCACGTCCAGCCCCGGCAGCAGGACCACGTCCAGCACCGGCGGCAGGACCGCGTCCAGCACCGGCGGCAGGACCGTGTCCAGCCCCGGCAGCACGGCAACGTCCAGCCCCGGCAGTACGGTAACCTCCAGTCCCGGCAGCAGGACCACGTCCAGCCCCAGCAGCAGGACCACGTCCAGCCCCGGCAGCAGGACCACGTCCAGCCCCGGCAGCAGGACCACGTCCAGCACCGGCGGTACGGTAACCTCCAGCCCCGGCAGCACGGTAACCTCCAGCCCCGGTAGCAGGACCACGTCCAGCACCGGCGGCAGGACCACGTCCAGCACCGGCGGCAGGACCGCGTCCAGCCCCGGCAGCAGGACAACGTCCAGCCCCAGCAGCAGGGCCACGTCCAGCCCCAGCAGCAGGACCACGTCCAGCCCCGGCAGCAGGACCACGTCCAGCCCCGGCAGCAGGACCACGTCCAGCCCCAGCAGCAGGGCCACGTCCAGCCCCAGCAGCAGGACCGCGTCCAGCACCGTCAGCAGGACCACGTCCAGCCCCGGCAGCACGGTAACCTCCAGCCCCGGCAGTACGGTAACCTCCAGCCCCGGCAGTACGGTAACCTCCAGCCCCGGCAGCACGGTAACGTCCAGCCCCGCCGGCGGCAGGACCGCGTCCAGCCCCGGCAGCAGGACCGCGTCCAGCCCCGGCAGCAGGACAACGTCCAGCCCCGGCAGCAGGACAACGTCCAGCCCCGGCAGCAGGACAACGTCCAGCCCCGGCAGCAGGACAACGTCCAGCCCCGGCAGCAGGACCACGTCAAACCTTCAGCAAGAGGGCGGCCGCGGGTGTGAGGTGGTAGAAATGATCACCGGGAGATAAACTTCCCTTGTCACATGTGTATCCCTCCCAGGCATTCTTTTTGATTATATTGGTATGTTATATATGTACATCAGATTATATGATATGCAAACGCAAATCACCATCGTGTCGAAGCTAGGCTACCACTGATGGGCTGTAATCTACACCTATTACTGAGTATGGAATCAGTCTTACATCTACTAGTCTAATATCGACTAGGCTTGGATCACCCATTACTAACTTAATATGGAATTAGTACTACATTAACTAGGCTTGGATCACCCATTACTAAGGTTATAGAATTAGTACACCCACTACTAAGGTTATAGAATTAGTATAATATTTACTAATCTAACATTAGTCAGTCTAACATTAACTAGGCTGGGATCATCATGGCTAGTTCACAAGAGACAGTATCTTAGGTATGTTTAACATCCTCACCTGTGGTTTATTAGTGTTATGAACAGCTTCCTTCGAGTGTCTCTTTCATACCATGCTTATGGGTAGTAACTAGAACATTCTTCAGGTCTTCGTGTTAAATTAGTCTCGTCTTGGGTTCTTGTTATGCGTTCAGTCTTCCCACTCTCAGTAGCCCACTGTTGAGCTTAATTACGGTTCCGTCTCTCGTTCGACAGGGTGGTGTGGAACTCATGGTCATGTAAGGCTTGAAGTTCCCAGGCGTTTACTTACATCAGCCTTATGATGGGTGTGAGATAATCCCTCTCTACCCCCACAGCTCGAACCGGGGCTTTACGTATAACTCAGAATGGTGTCGAGGGCTCGCCTTGAACCCCACGGTTCGGTCTGCAATCTTGCCCATTATTACCGTTTAACGATGAAGTCGGAGGCTGGTTTCGACCATCTGAGCTGGGACTGGTATCAAAGCTGCTGTGTTACTTCTCTTGCTGTACGAATGGGCTTAGTCGATCATTTTTGGAATTGAAATCTCTATAGCTATATTAGCTACACTGCTGTTTATATACTAGCATATATATATATATATATATATATATATATATATATATATATATTGTAATTCCATGGAGTGCAGTCATATGAATAATGCAGTTATCATGTGGCGAGTTATGAGATGGGTACCTGCTATGCATTAGCTCGGGTGTAACCTTCCCGAAAGTCTCCATTTAACTACTAAATAATCCCCTAATTAGATGACCAGGCGTGACGTATGCCTACTGTCATTTGTAAACATGAGAATGAAATCATCGTTAGGTAAACCCGTACTAGAACATTTGCATATCTTCTTTGAGCAAGTCTTTCTTTTTTTATGTCTTGTATTTGTATGAGTTTATGTGTGTTTGTGCGTATACATCTGTGCGCACCGATGTGTGACCGATGCCTCTCTAGGTAATAATATATATATATATATATATATATATATATATATATATATATATATTCAATGATACTCTCTCCAACTCTCATTTGCCCTTTTTTTCACCTCTTGCACCTTTCTCTTGACCTCCTGTCTCTTTCTTTTATACGTCTCCCACTCAATTGCATTTTTTCCCTGCAAAAATCGTCCAAATGCCTCTCTCTTCTCTTTCACTAATACTCTTACTTCTTCATCCCACCACTCACTACCCTTTCTAATCAACCCACCTCCCACTCTTCTCATGCCACAAGCATCTTTTGCGCAATCCATCACTGATTCCCTAAATACATCCCATTCCTCCCCCACTCCCCTTACTTCCATTGTTCTCACCTTTTTCCATTCTGTACTCAGTCTCTCCTGGTACTTCCTCACACAAGTCTCCTTCCCAAGCTCACTTACTCTCACCACCCTCTTCACCCCAACATTCACTCTTCTTTTCTGAAAACCCATACAAATCTTCACCTTAGCCTCCACAAGATAATGATCAGACATCCCTCCAGTTGCACCTCTCAGCACATTAACATCCAAAAGTCTCTCTTTCGCGCGCCTGTCAATTAACACGTAATCCAATAACGCTCTCTCTCCATCTCTCCTACTTACATAAGTATACTTATGTATATCTCGCTTTTTAAACCAGGTATTCCCAATCATCAGTCCTTTTTCAGCACATAAATCTACAAGCTCTTCACCATTTCCATTTACAACACTGAACACCCCATGTATACCAATTATTCCCTCAACTGCCACATTACTCACCTTTGCATTCAAATCACCCAACACTATAACCCGGTCTCGTGCATCAAAACCACTAACACACTCATTCAGTTGCTCCCAAAACACTTGCCTCTCATGATCTTTCTTCTCATGCCCAGGTGCATATTCACCAATAATCACCCATCTCTCTCCATCAATAAAAAGATGTTCTGGAAGGAGGTAAATAAAGTGCGTAAGACAAGGGAGCAAATGGGAACTTCAGTGAAGGGCGCAAATGGGGAGGTGATAACAAGTAGTGGTGATGTGAGAAGGAGATGGAGTGAGTATTTTGAAGGTTTGTTGAATGCGTTTGATGATAGAGTGGCAGATATAGGGTGTTTTGGTCGAGGTGGTGTGCAAAGTGCGAGGGTTAGGAAAAATGATTTGGTAAACAGAGAAGAGGTAGTAAAAGCTTTGCGGAAGATGAAAGCCGGCAAGGCAACAGGTTTGGATGGTATTGCAGTGGAATTTATTAAAAAAGGGGGTGACTGTATTGTTGACTGGTTGGAAAGGTTATTTAATGTATGTATGACTCATGGTGAGGTGCCTGAGGATTGGCGGAATGCGTGCATAGTGCCATTGTACAAAGGCAAAGGGGATAAGAGTGAGTTCTCAAATTACAGAGGTATAGGTTTGTTGAGTGTTCCTGGCAAATTATATGGGAGGGTATTGATTGAGAGGGTGAAGGCATGTACAGAGCATCAGACTGGGGAAGAGCAGTGTGGTTTCAGAAGTGGTAGAGGATGTGTGGATCAGGTGTTTGCTTTGAAGAATGTATGTGAGAAATACTTAGAAAAGCAAATGGATTTGTATGTAGCATTTATGGATCTGGAGAAGGCATATGATAGAGTTGATAGAGATGCTCTGTGGAAGGTATTAAGAATATATGGTGTGGGAGGAAAGTTGTTAGAAGCAGTGAAAAGTTTTTATCGAGGATGTAAGGTATGTGTACGTGTAGGAAGAGAGGAAAGTGATTGGTTCTCAGTGAATGTAGGTTTGCGGCAGGGGTGTGTGATGTCTCCATGGTTGTTTAATTTGTTTATGGATGGGGTTGTTAGGGAGGTGAATGCAAGAGTTTTGGAAAGAGGGGCAAGTATGAAGTCTGTTGGGGATGAGAGAGCTTGGGAAGTGAGTCAGTTGTTGTTCGCTGATGACACAGCGCTGGTGGCTGATTCATGTGAGAAACTGCAGAAGCTGGTGACTGAGTTTGGTAAAGTGTGTGAAAGAAGAAAGTTAAGAGTAAATGTGAATAAGAGCAAGGTTATTATGTACAGTAGGGTTGAGGGTCAAGTCAATTGGGAGGTGAGTTTGAATGGAGAAAAACTGGAGGAAGTGAAGTGTTTTAGATATCTGGGAGTAGATCTGGCAGCGGATGGAACCATGGAAGCGGAAGTGGATCATAGGGTGGGGGAGGGGGCGAAAATTCTGGGAGCCTTGAAGAATGTGTGGAAGTCGAGAACATTATCTCGGAAAGCAAAAATGGGTATATTTGAAGGAATAGTGGTTCCAACAATGTTGTATGGTTGCGAGGCGTGGACTATGGATAGAGTTGTGCGCAGGAGGATGGATGTGCTGGAAATGAGATGTTTGAGGACAATGTGTGGTGTGAGGTGGTTTGATCGAGTAAGTAACGTAAGGGTAAGAGAGATGTGTGGAAATAAAAAGAGCGTGGTTGAGAGAGCAGAAGAGGGTGTTTTGAAATGGTTTGGTCACGTGGAGAGAATGAGTGAGGAAAGATTGACCAAGAGGATATATGTGTCGGAGGTGGAGGGAACGAGGAGAAGAGGGAGACCAAATTGGAGGTGGAAAGATGGAGTGAAAAAGATTTTGTGTGATCGGGGCCTGAACATGCAGGAGGGTGTAAGGAGGGCAAGGAATAGAGTGAATTGGAGCGATGTGGTATACCGGGGTTGACGTGCTGTCAGTGGATTGAATCAAGGCATGTGAAGCGTCTGGGGTAAACCATGGAAAGCTGTGTAGGTATCTATATTTGCGTGTGTGGACGTATGTATATACATGTGTATGGGGGTGGGTTGGGCCATTTCTTTCGTCTGTTTCCTTGCGCTACCTCGCAAACGCGGGAGACAGCGACAAAGCAAAAAAAAAAAAAAAATATATATATATATATATATATATATATCAGAGAGAGAGAGTCCTAGGAGTCCACGTGGAAAATGAAACACAATCAGTTCCCAAGTGCACTTTCGTGTAATGATCACATCATCAGGGTAGACAGAAGAGAGAAATATAACAGTCAGTTGATATACATCGAAGAGACGAAGTACCAGGAGAGAGTGAGTACAGAATGGAAAAAGGTGAGAGCAAAGGGCGTAAGGGGAGTGGGGGAGGAAAGGGATGTATCTAGGGAAGCAGTGATGGCTTGCACAAAAGATGCTTGTCGCATGAGAAGCGTGGGAGGTGGACAGATTAGAAAGGGTAGTGAGTGGTGGGATGAAGAAGTAAGATTATTAGTGATAGAGAAGAGAGAGGCATTTGGACGATTTTTGCAGGGAAATAATGGAAATGACTGGATGTATAAGAGAAAGAGGCAGGAGGTCAAGAGAAAGGTGTAATATGTGAAAAAGATGGCAAATGAGAGCTGGGGTGAGAGAGAATCATTAGATTTCAGGGAGAATAAAAAGATGTTTTGGAAGGAGGTAAATAAAGTGCGTAAGACAAGGGAACAAATGGGAACATCAGTGAAGGGGCTAATGGGGAGGTGATAACAAGTAGTGGTGATGTGAGAAGGAGATGGAGTGAGTATTATGAAGGTTTGTTGAATGTGTTTGATGAGAGAGTGGCAGATATAGGGAGTTTTGGTCGAGGTAGTGTGCAAAGCGAGAGGGTTAGGGAGAATGATTTGGTAAACAGAGAAGAGGTAGTAAAAGCTTTGCAGAAGATGAAAGCCGGCAAGGCAGCGGGTTTGGATGGCATTGCAGTGGAATTTATCAAAAAAGGGGGTGACTGTGTTGTTGACTGTTGGTAAGGTTATCTAATGTATGTATGACTCATGGTGAGGTGCCTGAGGATTGGCGGAATGTTTGCATAGTGCCATTGTACAAAGGCAAAGGGGATAAAGGTGAGTTCTCAAATTACGGAGGTATAAGTTTGTTGAGTATTCCTGGTAAATTGTATGGGAGGGTATTGATCGAGAGGGTGAAGGCATGTACAGAGCATCAGATTGGGGAAGAGCAGCGTTGTTTCAAAAGTGGTTGAGGATGTGTAGATCAGGTGTTTGCTTTGAAGAATGAATGTGAAAGATACTTAGAGAAGCAAATGGATTTGTATGTAGCATTTTTGGATCTGGAGAAGGCATATGATAGAGTTGTTAGAGATTCTCTGTGGAAGGTATTAAGAATATATGGTGTGGGAGGCAAGTTGTTAGAAGCAGTGAAAAGTTTTCATCGAGGATGTTAGGCATGTGTACGAGTAGGAAGAGAAGAAAGTGATTGGTTCTCAGTGAATGTTGGTTTGCGGCAGGAGTGAGTGATGTCTCCATGGTTGTTTAATTTGTTTATGAATGGGGTTGTCAGGAAGGTGAATGCAAGAGTTTTGGAAATAGGGGCAAGTATGCAGTCTGTCGTGGATGAGAGAGCTTGGGAAGTGAGTCAGTTGTTGTTGGCTGATTCGGGTTAGAAACTGCAGAAGCTGGTGACTGAGTTTGGTAGAATTTGTGAAAAAAGAAAGCTGAGAGTAAATGTGAATAAGAGCAAGGCTAATAGGTACAGTAGGGTTGAGGGACAAGTTAACTGGGAGGTAAGTTTGAATAGAGAAAGACTGGATGAAGTGAAGTGTTTTAGATTACTGGAAGTGGATTTGGCAGCGATGGATCCATGGAAGAGAAAGTGAATCATAGGGTGGGAGAGGGGGCAAAAGTTCCGGGAGCGTTGAAAAATGTGTGTTATCTCGGAAAGCAAAAATGGCTATGTTTGAAGGAAAAGTGGTTCCAACAATGTTATACGGTTGCAAGGCGTGGACTATATATAGAATTGTGCGAAGGAGGGTGGATGTGGTGGAAATGAGATGTTTGAGGACAATATATGGTGTGAAGTGGTTTGATCGAGTAAGTAATGGAAGGGTAAGAGAAATGTGTGGTAACAAAAAGAGTGTGGTTGAGAGAGCAGAAGGTGTTTTGAAATGGTTTGGTCACATGGAGAGAATGAGTGAGGAAAGATTGACAAAGAAGATATATGTGTCAGAGGTGGAGGGAACGAGAAGTGGGAGACCAAATTGGAGGTGGAAAGATGGAGTGAAAAAGATTTTGAGTGATCGGGGCCTGAACATGCAGGAGGGTGAAATGCGTGCTAGGAACATAGTGAACTGGAACGATGTGGTATACCGGGGTCGACGTGCTCTCAATGGATTGAATCAGGGCATGTGAAGCGTCTGGGGTAAATCTTGGAAAGTTTTGTGGGGCCTGGATGTGGAAAGGGAGCTGTGGTTTCGGTGCATTTTACATGAAAGCTAGAGACTGAGTGTGAACGAATGTGCC
The DNA here is from genome assembly GCF_036320965.1 of Panulirus ornatus. Lineage (NCBI taxonomy): Eukaryota > Metazoa > Arthropoda > Malacostraca > Decapoda > Palinuridae > Panulirus > Panulirus ornatus. The sequence continues at coordinate 26,877,014 of NC_092241.1, forward strand.
CTTTGTTATCTTTTCCTAATGCTACCTTGCGCACATGCGGGGGGAGGGAGTAGTCATTTCATGTGTGGCGGGGTGGCGACGGGAATGAAAAAGGGCAGACAGCATGAATTATGTACATATGTATATATGTATATGTCCGTGTGTGTATATTTATGTATACGTTGAGATGTATGGGTAGGTATGTATATCTTTGTGTGGGGACGTGTATGTTTATACATGTGTATGTGGATGGGTTGGGCCATTCTTTCGTCTATTTCCATGCGCTACCTTGCTGACGCGGGAGACAGCGACAAAGTATAATAATTCCTGCGTGTCGTAGAAGGTAACTAAAAGGGAAGGGGGCGGGAGGCTGGAAATCCTCCCCTCTCTTTTTTAATTTCCCAAAAGAACAAACAGAGAAGGGGGCCAAGTGAGGATATTCACTCAAAGGCTCAGTCCTCTGTTCATAACGCTAACTCGGTAACGCGGCAAATGGCGAATAGTGTGGAGCATCAGATTGGGGAAGAGCAGTGTGGTTTCAGAAGTGGTAGAGGATGTGTGGATCAGGTGTTTGCTTTGAATGTGTGTGAGAAATACTTAGAAAAGCAAATGGATTTGTATGTAGCATTTATGGATCTGGAGAAGGCATATGATAGAGTTGATAGAGATGCTCTGTGGAAGGTATTAAGAATATATGGTGTGGGAGGAAAGTTGTTAGAAGCAGTGAAAAGTTTTTATCGAGGATGTAAGGCATGTGTACGTGTAGGAAGAGAGGAAAGTGATTGGTTCTCAGTGAATGTAGGTTTGCGGCAGGGGTGTGTGATGTCTCCATGGTTGTTTAATTTGTTTATGGATGGGGTTGTTAGGGAGGTGAATGAAAGAGTCTTGGAAAGAGGGGCAAGTATGAAGTCTGTTGGGGATGAGAGAGCTTGGGAAGTGAGTCAGTTGTTGTTCGCTGATGTTACAGCGCTGGTGGCTGATTCATGTGAGAAACTGCAGAAGCTGGTGACTGAGTTTGGTAAAGTGTGTGAAAGAAGAAAGTTAAGAGTAAATGTGAATAAGAGCAAGGTTATTAGGTACAGTAGGGTTGAGGGTCAAGTCAATTGGGAGGTGAGTTTGAATGGAGAAAAACTGGAGGAAGTGAAGTGTTTTAGATATCTGGGAGTGGATCTGGCAGCGGATGGAACCATGGAAGCGGAAGTGGATCATAGGGTGGGGGAGGGGGCGAAAATTCTGGGAGCCTTGAAGAATGTGTGGAAGTCGAGAACATTATCTCGGAAAGCAAAAATGGGTATTTTTGAAGGAATAGTGGTTCCAACAATGTTGTATGGTTGCGAGGCGTGGGCTATGGATAGAGTTGTGCGCAGGAGGTTGGATGTGCTGGAAATGAGATGTATGAGGACAATGTGTGGTGTGAGGTGGTTTGATCGAGTAAGTAACGTAAGGGTAAGAGAGATGTGTGGAAATAAAAAGAGCGTGGTTGAGAGAGCAGAAGAGGGTGTTTTGAAATGGTTTGGGCACATGAAGAGAATGAGTGAGGAAAGATTGACCAAGAGGATATATGTGTCGGAGGTGGAGGGAACGAGGAGAAGAGGGAGACCAAATTGGAGGTGGAAAGATGGAGTGAAAAAGATTTTGTGTGATCGGGGCCTGAACATGCAGGAGGGTGAAAGGAGGGCAAGGAATAGAGTGAATTGGAGCGATGTGGTATACCGGGGTTGACGTGCTGTCAGCGGATTGAATCAGGGCATGTGAGGCGTCTGGGGTAAACCATGGAAAGCTGTGTAGGTATGTATATTTGCGTGTGTGGACGTATGTATATACATGTGTATGGGGGTGGGTTGGGCCATTTCTTTCGTCTGTTTCCTTGCGCTACCTCGCAAACGCGGGAGACAGCGACAAAGCAAAAATAAAAAAAAAAAAATAAAAAAAAAAATTTATATATATATATATATATATATATATATATATATATATATATATATATAAATATATATATATATATATATATATATATATATATATATATATATATATATATATATATATATATATATATGAATATATATATATATATATATATATATATATATATATATATATATATATATATATATATATATATATATATTTATATATATATATATATATATATATATATATATATATATATATATATATATATATATATATATATATATATATATATATATATATATAAATATATATATATATATATATATATATATATATATATATATATATATATATTTTTTTTTTCTTTCATACTATTCGCCATTTCCCGCGTTAGCGAGGTAGCGTTAAGAACAGAGGACTGGGCCTTTAAGAGAATATCCTCACCTGGCCCCTTTCTCTGCTCCTTCTTTTGGAAAATTGAAAAAAAAAAAATGAGAGGGGAGGATTTCCAGCCACCCGCTCCCTCCCCTTTTAGTCGCCTTCTACGACACGCAGGGAATACGTGGGAAGTATTCTTTATCCCCTATCCCCAGGGATATATATATATATATATATATATATATATATATAATATATATATATATATATATATATATATATATATATATATATATATATATATATATATATATATATATATATATATATATATATATATATATATATATATATATATATATATATATATATATATATATATATATATATATATATATATATATATATATATATATATATATATATATATATATATATATATATATATATATTATATATATATATATATATATATATATATATATATATATATATATATATATATATATATATATATATATTTTGCTTTGTCGCTGTCTCCCGCATTTGCGAGGTAGCGCAAGGAAACAGACGAAAGAAAAGGCCCAACCCACCCCCATCCACATGTATATACATACACGTCCACACACGCAAAATACATACCTATACATCTCATGTACGCATATATATACTCACACAGACACATACATATATACCCATGCACACAATTCACACTGTCTGACTTCACTCATTCCCATCGCCACCTCGGCACACATGGAATACCATCCCCCTCCCACCTCATGTGTGCGAGGTAGCGCTAGGAAAAGACAACAAAGGTCCCATTCGTTCACACTCAGTCTCTAGCTGTCATGCAATAATGCCCGAAACCACAGCTCCCTTTCCACATCCAGGCCCCACACAACTTTCCATGGTTTACCCCAGACGCTTCACATGCCCTGATTCAATCCACTGACAGCATGTCAACCCCGGTATACCACATCGATCCAATTCACTCTATTCCTTGCCCGCCTTTCACCCTCCTGCATGTTCAGGCCCCGATCACTCAAAATCTTTTTCACTCCATCTTTCCACCTCCAATTTGATCTCCCACTTCTCCTCGTTCCCTCCACCTTCGACACATATATCCTCTTGGTCAATCTCTCCTCACTCATTCTCTCCATGTGCCCAAATCATTTCAAAACACCCTCTTCTGCTTTCTCAACCATATTTATATATATATATATATATATATATATATATATATATATATATATATATATATATATATATATGTATATATATATTTTTTTTTTTTTTTTTTTTTATACTTTGTCGCTGTCTCCCGCGTTTGCGAGGTAGCGCAAGGAAACAGACGAAAGAAATGGCCCAACCCCCCCCCCCCCCCATACACATGTACATACACACGTCCACACACGCAAATATACATACCTACACAGCTTTCCATGGTTTACCCCAGACGCTTCACATGCCTTGCTTCAATCCACTGACAGCACGTCAACCCCTGTATACCACATGACTCCAATTCACTCTATTTCTTGCCCTCCTTTCACCCTCCTGCATGTTCAGGCCCCGATCACACAAAATCTTTTTCACTCCATCTTTCCACCTCCAATTTGGTCTCCCTCTTCTCCTCGTTCCCTCCACCTCCGACACATATATCCTCTTGGTCAATCTCTCCTCACTCATTCTCTCCATGTGCCCAAACCATTTCAAAACACCCTCTTCTGCTCTCTCAACCACGCTCTTTTTATTTCCACACATCTCTCTTACCCTTACGTTACTTACTCGATCAAACCACCTCACACCACACATTGTCCTCAAACATCTCATTTCCAGCACATCCATCCTCCTGCGCACATCTCTATCCATAGCCCACGCCTCGCAACCATACAGCATTGTTGGAACCACTATTCCCTCAAACATACCCATTTTTGCTTTCCGAGATAATGTTCTCGACTTCCACACATTTTTCAAGGCTCCCAAAATTTTCGCCCCCTCCCCCACCCTATGATCCACTTCCGCTTCCATGGTTCCATCCGCTGACAGATCCACTCCCAGATATCTAAAACACTTCACTTCCTCCAGTTTTTCTCCATTCAAACTCACCTCCCAATTGACTTGACCCTCACCCCTACTGTACCTAATAACCTTGCTCTTATTCACATTTACTCTCAACTTTCTTCTTCCACACACTTTACCAAACTCAGTCACCAGCTTCTGCAGTTTCTCACATGAATCAGCCACCAGCGCTGTATCATCAGCGAACAACAATTGACTCACTTCCCAAGCTCTCTCATCCCCAACAGACTTCATACTTGCCCCTCTTTCCAGGACTCTTGCATTTACCTCCCTTACAACCCCATCCATAAACAAATTAAACAACCATGGAGACATCACACACCCCTGCCGCAAACCTACATTCACTGAGAACCAATCACTTTCCTCTCTTCCTACACGTACACATGCCTTACATCCTCGATAAAAACTTTTCACTGCTTCTAACAACTTGCCTCCCACACCATATATTCTTAATACCTTCCACAGAGCATCTCTATCAACTCTATCATATGCCTTCTCCAGATCCATAAATGCTACATACAAATCCATTTGCTTTTCTAAGTATTTCTCACATACATTCTTCAAAGCAAACACCTGATCCACACATCCTCTACCACTTCTGAAACCGCACTGCTCTTCCCCAATCTGATGCTCTGTACATGCCTTCACCCTCTCAATCAATACCCTCCCATATAATTTACCAGGAATACTCAACAAACTTATACCTCTGTAATTTGAGCACTCACTCTTATCCCCTTTGCCTTTGTACAATGGCACTATGCACGCATTCCGCCAATCCTCAGGCACCTCACCATGAGTCATACATACATTAAATAACCTTACCAACCAGTCAACAATACAGTCACCCCCTTTCTTAATAAATTCCACTGCAATACCATCCAAACCTGCTGCCTTGCCGGCTTTCATCTTCCGCAAAGCTTTTACTACCTCTTCTCTGTTTACCAAATCATTTTCCCTAACCCTCTCACTTTGCACACCACCTCGACCAAAACACCCTATATCTGCCACTCTGTCATCAGACACATTCAACAAACCTTCAAAATACTCATTCCATCTCCTTCTCACATCACCGCTACTTGTTATCACCTCCCCATTTACGCCCTTCACTGAAGTTCCCATTTGCTCCCTTGTCTTACGCACCCTATTTACCTCCTTCCAGAACATCTTTTTATTCTCCCTAAAATTTACTGATAGTCTCTCACCCCAACTCTCATTTGCCCTTTTTTTCACCTCTTGCACCTTTCTCTTGACCTCCTGTCTCTTTCTTTTATACTTCTCCCACTCAATTGCATTTTTTCCCTGCAAAAATCGTCCAAATGCCTCTCTCTTCTCTTTCACTAATACTCTTACTTCTTCATCCCACCACTCACTACCCTTTCTAAACAGCCCACCTCCCACTCTTCTCATGCCACAAGCATCTTTTGCGCAATCCATCACTGATTCCCTAAATACATCCCATTCCTCCCCGACTCCCCTTACTTCCATTGTTCTCACCTTTTTCCATTCTGTACACAGTCTCTCCTGGTACTTCCCCACACAGGTCTCCTTCCCAAGCTCACTTACTCTCACCACCTTCTTCACCCCAACATTCACTCCTCTTTTCTGAAAACCCATACTAATCTTCACCTTAGCCTCCACAAGATAATGATCAGACATCCCTCCAGTTGCACCTCTCAGCACATTAACATCCAAAAGTCTCTCTTTCGCACGCCTGTCAATTAACACGTAATCCAATAACGCTCTCTGGCCATCTCTCCTACTTACATAAGTATACTTATATATATATATATATATATGTATATATATATATTTATATATATATATATATATATATATATATATATATATATATATATATATATATATATATATATATATATATTGGAAAGGATTACAATTTTGTGCCTGATCAAGATATTCCTATGAGTCCACGGGGAAAATGAAACGCGATAAGCTCCCAAGTGCACTTTCGTGTAATAATATCATCAGTAGAGACACAAGAGAGAAATATAAGTCAGTTCATATACATCGTCCTAGCTTCGTCTCTTCGAAGTGTCATATGTATATGTATATATATATTTTTTTTTTTTTGCTTTGTCGCTGTCTCCCGCGTTTGCGAGGTAGCGCAAGGAAACAGACGAAAGAAATGGCCCAACCCACCCCCATAAACATGTATATACATACGTCCACACACGCAAATATACATACCTACACAGCTTTCCATGGTTTACCCCAGACGCTTCACATGCCTTGATTCAATCCACTGACAGCACGTCAACCCCGGTATACCACATCGCTCCAATTCACTCTATTCCTTGCCCTCCTTTCACCCTCCTGCATGTTCAGGCCCCGATCACAAAAAATCTTTTTCACTCCATCTTTCCACCTCCAATTTGGTCTCCCTCTTCTCCTCGTTCCCTCCACCTCCGACACATATATCCTCTTGGTCAATCTTTCCTCACTCATTCTCTCCATGTGACCAAACCATTTCAAAACACCCTCTTCTGCTCTCTCAACCACGCTCTTTTTATTTCCACACATCTCTCTTACCCTTACGTTACTTACTCGATCAAACCACCTCACACCACACATTGTCCTGAAACATCTCATTTTCAGCACATCCATCCTCCTGCGCACAACTCTATCCATAGTCCACGCCTCGCAACCATACAACATTGTTGGAACCACTATTCCTTCAAACATACCCATTTTTGCTTTCCGAGATAATGTTCTCGACTTCCACACATTCTTCAAGGCTCCCAGAATTTTCGCCCCCTCCCCCACCATATGATCCACTTCCGCTTCCATGTTTCCATCCGCTGCCAGATCCACTCCCAGATATCTAAAACACTTCACTTCCTCCAGTTTTTCTCCATTCAAACTCACCTCCCAATTGACTTGACCCTCAACCCTACTGTACCTAATAACCTTGCTCTTATTCACATTTACTCTTAACTTTCTTCTTTCACAAACTTTACCAAACTCAGTCACCAGCTTCTGCAGTTTCTCACATGAATCAGCCACCAGCGCTGTATCATCAGCGAACAACAACTGACTCACTTCCCAAGCTCTCTCATCTCCAACACACTTCATACTTGCCCCTATTTCCAAAACTCTTGCATTTACCTCCCTAACAACCCCATCCATAAACAAATTAAACAACCATGGAGACATCACACACCCCTGCCGCAAAGCTACATTCACTGAGAACCAATCACTTTCCTCTCTTCCTACACGTACACATACCTTATATCCTCGATAAAAACTTTTCACTTCTTATAACAACTTGCCTCCCACACCATATATTCTTAATACCTTCCACAGAGCATCTCTATCAACTCTATCTTATGCCTTCTCCAGATTCATAAATGCTACATACAAATCCATTTGCTTTTCTAAGTATTTCTCACATACATTCTTCAAAGGAAACACCTGATCTACACATCCTCTACCACTTCTGAAACCACACTGCTCTTCCCCAATCTGATGCTCTGTACATGCCTTCACCCTCTCAATCAATACCCTCCCATATAATTTACCAGGAATACTCAACAATCTTATACCTCTGCAATTTGAGCACTCACTCTTATCCCCTTTGCCTTTGTACAATGGCACTATGCACGCATTCCGCCAATCCTCAGGCACCTCACCAGGAGTCATACATACATTAAATAACCTTACCAACCAGTCAATAATACAGTCACCCCCTTTTTTAATAAATTCCACTGCAATACCATCCAAACCTGCTGCCTTGCCGGCTTTCATCATCCGCAAAGCTTTTACTACCTCTTCTCTGTTTACCAAATCATTTTCCCTAACCCTCTCACTTTCCACACCACCTCGACCAAAACACCCTATATCTGCCACTCTATCATCAAACACATTCAACAGACCTTCAAAATGCTCACTCCATCTCCTTCTCACACCACCCCTACTTGTTATCACCTCCCCATTTGCGCCCTTCACTGAAGTTCCCATTTGCTCCCTTGTCTTACGCACTTTATTCACCTCCTTCCAGAACATCTTTTTATTCTCCCTAAAATTTAATGATACTCTCTCACTCCATCTCTCATTTGCCCTCTTTTTCAACTCTTGCACCTTTCTCTTGACCTCCTGTCTCTTTCTTTTATACATCTCCCACTCAATTGCATTTTTTCCCTGCAAAAATCGTCCAAATGCCTCTCTCTTCTCTTTCACTAATAATCTTACTTCTTCATCCCACCACTCACTACCCTTTCTAATCAACCCACCTCCCACTCTTCTCATGCCACAAGCATCTTTTGCGCAATCCATCACTGATTCCATAAATACATCCCATTCCTCCCCCACTCCCCGTACTCCTTGTATTTTTTAACTTTCTAATTCGGAAACAGAAGAAGGAGTCACGCGGGGAGTGCTCATCCTCCTCGAAGGCTCAGACTGGGGTGTCTAAATGTGTGTGGATGTAACCAAGATGTGAAAAAAGGAGAGATAGGTAGTATGTTTGAGGAAAGGAACCTGGATGTTTTGGCTCTGAGTGAAACGAAGCTCAAGGGTAAAGGGGAAGAGTGTTTTGGGAATGTCTTGGGAGTAAAGTCAGTGGTTAGTGAGAGGACAAGAGCAAGGGAAGGAGTAGCAGTACTCCTGAAACAGGAGTTGTGGGAGTATGTGATAGAATGTAAGAAAGTAAATTCTCGATTAATATGGGTAAAACTGAAAGTTGATGGAGAGAGATGGGTGATTATTGGTGCATATGCACCTGGGCATGAGAAGAAAGATCATGAGAGGCAAGTGTTTTGGGAGCAGCTGAATGAGTGTGTTAGTGGTTTTGATGCACGAGACCGGGTTATAGTGTTGGGTGATTTGAATGCAAAGGTGAGTAATGTGGCAGTTGAGGGAATAATTGGTATACATGGGGTGTTCAGTGTTGTAAATGGAAATGGTGAAGAGCTTGTAGATTTATGGGCTGAAAAAGGACTGGTGATTGGGAATACCTGGTTTAAAAAGCGAGATATACATAAGTATACGTATGAGTAGGAGCGATGGCCAGAGAGCGTTATTGGATTACGTGTTAATTGACAGGCGCGCGAAAGAGAGACTTTTGGATGTTAATGTGCTGAGAGGTGCAACTGGAGGGATGTCTGATCATTATCTTGTGGAGGCTAAGGTGAAGATTTGTATGGGCTTTCAGAAAAGAAGAGTGAATGTTGGGGTGAAGAGGGTGGTGAGAGTAAGTGAGCTTGGGAAGGAAACTTGTGTGAGGAAGTACCAGGAGAGACTGAGTACAGAATGGAAAAAGGTGAGAACAATGGATATATATATATATATATATATATATATATATATATATATATATATATATATATATATATATATATATATATATATATGGTACAGTAGGGTTGAGGGTCAAGTCAGTTGGGAGGTAAGTTTGAATGGAGAAAACCTGGAGGAAATAAATTGTTTTAGATATCTGGGAGTGGATCTGGCAGCGGTTGGAACCATGGAAACGGAAGTAAATCATAGGGTGGGGGAGGGGGCGAAAATCCTGGGAGCCTTGAAGAATGTGTGGAAGTCGAGAACATTATCTCGGAAGGCAAAAATGGGTATGTTTGAAGGAATAGTGGTTCCAACAGTGATATATGGTTGCGAGGCGTGGGCTATGGATAGAGCTATGCGCAGGGGGGTGGATGTGCTGGAAATGAGATGTTTGAGGACAATATGTGGTATGAGGTGGTTTGATCGAGTAAGTAATGTAAAGGTAAGAGAGATGTGTGGAAATAAAAAGAGCGTGGTTGAGAGAGCAGAAGAGGGTGTGTTAAAATGGTTTGGGCACATGGAGAGAATGAGTGAGGAAAGATTGACCAAGAGGATATATGTGTCGGAGGTGGAGGGAACGAGGAGAAGTGGGAGACCAAATTGGAGGTAGAAAGATGGAGTGAAAAAGATTTTGAGTGATCGGGGCCTGAATATGCAGGAGGGTGAAAGGCGGGCAAGGAATAGAGTGAATTGGATCGGTGTGGTATATCGGGGTTGACGTGCTGTCAGTGGATTGAATCAGGGCATGTGAAGCGTCTGGGGTAAACCATGGAAAGTTCTGTGGGGCCTGGATGTGGAAAGGGAGCTGTGGTTTCGGGCATTATTGCATGACAGCTAGAGACTGAGTGTGAACGAATGGGGCCTTTGTTGTCTTTTCCTAGCGCTACCTCGCACACATGAGGGGGGAGGGGGATGGTATTCCATGTGTGGCGAGGTGGCGATGGGAATGAATAAAGGCAGACTGTGAATATTGTGCATAGGTATATATGTATGTGTCTGTGTGTGTATATTTATGTGTATATTGAGATGTATAGGTATGTATATTTGCGTGTGTGGACGTGTATGTATATACATGTGTATGGGGTTGGGTTGGGCCATTTCTTTCGTCTGTTTCCTTGCGCTACCTCGCAAACGCGGGAGACAGCGACAAAGCAAAATAAAAAAAAAGATAATATATATATATATATATATATATATATATATATATATATATATTCATATCCCAGGTGATAGGGGAGAAAGAATACTTCCCCCATATTCCCTGGGTGTCGTAAAAAGTGACATAAGTAGATATGGAGAAAAATTTGATTATCAAAGAGAAAGAAAAATAACGGTGGGATCATGAAATCATTACATGACAGAGTCAGGAGACTGACTCAAGCATCCCGCAAAAATCACACAAAACGCGTAATGACGGTTAGGTGGAGAGATTTTTCCTTGATGAAGAGTGGGCTGAAGATGGAGAAATTCCACTCTGGAGGATACTCAAGGTTCAACCTGTATCTTAGCTCCATATCGAACTCGAACAAAGGTATGCAGAAGATTACTGCAGTAGGGTACAACTGTACTAGGAGATCAAAGATTTTGAATTCTATCTCTAAGATCCTCACACATGTGTCGTTGACGTCAGGCTAGACGGTGAGGAAAACAGTCGGTTCCCCCTTAATGAGGAGATAATCATCGTAGAAAATCTCAAATCGCTTGCGGGGATAAAAGGTTTCGCCCCTCGGTTCGGTGTAGAGAGGGAACGGTAACTTCTTTTCATCAGGGTGTTGGCCTTGCACGTCGATAGTTAGCTCAATAGCCAACTTTTCTTTAGCGGAAATCTTATTGCCGTCCTGATCACTCTCCAAGGGAGTAGGAAAACTTAACTCCTCTTTATCCAGGAAGGGTTCAATTAACTCCTCGTTATCCAGGAAGGGTTCAATTAACTCCTCGTCAGCAGGGGAGGGCTCATTGGACTCCTCCACTGGCGGTGAGGACTCTTTGATTTCCTGGTTGGCTAAGGAGCGTTCGTTGACTTCCCGGCTGGCCAGGGAAGTCTCACCTTGCTTGGCTTCCTCTCCGGAGGGTGGAAGGACTGACGACGGGTCAGGGATCACTTCACGGGGATCCCTGGGCTGGTATATAATGGAGCCCGGAATGGCGGATTTCTGCCCCCTAATTAAAGCCTTCTTTTTCTTCCGGTAATACAAGACCACAGGAATCAAAAGCAGAATAGTGTAGAGAAGGAGAACGATTGATAAATAGCATTTCTCATTCTCGTATTGCACGAGTTCGGCTGAATAGACATCGATGAGCATCCTCAAGGCGTTGATATCTCTACTGAGATCAGTTATTTCGAGGAACGTGCCGATGACCGGAGTATTATAGATCCCCCTGGAGGCTGGCTCTGTGGGAAGATTATAGCGGGGAAGAGGTGGTGTGCCGAACACCTCTACGATGGGCAGGTAGCTCCTTATGGCAGCATATTTGTCGTGAATATCCTCGACATCTTTCACCATCTGGAGCCTTGTCTGCTTCAGATCCCAAGCAAACACCCATAATAACCGCCAGATCAGAAGACAGACTACTGTACACGCAGTGATCTTACGATGAAGTGTGAGTGTCGTCGATAAGGGAGTCATCCTCAAGGTTGTTAACATTATTTATGGTGTGTACACGAGGTGACCTAAAATATACTTGTTGTGCCCCCAAAATAAAGGAAAGTTATTACGTATGTCATTGCAAACTAATGAAACTGATAGGTTTCGCTGTTGGGGATATAACATATAATGATGGAATGTTCTAGTAAGTAATGGAAGGGTAAAAGAGATATGTGGTAACAAAAAGAGTGTGGTTGAGAGAGCAGAAGAAGGTGTTTTGAAATGGTTTCGTCACATGAAGAGAATGAGTGAGAAAATATTGACAAAGAAAATACATGTGCCAGAGGTGGAGGGAACGAGAAGTGGGAGACCAAATTGGAGGTGGAAAGATGGAGTGAAAAAGATTTTGAGTGTTCGGGGCCTGAAGATGCAGGTGGGTGAAAGACATGCTAGGAATATAGTGAATCGGAACGACGTGGTATAACGGGGTCGACGTGCTATCAATAGATTGAATCAGGGCATGTGAAGCGTCTGGTGTAAACCACGGAAAGTTTTGTGGGGCCTGGATGTGGATAGGGAGCTCTGGTTTCGGTGCATTATACATGACAGCTAGAGACTGAATGTGAATGAATGTGGCCTTTTTATCTTTTCCTAGTGCTACCTTTCGCACATGCATGGGGAGGGGGTACTCATTTCATGTGTGACGGGGAGGCGACGGAATGAAAGAGGGCAGACAGTATGAATTATGTACATGTGTATATATGTATATGTGTGCGTGTTTATATTTATGTATACGTTGAAATGTATAGGTATGTATATGTGCGTGTGTGGACGTGTATGTATATACATGTGTATGTGGATGGGTTTGGCCATTCTTTCGTCTATTTCCATGCGCTACCTTGCTGACGCGGGAGATAGCGACAAAGTATGATAGTTCCTGCGTGTCGTAGAAGGCAACTAAAAGGGAAGGGGGCGGGGGCTGGAAATCCTACCCTCTCTTTTTTAATTTCCCAAAAGAAGGAACAAAGAAGAGGGCCAAGTGAGGATATTCCCTCAAAGGCTCAATCCACTTTTCCTAACGCTACCGCGTTAACCCGGGAAATGGCGAATAGTGTGGAAATCATATATATATATATATATATATATATATATATATATATATATATATATATATTGGAAAGGATTACAATTTTGTGCGTGATCAAGATATTCCTATGAGTCCACGGGGAAAATGAAACGCGATAAGCTCCGAAGTGCACTTTCGTGTAATAATAACATCATCAGTGGAGACACAAGAGAGAAATATAAGTCAGTTCATATACATCGGAGACCAAAACACATCATATATTTACCAAATGGCGTCCTAGCTTCGTCTCTTCGAAGTGTCATATGTATATATATATATATATATATATATATATATATATATATATATATATATATATATATATATATATTCATATATATATATATATATATATATATATATATATATATATATATATATATATATTTTTTTTTTATTTTTTTTATTATACTTTGTTGCTGTCTCCCGCGTTTGCGAGGTAGCGCAAGGAAACAGACGAAAGAAATGGCCCACCCCCCCCCCATACACATGTATATACATTCGTCCACACACGCAAATATACATACCTACGCAGCTTTCCATGGTTTACCCCAGACGCTTCACATGCCTTGATTCAATCCACTAACACTTTCACCCTCCTGCATGTTCAGGCCCCGATCACGCAAAATCTTTTTCACTCCATCTTTCCACCTCCAATTTGGTCTCCCTCTTCTCCTCGTTCCCTCCACCTCCGACACATATATCCTCTTGGTCAATCTTTCCTCACTCATTCTCTCCATGTGCCCAAACCACTTCTAAACACCCTCTTCTGCTCTCTCAACCACGCTCTTTTTATTTCCACACATCTCTCTTACCCTTACGTTACTCACTCGATCAAACCACCTCACACCACACATTGTCCTCAAACATCTCATTTCCAGCACATCCAGCTTCCTGCCCACAACTCTATCCATAGCCCACGCCTCGCAACCATACAACATTGTTGGAACCACTATTCCTTCAAACATACCTATTTTTGCTTTCCGAGATAATGTTCTCGACTTCCACACATTCTTCAAGGCCCCCAGAATTTTCGCCCCCTCCCCCACCCTATGATCCACTTCCGCTTCCATGGTTCCATCCGCTGCCAGATCCACTCCCAGATATCTAAAACACTTCACTTCCTCCAGTTTTTCTCCATTCAAACTCACCTCCCAATTGACTTGACCCTCAACCCTATTGTACCTAATAACCTTGCTCTTATTCACATTTACTCTTAACTTTCTTTTTCCACACACTTTACCAAACTCAGTCACCAGCTTCTGCAGTTTCTCACACGAATCAGCCACCAGCGCTGTATCATCAGCGAACAACAACTGACTCACTTCCCAAGCTCTCTCATCCCCAACTGACTTCATACTTGCCCCTCTTTCCAAAACTCTTGCATTTACCTCCCTAACAACCCCATCCATAAACAAATTAAACAACCTTGGAGACATCACACACCCCTGCCGCAAACCTACATTCACTGAGAACCAATCACTTTCCTCTCTTCCTACACGTACACATGCCTTACATCCTCGATAAAAACTTTTCACTGCTTCTAACAACTTTCCTCCCACACCATATATTCTTAATACCTTCCACAGAGCATCTCTATCAACTCTATCATATGCCTTCTCCAGATCCATAAATGCTACATACAAATCCATTTGCTTTTCTAAGTATTTCTCACATACATTCTTCAAAGCAAACACCTGATCTACACATCCTCTACCACATCTGAAACCACACTGCTCTTCCCCAATCTGATGCTCTGTACATGCCTTCACCCTATCAATCAATACCCTCCCATATAATTTACCAGGAATACTCAACAAACTTATACCTCTGTAATTTGAGCACTCACCCTTATCCCCTTTGCCTTTGTACAATGGCACTATGCACGCATTCCGCCAATCCTCAGGCACCTCACCATGAGTCATACATACATTAAATAACCTTTCCAACCAGTCAACAATACAGTCACCCCCTTTTTTAATAAATTCCACTGCAATACCATCCAAACCTGCTGCCTTGCCGGCTTTCATCTTCCGCAAAGCTTTCACTACCTCTTCTCTTTTTACCAAATCATTTTCCCTAACCCTCTCACTTTGCACACCACCTCGACCAAAACACCCTATATCTGCCACTCTATCATCAAACACATTCAACAAACCTTCAAAATACTCACTCCATCTCCTTCTCACATCGCCACTACTTGCTATCACCTCCCCATTTGCGCCCTTCACTGAAGTTCCCATTTGCTCCCTTGTCTTACGCACTTTATTTACCACCTTCCAGAACATCTTTTTATTCTCCCTAAAATTTAATGATACTCTCTCACCCCAACTCTCATTTGCCCTTTTTTTCACCTCTTGCACCTTTCTCTTGACCTCCTGTCTCTTTCTTTTATACATCTCCCACTCAATTGCATTTTTTCCCTGCAAAAATCGTCCAAATGCCTCTCTCTTCTCTTTCACTAATACTCTGACTTCTTCATCCCACCACTCACTACCCTTTCTAACCAACCCACCTCCCACTCTTCTCATGCCACAAGCATCTTTTGCGCAATCCATCACTGATTCCCTGAATACATCCCATTCATCCCCCACTCCCCTTACTTCCATTGTTCTCACCTTTTTCCATTCTGTACTCAGTCTCTCCTGGTACTTCCTCCCACAGGTGTCCTTCCCAAGCTCACTTACTCTTACCACCCTCTTCACCCCAACATTCACTCTTCTTTTCTGAAAACCCATACAAATCTTCACCTTAGCCTCCACAAGATAATATCAGACATCCCTCCAGTTGCACCTCTCAGCACATTAACATCCAAAAGTCTCTCTTTCGCACGCCTGTCAATTAACACGTAATCCAATAACGCTCTCTGGCCATCTCTCCTACTTACATAAGTATACTTATGTATATCTCGCTTTTTAAACCAGTTATTCCCAATCATCAGTCCTTTTTCAGCACATAAATCTACAAGCTCTTCACCATTTCCATTTACAACACTGAACACCCCATGTATACCAATTATTCCCTCAACTGCCACATTACTTACCTTTGCATTTAAATCACCCATCACTATAACCCGGTCTCGTGCATCAAAACCACTAACACGTTCAGCTGCTCCCAAAACACTTGCCTCTTATGATCTTTCTTCTCATGCCCAGGTGCATATGCACCAATAATCACCCACCTCTCTCCATCAACTTTCAGTTTTACCCATATTAATCGAGAATTTACTTTCTTACATTCTATCACATACTCCCACAACTCCTGTTTCAGGAGTATTGCTACTCCTTCCCTTGCTCTTGTCCTCTCACTAACCCCTGACTTTACTCCCCAGACATTCCCAAACCACTCTTCCCCTTTACCCTTGAGCTTCGTTTCACTCAGAGCCAAAACATCCAGGTTCCTTTCCTCAAACATACTACCTATCTCTCCTTTTTTCACATCTTGGTTACATCCACACACATTTAGGCACCCCACTCTGAGCCTTCGAGGAGGATGAGCACTCCCCGCGTGACTCCTTCTTCTGTTTCCCATTTTAGAAAGTTAATACAAGGAGGGGAGGATTTCTGGCCCCCCGCTCCCGTCCCCTCTAGTCGCTTTCTAAGACACGCGAGGAATACATGGGAAGTATTCTTTCACCCCTATCCCCAGGGATAATATACATATATATATACATATACACATACACACACATACACATACATACGCATATATACACACACACACATACATATATATACATATGAAAAATGTAAGAAACAATTTAGAAAATTGAAACTTCTAGCTTGAAATGAATGAAAAAATGAACGTCACATAATGGTTCAACCTCTGGCTATGGCAAAAGGAAATGTATAATTTATTTACACAAACGTCAATAGTAGTTCTCATCAATATAACCACTGTATCAATAAGCTTCAATGTATATTGAATATATATATATATATATATATATATATATATATATATATATATATATATATATATATATATATATATATGGTACAGTATGGTTGAGGGTCAAGTCAACTGGGAGGTAGGTTTGAATGGAGATAAACTGGAGGAAGTAAAGTGTTTTAGATATCTGGGAGTGGATCTGGCAGCGGATCGGACCATGGAAGCGGAAGTAAATCATAGGGTGGGGGAGAGGGCGAAAATCCTGGGAGCCTTGAAGAATGTGTGGAAGTCGAGAACATTATCTCCGAAAGCAAAAATGGCTATGTTTTTGAAGGAATAGTGGTTCCAACAATGTTGTATGGTTGCGAGGCGTGGGCTATGGATAGAGCTGTGCGCAGGAGGGTGGATGTGATGGAAATGAGATTTTTGAGGACAATATGTGGTGTGAGGTGGTTTGATCGAGTAAGTAATGTAAGGGTAAGACAGATGTGTGGAAATAAAAAGAGCGTGGTTGAGAGAGGAGAAGAGGGTGTTTTGAAATGGTTTGGCACATGGAGAGAATGAGTGAGGAAAGATTGACCAAGAGGATATGTGATGAAGGTGGAGGGAACGAGAAGTGGGAGACCAAATTGGAGGTGGAAAGATGGAGTGAAAAAGATTTTGAGTGATCGGGACCTGAATATTCAGGAGGTTGAAAGGTGGGCAAGAAATAGAGTGAATTGGATCGATGTGGTATACCGAGGTCGACGTGATGTCAATGGATTGAATCAGGGCTTGTGAAGCGTCTGGGGTAAACCATGGAAAGTTCTGAGGGGCCTGGATGTGGAAAGGGAGCTGTGGTTTCGGTGCATTATTGCATGACAGGTAGAGACTGAGTGTTAACGAATTGGAAATTTGTTATTCCATGTGTGGCGAGGTGGCGATGGGAATGAATAAAGGCAGACAGTGTTAATTGTGTGCATGTGTATATATGTATGTGTCTGTGTGTGTATATATATGTGTACATTGAGATGTATGGGTATGTATATTTGCGTGTGTGGACGTGTATGTATATACATGTGTATGGGGGTGGGTTGGGCCATTTCTTTCGTCTGTTTCCTTGCGCTACCTCGCAAACGCGGGAGACAGCGACAAATGTATATATAGCTAGCCAGGGAAGTCTCACCTTGCTTGGCTTCCTCTCCGGAGGGTGGAAGGACTGACGACGAGTCAGGGATCACTTCACGGGGATCCCTGGGCTGGTACATAATGGAGCCCGGAATGGCGGATTTCTGCTCCCTAATTATAGCCTTCTTTTTCTTCCGGTAATACGAGACCACAGGAATCAAAAGCAGAATCGTGCAGAGAAAGAGAACAATTGAGAAATACCACTTTTCATTCTCGTATTCCATGAGTTCGGCTGAATAGATATCGATGAGCATCCTCAAGGCGTTGATGTCTCTACTGAGATCAGTTATTTCGAGGAACATGCCGATGGCTGAAATATTATAGATCCCACTGGAGGCTGGCTCTTTGGGAAGATTATATAAATATATATATATATATATATATATATATATATATATATATATATATATATATATATATATATATATATATATATATATATATATATATCCATATATATATATATATATATATATATATATATATATATATATATATATATATATATATATATATATATATATATATATATATATATATATATATATATATATATATATATATATATATATATATATATATATATATATATATATATATATATATATATATATATATATATATATATATATATATATATATATATATATATATACATATATATATATATATATATATATATATATATATATATATATATATATATATATATATATATATATATATATATATATATATATATATCCTAGGTGATAGGGAAGAAAGAATACTTCCCCATATTCCCTGCGTGTCGTAAAAAGCGACATAAGTAGATATGGAGAAAACAGTGATTATCAAAGATAAAGAGAAAAAACGGTGGGATCATGAAATTATTACATGACAGAGTCAGGAGACTGACTCAAGCATCCCGCAAAAATCACACAAAACGCGTAATGACGGTTAGGTGGAGAGATTTTTCATTGATGAAGAGTGGGCTGAAGATGGAGAAATTCCACTCTGGAGGATACTCAAGGTTCAACCTGTATCTTAGCTCCATATCGAACTCGAACAAAGGTATGCAGAAAATCACTGCAGTAGGGTACAACTGTACTAAGAGATCAAAGATTTTGAATTCTATCTCTAAGATCCTCACACATGTGTCGTTGACGTCAGGCAAGACGGTGAGGAAAACAGTCGGTTCCCCCTTAATGCGGAGAAAATCACTGCAGAAAATCTCGAATCGCTTGCGGGGATGAAAGGTTTCGCCCCTCGGTTCGGTGTAGAGAGGGAATGGTAACCTCTTTTCATCAGGGTGTTGGCCTTGCACGTTTATAGTTAGCTCAATAGCCAACTTGTCTTTAGAGGAAATCTTATTGCCTTCCTCATCACTCTCCAAGGGAAGAGGAACACTTAACTCCTCGTTACCCAGGAAGGGATCAATTAACTCCTCGTCAACAGGGGAGGGCTCATTGGACTCCTCCACTGGCGGTGAGGACTCTTTGATTTCCTGGTTGGCTAATGAGCGCTCGTTGACTTCCCGGCTGGCCAGGGAAGTCTCACCTTGCTTGGCTTCCTCTCCGGAGGGTGGAAGGACTGACGACGGGTCAGGGATCATTTCACGGGGATCCTTTTGCTGGTATATAATGTATCTCGGAATGGCGGATTTCTGCTCCCTAATTAAATCCTTCTTTTTCTTCCGGTAATACAAGACCACAGGAATCAAAAGCAGAATAGTGCAGAGAAGGAGAACGATTGATAAATAGCATTTCTCATTCTCGTATTGCACGAGTTCGGCTGAATAGACATCGATGAGCATCCTCAAGGCGTTGATATCTCTACTGAGATCAGTTATTTCGAGGAACGTGCCGATGACTGGAGTATTATAGATCCCCCTGGAGGCTGGCTCTGTGGGAAGATTATAGCGGGGAAGAACTGGTGTGCCGAACAGCTCTACGATGGGCAGGTAGCTCCTTATGGCAGCATATTTGTCGTGAATATCCTCGACATCTTGCACCATCTGGAGCCTTGTCTGCTTCAGATCACAAGCAAACACCCATAATAACAGCCAGATCAGAAGACAGACTACTGTACACGCAATGATCTTACGATGAAGTGTGAGTGTCGTCGATAAGGGAGTCATCCTCAAGGTTGTTAACATTATTTATGGTGTGTACACGAGGTGACCTAAAATATACTTGTAGTGAGCCCAAAATAAAGGAAAGTTATTACGTATGTCATTGCAAACTAATGAAACTGATAGGTTTCGCTGTTGGGGATGTAACATATAATGATGGAATGTTCTAGTAAGTAATGGAAGGGTAAGAGAGATATGTGGTGACAAAAAGAGTGTGGTTGAGAGAGCAGAAGAAGGTGTTTTGAAATGGTTTCGTCACATGAAGAGAATGAGTGAGAAAATATTGACAAAAAAGATACATGTGCCAGAGGTGGAGGGAACGAGAAGTGGGAGACCAAATTGGAGGTGGAAAGATGGAGTGAAAAAGATTTTGAGTGTTCGGGGCCTGAAGATGCAGGTGGGTGAAAGACGTGCTAGGAATATAGTGAATCGGAACGACGTGGTATAACGGGGTCGACGTGCTATCAATAGATTGAATCAGGGCATGTGAAGCGTCTGGTGTAAACCACGGAAAGTTTTGTGGGGCCTGGATGTGGAAAGGGAGATCTGGTTTCGGTGCATTATACATGACAGCTAGAGACTGAATGTGAATGAATGTGCCCTTTTTATCTTTTCCTAGTGCTACCTTTCGCACATGCATGGGGAGGGGGTACTCATTTCATGTGTGGCGGGGTGGCGACGGGAATGAAAGAGGGCAGATAGGGTGAATTATGTACATGTGTATATATGTATATGTATGCGTGTTTATATTTATGTATACGTTGAAATGTATAGGTATGTATATGTGCGTGTGTGGACGTGTATGTATATACATGTGTATGTGGATGGGTTTGGCCATTTCCATGCGCTACCTTGCTGACGCGGGAGATAGCGACAAATTATCATAATTCCTGCGTGTCGTAGAAGGCAACTAAAAGGGAAGGGGCCGGGGGCTGGAAATCCTACCCTCTCTTTTTTAATTTCCCACACCATATATTCTTAATACCTTCCACAGAGCATCTCTATCAACTCTGTCATATGCCTTCTCCAGATGTTTATGGATGGGGTTGTTAGGGAGGTGAATGCAAGAGTTTTGGAAAGAGGGGCAAGTATGAAGTCTGTTGGGGATAAGAGAGCTTGGGAAGTGAGTCAGTTGTTGTTCGCTGATGATACAGCGCTGGTGGCTGATTCATGTGAGAAACTGCAGAAGCTGGTGACTGAGTTTGGTAAAGTGTGTGAAAGAAGAAAGTTAAGAGTAAATGTGAATAAGAGCAAGGTTATTAGGTACAGTAGGGTTGAGGGTCAATTCAATTGAGAGGTGAGTTTGAATGGAGAAAAACTGGAGGAAGTGAAGTGTTTTAGATATCTGGGAGTGGATCTGGCAGCGGATGGAACCATGGAAGCGGAAGTGGATCATAGGGTGGGGGAGCGGGCGAAAATTCTGGGAGCCTTGAAGAATGTGTGGAAGTCGAGAACATTATCTCGGAAAGCAAAAATGGGTATGTTTGAAGGTATAGTGGTTCCAACAATGTTGTATGGTTGCGAGGCGTGGACTATGGATAGAGTTGTGCGCAGGAGGATGGATGTGCTGGAAATGAGATGTTTGAGGACAATGTGTGGTGTGAGGTGGTTTGAGCGAGTAAGTAACGTAAGGGTAAGAGAGATGTGTGGAAATAAAAAGAGCGTGGTTGAGAGAGCAGAAGAGGGTGTTTTGAAATGGTTTGGTCACATGGAGAGAATGAGTGAGGAAAGATTGACCAAGAGGATATATGTGTCGGAGGTGGAGGGAACGAGGAGAAGAGGGAGACCAAATTGGAGGTGGAAAGATGGAGTGAAAAAGATTTTTTGTGATCGGGGGTTGAACATGCAGGAGGGTGAAAGGAGGGCAAAGAATAGAGTGAATTGTAGCGATGTGGTATACCGGGGTTGACGTGCTGTCAGTGGATTGAATCAAGGCATGTGTATGGGGGTGGGTTGGGCCATTTCTTTCGTCTGTTTCCTTGCGCTACCTCGCAAACGCGGGAGACAGCGACAAAGAAAAAAAAAAAAAAAAATATATATATATATATATATATATATATATATATATATATATATATATATAATTTATATATATATTGGAAAGGATTACAATTTTGTGCGTGATCAAGATATTCCTATGAGTCCACGGGGAAAATGAAACGCGATAAGCTCCGAAGTGCACTTTCGTGTAATAATAACATCATCAGTGGAGACATAAGAGAGAAATATAAGTCAGTTCATATACATCGAAGAGACCAAAGCACATCATATGTTTACCAAATGGCGTCCTAGATTCGTCTCTTCGAAGTATATATACATATATATATATATATATATATATATATATATATATATATGGTACAGTAAGGTTGAAGGTTAAGTCAACTGGGAGGTATGTCTGAATGGAGAAAAACTGGAGGAAGTAAAGTGTTTTAGACATCTGGGAGTGGATCTGGCAGCGGATCGGACCATGGAAGCGGAAGTAAATCATAGGGTGGGGGAGGGGGCGAAAATCCTGGGAGCCTTGAAGAATGTGTGGAAGTCGAGAACATTTTCTCGGAAAGCAAAAATGGCCATGTTTTTGATGGAATAGTGGTTCCAACAATGTTGTAGGGTTGCGAGGCGTGGGCTATGGATAGAGCTGTGGGCTAGAGGGTGGATGTGATGGAAATGAGATTTTTGAGGACAATATGTGGTGTGAGGTGGTTTGATCGAGTAAGTAATGTAAGGGTAAGACAGATGTGTGGAAATAAAAAGAGCGTGGTTGAGAGAGCAGAAGAGGGTGTTTTGAAATGGTTTGGCACATGGAGAGAATGAGTGAGGAAAGATTGACCAAGAGGATATGTGTCGAAGGTGGAGGGAACGAGAAGTGGGAGACCAAATTGGAGGTGGAAAGATGGAGTGAAAAAGATTTTGAGTGATCGGGGCCTGAATATTCAGGAGGTTGAAAGGTGGGCAAGAAATAGAGTGAATTGGATCGATGTGGTATACCGAGGTCGACGTGATGTCAATGGATTGAATCAGGGCTTGTGAAGCGTCTGGGGTAAACCATGGAAAATTCTGTGGGGCCTGGATGTGGAAAGGGAGCTGTGGTTTCGGTGCATTATTGCATGACAGCTAGAGACTGAGTGTGAACGAATGGGGCCTTTGTGGTCTTTTCCTAGCGCTACCTCGCACACATGAGGTGGGAGGGGGATGGTATTCCATGTGTGGCGAGGTGGCGATGGGAATGAATAAAGGCAGACTGTGAATATTGTGCATAGGTATATATGTATGTGTCTGTGTGTGTATATTTATGTGTATATTGAGATGTATAGGTATGTATATTTGCGTGTGTGGACGTGTATGTATATACATGTGTATGGGGTTGGGTTGGGCCATTTCTTTCGTCTGTTTCCTTGCGCTACCTC
Organism: Panulirus ornatus; assembly: GCF_036320965.1. Lineage (NCBI taxonomy): Eukaryota > Metazoa > Arthropoda > Malacostraca > Decapoda > Palinuridae > Panulirus > Panulirus ornatus. Next base: position 26,900,957 of record NC_092241.1, read on the forward strand.
GCAAACGCGGGAGACAGCGGTAAAGCAAAATAAAAAAAAGATAATATATATATATTCATATCCCAGGTGATAGGGGAGAAAGAATGCTTCCCCCATATTCCCTGCGTGTCGTAAAAAGTGACATAAGTAGATATGGAGAAAAATCTGATTATCAAAGAGAAAGAAAAATAACGGTGGGATCATGAAATCATTACATGACAGAGTCAGGAGACTGACTCAAGCATCCCGCAAAAATCACACAAAACGCGTAATGACGGTTAGGTGGAGAGATTTTTCCTTGATGAAGAGTGGGCTGAAGATGGAGAAATTCCACTCTGGAGGATACTCAAGGTTCAACCTGTATCTTAGCTCCATATCGAACTCGAACAAAGGTATGCAGAAAATCACTGCAGTAGGGTACAACTGTACTAAGAGATCAAAGATTTTGAATTCTATCTCTAAGATCCTCACACATGTGTCGTTGACGTTAGGCAAGACGGTGAGGAAAACAGTCGGTTCCCCCTTAATGCGGAGAAAATCACTGCAGAAAATCTCGAATCGCTTGCGGGGATGAAAGGTTTCGCCCCTCGGTTCGGTGTAGAGAGGGAACGGTAACCTCTTTTCATCAGGGTGTTGGCCTTGCACGTTTATATTTAGCTCAATAGCCAATTTTTCTTTAGAGGAAATCTTATTGCCTTCCTCATCACTCTCCAAGGGAAGAGGAACACTTAACTCCTCGTTACCCAGGAAGGGTTCAGTTAACTCCTCCTCAACAGGGGAGGGCTCATTGGACTCCTCCACTGGCGGTGAGGACTCTTTGATTTCCTGGTTGGCTAAGGAGCGTTCGTTGACTTCCCGGCTGGCCAGGGAAGTCTCACCTTGCTTGGCTTCCTCTCCGGAGGGTGGAAGGACTGACGACGGGTCAGGGATCACTTCACGGGGATCCTTTTGCTGGTATATAATGTATCTCGGAATGGCGGATTTCTGCTCCCTAATCAAATCCTTCTTTTTCTTCCGGTAATACAAGACCACAGGAATCAAAAGCAGAATAGTGCAGAGAAGGAGAACGATTGATAAATAGCATTTCTCATTCTCGTATTGCACGAGTTCGGCTGAATAGACATCGATGAGCATCCTCAAGGCGTTGATATCTCTACTGAGATCAGTTATTTCGAGGAACGTGCCGATGACTGGAGTATTATAGATCCCCCTGGAGGCTGGCTCTGTGGGAAGATTATAGCGGGGAAGAACTGGTGTGCCGAACAGCTCTACGATGGGCAGGTAGCTCCTTATGGCAGCATATTTGTCGTGAATATCCTCGACATCTTGCACCATCTGGAGCCTTGTCTGCTTCAGATCACAAGCAAACACCCATAATAACAGCCAGATCAGAAGACAGACTACTGTACACGCAATGATCTTACGATGAAGTGTGAGTGTCGTCGATAAGGGAGTCATCCTCAAGGTTGTTAACATTATTTATGGTGTGTACACGAGGTGACCTAAAATATACTTGTAGTGAGCCCAAAATAAAGGAAAGTTATTACGTATGTCATTGCAAACTAATGAAACTGATAGGTTTCGCTGTTGGGGATATAACATATAATGATGGAATGTTCTAGTAAGTAATGGAAGGGTAAGAGAGATATGTGGTGACAAAAAGAGTGTGGTTGAGAGAGCAGAAGAAGGTGTTTTGAAATGGTTTCGTCACATGAAGAGAATGAGTGAGAAAATATTGACAAGGAAGATACATGTGCCAGAGGTGGAGGGAACGAGAAGTGGGAGACCAAATTGGAGGTGGAAAGATGGAGTGAAAAAGATTTTGAGTGTTCGGGGCCTGAAGATGCAGGTGGGTGAAAGACGTGCTAGGAATATAGTGAATCGGAACGACGTGGTATAACGGGGTCGACGTGCTATCAATAGATTGAATCAGGGCATGTGAAGCGTCTGGTGTAAACCACGGAAAGTTTTGTGGGGCCTGGATGTGGAAAGGGAGATCTGGTTTCGGTGCATTATACATGACAGCTAGAGACTGAATGTGAATGAATGTGCCCTTTTTATCTTTTCCTAGTGCTACCTTTCGCACATGCATGGGGAGGGGGTACTCATTTCATGTGTGGCGGGGTGGCGACGGGAATGAAAGAGGGCAGACAGGGTGAATTATGTACATGTGTATATATGTATATGTATGCGTGTTTATATTTATGTATACGTTGAAATGTATAGGTATGTATATGTGCGTGTGTGGACGTGTATGTATATACATGTGTATGTGGATGGGTTTGGCCATTTCCATGCGCTACCTTGCTGACGCGGGAGATAGCGACAAATTATCATAATTCCTGCGTGTCGTAGAAGGCAACTAAAAGGGAAGGGGGCGGGGGCTGGAAATCCTACCCTCTCTTTTTTAATTTCCCACATCATATATTCTTAATACCTTCCACAGAGCATCTCTATCAACTCTATCATATGCCTTCTCCAGATGTTTATGGATGGGGTTGTTAGGGAGGTGAATGCAAGAGTTTTGGAAAGAGGGGCAAGTATGAAGTCTGTTGGGGATAAGAGAGCTTGGGAAGTGAGTCAGTTGTTGTTCGCTGATGATACAGCGCTGGTGGCTGATTCATGTGAGAAACTGCAGAAGCTGGTGACTGAGTTTGGTAAAGTGTGTGAAAGAAGAAAGTTAAGAGTAAATGTGAATAAGAGCAAGGTTATTAGGTACAGTAGGGTTGAGGGTCAATTCAATTGAGAGGTGAGTTTGAATGGAGAAAAACTGGAGGAAGTGAAGTGTTTTAGATATCTGGGAGTGGATCTGGCAGCGGATGGAACCATGGAAGCGGAAGTGGATCATAGGGTGGGGGAGGGGGCGAAAATTCTGGGAGCCTTGAAGAATGTGTGGAAGTCGAGAACATTATCTCGGAAAGCAAAAATGGGTATGTTTGAAGGTATAGTGGTTCCAACAATGTTGTATGGTTGCGAGGCGTGGACTATGGATAGAGTTGTGCGCAGGAGGATGGATGTGCTGGAAATGAGATGTTTGAGGACAATGTGTGGTGTGAGGTGGTTTGAGCGAGTAAGTAACGTAAGGGTAAGAGAGATGTGTGGAAATAAAAAGAGCGTGGTTGAGAGAGCAGAAGAGGGTGTTTTGATATGGTTTGGTCACATGGAGAGAATGAGTGAGGAAAGATTGACCAAGAGGATATATGTGTCGGAGGTGGAGGGAACGAGGAGAAGAGGGAGACCAAATTGGAGGTGGAAAGATGGAGTGAAAAAGATTTTGTGTGATCGGGGCCTGAACATGCAGGAGGGTGAAAGGAGGGCAAAGAATAGAGTGAATTGGAGCGATGTGGTATACCGGGGTTGACGTGCTGTCAGTGGATTGAATCAAGGCATGTGTATGGGGGTGGGTTGGGCCATTTCTTTCGTCTGTTTCCTTGCGCTACCTCGCAAACGCGGGAGACAGCGACAAAGAAAAAAAAAATATATATATATATATGCACACATATATATATATATATATATATATATATATATATATATATATATATATATATATATTTATATATATTGGAAAGGATTACAATTTTGTGCGTGATCAAGATATTCCTATGAGTCCACGGGGAAAATGAAACGCGATAAGCTCCGAAGTGCACTTTCGTGTAATAATAACATCATCAATGGAGACATAAGAGAGAAATATAAGTCAGTTCATAAACATCGAAGAGACCAAAGCACATCATATGTTTACCAAATGGCGTCCTAGATTCGTCTCTTCCAAGTATATATATATATATATATATATATATATATATATATATATATATATATATATATATATATATATATATATATGGCACAGTAAGGTTGAAGGTTAAGTCAACTGGGAGGTATGTCTGAATGGAGAAAAACTGGAGGAAGTAAAGTGTTTTAGACATCTGGGAGTGGATCTGGCAGCGGATCGGACCATGGAAGCGAAAGTAAATCATAGGGTGGGGGAGGGGGCGAAAATCCTGGGAGCCCTGAAGAATGTGTGGAAGTCGAGAACATTTTCTCGGAAAGCAAAAATGGCCATGTTTTTGATGGAATAGTGGTTCCAACAATGTTGTAGGGTTGCGAGGCGTGGGCTATGGATAGAGCTGTGGGCTAGAGGGTGGATGTGATGGAAATGAGATTTTTGAGGACAATATGTGGTGTGAGGTGGTTTGATCGAGTAAGTAATGTAAGGGTAAGACAGATGTGTGGAAATAAAAAGAGCGTGGTTGAGAGAGCAGAAGAGGGTGTTTTGAAATGGTTTGGCACATGGAGAGAATGAGTGAGGAAAGATTGACCAAGAGGATATGTGTCGAAGGTGGAGGGAACGAGAAGTGGGAGACCAAATTGGAGGTGGAAAGATGGAGTGAAAAAGATTTTGAGTGATCGGGGCCTGAATATTCAGGAGGTTGAAAGGTGGGCAAGAAATAGAGTGAATTGGATCGATGTGGTATACCGAGGTCGACGTGATGTCAATGGATTGAATCAGGGCTTGTGAAGCGTCTGGGGTAAACCATGGAAAATTCTGTGGGGCCTGGATGTGGAAAGGGAGCTGTGGTTTCGGTGCATTATTGCATGACAGCTAGAGACTGAGTGTTAACGAATGGGGCCTTTGTTGTCTTTTCCTAGCGGTACCTCGCACACATGAGGGGGGAGGGGGATGGTATTCCATGTGTGGCGAGGTGGCGATGGGAATGAATAAAGGCAGACTGTGAATATTGTGCATAGGTATATATGTATGTGTCTGTGTGTGTATATTTATGTGTATATTGAGATGTATAGGTATGTATATTTGCGTGTGTGGACGTGTATGTATATACATGTGTATGGGGTTGGGTTGGGCCATTTCTTTCGTCTGTTTCCTTGCGCTACCTCGCAAACGCCGGAGACAGCGACAAAGCAAAATAAAAAAAAAAGATAATATATATATATATATATATATATATATATATATATATATATATATATATATATATATATATATATTCATATCCCAGGTGATAGGGGAGAAAGAATACTTCCCCCATATTCCCTGCGTGTCGTAAAAAGTGACATAAGTAGATATGGAGAAAAATTTGATTATCAAAGAGAAAGAAAAATAACGGTGGGATCATGAAATCATTACATGACAGAGTCAGGAGACTGACTCAAGCATCCCGCAAAAATCACACAAAACGCGTAATGACGGTTAGGTGGAGAGATTTTTCCTTGATGAAGAGTGGGCTGAAGATGGAGAAATTCCACTCTGGAGGATACTCAAGGTTCAACCTGTATCTTAGCTCCATATCGAACTCGAACAAAGGTATGCAGAAAATCACTGCAGTAGGGTACAACTGTACTAGAGATCAAAGATTTTGAATTCTATCTCAAAGATCCTCACACATGTGTCGTTGACGTTAGGCAAGACGGTGAGGAAAACAGTCGGTTCCCCCTTAATGCGGAGAAAATCACTGCAGAAAATCTCGAATCGCTTGCGGGGATGAAAGGTTTCGCCCCTCGGTTCGGTGTAGAGAGGGAACGGTAACCTCTTTTCATCAGGGTGTTGGCCTTGCACGTTTATATTTAGCTCAATAGCCAATTTTTCTTTAGAGGAAATCTTATTGCCTTCCTCATCACTCTCCAAGGGAAGAGGAACACTTAACTCCTCGTTACCCAGGAAGGGTTCAGTTAACTCCTCCTCAACAGGGGAGGGCTCATTGGACTCCTCCACTGGCGGTGAGGACTCTTTGATTTCCTGGTTGGCTAAGGAGCGTTCGTTGACTTCCCGGCTGGCCAGGGAAGTCTCACCTTGCTTGGCTTCCTCTCCGGAGGGTGGAAGGACTGACGACGGGTCAGGAATCATTTCACGGGGATCCTTTTGCTGGTATATAATGTATCTCGGAATGGCGGATTTCTGCTCCCTAATCAAATCCTTCTTTTTCTTCCGGTAATACAAGACCACAGGAATCAAAAGCAGAATAGTGCAGAGAAGGAGAACGATTGATAAATAGCATTTCTCATTCTCGTATTGCACGAGTTCGGCTGAATAGACATCGATGAGCATCCTCAAGGCGTTGATATCTCTACTGAGATCAGTTATTTCGAGGAACGTGCCGATGACTGGAGTATTATAGATCCCCCTGGAGGCTGGCTCTGTGGGAAGATTATAGCGGGGAAGAACTGGTGTGCCGAACAGCTCTACGATGGGCAGGTAGCTCCTTATGGCAGCATATTTGTCGTGAATATCCTCGACATCTTGCACCATCTGGAGCCTTGTCTGCTTCAGATCACAAGCAAACACCCATAATAACAGCCAGATCAGAAGACAGACTACTGTACACGCAATGATCTTACGATGAAGTGTGAGTGTCGTCGATAAGGGAGTCATCCTCAAGGTTGTTAACATTATTTATGGTGTGTACACGAGGTGACCTAAAATATACTTGTAGTGAGCCCAAAATAAAGGAAAGTTATTACGTATGTCATTGCAAACTAATGAAACTGATAGGTTTCGCTGTTGGGGATATAACATATAATGATGGAATGTTCTAGTAAGTAATGGAAGGGTAAGAGAGATATGTGGTGACAAAAAGAGTGTGGTTGAGAGAGCAGAAGAAGGTGTTTTGAAATGGTTTCGTCACATGAAGAGAATGAGTGAGAAAATATTGACAAAGAAAGATACATGTGCCAGAGGTGGAGGGAACGAGAAGTGGGAGACCAAATTGGAGGTGGAAAGATGGAGTGAAAAAGATTTTGAGTGTTCGGGGCCTGAAGATGCAGGTGGGTGAAAGACGTGCTAGGAATATAGTGAATCGGAACGACGTGGTATAACGGGGTCGACGTGCTATCAATAGATTGAATCAGGGCATGTGAAGCGTCTGGTGTAAACCACGGAAAGTTTTGTGGGGCCTGGATGTGGAAAGGGAGATCTGGTTTCGGTGCATTATACATGACAGCTAGAGACTGAATGTGAATGAATGTGCCCTTTTTATCTTTTCCTAGTGCTACCTTTCGCACATGCATGGGGAGGGGGTACTCATTTCATGTGTGGCGGGGTGGCGACGGGAATGAAAGAGGGCAGACAGGGTGAATTATGTACATGTGTATATATGTATATGTATGCGTGTTTATATTTATGTATACGTTGAAATGTATAGGTATGTATATGTGCGTGTGTGGACGTGTATGTATATACATGTGTATGTGGATGGGTTTGGCCATTTCCATGCGCTACCTTGCTGACGCGGGAGATAGCGACAAATTATCATAATTCCTGCGTGTCGTAGAAGGCAACTAAAAGGGAAGGGGGCGGGGGCTGGAAATCCTACCCTCTCTTTTTTAATTTCCCACACCATATATTCTTAATACCTTCCACAGAGCATCTCTATCAACTCTATCATATGCCTTCTCCAGATGTTTATGGATGGGGTTGTTAGGGAGGTGAATGCAAGAGTTTTGGAAAGAGGGGCAAGTATGAAGTCTGTTGGGGATAAGAGAGCTTGGGAAGTGAGTCAGTTGTTGTTCGCTGATGATACAGCGCTGGTGGCTGATTCATGTGAGAAACTGCAGAAGCTGGTGACTGAGTTTGGTAAAGTGTGTGAAAGAAGAAAGTTAAGAGTAAATGTGAATAAGAGCAAGGTTATTAGGTACAGTAGGGTTGAGGGTCAATTCAATTGAGAGGTGAGTTTGAATGGAGAAAAACTGGAGGAAGTGAAGTGTTTTAGATATCTGGGAGTGGATCTGGCAGCGGATGGAACCATGGAAGCGGAAGTGGATCATAGGGTGGGGGAGGGGGCGAAAATTCTGGGAGCCTTGAAGAATGTGTGGAAGTCGAGAACATTATCTCGGAAAGCAAAAATGGGTATGTTTGAAGGTATAGTGGTTCCAACAATGTTGTATGGTTGCGAGGCGTGGACTATGGATAGAGTTGTGCGCAGGAGGATGGATGTGCTGGAAATGAGATGTTTGAGGACAATGTGTGGTGTGAGGTGGTTTGAGCGAGTAAGTAACCTAAGGGTAAGAGAGATGTGTGGAAATAAAAAGAGCGTGGTTGAGAGAGCAGAAGAGGGTGTTTTGAAATGGTTTGGTCACATGGAGAGAATGAGTGAGGAAAGATTGACCAAGAGGATATATGTGTCGGAGGTGGAGGGAACGAGGAGAAGAGGGAGACCAAATTGGAGGTGGAAAGATGGAGTGAAAAAGATTTTGTGTGATCGGGGCCTGAACATGCAGGAGGGTGAAAGGAGGGCAAAGAATAGAGTGAATTGGAGCGATGTGGTATACCGGGGTTGACGTGCTGTCAGTGGATTGAATCAAGGCATGTGTATGGGGGTGGGTTGGGCCATTTCTTTCGTCTGTTTCCTTGCGCTACCTCGGAAACGCGGGAGACAGCGACAAAGAAAAAAAAAATATATATATATATATGCATACATATATATATATATATATATATATATATATATATATATATATATATATATATATATATATATATATATATTTATATATATTGGAAAGGATTACAATTTTTTGCGTGATCAAGATATTCCTATGAGTCCACGGGGAAAATGAAACGCGATAAGCTCCGAAGTGCACTTTCGTGTAATAATAACATCATCAGTGGAGACATAAGAGAGAAATATAAGTCAGTTCATAAACATCGAAGAGACCAAAGCACATCATATGTTTACCAAATGGCGTCCTAGATTCGTCTCTTCGAAGTATATATACATATATATATATATATATATATATATATATATATATGGTACAGTAAGGTTGAAGGTTAAGTCAACTGGGAGGTATGTCTGAATGGAGAAAAACTGGAGGAAGTAAAGTGTTTTAGACATCTGGGAGTGGATCTGGCAGCGGATCGGACCATGGAAGCGGAAGTAAATCATAGGGTGGGGGAGGGGGCGAAAATCCTGGGAGCCTTGAAGAATGTGTGGAAGTCGAGAACATTTTCTCGGAAAGCAAAAATGGCCATGTTTTTGATGGAATAGTGGTTCCAACAATGTTGTAGGGTTGCGAGGCATGGGCTATGGATAGAGCTGTGGGCTAGAGGGTGGATGTGATGGAAATGAGATTTTTGAGGACAATATGTGGTGTGAGGTGGTTTGATCGAGTAAGTAATGTAAGGGTAAGACAGATGTGTGGAAATAAAAAGAGCGTGGTTGAGAGAGCAGAAGAGGGTGTTTTGAAATGGTTTGGCACATGGAGAGAATGAGTGAGGAAAGATTGACCAAGAGGATATGTGTCGAAGGTGGAGGGAACGAGAAGTGGGAGACCAAATTGGAGGTGGAAAGATGGAGTGAAAAAGATTTTGAGTGATCGGGGCCTGAATATTCAGGAGGTTGAAAGGTGGGCAAGAAATAGAGTGAATTGGATCGATGTGGTATACCGAGGTCGACGTGATGTCAATGGATTGAATCAGGGCTTGTGAAGCGTCTGGGGTAAACCATGGAAAATTCTGTGGGGCCTGGATGTGGAAAGGGAGCTGTGGTTTCGGTGCATTATTGCATGACAGCTAGAGACTGAGTGTGAACGAATGGGGCCTTTGTGGTCTTTTCCTAGCGCTACCTCGCACACATGAGGTGGGAGGGGGATGGTATTCCATGTGTGGCGAGGTGGCGATGGGAATGAATAAAGGCAGACTGTGAATATTGTGCATAGGTATATATGTATGTGTCTGTGTGTGTATATTTATGTGTATATTGAGATGTATAGGTATGTATATTTGCGTGTGTGGACGTGTATGTATATACATGTGTATGGGGTTGGGTTGGGCCATTTCTTTCGTCTGTTTCCTTGCGCTACCTCGCAAACGCGGGAGACAGCGGTAAAGCAAAATAAAAAAAAGATAATATATATATATTCATATCCCAGGTGATAGGGGAGAAAGAATACTTCCCCCATATTCCCTGCGTGTCGTAAAAAGTGACATAAGTAGACATGGAGAAAAATCTGATTATCAAAGAGAAAGAAAAATAACGGTGGGATCATGAAATCATTACATGACAGAGTCAGGAGACTGACTCAAGCATCCCGCAAAAATCACACAAAACGCGTAATGACGGTTAGGTGGAGAGATTTTTCCTTGATGAAGAGTGGGCTGAAGATGGAGAAATTCCACTCTGGAGGATACTCAAGGTTCAACCTGTATCTTAGCTCCATATCGAACTCGAACAAAGGTATGCAGAAAATCACTGCAGTAGGGTACAACTGTACTAAGAGATCAAAGATTTTGAATTCTATCTCTAAGATCCTCACACATGTGTCGTTGACGTTAGGCAAGACGGTGAGGAAAAAAGTCGGTTCCCCCTTAATGCGGAGAAAATCACTGCAGAAAATCTCGAATCGCTTGCGGGGATGAAAGGTTTCGCCCCTCGGTTCGGTGTAGAGAGGGAACGGTAACCTCTTTTCATCAGGGTGTTGGCCTTGCACGTTTATAGTTAGCTCAATAGCCAATTTTTCTTTAGAGGAAATCTTATTGCCTTCCTCATCACTCTCCAAGGGAAGAGGAACACTTAACTCCTCGTTACCCAGGAAGGGTTCAATTAATTCCTCGTCAACAGGGGAGGGCTCATTGGACTCCTCCACGGGCGGTGAGGACTCTTTGATTTCCTGGTTGGCTAAGGAGCGTTCGTTGACTTCCCGGCTGGCCAGGGAAGTCTCACCTTGCTTGGCTTCCTCTCCGGAGGGTGGAAGGACTGACGACGGGTCAGGAATCATTTCACGGGGATCCTTTTGCTGGTATATAATGTATCTCGGAATGGCGGATTTCTGCCCCCTAATTAAAGCCTTCTTTTTCTTCCGGTAATACAAGACCACAGGAATCAAAAGCAGAATAGTGCAGAGAAGGAGAACGATTGATAAATAGCATTTCTCATTCTCGTATTGCACGAGTTCGGCTGAATAGACATCGATGAGCATCCTCAAGGCGTTGATATCTCTACTGAGATCAGTTATTTCGAGGAACGTGCCGATGACTGGAGTATTATAGATCCCCCTGGAGGCTGGCTCTGTGGGAAGATTATAGCGGGGAAGAACTGGTGTGCCGAACAGCTCTACGATGGGCAGGTAGCTCCTTATGGCAGCATATTTGTCGTGAATATCCTCGACATCTTGCACCATCTGGAGCCTTGTCTGCTTCAGATCACAAGCAAACACCCATAATAACAGCCAGATCAGAAGACAGACTACTGTACACGCAATGGTCTTACGATGAAGTGTGAGTGTCGTCGATAAGGGAGTCATCCTCAAGGTTGTTAATATTATTTATGGTGTGTACACGAGGTGACCTAAAATATACTTGTTGTGCCCCCAAATCAAAGGGAAGTTATTACGTATGTCATTGCAAACTAATGAAGCTGATATGTTTCGCTGTTGGGGATATAACATTTATTGATGGAATGTTCTAGTAAGTAATGGAAGGGTAAGAGAGATATGTGGTAACAAAAAGAGTGTGGTTGAGAGAGCAGAAGAGGGTGGTTTGAAATGGTTTGGTCACATGGAGAGAATGAGAGAGGAAAGATTGACCAAGAGGATAAATGTGTCGGAGGTGGAGCGAACAAGAAGTGGGAGAACAAATTGGAGGTGGAAAGATGGAGTGAAAAAGATTTTGAGTGATCGGGGCCTGAACATGCAGGTGGGTGAAAGGCGGGCAAGGAATAAAGTTAATTGGAACGATGTGGTATACTAGGGTCGACATGCTGTCAATGGATTGAATCAGGGCATGTGAAACGTCTGGGGTAAACCATTGAAAGTTCTGTGGGTCCTGGATTTGGAAAGGGAGCTGTGGTATGGGCATTATTACATGACAGCTAGAGACTGAGTGCGAATGAATGGGGCCTTTGTTGTCTTTTCCTAGCGATACCTCGCACACACATGAGGGGGGAGGGGGATGTTATTTCATGTGTGGCGAGGTGGCGATGGGAATAAATAAAGGCAGACAGCATGAATTATGTACAGGGGTATATATGTATATGTCTGTGTGTGTATATTTATGTGTACATTGAGGTGTATAGGTATGTATACTTGCGTGTGTGGACGTGTATGTATATACATGTGTATCGGGGTGGGTTGGTCCATTTCTTTCGTCTGTTTCCTTGCGATACCTCGCAAACGCGGGAAACAGCGACAAATCAAAATAAAAAACAAAAATAAAAAATAATATATATATTGGAAAGGATCACAATTTTGTTCGTGATCAAGATAATCCTATGAGTCCACGGGTAAAATGAAACGCGATAAGCTCCCAAGTGCACTTTCGTGTAATAATAACATCATCAGTGGAGACACAATAGAGAAATATAAGTCACTTCATATACATCGAAGAGATCAAAACACATCACATGTTTACCAAATGGCGTCCTAGCTTCCTCTCTTCGAAGTATCATATATATATATATATATATATATATATATATATATATATATACATATATATATATATATATATATATATATATATATATATATATATATATATATATATATATATATATATATACATATATACATATATATATATATATATATATATATATATATATATATATATACATTATTACTTATTTTATTTTGCTTTGACGCTGTCTCCCGCGTTTGTGAGGTAGCGCAAGGAAACAGACGAAAGAAATGGCCCGACCCACAGCCATACACATGTATATACATACACGTCCGCACACGCAAATATACATACCTATACATCTCAATGTACACATTAATATACACACACATATATATACACATGTACACACATATACACACACATATATATACACATGTACATAATTCATACTGTCTGCCTTTATTTATTCCCATCGCCACCTCGCCACACATGGAATAACATCCCCCTCCCCATCATGTGTGCGAGGTAGCGCTAGGAAAAGACAACAAAGGCCCCATTCATTCACACTCAGTCTCTATCTGTCATGTAATAATGCCCGAAACCACAGCTCCCTTTGCACATCTAGGCCCCACAGAACTTTCCATGGTTTACCCCAGACGCTTTAAATGCCCTGATTCAATCCATTGACAGCATGTCGACCCTTTATACCATATCGATCCAATTCACTCTATTCATTGCCCGCCTTCCACCCTCCTGCATGTTCAGGCTCCGATAACTCATGATCTTTTTCACTCCATCTTTCCACCTCCAATTTGGTCTCCCACTTCTCCTCGTTCCCTCCACCTTCGACACATATATCCTCTTGGTCAATCTTTCCTCACTCATTCTCTCCATGTGCCAAAACCATTTCAAAACACCCTCTTCTGCTCTCTCAACCACGCTCTTTTTATTTCCACACATCTTTCTTACCCTTACATTACTTACTCGATCAAACCACCTCACACCACATATTGTCCTCAAACATCTCATTTCCAGCACATCCACCCTCCTGCGCACAACTCTATCCATAGCTCACGCCTCGCAACAATACAACATTGTTGGAACCACTATTCCCTCAAACATAGTCATTTTGCTTTCGAAGATAATGTTCTCGACTTCTAAACATTCTTCAAGGCTACCAGGATTTTGTCCCCCTCACCCAACCTATGATTCACTTCCGCTTCCATGGTTCCATCCGCTGCCAGATCCACTCCCAGATATCTAAAACACTTTACTTCCTTCAGTTTTTCTCCATTCAAACTTACCTCCCAAATTGACTTGACCCTCAACCCTGCTGTACCTAATAACCTTGCTCTTATTCACATTTGCTCTTAACTTTTTTCTCTCACACACTTTACCAAAGTCAGTCACCAGCTTCTGCAGTTTCTCACATGAATCAGCCACCAGCACTGTATCATCAGCGAACAACAACTGACTCACTTCCCAAACTCTCTCATCCCCAACAGACTACATACTTGCCCCTCTTTCCAAAACTCTTGCATTCACCTTCCTAACAACCCCATCCATAAACAAATTAAACAACCATGGAGACATCACACACCCCTGCCGCAAACCTACATTCACTGAGAACTGATCACTTTCCTCTCTTCCTAAACGTACACATGCCTTACATACTCGATAAAAACTTTTCACTGCTTCTAACAACTTCCCTCCCACACCATATATTCTTAGAACCTTCCACAAAGCATCTCTATCAACTCTATCATATGCCTTCTCCATATCCATAAATGCTACATACAAATCCATTTGTTTTTCTAAGTATTTCTCACATATATTCTTCAAAGCAAACATCTGATCCACTCATCTGAAACGACACTGCTCTTCCCCAATCTGATGCTCTGTACATGCCTTCACCCTCTCAATCAATACCCACCTATATAATTTGCCAGGAATACTCAACAAACTTATACCTCTGTAATTTGAGCACTCACTCTTATCCCCTTTGCCTTTGTACATTGGCACTATGCATGCATTCCGCCAATCCTCAGGCACCTCACCATGAATCATACATTCATTAAATAACCTTACCAACCAGTCAACAATACAGTCATCCTCTTTTTGAATAAATTCCACAGCAAAACCATCCAAACCTGCTGCCTTGCCGGCTTTCATATTCTGCAAAGCTTTTACTACCTCTTCTCTGTTTACCAAATCATTTTCCCTAACCCTCTCACTTTGCACACCACCTCGACCAAAACACCCTATATCTGCCACTCTATCATCAAACACATTCAACGAACCTTCAAAATACTCATTCCATCTCCTTCTCACATCACTACTACATGTTATCACCTCCCCATTAGCCCCCTTCACTGAAGTTCCCATTTGCTCCCTTGTCTTAAGCACCTTATTTACCTCCTTCCAGAACATCTTTTTATTCTCCCCAAAATTTAATGATACTCTCTCACCCCAACTCTCATTTGCCCTCTTTTTCACCTCTTGCACCTTTCTCTTGACCTCCTGCCTCTTTCTTTTATACATCTCCCACTCAATTGCATTTTTTCCCTGCAAAAATCGTCCAAATGCCTCTCTCTTCTCTTTCACTAATAATCGTACTTCTTCATCCCACCACTCACTACCCTTTCTAATCAACCCACCTCCCACGCCTCTCATGCCACAAGCATCTTTTGCGCAAGCCATCACTGCTTCCCTAAATACATCCCATTCCTCCCCCACTTCCCTTACCTCCTTTGTTCTCACCTTTTTCCATTCTGTACTCAGTCACTCCTGGTACTTCCTCACACAAGTTTCCTTCCCAAGCTCACTTACTCTCACCACCCTCTTCACCCCAACATTCTTCTTTTTTCTGATAACCCATACAAATCTTCACCTTCGCCTCCACAAGATAATGATCAGACATCCCTCCAGTTTCGCCTCTCAGCACATTAACATCCAAGTCTCTCTTTCGCGCGCCTGTCAACTAACACGTAATCCATTAACGCTCTCTGGCCATCTTCCCTACTTACATACGTATACTTATGTATATCTCGCTTTTTAAACAAGGTATTCCCAATCACCAGTCCTTTTTCAGCACATAAATATACAAGCTCATCACCATTTCCATTTACAACACTGAACACCCCATGTATACCAATTATTCCCTCAACTGCCACATTACTCACCTTTGCATTCAAATCACCCATCACTATAACCCGGTCTTGTGCATCAAAACCACTAACACACTCATTCAGTTGCTCTCAAAACACTTGCCTCTCATGAGGATAGGGGAGAAAGAATAATTCCCACGTATTCCTCACGTGTCGTATAAGGCGACTAGAGGGGACGGGAGCGGGGGGCCAGAAATCTTCCCCTCCTTGTATTTTAACTTTCTGGAATGGGAGACGGAAGAAGGAGTAACGCGGGGAGTGTTCATCCTCCTCGAAGGCTCAGATTGGGGTGTCTAAATGTGTGTGGATGTAACCAAGATGTGAAAAAAGGAGATAGGTAGTATGTTTGAGGAAAGGAACCTGCATGTTTTGGCTCTGAGTGAAACGAAGGTCAAGGGTAAAGGGGAAGAGTGGTTTGGGAATGTCTTGGGAGTAAAGTTAGGAGTAAATGAGAGGACAAGAGCAAAGGAAGGAGTAACACTACTGAAACAGGAATTGTGGGAGTATGTGATAGAATGTATAAAAAGTGACATAAAAAGTGACATAAGTAGATATGGAGAAAAATCTGATTATCAAAGAGAAAGAAAAATAACGGTGGGATCATGAAATCATTACATGACAGAGTCAGGAGACTGACTCAAGCATCCCGCAAAAATCACACAAAACGCGTAATGACGGTTAGGTGGAGAGATTTTTCCTTGATGAAGAGTGGGCTGAAGATGGAGAAATTCCACTCTGGAGGATACTCAAGGTTCAACCTGTATCTTAGCTCCATATCGAACTCGAACAAAGGTATGCAGAAGATCACTGCAGTAGGGTACAACTGTGCTAGAAGATCAAAGATTTTGAATTCTATCTCTAAGATCCTCACACATGTGTCGTTGACGTCAGGCAAGACGGTGAGGAAAACAGTCGGTTCCCCCTTAATGAGGAGATAATCATCGTAGAAAATCTCAAATCGCTTGCGGGGATAAAAGGTTTCGCCCCTCGGTTCGGTGTAGAGAGGGAACGGTAACCTCTTTTCATCAGGGTGTTGGCCTTGCACGTCGATAGTTAGCTCAATAGCCAACTTGTCTTTAGAGGAAATCTTATTGCCTTCCTCATCACTCTCCAAGGGAAGAGGAACACTTAACTCCTCGTTACCCAGGAAGGGTTCAATTAATTCCTCGTCAACAGGGGAGGGCTCATTGGACTCCTCCACGGGCGGTGAGGACTCTTTGATTTCCTGGTTGGCTAAGGAGCGTTCGTTGACTTCCCGGCTGGCCAGGGAAGTCTCACCTTGCTTGGCTTCCTCTCCGGAGGGTGGAAGGACTGACGACGGGTCAGGAATCATTTCACGGGGATCCTTTTGCTGGTATATAATGTATCTCGGAATGGCGGATTTCTGCTCCCTAATCAAATCCTTCTTTTTCTTCCGGTAATACAAGACCACAGGAATCAAAAGCAGAATAGTGCAGAGAAGGAGAACGATTGATAAATAGCATTTCTCATTCTCGTATTGCACGAGTTCGGCTGAATAGACATCGATGAGCATCCTCAAGGCGTTGATATCTCTACTGAGATCAGTTATTTCGAGGAACGTGCCGATGACTGGAGTATTATAGATCCCCCTGGAGGCTGGCTCTGTGGGAAGATTATAGCGGGGAAGAACTGGTGTGCCGAACAGCTCTACGATGGGCAGGTAGCTCCTTATGGCAGCATATTTGTCGTGAATATCCTCGACATCTTGCACCATCTGGAGCCTTGTCTGCTTCAGATCACAAGCAAACACCCATAATAACAGCCAGATCAGAAGACAGACTACTGTACACGCAATGGTCTTACGATGAAGTGTGAGTGTCATCGATAAGGGAGTCATCCTCAAGGTTGTTAATATTATTTATGGTGTGTACACGAGGTGACCTAAAATATACTTGTTGTGCCCCCAAATCAAAGGAAAGTTATTACGTATGTCATTGCAAACTAATGAAGCTGATATGTTTCGCTGTTGGGGATATAACATTTATTGATGGAATGTTCTAGTAAGTAATGGAAGGGTAAGAGAGATATGTGGTAACAAAAAGAGTGTGGTTGAGAGAGCAGAAGAGGGTGGTTTGAAATGGTTTGGTCACATGGAGAGAATGAGTGAGGAAAGATTGACCAAGAGGATAAATGTGTCGGAGGTGGAGCGAACAAGAAGTGGGAGACCAAATTGGAGGTGGAAAGATGGAGTGAAAAAGATTTTGAGTGATCGGGGCCTGAACATGCAGGTGGGTGAAAGGCGGGCAAGGAATAGAGTTAATTGGAACGATGTGGTATACCGGGGTCGACGTGCTGTCAATGGATTGAATCAGGGCATGTGAAACGTCTGGGGTAAACCATTGAAAGTTCTGTGGGGCCTGGATTTGGAAAGGGAGCTGTGGTTTGGGCATTATTACATGACAGCTAGAGACTGAGTGTGAATGAATGGGGCCTTTGTTGTCTTTTCCTAGCGATACCTCGCACACACATGAGGGGGGAGGGGGATGTTATTTCATGTGTGGCGAGGTGGCGATGGGAATAAATAAAGGCAGACAGTATGAATTATGTACAGGGGTATATATGTATATGTCTGTGTGTGTATATTTATGTGTACATTGAGGTGTATAGGTATGTATACTTGCGTGTGTGGACGTGTATGTATATACATGTGTATCGGGGTGGGTTGGTCCATTTCTTTCGTCTGTTTCCTTGCGATACCTCGCAAACGCGGGAGACAGCGACAAATCAAAATAAAAAACAAAAATAAAAAATAATATATATATTGGAAAGGATCACAATTTTGTTCGTGATCAAGATATTCCTATGAGTCCACGGGTATAATGAAACGCGATAAGCTCCCAAGTGCACTTTCGTGTAATAATAACATCATCAGTGGAGACACAATAGAGAAATATAAGTCACTTCATATACATCGAAGAGATCAAGACACATCACATGTTTACCAAATGGCGTCCTAGCTTCCTCTCTTCGAAGTATCATATATATATATATATATATATATATATATATATATATATATATATATATATATATATATATATATATATATATATATATGTATATATATACATATATATATATATATATATATATATATATATATATATATATATATATATATATATATATATATATATATATATATATATTTATATATATATATATTATTACTTATTTTATTTTGATTTGTCGCTGTCTCCCGCGTTTGTGAAGTAGCGCAAGGAAACAGACGAAAGAAATGGCCCGACCCACAGATATACACATGTATATACATACACGTCCGCACACGCAAATATACATACCTATACATCTCAATGTACACATTTATATACACACACATATATATACACATGTACACACATATACACACACATATATATACACATGTACATAATTCATACTGTCTGCCTTTATTTATTCCCATCGCCACCTCGCCACACATGGAATAACATCCCCCTCCCCATCATGTGTGCGAGGTAGCGCTAGGAAAAGACAAAGGCCCCATTCGTTCACACTCAGTCTCTATCTGTCATGTAATAATGCCCGAAACCACTGCTCCCTTTGCACATCTAGGCCCCACAGAACTTTCCATGGTTTACCCCAGACGCTTTACATGCCCTGATTCAATCCATTGACAGCATGTCGACCCTTTATACCATATCGATCCAATTCACTCTATTCCTTGCCCGCCTTCCACCCTCCTGCATGTTCAGGCTCCGATAACTCAAGATCTTTTTCACTCCATCTTTCCACCTCCAATTTGGTCTCCCACTTCTCCTCGTTCCCTCCACCTTCGACACATATATCCTCTTGGTCAATCTTTCCTCACTCATTCTCTCCATGTGCCAAAACCATTTCAAAACACCCTCTTCTGCTCTCTCAACCGCGCTCTTTTATTTCCACACATCTTTCTTACCCTTACATTACTTACTCGATCAAACCACCTCACACCACATATTGTCCTCAAACATCTCATTTCCAGCACATCCACCCTCCTGCGCACAACTCTATCCATAGCCCACGCCTCGCAACCATACAACATTGTTGGAACCACTATTCCCTCAAACATAGTCATTTTGCTTTCGAAGATAATGTTCTCGACTTCTAAACATTCTTCAAGGCTACCAGGATTTTCTCCCCCTCACCCAACCTATGATTCACTTCCGCTTCCATGGTTCCATCCGCTGCCAGATCCACTCCCAGATATCTAAAACACTTTACTTCCTCCAGTTTTTCTCCATTCAAACTTACCTCCCAAATTGACTTGACCCTCAACCCTGCTGTACCTAATAACCTTGCTCTTATTCACATTTGCTCTTAACTTTTTTCTCTCACACACTTTACCAAAGTCAGTCACCAGCTTCTGCAGTTTCTCACATGAATCAGCCACCAGCACTGTATCATCAGCGAACAACAACTGACTCACTTCCCAAACTCTCTCATCCCCAACAGACTACATACTTGCCCCTCTTTCCAAAACTCTTGCATTCACCTTCCTAACAACCCCATCCATAAACAAATTAAACAACCATGGAGACATCACACACCCCTGCCGCAAACCTACATTCACTGAGAACTGATCACTTTCCTCTCTTCCTAAACGTACACATGCCTTACATACTCGATAAAAACTTTTCACTGCTTCTAACAACTTCCTTTCCATACCATATATTCTTAGAACCTTCCACAAAGCATCTCTATCAACTCTATCATATGCCTTCTCCATATCCATAAATGCTACATACAAATCCATTTGTTTTTCTAAGTATTTCTCATATATATTCTTCAAAGCAAACATCTGATCCACTCATCTGAAACGACACTGCTCTTCCCCAATCTGATGCTCTGTACATGCCTTCACCCTCTCAATCAATACCCACCTATATACTTTGCCAGGAATACTCAACAAACTTATACCTCTGTAATTTGAGCACTCACTCTTATCCCCTTTGCCTTTGTACATTGGCACTATGCAAGCATTCCGCCAATCCTCAGGCACCTCACCATGAATCATACATTCATTAAATAACCTTACCAACCAGTCAACAATACAGTCATCCTCTTTTTGAATAAATTCCACTGCAATACCATCCAAACCTGCTGCCTTGCCGGCTTTCATCTTCTGCAAAGCTTTTACTACCTCTTCTCTTTTTACCAAATCATTTTCCCTAACCCTCTCACTTTGCACACCACCTCGACCAAAACACCCTATATCTGCCACTCTATCATCAGACACATTCAACAAACCTTCAAAATACTCATTCCATCTTCTTCTCACATCACTACTACATGTTATCACCTCCCCATTAGCCCCCTTCACTGAAGTTCCCATTTGCTCCCTTGTCTTAAGCACCTTATTTACCTCCTTCCAGAACATCTTTTTATTCTCCCCAAAATTTAATGATACTCTCTCACCCCAACTCTCATTTGCCCTCTTTTTCACCTCTTGCACCTTTCTCTTGACCTCCTGCCTCTTTCTTTTATACATCTCCCACTCAATTGCATTTTTTCCCTGCAAAAATCGTCCAAATGCCTCTCTCTTCTCTTTCACTAATAATCGTACTTCTTCATCCCACCACTCACTACCCTTTCTAATCAACCCACCTCCCACGCCTCTCATGCCACAAGCATCTTTTGCGCAAGCCATCACTGCTTCCCTAAATACATCCCATTCCTCCCCCACTTCCCTTACCTCCTTTGTTCTCACCTTTTTCCATTCTGTACTCAGTCTCTCCTGGTCGTTCCTCACACAAGTTTCCTTCCCAAGCTCACTTACTCTCACCACCCTCTTCACCCCAACATTCTTCTTTTTTCTGATAACCCATACAAATCTTCACCTTCGCCTCCACAAGATAATGATCAGACATCCCTCCAGTTTCGCCTCTCAGCACATTAACATCCAAGTCTCTCTTTCGCGCGCCTGTCAACTAACACGTAATCCATTAACGCTCTCTGGCCATCTTCCCTACTTACATACGTATACTTATGTATATCTCGCTTTTTAAACAAGGTATTCCCAATCACCAGTCCTTTTTCAGTACATAAATATACAAGCTCATCACCATTTCCATTTACAACACTGAACACCCCATGTATACCAATTATTCCCTCAACTGCCACATTACTCACCTTTGCATTCAAATCACCCATCACTATAACCCGGTCTTGTGCATCAAAACCACTAACACACTCATTCAGTTGCTCTCAAAACACTTGCCTCTCATGAGGATAGGGGAGAAAGAATAATTCCCACGTATTCCTCACGTGTCGTATAAGGCGACTAGAGGGGACGGGAGCGGGGGGCCAGAAATCTTCCCCTCCTTGTATTTTAACTTTCTGGAATGGGAGACAGAAGAAGGAGTAACGCGGGGAGTGTTCATCCTCCTCGAGGGCTCAGATTGGGGTGTCTAAATGTGTGTGGATGTAACCAAGATGTGAAAAAAGGAGATAGGTAGTATGTTTGAGGAAAGGAACCTGCATGTTTTGGCTTTGAGTGAAACGAAGGTCAAAGGTAAAGGGGAAGAGTGGTCTGGGAATGTCTTGGGAGTAAAGTTAGGAGTAAATGAGAGGACAAGAGCAAAGGAAGGAGTAACACTACTGAAACAGGAATTGTGGGAGTATGTGATAGAATGTATAAAAAGTGACATAAAAAGTGACATAAGTAGATATGGAGAAAAATCTGATTATCAAAGAGAAAGAAAAATAACGGTGGGATCATGAAATCATTACATGACAGAGTCAGGAGACTGACTCAAGCATCCCGCAAAAATCACACAAAACGCGTAATGACGGTTAGGTGGAGAGATTTTTCCTTGATGAAGAGTGGGCTGAAGATGGAGAAATTCCACTCTGGAGGATACTCAAGGTTCAACCTGTATCTTAGCTCCATATCGAACTCGAACAAAGGTATGCAGAAGATCACTGCAGTAGGGTACAACTGTGCTAGAAGATCAAAGATTTTGAATTCTATCTCTAAGATCCTCACACATGTGTCGTTGACGTCAGGCAAGACGGTGAGGAAAACAGTCGGTTCCCCCTTAATGAGGAGATAATCATCGTAGAAAATCTCAAATCGCTTGCGGGGATAAAAGGTTTCGCCCCTCGGTTCGGTGTAGAGAGGGAACGGTAACCTCTTTTCATCAGGGTGTTGGCCTTGCACGTCGATAGTTAGCTCAATAGCCAACTTTTCTTTAGAGGAAATCTTATTTCCTTCCTCATCACTCTCCAAGGGAGGAGGAACACTTAACTCCTCGTTATCCAGGAAGGGTTCAATTAACTCCTCGTTATCCGGGAAGGGTTCAATTAACTCCTCGTCAGCAGGGGAGGGCTCATTGGACTCCTCCACGGGCGGTGAGGACTCTTTGATTTCCTGGTTGGCTAATGAGCGCTCGTTGACTTCCCGGCTGGCCAGGGAGGTCTCACCTTGTTTGGCTTCCTCTCCGGAGGGTGGAAGGACTGACGACGGGTCAGGGATCACTTCACGGGGATCCTTTTGCTGGTATATAATGTATCTCGGAATGGCGGATTTCTGCTCCCTAATTAAATCCTTCTTTTTCTTCCGGTAATACAAGACCACAGGAATCAAAAGCAGAATCGTGCAGAGAAGGAGAACGATTGATAAATAGCATTTCTCTTTCTCGTATTGCACGAGTTCGGCTGAATAGACATCGATGAGCATCCTCAAGGCGTTGATATCTCTACTGAGATCAGTTATTTCGAGGAACGTGCCGATGACTGGAGTATTATAGATCCCCCTGGAGGCTGGCTCTGTGGGAAGATTATAGCGGGGAAGAACTGGTGTGCCGAACAGCTCTACGATGGGCAGGTAGCTCCTTATGGCAGCATATTTGTCGTGAATATCCTCGACATCTTGCACCATCTGGAGCCTTGTCTGCTTCAGATCACAAGCAAACACCCATAATAACAGCCAGATCAGAAGACAGACTACTGTACACGCAATGATCTTACGATGAAGTGTGAGTGTCGTCGATAAGGGAGTCATCCTCAAGGTTGTTAACATTATTTATGGTGTGTACACGAGGTGACCTAAAATATACTTGTAGTGAGCCCAAAATAAAGGAAAGTTATTACGTATGTCATTGCAAACTAATGAAACTGATATGTTTCGCTGTTGGGGATATAACATATAATGATAGAATGTTCTCGTATTTGCAGCGGAAACTTGGAGAACATTATATGCGTTTCTTTTAAAGTGAAGTAACTCTCAAGTTTACTATAGGTTTACCAAAAATGTTTTTATTGTGCCACACCCAGGAGGGGGGGGGGGTCCACAGGCCAGAAGGAAAAAGAGGAGGAGGAGGAGAAAGGGAAGGGGAGAGGAATCGGCAGAGAAGTGTAGGAATATGTGGGTGGTGGTGGTGGTGGTGGTGAACGGGTGGAGGAAGCTCAGACGATAGAGTGAGCATATGTAGCCTTTCACCATGCCTGTAAAAGTCTTCGCCATACCTATAAGGATCAGGTCAAAGACCAGCGGTGTCGAGGTGTAGATTGTAGTGAAGATAAAGCCAAGCCCTTGACAATGACCCATCAAGTGTCAGATCAAAGGCCAATTTTGCTAAGGGTTACAGTTCGAGAATATCCGGTAGATTAAGACTGACCTGGCTCCTAAAAGTGTAGCGAAGATATGGTTGAAATGTGAGAATTTGGCGAAGGGGGGAGTGTAGTGAAGATATGGGTATGGTGAACATATGAATGTCCAATGAAAATTAGAGTGTAGTGAAGATGGCTATTAACCTATCCTGTAAAGGTGTAATGAATATAGGATTGGAAAAGAGGATGGGAAATGGGAATATGTATGAAAAAGTATATATATATAAATATATATATATATATATATATATATTTTTTTTTTCTTTTTTTTTTATAATTTGTCGCTGTCTCCCGCGTTTGCGAGGTAGCGCAAGGAAACAGACGAAAGAAATGGCCCAACCCCCCCCCCCCCCATACACATGTATATACACACGTCCACACACGCAAATATACATACCTACACAGCTTTCCATGGTTTACCCCAGACGCTTCACCTGCCTTGATTCAATCCACTGACAGCACGTCAGCCCCGGTATACCACATCGCTCCAATTCACTCTATTCCTTGCCCTCCTTTCACCCTCCTGCATGTTCAGGCCCCGATCACACAAAATCTTTTTCACTCCATCTTTCCACCTCCAATTTGGTCTCCCTCTTCTCCTTGTTCCCTCCACCTCCGACACATATATCCTCTTGGTCAATCTTTCCTCACTCATCCTCTCCATGTGCCCAAACCACTTCAAAACACCCTCTTCTGCTCTCTCAACCACGCTCTTTTTATTTCCACACATCTCTCTTACCCTTACGTTACTCACTCGATCAAACCACCTCACACCACACATTGTCCTCAAACATCTCATTTCCAGCACATCCATTCTCCTGCGCACAACTCTATCCATAGCCCACGCCTCGCAACCATACAACATTGTTGGAACCACTATTCCTTCAAACATACCCATTTTTGCTTTCCGAGATAATGTTCTCGACTTCCACACATTCTTCAAGGCTCCCAGAATTTTCGCCCCCTCCCCCACCCTATGATCCACTTCCGCTTCCATGGTTCCATCCGCTGCCAGATCCACTCCCAGATATCTAAAACACTTCACTTCCTCCAGTTTTTCTCCATTCAAACTCACCTCCCAATTGACTTGACCCTCAACCCTACTGTACCTAATAACCTTGCTCTTATTCACATTTACTCTTAACTTTCTTCTTCCACACACTTTATGGGATATATATATATATATATATATATATATATATATATATATATATATATATATATATATATATATATATATATATATATGTATATGTATATATATATATATAAATATATATATATATATATATATATATATATATATATATATATATATATATATATATATATATATATATAAATACAGATATATATATATATATATATATATATATATATATATATATATATATATATATATATATATATATATATATAGAAGGAGGGTCCACAGGCCAGAAGGGAAAGGAGGAGGAGGAGGAGGAGGGGAAGGGGAGAGGAATCGGCAGAGAAGTGTAGGAATAGGTGGGTGGTGGTGGTGGTGGTGGTGGTGGAGGGGTGGAGGAAGCTCAGACGATAGAGTGAGCATATGTAGCCTTTCACCATGCCTGTAAAGGTCTTCGCCATATCTATAAGGATCAGTTCAAAGGCCAGCGGTGTCGAGGTCTAGATTGTAGTGAAGATAAGGACAAGCCCTTGACAATGACCCATCAAGTGTCAGATCAAAGGCCAATTTTGCTAAGGGTTATAGTTCAAGTGAGAATATCGGGTAGATTAACACTGACCTGGTTCCTAAAGGTGTAGCGACGATGTGGTTGAAATGTGAAAATTTGGCTAAGGGGAGAGTGTAGTGAAGATAAGGGTATGGTGAGCTTATGAATGTCTAATGAAAATTAGGGTGTAGTGAAGATGGTTATTTACCTATCCTGTAAAGGTGTGATGATTATAGGATTGAAAAAGAGGATGGGAAATGGGAACATGTATGAGAAAGTATATATATATATATATATATATATATATATATATATATATATATATATATATATATATATCCCAGGGGATAGGGTAGAAATAATACTTCCCACGTATTCCCTGCGTGTCGTAGGCGCCTAAACGTGGAGGGAGTGGGGGGGCTGAAAATCCTCCCCTCACGATTTTCAATTCAAAAGAAAGAACAGAGAAGGGGGCCAAGTGAGGATATTCGGTCTAAGGCTCAATCCTCTGTTCTTAACGCTACCTCCCTACTGCGGAAAATGGCGACTATGTATGAAAAAGAAGAAAAAAGAAAGAAAGAAAGAAAAAAGCTACATATACTAATATATATATATATATATATATATATATATATATATATATATATATATATATATATATATATATATATATATATATATTCTCTTCTTTTATACTCTTCGCTATTTCCCACGTTGGCGAGGTAGCGTTAAGAACAGAGAACTGGGCCTTTGAGGGAATATCCTCACCTGGCCCCCTTCTCTGTTCCTTCTTTTGGAAAATTTAAAAAAACGAGAGGGGAGGATTTCCAGCCACCCGCTCCCTCCCCTTTTAGCCGCCTTCTACGACACGCAGGGAATACGTGGGAAGTAATTTTCCAAAAGAAGGAACAGAGAAGAGGTCCAGGTGAGGATATTCCCTCAAAGGCCCAGTCCTCTGTTCTTAACGCTACCTCGCTATCGCGGGAAATAGCGAATAGTATGAAAAAAAAAAAAAATATATATATATATATATATATATATATATATATATATATATATATATATATATATATATATATATGAAAGTGATTGGTTCTCAGTGAATGTAGGTTTGCGGCAGGGGTGTGTGATGTCTCCATGGTTGTTTAATTTGTTTATGGATGGGGTTGTTAGGGAGGTGAATGCAAGAGTTTTGGAAAGAGGGGCAAGTATGAAGTCTGTTGGGGATGAGAGAGCTTGGGAAGTGAGTCAGTTGTTGTTCGCTGATGATACAGCGCTGGTGGCTGATTCATGTGAGAAACTGCAGAAGCTGGTGACTGACTTTGGTAAAGTGTGTGAAAGAAGAAAGTTAAGAGTAAATGTGAATAAGAGCAAGGTTATTAGGTACAGTAGGGTTGAGAGTCAAGTCAATTGGGAGGTGAGTTTGAATGGAGAAAAACTGGAGGAAGTGAAGTGTTTTAGATATCTGGGAGTCGATCTGGCAGCGGATGCAGCGGATGGAAACATGGAAGCGGAAGTGGATCATAGGATGGGGGAGGGGGCGAAAATTCTGGGAGCCTTGAAGAATGTGTGGAAGTCGAGAACATTATCTCGGAAAGCAAAAATGGGTATGTTTGAAGGAATAGTGGTTCCAACAATGTTGTATGGTTGCGAGGCGTGGACTATGGATAGAGTTGTGCGCAGGAGGATGGATGTGCTGGAAATGAGATGTTTGAGGACAATGTGTGGTGTGAGGTGGTTTGATCGAGTAAGTAACGTAAGGGTAAGAGAGATGTGTGGAAATAAAAAGAGCGTGGTTGAGAGCAGAAGAGGGTGTTTTGAAATGGTTTGGTCACATGGAGAGAATGAGTGAGGAAAGATTGCCCAAGAGGATATATGTGTCGGAGGTGGAGGGAACGAGGAGAAGAGGGAGACCAAATTGGAGGTGGAAAGATGGAGCGAAAAAGATTTTGTGTGATCGGGGCCTGAACATGCAGGAGGGTGAAAGGAGGGTAAGGAATAGAGTGAATTGGAGCGATGTGGTATACCGGGGTTGACGTGCTGTCAGTGGATTGAATCAAGGCATGTGAAGCGTCTGGGGTAAACCATGGAAAGTTGTGTAGGTATGTATATTTGCGTGTGTGGACGTATGTATATACATGTGTATGGGGGTGGGTTGGGCCATTTCTTTCGTCTGTTTCCTTGCGCTACCTCGCAAACGCGGGAGACAGCGACAAAGCAAAAGAAAGAAAAAAAAAAAGAATATATATATATATATATATATATATATATATATATATATATATATATATATATATATATATATATATATATATATATATATATAAGAATCTGACATTTGTAGTGTTTGGAGCAAGCATATGATACGGTTAATAGGGATGCCTTGTGAACATTCTTGAAAACATACGGTATGGGAGGTAAACAGAAGGAATGAGAGGTTTTCATCAAGAGGGATGTAATGCATATGTAAGAATGCAAGAAGAGGAGAGTGAATGGTTCCAAGTAAAGGCTGGTCTGCAGCAGGGATCTTTGATGTTGCTGTGGTTGTTTATTTGTCTAAGGATGAGGTGGTGAGGGAGGTGAATGCGAGAGTCTTGGAAAAAGAGAGGCAGGTATGCAGTCTGTCGGGGATGAGAGGGCCTGTGAAGTGATTCAGTAGTTGTTTGCTGATGACACAGCATGGGTGGTTGATTAGAGTAAGAAACTTCAGAAATTTGTGACTGAGTAAAGCTAGTACAGAAATCGTACACCAACAGTTGCAAAATAACGTACGCCAACTGATAGACTGGGTTTATTGGTTGCAAATGAATTTTTGATATCTATGAGAGAAGGTTGTGCACTTCGGTAATGAAAACGAGAAGTTAAGCTTGAATTCTGTCGAACTGCAAAAGCTGAATATGATAAAAGTCTTCTAAGTGGTATTCTACGACGACCTAAAGCGAATAAGATTCTCGGCTTCCTAAGTAGGGCAACTTAAACAAATAGTGAGTTTTAGTCACCTTACTTGAAAAATCGACATGACAGAACAGAGGGTGCAGCGGCGAGCTACCAAGTTTATTCCCGGACGATGAAACAAAACCTGTAGGACCGGCTATACAACTCAAACTCATTTAGCTTAAGAAATTAAGTGATTATAGCTCTGGTAATCTCGATCTAAGCAGCTAGTTAAGGTAAGATTTGTCCTGATTTCATTTGTTGTAGTAGATACAGCGAACTTGTGGGCAAGTGCTTCACAACTTGAGAAAATTTCTTTTGCTTCAACCATCTGTGATAAAGTTCAAGCAACACCATCGATGCGTTTAAAAATGTGTCTCGGATACACCTCGCTTCATGTTTGTTTTCGACTCCGACCACACTCCTCTTTTTGATTCTGGTCACTTACACTATCATAAACAGCCTCTGAAAGATTTAACGTTTTATCATCATTTGCATCATTTTGCAAAAACTTACTCTTATTTCTGCAAATATCTTATTTCTATGTTCAAGATAAATACAGTCGGATATTTTGGCTTCCATAACCTCTCAAACTACTTTTGGTGTTATCGTTCATTCTTTTTTCCCTTAATCGTAAAGCGTCGTTAGCAATGAATCTATCACTGTTGCACATTCAAATTAGTATCCTGTTCAAGAAATTTATCCTTCATGAATAGACCTTTAAAATGTACATTTCTGCAATACACTTTCCATGATATTCGCCATACATATACTTGTTATCGCAAGATCAACTATTCTACTTCCTCCTGCAGTACTGGCGTAGCTTGTTCATTCACGGACATACCTTTCAGGAGATATGTATGACATATTCTCCTTCGTAAGCCTAAGAAAACTGTTAGACTTAACCAGTAGAAGAAAACCAGTTTCTTAATGAACAGCTCCATAGAAATACTTTGTCTCGTAAGTAACATTTCTATTGATGACTAATAAGAAGAGAGATGAAGAACTGTGTATGAGAAGTGTCGAAGTTCAGTTTTCCATCTCTTATTTCTTAAAATGATTCATCTTACTTGATTCGGTGCTTTGAGTACTGGACAACTTGCAGATATTACCAGTAGCTTCAACAGACGCATGAATGTAAAAGCTAAGAATCATCATCAGTTGATTTAGAATGTGCTACTAGGGGCCACAACTATTGCCATTAGATGTTTATATTTCATTTCAAACAGCCCTAATTCCTTTTCTGCAAAAAATAAAAGGCATTCCATTCACAGTCTCATACAAGCCTGGTACTGTGTATCATGATACGAAAAAAAATCAGGAAATGAAAGTAGTCATATCTAGCTTCCCGTGTGCTTCACAGAGCAAGGGACACGGCTGTGTGTGGAGTTAGCCTTGGTCCAGTTCTACAAAAGGTCTTCGTCCATGGTAAATCTTCATATGACACTCGAGTGCTTTCTTCACACATCTGAATGACAGCCTTCGTGTTGATGATGGAGAAGTTTGCCACAGTTCATTTTTTCAAAGTTTACGATTGATATGGTTGTTAAATGCCTTTACCTGCCCTTTACCAGTATATACCTCCGGATGTTTGTTTGTATATCCACCTCGTAAACCACATGGAAACTACAAGACTCATGATTTTCAAACTTGTTAGATGGTTGTGAGGTTTCGTAGTGGCTTCAGGTATTCATGAAACCTATATTTCCTCCCATAAATTTGAAACGATCACCTCCATTATGGCTCATAACTTTACATGATTCATAAAATCATCCTTTACCATCACAATAATTTTCTCATCATCATCAAAACCTGATTGTTACACCTTCAGGAGTCATGACAAGCTCTAAGACGATCAGACTCGAGGAACCTTCCCGCGGCACAAGGTCTAGGTGGAAGTTCCAGCAATGCTGCCACGGTATTGAGGTCTGAATGTAAATCACGATAGTGGTGTTTGTCTTGCCACGCAGACTCTAGGTGTAAGGCGGTGCTACTTGGCTGCAATACGCTTCAAGTTCAAGGTATGTTGGTGGTGTTTGGCCCCCTAAGGGGAACCGAATGTAAGATAAAGCATTGTTATGTAGACGAAGAACATACGTGTGTAAGAGACGACGGTGCTATTTACCTGCACAAGGTCCGGATGCCAAATACTAATCTCCTGCTTGAACATACATGTTCGGCAGTCTGGTCACACAGAAGCTGAGTGTAAAAGACAATAGTTGTATGTAGCTGCACAAGGTACTGGGAGTAGGATATGGCAGTGCCGTCCAGCCACTGAAGTAGGCCCTCGGCTGGTGTTGGCAATAAGCAATATTTATGATGCTCTTGCAAATTATCTTACTCGTGGGTAAGCTGAGTCTGTCTCCTGGTTTATGGCACAGCATTTATCAATTCAGTATTAGTATTCAGACTTGGTCCATGCTCCACTAAAGGTAATGGACATAAGTTTTTCGTGGAGCTGAGGACACGAAAAAGAATAAAACATCGTAATTCTTCCAATGCTGCACTAGTAATAACTACGTGTAACGAAAGATTTTTACACAGATCATTACTGCTGATGGCTGGAGATGTATGAGGGGTATCCCCACCGTATACAGTCTTGAAACCAATCAGGTAACTCTCATTAACTGACTGTAGCCACATGATTAGTAGTTGAAATTACCAATTATGGCCAGGTGAATCAGGTTTCACGCACTAGTCTAGGGTGCATAGCTGATTATTTAGGTTTCCAGCACTACCGTACATTGGTGATGCGCTTGATGGTCAGTTGTAGGACTGTCCCGTAATTTCTCAGGACGTTTTATTCACCCTCAAGTCGTCATATTGGGTTACCATTATGTACTAAATTTGATACGTTTTTCAAGACCCTTGACACCGTGTACGGTCTTGTGAGCATCGTAATAATTTGGATGTACCTCAGGTAGCAAGATGGATGAGCAGAACCAGGTGTGATGGGTCTGCTTCTGCAGGCATTCCTCCAGTTTTGCTTATAGAAGGCTGGGTAGTGAGGTAGATGAGAGTAGGTTTTGTAACTTAGTTTCTGTAGGAGCTCCTCCACCCGTTTAAAACAGATGAAGATGAATGAACAGAAAAACTGATAAATTAATGCTCACTCTGATGTATCATACGAAGGCTGACAGTTCGGATTTAAATCAAACTTGTTTTATAAGCTAATGAAGAGAGGATAACAAAGACTGTTCTATTTTCATGCGAAGGGGATGCAACTGACGTAAAGCCAAAACATCGGTGGAACACTAATGAAGCAATAGCATAGTTATGACAGCATTAACGGTGAAGCAAAAGATTTCAATGAAGACACGAGAGACACACATTATCATAAGAGAGAGCCTCTCAGTTTAGTTACCTCTCTATGTTAATGTGTTCCAGTGTGCAGGTCAAACTCACTGTAACACGGATGTAGGAACTTCTACTGAACTCTGATCTAGTGGTGATTTAGTCTAAGAAGTTAGAGATGAACGTGAACTCCAAAGCTGAAAAGTGACTAGTTTTTGCAATGCATAGCTGAGCTTATTATTCAGACAAACATGAGTATTCCATCAAATTCGCATTCATATATGTTTTAAAAGGGCTGATATATGTGCTTCAGAGTTGAGATGTGAGTGTAATTACCTATTGGTACTGTATGTGGAGTTATACTCTCACAGACAGACAGATAGACGGACACACAAACACACACACGCACACACGCACACACACACACACACACACACACACACACACACACACACACACACACTTAAGCTAGGTACCCATTTAGCCACTATCCCTCTAAAGGAGGAGGAACACTTGGTTGGGCAAGGGCAGACTGCCGTGCCCAGGATTCAAACCCATGCATGTCCGACGCAAGGTGGGCCCGTGCTGATTCATCGTCAAGACTGCTAATCCCAAAATAACGGACGCCTGTGTGTGTGTGTGTGTGTGTGTGTGTGTGTGTGTGTGTGTGTGTGTGTGTGTGTGTGTTGTGTGTGTGTGCGTGTGTGTGTGTGTGTGTGTGTGTGTTGCTAGCTGGTTACTCAAACCCGGACATACAACTGCTGATACCACAAACTTCATTCGTGCCTTACCTCCTTAAGGGAAGCTAGCCTCTTGGTGCACGACAGGTTAAATATACATTTTGTGCGGGGGATATGGAGTAGTGGGGAGTGTAGCTCACAAAAGCTGCTTATGTTGGAGGGAAGAGAAGCAGCGATATCAGACATCAATAACCTCCTGATAAGTATATTATCTTCTCTCATATACCGTGATGACAGTAAACATACATCCAGGAGCAGTCATTACCTTCACTTAGTTAGACACTAGAATTATCCACATTATTTATACAACCACTTATGACGTAAAGGCCAGGCGCCCATCAGCTATGCGTCAGATGATATATGTGCCAGCGATCCAGCGATCTTCCAAACCTTTTAGACAAACTCGTTGACTGTGAAATGATGAAGTGTTCAGAGATCCTCATCCGTCGAAGGCATATTTGCGTGCCACGATTTCATTCTTTTTCACATACTTTTAAATCCCTGTCAGTTTGCTCTCGAATATGTCAATAACATGAAGAAAGGAAAAAAACAAGAGTGTGACAAAACGAGACTGAAAAAGAATCTTTGAGTCAAGGAAGGAAACAAGAGATGCAACAGAAACTCTTCTTTCAAAGCTCCAGTTTCATAGTCTTCGGGCTCTATTCTAAACTCAACCATTCGCTAAGTAACATCACTCCTTTGCCTCTTACTCGACCTCATTCTGTTGTACCCTAAACGTAGTCGAAAGGAGACGTGTCTTTAGCGCTTACCCAGGTCAATCTTTCATCAGATATGACGTTTTGCACCTTCCTGCGAGTGTCCGACCTGCAAGAAAGACTCTACCAAGGATTTCCAGCTCAAGGAGGATGAGACGTACCTATCTCTTATTTTCTGTGATCTGTGCGTAAAGGTTGGGAGTAAAATTCAGGAAAAAACAGTAAGGCATCAGACATTCTGGCTAATAGGATAACGGTGTGGGAAAGTGAGGTGGACTTGATCATTGTATGGGAAATATTTACTAAGGACAGGAAGCAGAATTAACAGGTAGAGTAGACGACTTAGAAAATATATATATATATATATATATATATATATATATATATATATATATATATATATATATATATATATATATATATATATATATATATATATATATGTATTTGTAACCTCTCCTCACGCATTCTCTCCATATGTCCATACCATTAGAGCTTCACCTCTTCAGCTCTCCCGTCCATACTCTTACTACCACACTTACTAAGGTGAGTTCTTGGGTAACAGACGTATAAGTTTGATGAGACTACCTAGAAACTTATATGGAAGAGTGTTGGCTGAGAGGGAGATGGCATGCAGAGAGCATCAGCTTGGGATGGAACAATTTGGTTTCAGCGGTGGTAGAGCATGTGTAGGAAAGGTGTTTGCCTTGAAGAATGTGATCGAGAAATACTTAGAGAAACAGGCCAAATTAGAGATGGAAGGATGAATTGGATTTTGAGTGCTCGGGTGAAAGGTGGACATGGGATAGAGTAAACTGGAGCGATGTGGTTTACAGGAGACTTAATGCTGTCAATGGACTGAACCAGGGCATGTGAAGCGGTCGTAGAAAACCACGGAAACGTCTCTTGGGTCAAGTTGTCATGAGGGGACTGTGGATTCGGTGCATTATACATGACAGCAAGAGAATGGATCTGACTGAACGTTGCCTGTTCTTTCTTTGTCTGTTCTCGGCGTTACGTCGATGACAAGGGACATGGCAGGCAGGTATAAAACACACACACACACACACACACACACACACACACACACACACATATACATATATATATATATATATATATATATATATATATATATATATATATATATATATATATATATATCCCTGGGGATAGGGGAGAAAGAATACTTCCCAGGTATTCCCTGCGTGTCGTAGAAGGCGACTAAAAGGGGAGGGAGCGGGGGGCTGGAAATCTTCCCCTCTCGTTTTTTTTCTAATTTTCCAAAACAAGGAACAGAGAAGGGGGCCAGGTGAGGATATTCCCTCAGAGGCCCAGTCTTCTGTTCTTAACGCTACCTCGCTAACGCGGGAAATGGCGAATAGTTTGAAAGAAAGAAAAATATATATATATATATATATATATATATATATATATATATATATATATATATATATATATATATATATATATATATATATACACATATTTTTTTTTTTTTTTTTTTTTGCTTTGTCGCTGTCTCCCGCGTTTGCGAGGTAGCGCAAGGAAACAGACGAAAGAAATGGCCCAACCCACCCCCATACACATGTATATACATACGTCCACACACGCAAATATACATACCTACACAGCTTTCCATGGTTTACCCCAGACGCTTCACATGCCCTGATTCAATCCACTGACAGCACGTCAACCCCGGTATACCACATCGATCCAATTCACTCTATTCCTTGCCCTCCTTTCACCCTCCTGCATGTTCAGGCCCCGATCACACAAAATCTTTTTCACTCCATCTTTTCACCTCCAATTTGGTCTCCCACTTCTCCTCGTTCCCTCCACCTCCGACACATATATCCTCTTGGTCAATCTTTCCTCACTCATTCTCTCCGTGTGCCCAAACCATTTCAAAACACACTCTTCTGCTCTCTCAACCACGCTCTTTTTATTTCCACACATCTCTCTTACCCTTACGTTACTTACTCGATCAAACCACCTCATACCACATATTGTCCTCAAACATCTCATTTCCAGCACATCCATCCTCCTGCGCACAACTCTATCCATAGCCCACGCCTCGCAACCATACAACATTGTTGGAACCACTATTCCTTCAAACATACCCATTTTTGCTTTCCGAGATAATGTTCTCGACTTCCACACATTCTTCAAGGCTCCCAGAATTTTCGCCCCCTCCCCCATCCTATGATCCACTTCCGCTTCCATGGTTCCATCCGCTGCCAGATCCACTCCCAGATATCTAAAACACTTCACTTCCTCCAGTTTTTCTCCATTCAAACTCACCTCCCAATTGACTTGACCCTCAACCCTACTGTACCTAATAACCTTGCTCTTATTCACATTTACTCTTAACTTTCTTCTTCACACACTTTACCAAACTCAGTCACCAGCTTCTGCAGTTTCTCACATGAATCAGCCACCAGCGCTGTATCATCAGCGAACAACAACTGACTCACTTCCCAAGCTCTCTCATCCCCAACAGACTTCATACTTGCCCCTCTTTCCAAAACTCTTGCATTCACCTCCCTAACAACCCCGTCCATAAACAAATTAAACAACCATGGAGACATCACACACCCCTGCCGCAAACCTACATTCACTGAGAACCAGTCACTTTCCTCTCTTCCTACACGTACACATGCCTTACATCCTCGATAAAAACTTTTCACTGCTTCTAACAACTTTCCTCCCACACCATATATTCTTAATACCTTCCACAGAGCATCTCTATCAACTCTATCATATGCCTTCTCCAGATCCATAAATGCTACATACAAATCCATTTGCTTTTCTAAGTATTTCTCACATACATTCTTCAAAGCAAACACCTGATCCACACATCCTCTACCACTTCTGAAACCACACTGCTCTTCCCCAATCTGATGCTCTGTACATGCCTTCACCCTCTCAATCAATACCCTCCCATATAATTTACCAGGAATACTCAACAAACTTATACCTCTGTAATTTGAGCACTCACTCTTATCCCCTTTGCCTTTGTACAATGGCACTATGCACGCATTCCGCCAATCCTCAGGCACCTCACCATGAGTCATACATACATTAAATAACCTTACCAACCAGTCAACAGTACAGTCACCCCCTTTTTTAATAAATTCCACTGCAATACCATCCAAACCTGCTGCCTTGCCGGCTTTCATCTTCCGCAAAGCTTTCACTACCTCTTCTCTGTTTACCAAATCATTTTCCCTAACCCTCTCACTTTGCACATCACCTCGACCAAAACACCCTATATCTGCCACTCTATCATCAAACACATTCAACAAACCTTCAAAATACTCACTCCATCTCCTTCTCACATCACCACTACTTGTTATCACCTCCCCATTTGCGCCCTTCACTGAAGTTCCCATTTGCTCCCTTGTCTTACGCACTTTATTTACCTCCTTCCAGAAAATCTTTTTATTCTCCCTAAAATTTAATGATACTCTCTCACCCTAACTCTCATTTGCCCTTTTTTTCACCTCTTGCACCTTTCTCTTGACCTCCTGTCTCTTTCTTTTATACATCTCCCACTCAATTGCATTTTTTCCCTGCAAAAATCGTCCAAATGCCTCTCTCTTCTCTTTCACTAATACTCTTACTTCTTCATCCCACCACTCACTACCCTTTCTAATCAACCCACCTCCCACTCTTCTCATGCCACAAGCATCTTTTGCGCAATCCATCACTGATTCCCTAAATACATCCCATTCCTCCCCCACTCCCCTTACTTCCATTGTTCTCACCTTTTTCCATTCTGTACTCAGTCTCTCCTGGTACTTCCTCACACAGGTCTCCTTCTCAAGCTTACTTACTCTCACCACCCTCTTCACCCCAACATTCACTCTTCTTTTCTGAAAACCCATACAAATCTTCACCTTAGCCTCCACAAGATAATGATGAGACATCCCTCCAGTTGCACCTCTCAGCACATTAACATCCAAAAGTCTCTCTTTCGCACGCCTGTCAATTAACACGTAATCCAATAACGCTCTCTGGCCATCTCTCCTACTTACATAAGTATACTTATGTATATCTCGCTTTTTAAACCAGGTATTCCCAATCATCAGTCCTTTTTCAGCATATAAATCTACAAGCTCTTCACCATTTCCATTTACAACACTGAACACCGCATGTATACCAATTATTCCCTCAACTGCCACATTACTCACCTTTGCATTCAAATCACCCATCACTATGACCCTATATACACTATTACACTATTTATATATATTTATACACTATTTATATATATTTATATATATATATATATATATATATATATATATATATATATATATATATATATATATATACATATATATATATATATATATATATATATATATATATATATATATATATATTCAACTGATTATGATACAAACCAAGGGCACCAGGAATTAGGTCAGGGTTCAAACCAAATTTCTGGTACGTCGTTCTTAGTAGATCATAAACAACGTTTAAAAGTCATTTTCGTTTCTTGCAGGTTCTGTAGATTATGATCAAGGGGTCATATACTTCAGCAGTTTATGAACTAGGGTCGTAGCAACGTACAGTAGGAGTAGAATATCAGGCATAGCCCAGACCTCGCTCCCGGCAGATTATGCGAGGTGTTCCAATCTATTTCTAGCGTAGATTATGAGAAGTGTGACTCATGCCGCGTAATTAAAAAAATTATGAGTCATGAATTACACCAGGTGTCAGATGCATGTAGGCCAAACTACAGGGATCTGGGTTACATCATTCGAGATGATGATTCAATGCCCAAGTCATTTTAGCAGCTCGGAAAACCTGCAGTGTGAGCGAAAGTCCTACTTCTTTTTAAGTAGATATCAACGGTAAGGTTGACCCAACCAGTTGAACCCCTCCCGACTACGCTACCACGCATGAACTCCGAAGGAACACGGTCCACCAATCAACATATTATCTACGTCACCTCTTCCAATTGTAACATTTCAAAGTGTGATTTCTGTTTTGTTCTTTATATTGTGTTGTGTCGTTTATAATCAACTTGAATGAAGATGGGCAGTGTTCAGCACACCCTCTTTAGCCGCCCCCTCAACCACACTTCTTATTACCACACTTCTGTTTTGCCCTTTCTTTACTTACCCGATCAGATATCCTCATACCAAATACTCTCCTTAGACTTTTCCTCGGTACATCCTCATGTTTCCGAAACGTCTCGCGTATTTCATGAATAAAGTCAATGTGAATATAGGACACCTAATTTACAATTTATCTGATAAAGCAAAACGTGTGGTGATTAAGAATTAAAAAAAAAAAATCAGGAAGCTAGTGATTGTTAAATACAAACTGATCTTTGACAAACAGTATATCAAAGAAATAAAGAAATATCAGCCTGCTTACCCATTGGCTCGTAGGATTCGAACCCAGTCCTACCGTGCGACAGGCCGGTACGCTACTTAGTGGACAACGATGCGACGATAGCTTTCCATTTCCAACAAACCAAGGGTCAGTGAGATCCCCCGTCACATCACTGAAGAATGTGTGGAAAGGGGACTCACCATCCAGGATGGCGAAAATGGCTTTTTCGAAGATACAACGATGATGTAAAAATGCGAGGTATGGGCTATACATGAGGATGTATCAAGGAAATGCCTAAGGAGAGTATTTGGTGTGAGGATATTTGAACGAGTCAGTAAGTAAATAAAGGGCAAAACAGAAGTGTGGTAATAAGAAGAGTGTGGGTAAGAGAGCGAAAGAAGGTGTGCTGAAACGGTTTGAACATAAGGAGAGAAAGAGTGAGGAAAGGTTGACAAAGATGATGCCTACGTGAGAAGTGAAGGGGACAAGGAGAAAGGGACACCAAACTGTAGATGAGAGATGGAGTAAAACAGAATTTGAGAGCTCAAGGTGAAAGGTGCCCTTGGGAAAGAGTGACATGCAGCGTATACAAAGGTGAGCTTTATGATGAGGTAGATGTCGAT
Source organism: Panulirus ornatus (assembly GCF_036320965.1). Lineage (NCBI taxonomy): Eukaryota > Metazoa > Arthropoda > Malacostraca > Decapoda > Palinuridae > Panulirus > Panulirus ornatus. The sequence goes on from NC_092241.1 coordinate 26,940,445, forward strand.
GGGGAATGGTTGTGGACAGGGGGCTTTGATTTCAGTGTATCGCTCCAATTCATTTTCATTCCATCCTTGCGTCTCCAATCTGGTTGGCCCCCCCCCCCCCCCCCCCCCCGTTCTTCTTGTTCCCTCCATCTCTAGCACATTCATCCTGCTTGTCAACTTTTCCTCATTCATACCAAAATACCGTCTAGGAAGTAGCGAAGTAATTGATTATATAACAGGCATTCTTTCATTTCTGTCTACTGCCTTGCATGCTGTAGGTTACTGGTGCTCGGAAACTAATATGAACACAGCGCCAACATAGGAACCAGACTCATAATGATGCTAGTCATCACTGTAGTGATGAGTTATAACTTCAGGATACGTGTTCCAAACGATCTATGCGCGAGACTTACTCACGATTTTTATAATGCATTTCCGTAGGGAGAAAAAAAATCTTCAAAGCCACAGCACTATGACTCAACGACTCATAAGTGCCTGTTAATCCGAAAGGTTGAATTAAGGTGCATTTCTCCACAGCCCGGTACCAAACACCGGAATTCTTTCAAGCAGAGGAGAGTGTTGACTTCGCCTTCATGCTGTTGGAGTCTGGTGCCTTCAGGGGGATCGGTGAGTCTGCTATATCATGTCTTGCAACTCCGGGCAGACACCTGCAGATCCTTTATCATCACTGACTGTAGGAAATTGTCGTCTGTAGTGTATGATTCGATTTCATGACCGAGTCCTCTTCGCTGGTGTAAAGCCTGATGAACGAGCTGACAGAGCAGGGGAGGAGAGTGTCGTGGCCACATGAGTTGTGCTGCGACAGTTGTCTTCACATGAAGACGAAATCAAGAATACAACCACAGAGAATCATCGGTCGACTTAGACAAAAACTGAAGGATATTTTTGTCGTGAAACCTTTTTGTGATTTTCAAAGTTTCATCACTTGGAACATTCTATTTTCTCCAAACCATAAGATGATCCTTTAGTTCGATACCCTTACAGCTGTAAGACGTGTCACAGACGAAGATTTTTTTTTTTTAATTGAATGGAAAACATTGCCTTCAAAGCGTCTACACAGTGAGTGACATAAGAATGGAACGTAAGAGATATCAATAACGAGTCTAGCGTTCACGTTTACACAACAGCGAGTCCTAGTTGTTGTTATCTAAGATCTGAGATGATGAGTTACACCCGAAATTGGACATGATTTTGATAAACAGCTTCTTACACTAGCAATAACACCACTGCGGCAACTAAGGACTGAGAACTGGCGGAGCCAGAGCCTCTGCACCGCTGGTTTAACGCAGGGGACAAATCTATAAAGTACTCAGCACATAAACAAGGCATTAGTTATAAAATTACTTTCAGTATCACTCTTTATCGCACAATCATTTACAGCGAACCCTGGCATTACAGGCACTCTATCATGCAATAATTCATCTAATAGCCATTTATCAGACCTTTCGTCCAACACTAGCCACTTTATCGGTGCCTCATTCATCATACAATTACACAAGCTGAACTCAGTAACCAAAGCTAAGGTTCTGCGTGCCGTCACACCACGCTCTCTGTTACGTTCTCCCTCCAGTGATGAGCGGGACAGATTGTCAGAGAGAAAGTACGATTAGAGTATATGCTACTTAAACATATACCGCACTCTCTTGCCTTACTCTAAGACGTTTCCAGAGTAAAATCAACTGATTATATATTTTTAAGAAAAAGGGTGATTTTTTTTTTTTTTTGGTTTTAACGCCAAATCATCATCGACCAAAGAGAGACAAATTAATTCAGAGATAACTTCAGCGTCCAGAATTATCTTCAGCCCTAAACTCCAAGAATATGTCCACCTAGAGTAACTGGGAGGTAATATCCGAGGTATGGAAAAAAAGTAATGTGGTTCTATAAGAATGAATAGATTAATTCGTACATATGCTGGACTTTTAGTCGGCTTGGAAGTAAGGCAACTTGTGGTATATACACTGAAGTTTAGTAAGGTACAAAGTTCAAAAGAGCGTCCTCACGATAGAAAGTGCTGGTCTGTCATCTATTTGAAATTTACGGACATTTGTGGTTAGTTCACGTCATATTTCTACACGTACTTGAGCTCTTGGTATGTAGGGATTTGTGGGATCCTGTGACACGCAAAATCCATGGATGAGAGAAGCAGACCTCAAGAATCATGTCTTAAAAGCGTCATATCGCAGGTGCTTGCATTAGCTTGCAGTGTCTGTTAATTTCTAACTGACAAACCAAAACTTTTGTTCAGCAGACTGCTTCGTTCTAGCCTGGTTCATGTATCAGTGTAATAATGTTCTCTTAGATCTATGTGAGGAGTACACCACTAAAGTTTGACTTGAGTCCTTATAACAGTAATACGCTCATGTCTGTATACGTTTTCAGTAACAAGTTTCAAGGTGTCTAAGGTAAATACAGTGGATGTAATGAGATATATAATGAAACTGTTTGTTGTTTCCGCAAACTAAGAAGCGACGAGCGACTAAGGTATGTAGGATTCCAGTTATGATTTCGAATATTTTCCTCCAGTCTTGTATTATTGCGTCGGTCTTTTGTGGCAACACACCAGCTTTTCAAGTGGCACAGCTGAAGGAACCATCTATATAGGTATTCATTCTCCTTTATATTCTTTTCGATCTGGAGACTTAACGTGTTCGAGAGAACTGGTCATGGCAACGTATGGAAACTGGGATCATATGTTGTCAGTTTCATAGGCAGGTAGATGCTGTATTGATATCAGAAGGAGTTATCCCTTAGGGTGGCAGAAATTGCTATTCCTGTATGATTACGTGCCATTTTCATCACGTAAATATTACCACATGAGAGGATCAATTTAGATTTACTTGTTCCATGGTGTATCTTGCGTTAACAGTTCTGCGGAGACAACGCTACCTGAATCACCAAGTAAGATCTTCAGTTCTTAGTCCTAATGAGATTCATTAAGATTGTTACATATACCGTTCAGGCTATACCTAATTCTTTCTTCATATTTAGTAGTCTTGAGAAGCCAAGTATGATTCTTGAGAGTTCATTTTTCGTATATTTTTAAGTCCTCAGAGAAAACATTAAACGTACCGGTTTTTAACGTATGCATATTCAGTGTACATTATGTTTAAGTTACAGAAAGAAGTCCTCACACATTTTCTTACGGCGAGTATGATCGAAAACGGAAAAATTTTATCAGGGTACACGCTCAGTTAAGACATTGATGGGACTCAAATAACTAGATATCTTCTCATCCATATGCAAAATAAGCAAAGTACAATGATGATGAATTCATCTTTTCTTTTTTGAATGATTGTTGCCTCTCCTGCCCTGAATGTGTGTGACGAAAAAACTCGAATGATCTATCCATGAGTGAAAGAGAGCCTCAAGGGTGAAGGGGAGGAACCATTCAGAAATTTCCTAGGAGCAAAGCCAGGGATTGGTGCGAAGGCAATAACTAAGAATGGGGTTAGCACTGCTGCTGCAGAAGGAGTTATGAGAAAGTTTGAAAGAGTGTAAGGAAGTGAGCTCTAGACTGATGTTGGTACTATTGAAAGTGGATTGTGGGAGATGGGTGATTATCAAGGCTTATGCACCTGGCCATGAAAAGGAAGATAATGAGAGGCAAGTGTTTTGGGATCAACACCGATTGTGTCAGCAGTTTTGATGCAAGAGACTGGGTATTAACGATGGGTGATAAAATATGGAGGTGATTAATGTGCCACTTGAAGGTATAATTGGGGTGCATGGGGAATCCAGTATTATGAATGAGAAAGGTCAACAGTGTACGAAGATTAGCGCTGAAAAAGGACTGGTCATTTGGAATATCTAGTTTACAAGGAGGGAAAAACACGAGTACACGTATGACTAGGAAAGATGGACAGCGGGCGTTATCGGATTACAAACTAATTGATAAGCGTGCAAAAGAGAGACTTTTGAACGTACATGTGATGAAAAGAGCGCCTTTTGGGATGTCTAATCATTACCTTGTAGAGGCTAGGGTGAAGATCTGTAGAGGTTTTTGGAAAAGAGGAAACGTTACGGGTGAGAAAGGAGTGGTGAAACTAAGGAAGCATGGAAAAGAGACTTCATTGAATGAATACTAAGAGCGATTGAGTGAAGAATGGCAAAAGGTGAGAGCAAACGAAGCTATGGGAGTGGATGAGGAATGGGAGGTAATTAGGAGAGCGGCACTGGCATGTGCAAGAGATATATGTAGGATGCTTAAGATGGGAGGTGAGTACGTTATAAATGTTAGTGAGTGGTGGAATGATAAAGGAAAATAGCCAGTAAAAGAGAAAAGAGAGATATGGGAGGTGCAAATAATTGGGAGGTGTATGAGAGAAACCGACAGGAAGTCAAGAGGAAGGCGCAGGGGTTGAAAAAGAGGGCAAATAAGAGCAGCAAGGGTGAGAAAGTAACATTAAGCTTTGGGACGATTACGATGTATGGAAGGAGGTTAATGGTGTGCTAAACAAAACAAGAGAACAAATAGGAACATCACTGAAAGGGGCAAATGGGGAAGTGGTAACAGGCAGTGATAAAATGAGGAGAATATGTATAGAGCATTTTGAACAACTGTTAAATGTGTTTGATGTTTCCGTGGCAAATGTAGGATGTTTGAGTCGGAGAGGTATGCGAAGTGACAGAATCATGGAGACTGGTTTGGTGAAGTGACTGGGTTGTTTATTGGTTAGTTAGGATTTTTCAATGTGTATACGGATCATGGTAAAGTGCCTGAGAATTGGCGGTATACATGTGTAGTGCCACTATATCAAGGCAAGGGAGATAAAGGTTAGTGTCCGGACTACAGAAGTATAAGTTTGTTCAGTACACGTGGTAAGTTGTATGAGAAGGTAGTAGTGACTGAGAGGGTGAAGGCATGTACAGAGCATCAGGCTGGGGAGGAGCAGTGTGGTTTCATAAGTGGTATAGGATTTGCAGATCAAATGTTTGCTCTAAAGAATGTGTGTGACAAGTGCTTAGAGAAACGGATGGCTTTGTATGTGGCATTTGTAAATTAGGAAAAAGCATATGATAAGGCTGATAGAGATCCCATGTAGAAGGTCTTCCGGAATATAGGGGAGGACTGGCAACTTAAAAGGATACAGCGCTATCGGCTTATATGTGATGATAATGCTTGTTTGACTGAGGGAATACACTAACACACACACACACACACACACACACACACACACACACACTCACACACTCACACATGGTCACCATTACTAATGATGAGTCGGGCCCGCATAGATTTGAGTTCTGGGCGCCCAGTCAGCTAAAACCCAACCCAGGTGTTCATTGGTGTTGATTGATAAATGGGAACCTGGCTTAGGCCGGCGCATATATATATATATATATATATATATATATATATATATATATATATATATATATATATATATATATATATATATATTATCCCTGGGGATAGGGGATTAAGAATACTTCCCACGTATTCCCTGCGTGTCGTAGAAGGCGACTAAAAGGAGAGGGAGCGGGGGGCTGGAAATCCTCCCCTCTCGTTTTTTTTTTAATTTTCCAAAAGAAGGAACAGAGGGGGCCAGGTGAGGATATTCCGAAAAAGGCCCAGTCCTCTGTTCTTAACGCTACCTCGCTAATGCGGGAAATGGCGAATAGTTTGAAAAAAAAAAAAAAATATATATATATATATATATATATATATATATATATATATATATATATAAAGACATGATACATATATGCAAGTATAAGAGACGGGGTACAACGAGAATTAAACTCACTCCTTGTAACCCACAAGAAATAATCATACTTTAAGGTTATTGCTTTGGCTTTCCTATGAAAACCAGGCAGCTATGATTCTGATATTATTTAGACAAAGTCACAGGCCGTAATAAGTTAGGGGTACTCTGAAAGAGACCATTATTACTCATGTCAATATACCCTGATGTCCAGTGACGCTAGATGAATGTACATGGAATCTAAACCTACATCACACTATTTACAAATATTAAAGAAAAGTGCAGCTATCGGGGAAGGCAGATTAAGACGAAAATCTAAAACACTCTTCAGTGATCAGTTTGGTGCCCACAAAGAGTGGAATACAGGATCAAATGCTACAAGAAAGATTTATCTACTCAACTATCAAAAAACTTCCATTTCTTGATATACCAATGACGTTTAGACCATCGATCAAGAACCTTCAAACATTAGGGATGAGTTATACCTTACAGCCTTGCTGAGTCAACCATCAATATAGATTCTATTCTTCATCGTTAATCAGGTAACTAAGCTAAAGTATTTCAGACAGTAGGCATTTTGTGGGCCTGCAGATAGAAGTTTAGTCTGCGCAACACTAGGTAGAGACCGTTCACAAAGGAGTCTGAGCATCCAGGTGAGAGAAGGAATGATGACACTGTAACAAGGTGTCGGGTGTGGCTACGAATTTTTCTAGCTTGCAGTGAAAGGTTAAGGAAGATTCCTAAGTCGACGTGTATATGTGTGTAGGTATATTTTGACATGTGTGAAATTACGTATTCGTAATCATCAATTTGTATAGTACGGAGAAGAAGCTTTGCCTAAATATCCCTGTTATCGTTCGTGGGAGGTTTGTATGTTCTATGAAGGTGCGCGTTTCTATGCACTATGTTCGTATTCATATATCTCCGCGTTGTACAGTTAGGTTCGGTAAAATGCTATCTGCTGGCTATGTGCGCCTGTTGGGAAATGACCGGTGTAGACCCCGTTGCTCACCAACGTGAGACGAAGGGTATTCGAGTACATAGTATTCGAATAGTTATTTCCAATTAGCCAGGCCCGTAGCCTATCGGTTAGTATTCCCGCCTCTTGCAAAGGGGTCCCAGGTTCGATCCTGGCTGTTGGAGGTTTGTATGTTCCATGAAGGTGCGCGTTTCTATGCACTATGTTCGGGTATATGTATATATATATATATATATATATATATATATATATATATATATATATATATATATATATATATATTTTTTTTTTTTTTTTTTTTTTTATACTTTGTCGCTGTCTCCCGCGTTTGCGAGGTAGCGCAAGGAAACAGACGAAAGAAAATGGCCCAACCCCCCCCCATACACATGTACATACACACGTCCACACACGCAAATATACATACCTACACAGCTTTCCATGGTTTACCCCGGACGCTTCACATGCCTTGATTCAATCCACTGACAGCACGTCAACCCCTGTATACCACATCGCTCCAATTCACTCTATTCCTTGCCCTCCTTTCATCCTCCTGCATGTTCAGGCCCCGATCACACAAAATCCTTTTCACTCCATCTTTCCACCTCCAATTTGGTCTCCCTCTTCTCCTCGTTCCCTCCACCTCCGACACATATATCCTCTTGGTCAATCTTTCCTCACTCATTCTCTCCATGTGCCCAAACCATTTCAAAACACCCTCTTCTGCTCTCTCAACCACGCTCTTTTTATTTCCACACATCTCTCTTACCCTTACGTTACTTACTCGATCAAACCACCTCACACCACACATTGTCCTCAAACATCTCATTTCCAGCACATCCATCCTCCTGCGCACAACTCTATCCATATCCCACGCCTCGCAACCATACAACATTGTTGGAACTACTATTCCTTCAAACATACCCATTTTTGCTTTCCGGGATAATGTTCTCGACTTCCACACATTTGAGTGACAGCATTATCATTTTTGCGATTCAAAGATATATTAACAAGCTAACTGACCAGTCTGCTAAATACATAAATGGTTCACAAGGAAAATGGAAAATGAAGGCACAGACGGTGACAGACAGAGATGAATACGACGACTGCAGTGTGCGCATAGTGAGTGACAGAGAGATGTACAAGCTGAGAGTGAAAGGTGGACGTGGAGGGTAAGACACCGAGACAAACAAAATAGCAGAGAAGTGAACACAGTGAGAGTAAAAGGTGAACAATGTGAGTATGTCAGCTAATGTACACAGAGTGATGGTGGCTGACATGTACAAACTAAGGGTCAGAGGAATTTACAAGAATGGCGTTGCCGGCAGGTATTCATAGTGTAATGAGATGAATATGAGATGCATAGATTGAGGGTAACAAAGAGAAGCGTATATGGTAGGCGTAAATGTATGTAGACGGCGAGCCCAACAACGAACTTAAGAGAGAGATTCACTTGTTAACTCCCAATAACAGAGAGATTAACACAGTAGATGGAAAAAAGAGAGAGAGAGGTTCAGACTTAAATAGCAAGTATCATCAAATGGTAAACTTAAAAGGGGATCATAGAGCGAAAGTATCAGAATAGAACGAACAGGACTATGCATCAGATGAACCGCTAGATATTTCAGTGCCATATTAACAGTCACCTCAACACATACAACTGATTAAGTAAAAGCAGCAGTAGGTTTTGTTTTTCTTAATGATGGCTAGTACGGCACAGGCAAGTGAATGTTCCTTCTCTCTTTCTTAACGGACACACACACACACACACACACACACACACACAATATATATATATATATATATATATCTTTCTTTCTTTCACACTTTTCGCCATTTCCCGCGTTAGCGAGGTAGCGTTAAGAACAGAGGACTGAGCCTTTGAGGAAATATCCTCACCTGGCCCCCTTCTCTGTTCTTTCTTTTGGAAAAAAAAAAAAAAACGAGAGGGGAGGATTTCCAGCCCCCCGCTCCCTCCCTTTTTAGTCGCCTTCTACGACACGCAGGGAATACGTGGGAAGTATATATATATATATATATATATATATATATATATATATATATATATATATATATATATATATATATATATATATATATATAAATATATATATATATCGTAGCGTAATCCAAGTATCCAGCTTATCAAACAGTCCTTAGGGGAGGATGAACGGCTTGATATACTGAGGACCGACTGCTGTGGCCAGGATTCGAACTTATGCGGACTCGAGCCCATGCAGCCGGTGAACGCGTCACGATCACCTAACTCAACCACGAGACCATATATGGCTCTATTTCCACTTCTTAAAACCAATCATCTCTTTATCTGTCAAGGGCTTTACCACGTAAACTAAGAACAGAATCAAACCCTATTCCACCCTTTCTACGAAACTGTGAGTCACTTCCAGAGCAAAGCTTGTTTCTATAGTTGTTATCTAGAACTCATCAACAGCCGAAGTGGAAAGAGTCTTCACAACTCATCAAATGGGTCATCTAATCTTGTTATTTTCCTTATATCGTACCGATATATGACCGAAGATTCATATCCTATATAGTACTAAGTGTTGAAAAATATCTGGTATAAAACATTTAACCTTTTTCTCCATTTGTTGAGTAAGACTTTCACTGAAGAAGAAATTCTGCTCGTGAAGAAATATCAATAGGTCCTGTTTATAGTGTCCATATGAAGCTGTCCTCCTTTTGCTTCCCTGTCCAAAAGCTTCCTTGCTCGCGAAATTTTAGCATAGTTCCTCCCTGCACACTTCTCGGACACCCAGCTTTGCCCGCCCACTTTGTCTGCACCGCGCTGTCCCCTGCCTCACCCTCCTCCCCTCCCCAACTTCCTCACTCTCCCTCCTTCACCTGTACCTGCCAACCTCCTCCGGTGGAGTATTGTCCCCTACCTCTCTTCCCACTGTTGACACTCTTCGGACTTCATCTTTACCTGCCTGCCTTGTTTACGATGCACTGTACCCTGCTTCCTTCCCTAAAAGTCTTTTTCTTTAACGAAGCTAACCTCCCTCCCTCCGTCGTAAACCCCCTCCCTCGTAAACCGCCTCCCTCCTTCTCCTCCTGCGTTCCTATCATATTCTTTGCGCCTCAGCTGGACCTGTCAGCCACCTCCACCAGGTGGCTATTGTTGGCTCACCTGCGGCTAAGTGAATGCCGTTTAACACAGTCATCCTCTGACTCCCCACAACGTCTCTGTCTCCGGCCCAGCACTCTGCAGGGCATCAAAGGAGCACCCGAACAGCTCCTCACGTGAGCTTTGACCTTTTGAATCCCCGAAAACTTTAAGTGGAAGAACTGGCCTCCTTCACCACTCAGGTCTGATGAATTATTCATCAGCTTCCGTTTACATCAGCGTAATTATGCTCGAGCTAGTGTCAACAAAATGTTAGTAATAATTTGTAACTAATTCCTCTCTCTCTCTCTCTCTCTCTCTCTCTCTCTCTCTCTCTCTCTCTCTCTCTCTCTCTCTCTCATCACCTTAATTCATTTTCATCTGTAAATCTCAAAGGAAACCAAATAGTTTATCTTTCTCTAGCCGTTACAGTGCTTACAAGTATCTTCTGTAGAATCTTCTTGTAAGAGAGATCAAACTGCTTAACCTAAAATCTGAGCGTCCTCGGTACGCTTGTAGTGCCATACATAACCACAGGATGAGACATATGAGAGTTTTCGTCTTCATTGTATATGCAATTTTTGTATATGCGAGGGTGTGTACATGTATACGTACATGGATGTATTCGAGCGTGTATGTGTTTGTGTATGACTACCTTATTTCTAATTCGATATCTAAACAATTTGGTTTGAGTGTCTCACTCTCGTAGGGTCCCGTCTCTCCAGTTTTCTCTACCTGGTAATAGCGCCTGTTGCTCACAGCAAGGAAAACCCAGGTAGTGGTACCTCCCTGGTCAGGTGGTTACCTGCCACCACTATCTGTGTTTGTATGGATGTTTGTACGAGATTACTGTTCGTGTGTTAGGGGAGAGAGTCTCTTAGCCTTGGAGGGAGAGGGTTGTCATTTCATGTGTGGCGAAGTGGCGACGGGAATGAATAAAGGCAGCAAGTATGAATCATGTACATGTGTATGTATTCATGTGTCTGTGTATGCATATATATGTATATGTTGAAATGGATAGGTATGTATATGTGCGTGTGTGGACGTATATGTATAGACTTGTGTATGTGGGTGGGTTGGGCGATTCTTTCGTCTGTTTCCTTACACACACACACACACACACACACACACACACACACACACACACATACACACACACACACATACACACACACACACATACACAAACACACACATATATATATATATATATATATATATATATATATATATATATATATATATATATATATATATATATATATATATATATAAATATATATATATATATATTTTTTTTTTTTTTTTTGCTTTGTCGCTGTCTCCCGCGTTTGCGAGGTAGCGCAAGGAAACAGACGAAAGAAATGGCCCAACCCACCCCCATACACATGTATATACATACGTCCACACACGCAAATATACATACCTACACAGCTTTCCATGGTTTACCCCAGACGCTTCACATGCCTTGATTCAATCCACTGACAGCACGTCAACCCCGGTATACCACATCGCTCCAATTCACTCTATTCCTTGCCCTCCTTTCACCCTCCTGCATGTTCAGGCCCCGATCACACAAAATCTTTTTCACTCCATCTTTCCACCTCCAATTTGGTCTCCCTCTTCTCCTCGTTCCCTCCACCTCCGACACATATATCCTCTTGGTCAATCTTTCCTCACTCATTCTCTCCATGTGCCCAAACCATTTCAAAACACCCTCTTCTGCTCTCTCAACCACGCTCTTTTTATTTCCACACATCTCTCTTACCCTTACGTTACTTACTCGATCAAACCACCTCACACCACACATTGTCCTCAAACATCTCATTTCCAGCACATCCATCCTCTGCGCACAACTCTATCCATAGCCCACGCCTCGCAACCATACAACATTGTTGGAACCACTATTCCTTCAAACATACCCATTTTTGCTTTCCGAGATAATGTTCTCGACTTCCACACATTCTTCAAGGCTCCCAGAATTTTCGCCCCCTCCCCCACCATATATATATATATATATGTATATATATATATATATATATATATATATATATATATATATATATATATATATATATATATATATATATATCATGTCTTTACTCCTTTGGATGTATGCAACCACACGCACCCCAGCCTATGCCGGTATTCATTCATCGACTAGCCCAGGGGTAAGCATGAGGACCTGGGTTGTGTGTAGACCAACTGGAGCGCCCAGGCTTCGAACCCATGAGGGTCCAACCACGAAATAACCTGTTCTGACACCTTTCTTTTTTAGTCTGTGAGTGTATCATTATTATTATTTTTTCGTTTGTGTTTGTACTCGTGACATGAAGTGTGTGTGTGTGTAAAACTATGCATGGGTGTTCATAAGTATATGGGCATATTCATATGTTACTTATTTTGCATATCACCAGTATCTATTATAGAAAATAAAAACTGCTTCCTATCTATATAATAGATACACATAGCGTCTTTGAGCTTTGCTAATGGTAAATGTAAATTCGTAAACAGAAGTAAGCCAATTCTGATGTAGCCACAACTGACAACATTCATCGTAAATTCGTTCCATCTTCCACCATTCTGCACCACCATGTTCCAAACTTCATATCACCACCGCCAACATGTAGTAATGTACAGCCACACTTCACCCTTCAACCTTCGTCTTGCCTGTTTTAAGCCTGTAAGTGCCACTTGAAGTTGACGTGGCGGTCATTTCTCTTTTAGATATGATCACCACTGCTGATCACAGGTCTCACACTCCCTCGATACACTATCGACTGAAGGTGGGATCATAAATCCTCATCATCTGATTCACACACAAAACCACATTTGTCAATACTCACGGAAAGAAAGGTTTCGCTGATCGCTAAGACTACAATGGACGCACCTCATACTCAGCACTGTGTGTGTGTGTTTGTTTACATCCACAGACGGGAATGATGGTCGCTTTGACTTCATTCATCTTGATTTTTGTGACGTAATTGAAATTTCATACATATTTTTGGTTCATCATTTGTCATCATCGTTGCGTATTTATATTTGTTATATATGCTATAAAATTCATGCACAATGCTACTGACTCCTTTCCACATATCTAATGAGTTTATTCTTTATATGGGTCTTTTGGAATTTTACAACTATGTAAACAATACTCTTTTTTTACACTAATAATGTCATTCTTTCTTTCTTACCTCTAGCCAGTGTAAACACAACATGTAAATGTAAGATAACTATATATTCATGCAAGACTCACGTTAGACAGAGAACATGGCGAAGCTTTGTGATGTATGACTCTTTAGAAAGGATTCAAGTTTCATGACGAAACAGCATCAAATTTGATAAACCTTATAGCAAATGTCTGCCATAGTTAGGATGATGGCAAGTACGGAAAACTAGGTATAGTTTACTCCCATTTTATATGTACCTGCATAAACTAAAAGAACGACTTTGCATGTATACCACATTCTTTTAGATATCTTTATTACATAAAGATAAGTTGTTGTAGATGATAATATTTGTAAGGTACCGTTTCTCTCCTCTATCCTTTATCTATACCAGAGATCTACACATTCCCTCAGCCCTCCATTAAACATCGAACTCCAAAATCCTCATTCCTTTATCCAGCTCGTGCAAATCAATGCCCCATCATCCGTATTCTCTCACACCGTCATCCCGAATTCCTCTCCTTGCGCGTTTTCTAGCTCTTAAACTTACTATCCTTCCCTTCTCACTTGTCACTCAAACTCCAGTCCTACTTCTCTATTCTTCCTCTTGCAGCAACTTCTAAGGTCTTCCCTACTTGTGTTTGTATAGCTATTGGCTCTACGTCTGGCAGGTGTGTGAAAACTGGGCAAACACCGTGAGTACGAAAACAAACGGTCGGTTAATCAGCTGCTCTCCATCTGATTATACGATGTTACTTCACCCTAAAAAACGTTTCCTGGAGTTTCTTATGTTATATTCGCTATTAGTCTGTTTAAATAGGACATTCTGTGTTTTTCTTACGCAGTACCTTGTCTGAGTCAAAGTGAAAGTGGAATAGTACTGCAGTATACTTCGGGAATGTCGTTCGCTCGAAGAAGAATGATACATTAGAAGATATAGTTAAGTAGAATATCATTTGTAGGGCTGATGGTCAGTTACCCTTCTAATCTGCATGTAATTATCCGTCTTACTCTCTCTTGGCAGGTGTTCACTTTTTCGTACTCTTTTACAACAAGTGTTCGTAAATGCAACATCAAACTCGTGAGACTTACTAGTTATGAAACTTTTAAATCTGCATGTATCAGTTTCACATTTTATGTACCGAGAGAACATTTCCTCCCTCTGATTTTTAACATTCTATTACATCTGCTGAGTTAGTACATAAGAGTACATACTTATATGTATTGCATTCAGACGTCAAATATATCCATGATAACGCAAGCGATATTCGATGCAATGATTCATCTTTTCTTTATTCTACTGTAAATAAAACACGATTTCTCCTTCTTACTGTAATTTTCATCCGTTGGCAACATTCATCAACAAGTCTATCGGCCTATTATCGTCAAATCTGTCGGCATTTTCGTTCATGAAGTGCCAACGTACTGAGGCTATAGAATTAAGGTGCTCTCATTTGTAGTGTGGGTCGGCCTGTCTCTTGCCTAGTGCAGGGGTTGGCTCACTGCTTCCACCCAGTTGTTACGATAACAACACTAACCAACAACTTAAAAGTGATATTTACAATTCATCAATTCTAAATGGTTTCAAAAGATATTACTTGCATTACAAGATACGGTTAACAATTAAAGATAAAGTATAGATGACAGAGACAGACACACACTGTGTTTAAAGGAACAGGCATCAGGGTTTAAAGGTATTGTACCTCACAGACAGACAATAATCTACATGAAACGGTCATACTGGATCTTATGGACCACCCCACATCGACTTACGTAGTAATGTAATGGCAAATAATGGATAAAGTGGGACTGGAGTGAAAAAGGAGTCACAGACAATAGACGATAAGTACACCAGTGAAAAAGGTTGGCAGTCACTTCCTTAGACTCCATGGATTTGTTCTTGGTACTCTCTATTTAAGATTTAATTGGAAGGATCGTGCAAAACCTTTGATTAATCGTATATTGTTCCTCGAGATTTATGACATGAGCGGAGGAGAGTTGTTGCTTCATAAAATGTTGCTCTATTGTTGTGCTATGTCTTGGCTGTGTTCATGAAAACAGAGAAAGATAGATAGATAGAGAGAGAGAGAGAGAGAGAGAGAGAGAGAGAGAGAGAGAGAGAGAGAGAGAGAGAGAGAGAGAGAGAGAGAGAGATAGTGAAGATATGGAGGCCAGTGCACTCAGTCCCAAGACATGGAAGCCAGAGGACTTAGTCTGAAGACTTGGAAGCCAATGGACTTGGTCAGAAGATATGGAGGTCAGTGGACTCAGTCGCAAGACATGGAGGTCAGTGGACTCCGTCTCAAGTACTTACGTATTTAAGAGTACTTAAGACGAGATTTTGCCAAAAAGCAGGACTAGCTTGTAGCACCCACGGCAAGAAAATACGAAATTACGAGGAGCGAGTCGTGTGAGCTGCGTGTTATCAAGTGTTTCTATGTACTAAGAGGGAGAGATCGTTTGTTTGTGGACTAAAGTCAGCTGTCCACGTGTAGGCAAAGGAGATAAGACAGCTTCCTGGGTTACAGGAGTGGCAACTGATAGCCACTGAAGTGTCGGCTTATTGCGTAGTTGTCATAAGCCCTCCCTGTGCACATGCAGAGAGTCCCGGTGATATTACTCTCTGATTCATGGCTACCTCAGAGAGAGAGAGAGAGAGAGAGAGAGAGAGAGAGAGAGAGAGAGAGAGAGAGAGAGAGAGAGAGAGGTTCAAGGATTTCTTGACGAAGAGATCGTTTCTAGTTCTTAACTTGGCATTCATCTTACTTTCATACCCTCTTGCATCCATGAATTCATAATTCAAATCAAGGATAAAGAAGAGGATTAAGACACTACAATATAAAAAAAGAACTACTCTATTCTAAGGTGCTTCAGCTACTTCCATTAGGTAAGTTGCAAGCACAAAAATCCATACTTAATGTTGGTGATTGACTAGGGCTCACGATTCATGAGATACTGCCTCGGCTCAGAGCCCGCTTCCATCATCTGCCGACCACACAAAGCCAGGGGTCAGGCGAGGTCAGGAGAGCCAGTATTTCCACACGGACACTTGGAGGGGGGGGGGGGGGGGAGGATGCCGGTGTCCAGGGAGAGGGAGGAGGGAAGGAGGAGCGGCCAGTGTGGACAGAAGAGGCGTTTGGGAGAGTGGAATGCAATCGAAACCAGAAAGAATGGCGGGTAAGGAGAAGGAGAGGAGCACTTGGATGCATATGTGCCATTTTCATAGTAGCTTCAAGATATTGAATAATATGTTTATTTGGTATAAAGGTAATGATATCTGTAATCATAGGAATGATAACAGTAATGATGATAATGGTAATAATGAAATAATCAACAGTAATAGTAACAATTATGATAACATGATAATGATAATAATGATAATGATGATAATAATAATGATAATGATAATAATAATGATAATAATGATAATAATAATGATAATAATAATAATAATAATAATGATAATGATAATAGTAATAATGATAATAGAAGAAGAAAAAGAAGAAGGAGAAGAAGAAGAAGAAGAAAAAGAAAAAGAAGAAGAAGAAGAAAAAGAAGAAGAAGAAGAAGAAGAAGGAGAAGAGGAAGAAGAACCCAATTCATGCTTGGCTGAAAAATATCCAGACAAGTGGTGAACATTTGATTTGACAACATATGCAAAACAGACAGTGATGCTGAACAGGCAACTTTACCTATAAATCTGGGTGGAAACTGACACATTACAATCTAATGACTGTCGATGATATTCACAGTGATTGGGATCTTACTGTTCTATTAGCGTTCTGCGCGAATTCGGTTAGACGGGAGGTGTCGGTGGCGAGAATGGTGTCGTAATTCATTTTCCAAACTTCTCAGATGATTTTCATGTGGTGTTTCATGAAAGTCGATGATTTTCATGTGGTGTTTCATGAAAGTCACGAAGATCAGCGCGTTAAGCGGTTCGGTTCGTCTTTGGTTGAAGAGGAACCAAAGATACCCCTTTCAGGGGCCCCTGTTGTGTGGTGGACTTATTGCAACTGGGGGAGGGAGGCGTCGGTGAGTGAGAGGAGAAATGGTTGCTTAGATTTTCCTCAGTTAAGGTACAGGTATCTCAAGTGTCATGAATCAACGAAGACGATAGGGACGATAGCTGGAGGATCTTACGATAGTAGTGACCTGAGTCTTCCAGCTTCGTTTGCAGGCAGAGGTTCTGGGTAGGTTGATTTTACTGCCTTCAAGAGCATTCTTCCTTGTCTTTTTTTGTGTGAGGTATGTGTCTGTGTGTGTTTGTGAATGTGTGTGTGTGTGTGTGTGTGTGTGTGTGTGTGTGTGTGTGTGTGTGTGTGTGATACTTAGATGCAGTGTCGGTCAAACTGAATGTTACATTCATGATTAAAGACTCGAAGAATCTCTTTTCCATTGCTCACGACTGATCCAAGTAAGAGTCAATCTCTCATGTGCTTAGAGACTACAAGAATAAAGAGTTCTGGTCGCAAATAATCAAAATGAGAGAAAAAAGAAAAAAAATAAGCAACGATGAATGAATCGTTTAATAAGTAAATATCTTAATGATTGATAACCAAATGAAGAAACAATGACCATTGACTGGGATTAGCCTCAGCAGGTGAGGGGCGTTTATTTTAGATCTATGTCAGTATTCATATAGGCGGGACTTTCAAGCAGGTAGGGTGTGCAGCAGGCAGGATGTGCAGCAGGTAGGGTGTGCAGCAGGTAGGGTGTACAGCAGGTAGGGTGTACAGCAGGTAGGGTGTACAGCAGGTAGGGTGTACAGCAGGAAGGACGTGCAGCAGATAGGGTGTACAGCAGGTAGGGTGTGCAGCAGGTAGGATGTGCAGCAGGTAGGGTGTGCGGCAGGTAGGGTGTGGAGCAGTAGGATGTGCAGCAGGTAGGACGTGCAGCAGGTAGGGTGTGCAGCAGGAGGGGTGTGCAGCAGGTAGGGTGTGCAGCAGGTAGGGTATGCAGCAGGTAAAAGATGGGTAGCAGAATCTTCATCATATGAGAATAAAATGCTATTAAGCTAATTCTCGCCTGAGTCTCACAGGTGCATAGACACGAATTCTTCACATATTTTTTTTTTTTCTCAAGTCACTCTTCTCTCTTTCTTTTTTTTTTCTACGCTTCGTCATCACGTTAAGAGTCATCAGCCTGGTCGTAAAGCGGAATGGAAATGAATCCCAGAAAAAAAAGAAATAAAAAAAATACATAAACACACGGATCACCTCCTCCTCCTCCTCCTCTCTCTTCCACCTCCCTCCTCCCTCTTCGCTTTCCATTAGTAACCGAGAGCGATTATGAGAGATAAACAAAGATTTAAAAACAATGAGCTGCCGAGAGAGAGAGAGAGAGAGAGAGAGAGAGAGAGAGAGAGAGAGAGAGAGAGAGAGAGAGAGAGAGAGAGAGGACCTGACGACCCAACATGAACGTAAGTTCAACTATAAGTAAGAAAAAAATATAGCCAAGCAAAAGCAGTAAAATGATGGGCAGCAAACAAACCTCCAAACAAACTGACAGAAATATGTACAGGTAAAGAGTCATACAGACAGATAGACAGATAAAGAGTCATACAGACAGATAGACAGATAAAGAGTCATACAGACAGATAGACAGATAAAGAGTCATACAGACAGATAGACAGATAAAGAGTCATACAGACAGATAGACAGATGAAGAGTCATACAGACAGATAGACAGATGAAGAGTCATACAGACAGATAGACAGATGAAGAGTCATACAGACAGATAGACAGATGAAGAGTCATACAGACAGATAGACAGATGAAGAGTCATACAGACAGATAGACAGATAAAGAGTCATACAGACAGATAGACAGATGAAGAGTCATACAGACAGATAGACAGATAAAGAGTCATACAGACAGATAGACAGATAAAGAGTCATACAGACAGATAGACAGATAAAGAGTCATACAGACAGATAGACAGATAAAGAGTCATACAGACAGATAGACAGATGAAGAGTCATACAGACAGATAGACAGATAAAGAGTCATACAGACAGATAGACAGATAAAGAGTCATACAGACAGATAGACAGATAAAGAGTCATACAGACAGATAGACAGATGAAGAGTCATACAGACAGATAGACAGACAAAGAGTCATACAGACAGATAGACAGATAAAGAGTCATACAGACAGATAGACAGATAAAGAGTCATACAGACAGATAGACAGATGAAGAGTCATACAGACAGATAGACAGATAAAGAGTCATACAGACAGATAGACAGATAAAGAGTCATACAGACAGATAGACAGATAAAGAGTCATACAGACAGATAGACAGATGAAGAGTCATACAGACAGATAGACAGATGAAGAGTCATACAGACAGATAGACAGATGAAGAGTCATACAGACAGATAGACAGATAAAGAGTCATACAGACAGATAGATAGATGAAGAGTCATACAGACAGATAGACAGACAAAGAGTCATACAGACAGATAGACAGATAAAGAGTCATACAGACAGATAGACAGATAAAGAGTCATACAGACAGATAGACAGATGAAGAGTCATACAGACAGATAGACAGATAAAGAGTCATACAGATAGATAGACAGATGAAGAGTCATACAGACAGATAGACAGATAAAGAGTCATACAGACAGATAGACAGATAAAGAGTCATACAGACAGATAGACAGATAAAGAGTCATACAGACAGATAGACAGATGAAGAGTCATACAGACAGATAGACAGATAAAGAGTCATACAGACAGATAGACAGATAAAGAGTCATTCAGACAGATAGACAGATGAAGAGTCATACAGACAGATAGACAGATGAAGAGTCATACAGACAGATAGACAGATGAAGAGTCATACAGACAGATAGACAGATGAAGAGTCATACAGACAGATAGACAGATAAAGAGTCATACAGATAGATAGACAGATGAAGAGTCATACAGACAGATAGACAGATAAAGAGTCATACAGACAGATAGATAGATGAAGAGTCATACAGACAGATAGACAGACAAAGAGTCATACAGACAGATAGACAGATAAAGAGTCATACAGACAGATAGACAGATAAAGAGTCATACAGACAGATAGACAGATGAAGAGTCATACAGACAGATAGACAGATGAAGAGTCATACAGACAGATAGACAGATAAAGAGTCATACAGACAGATAGACAGATAAAGAGTCATTCAGACAGATAGACAGACAAAAAAAACTTGCCTATGGAAAAAGAAAAAGAAACAAGAACGAAAGACAGGCCGAACCATAGACGAAAACATATAGATAGACACCAGCAGGTAAATGAACGGACAAACAAACGGAAAACGAGAAGCAGAATGGCAGGAGAAATGACAGACAGGCGGACTGACAATTCAAAAGACGCAGAATGGAAAGGCACTTAAAGATTTTCAGTCTAACATGCAACAGGAAAAATACAAGGAAAGTGTAAAAAGGTCGACAAGCACACGGATGGAGACAGAGACAGAAACGGGAGCAGTAAGATGAAATAGAAAGGTATTTGGAAATGCATTATGGAGACAAGTAAGAAAGACTTAAGAGGTAGTGAGAGAATAGACTAACCAAAAGTGTCAAGAGGACTTAGAAATACAAAATAGATGTAAAGAGGACGTATGAAGCTTCCAAACAATCAAGAGAAACAGACAGGTTGTAGAACTGACAAAGCAACTGTCATTTGGACAACAAGCAGACAGGCAAACCAAAGATAACCCAGTAAGAGAAGCAGACAGGTATAATACATTCAAGATGACAGGATTCTCCTGTCTCTTGGCCTTAATAAGAATAGGCCTGTTAGTCAAAGTCTTATGTATTGTGATATTTTGAATAATCTTGCCACGAACAGACCTCTGAATCAAACTGTGAGTAACGAAAATTGAATTCATATCTGTAAATTGATAAATGATAACTTACAAGAAAATGAATACTAATAAGCAAGGTAGAATGACGATGCAGCTTCCAGCTCGATGGATGTGTTTTTGGTATACGAGCGAGACGCGACAGCAGAGAAAATGCTTATATATTCATAATATAAACCAGAAAGGAACTCTCACAGTGCAAGACTATATATCTCCATAGGAATGGTTATCCACACAGTACAGGCAAGAATTCTTCTCTGCAAACGTTTTGAATCAAAGTTACAAAAGGCTCTCGCTTCGTTTATGGTTCCTTTGGTATCGTCTGTAAAGGAGATATCATTTTCCAATTATTATTACAATGGGAGATTTAAGAAGACTGCAAGTTATAGGGTGGATGAATGATTAATTAAGGATAATTTTCATAAGCTGCAGGTCTGAGGCGGTATGTTTCCTTCTGTTCAGGTGATCAAGTTAAGAAGTGTAAGTTTTCCTCACTTTGGTTTACACTGATCGTGTATGTCAATTCGTATGTGAGACTGTCAGGCAGGTATGGAGTGGAATGTGAGGTAAAAGTGTTCATGGAGTTGGGTAAACCCTGCTGGATTTCGACAGAACCTTATCTACTCTGTACCATTGACTAAGTCCAGTCATCAAAATGACCCAGTCATTCTATGATACTGTACAACATTTCAGTGACTCTGCATTCCGTGTTTTAGTTGCTTTATAGACTTTAATTCGACTGGTTCATGCGATGGAATTCAGTCAAGGTGTGTGACGTGGCTGAGTCATTTAACCTTTCGTCATGGTTCGGTCACCTGTTTCCTTCACTGTATGTCCCATGGTTCAGTAACTTAGTCATTACATTGGTCTTTATGTACCATGGTATAGTCAGTATGTATGCGGGGTTTCAATCAGTATATGTGCTGTGTCTTATTCACTGCATATGAGTTCTGTCACTGCAAGTGCCGTAGCGGAGTTACTATGTGTACCTTGAGTCACTCGCTATATACGCCTTTGATTTATTCATTGAATATTTCGTGATTCCATCATTACTCTATACGTACTATGGTTCAGGCCTTCTGTATACCTGTGTTCACCCCCTGCATATGCTGCATTTCACTCACTATATAAGATAAGTGGTTCAGGCATCAGTGAGTAAGTTGTGTTTGCTGTCGTCCAAGTATCGTGTATCAGTCACTGCCTGTGTTCTGGTTGTCAGTGTCCATGCTGTGTCTGTCACTGTCCGTATCGTGGTCACTGTTGGTACCTTGGTTAAAACTGTGCCATGGGTTTCACTGACTGTCACCTGGTTCTCACTGTATACGTTAGAGATGGGTTATCACATGTGCTATAGCTCAGTCAATGTCAGTAGAATCTTTGTCTGTTATCTTCGACCAGTCGCCGTATGTTCCATTTGTTTATGTGCTCCTTGTGTGTATCGTGGTTCAGTCGCTGTTTGTTCCATCATTCATTTGATTCTAAGTGATTTGATTCAGTAGCCACATGTCCCAGGTATGAATCGTGTATGAACCCTGATTCCGTCATTTCGTGTGTCATGAGACGGTCACCGAATGTGCCATTATTGTTGCAGTATGTGCCGAAGTTCAGTCGCTGCATATGTCATGAGTCAATAACATCATACAATGTACTGAAACTTGTTCGTGTGACCTGGTCTCATCCTGGTATGTATGACGAGAATTGATCACGACGTGGGATGCAATATCATGACAAACAAATCATATGAAACGCTGTATTGGCCCACTGAGGATGTGACAGACAGGATTGGATTTCCTTTTCGAATAAGATCATATACAATCCATTAGTCTCATGATAATGCTATTCTAAAGTCAGAGTATTTCAAAGCACTTCGGGCGAAGTACCGTTTGTACACGTCTATGAGAGGACCATGTTCACAGAATAATGCATCGAGAGTCTATGATAATATTCTTGGGCTAAGTAATCATGAATCTCTCTCTCTCTCTCTCTCTCTCTCTCTCTCTCTCTCTCTCTCTCTCTCTCTCTCTCTCTCTCTCCTGGTGAACTAACCTACAGCAAGTTTTCCACTGTGTTGGCTTCCCTGAACTTTAAGTCAGAACTAGATATCTCCTGTAAAGTTCTACAGCCAAGACTATAAAGACAAGAAATATGAAGATCAGGTATTCGCATTAGATGAATTATCTCCCAGGAAGCACCCGAGTATTCCATATTTTTGTTCTTAAATACTGAGGTCACTACAATTCATATTCTGGATGATTAAATGCACTTGCCTTAAAGATCTATCAATCACTCCATATACGTTCATATTCTAGCCTTGATGAACAGGATAACTGGCTAGGTCATGCTCAGTGTGTCGGAATCAGTTCGAGTAATGTATAGCTTCGGTATTGGAATATACCATCGTTCAGTCACTGTCGTTTCGAAAGATTCCGAGTGAATACACGTTTAACTGAAGTTCCTAAGCCTTTGACTGCTCTCTAATGAACACGACGGAGTGGCCTTTGTAACGTAACATGTCACATGATCAGAAAACCTGTGTGTATCTATAAGGGCAGAGGGAAACCTAAGAGGCTCAAGGCGGCCGGTTGTACAAGGTAATGTGGAGTTTTGGGTTCTTGCAGAATAAACATTTTCTCTCTCTACTCATGGCTATCGTCGATTTGTGTCGCTGGGAAAAACCTTTCATAATGTAAGTTATATATATATATATATATATATATATATATATATATATATATATATATATATATATATATATATATATATCTATATCTATATGGTAGCGTTAAGAATAGAGGACTGTGCCTTTGAGGGAATATCCTCACCTGGCCCCCTTCTCCGTTCCTCCCTAACACGGGAAATGGCGAATAGTTTGAAAGAAGAATATATATATATATATATATATATATATATATATATATATATATATATATATATATATATATATATAGATAGATAGATAGATAGATAGAGAGAGAGAGAGAGAGAGAGAGAGAGAGAGAGAGAGAGAGAGAGAGAGAGAGAGAGAGAGAGAGAATCAATTTTGGTTGTTCTTAAGTTTTAGATCATTTTTCTTCAGTGTTCAAGGAATAAGAACTTCATTCGCCGTCACACCATGAAATCTTTGTAAAGATTTTTTAGTGCAAATGTTTCTGAAAGTTATTTGCTTGGGCAAGTTAGGTTGATAGTCTCTGTTAACTATCTTCCGCCGAATGGTCTTGTTTATTCATTCTTCAACTATTATTCATTACAGACGTACTAATTGAACAGTCAAGCTTTCATTATCCTGTCTATATATATATATATATATATATATATATATATATATATATATATATATATATATATATATATATATATATGTATGTATATATATATATATATATATATATATATATATATATATATATATATATATATATATATATATATATATATATATATATATTTTTTTTTTTTTTTTTTTTCAAACTATTCGCCATTTCCCGCGTTAGCGAGGTAGCGTTAAGAACAGAGAACTGGGCCACTGAGGGAATATCCTCACCTGGCCCCCTTCTCTGTTCCTTCTTTTGGAAAATTAAAAAGAATTGAGAGGGGAGGATTTCCAGCCCCCCGCTCCCTCCCCTTTTAGTCGCCTTCTACGACACGCAGGAAATACGTGGGAAGTATTCTTTCTCCCCTATCCCCAGGGATAGATATATATATATATATATATATATATATATATATATATATATATATATATATATATATAAAAGAGCGTGGTTGAGAGAGCAGAAGAGGGTGTTTTGAAATGGTTTGGGCACATTGAGAGAATGAGTGAGGAAAGATTGACCAAGATGATATATGTGTCGGAGGTGGAGGGAACGAGGAGAAGAGGGAGACCAAATTTGAGGTGGAAAGATGGAGTGAAAAAGATTTTGTGTGATCGGGGCCTGAACATGCAGGAGGGTGAAAGGAGGGCAAGGAATAGAGTGAATTGGAGCGATGTGGTGTACCGGGGTTGACGTGCTGTCAGAGGATTGAATCAGGGCATGTGAAGCGTCTGGGGTAAACCACGGAAAGCTGTGTAGGTATGTATATTTGTGTGTGTGGACGTATGTATATACATGTGTATGGGGGTGGGTTGGGCCATTTCTTTCGTTTGTTTCCTTGCGCTACCTCGCAAACGCGGGAGACAGCGACAAAAAAAAAAAAAAAAAAAAATATATATATATATATATATATATATATATATATATATATGTATATATATATATATATATATATATATATATATATATATATATATATATATATATATACATATATCCACTATGTTGTTCAGTGCTTTCAGTTAGATAGAGCAATTCATTCTTTTGTGATATACTTTCATTTAGATATAACCTATTTTCGTAACGTATTCTTATTTCAACTGTCTCTGCAATCTGCTTATTCATTTTAGTATATTTGCAAACGTACATAGATCATTTTTCTTCACTGTCTTTTCATTCTTTTCAGTCATTAATCTTATCCCTTTCCTTTTCCGTTCCTTCACTTTCCCTCCATCTCATCTTTCTGTATATCCTTATGCCTCCTACTTACTCCTCACTAACCCACCCCCTCCCTCCCTTTCTTTGTGCTCTGCCTGTCTCATTTTCTCATCACTCCTCTCTCTCTCTCTCTCTCTCTTTCTCTCTCTCTCTCTCTCTCTCTCTCTCTCTCTCTCTCTCTCTCTCTCTCTCTCTCTCTCTCTCTCTCCTGGCCACTCTTCTCTTCACCTCTGCCCCATTATCCCTTCCTTCTTTTGGTCCCTTCATATCTAACCACCCCACTTGTCATCTCCTATCTTTCCCAACTCTTTAACTCTGTTTCCTTCTGCCACGTTCGCTCCCCCTCTCGTTCTTCTCCAGGAACACCTTTCCCTGCGATCCCAACCTGTCAGTCATGGGCTGCCTTCGGCCAGCACTGAGCAGACACCTTCCTGACAACTGAGAGGCAAAAATCCCGAGGCTTCGCAGATTCGGTCATGATTCGTGCTGTGGGTTATTTGTTCATGACAGGGAGGCGAGGGTGTGGGAGGGAAGAAGAAGAAGGAGGAGGAAGAGGAGGAGGAGGAGGAGGAGGAGGGGAAGACTGAAGGAAAGACGAGAGACAGATGGAAGGACTGTGTGGCCAGAGGAACAGTGCTGGGAAGGTGTTAGGATGCATCACGAACGGGAGAAATAAAAAAAAATGCTGCTGACAGGGCAGGAACGATGAGAGAACAAGATGAACGGAGGTGGGAACAAAGTGTAAAGAACGACATTACTTAAAGTGAAAAAAGCTGAAGTAGAGAACTACAATCAGCCTTAAGCAATAAAGACCTGAAGATGACTGCATGATTTCTTAGATATAAAGTTAAATAAAAGAACATCAGAATGAGAAAGAAGAATAAATCCAGTAGCATTTCATGTAGAGAAATATTTTTGTATTAGATAACAGATCTAGAAGCGAAATGAGAGGAATGAAGAAGTCTTGATTGAAGAGAAGCAACAAGTGGAACAGACGCATGACTATTACAGCTTAAGGCGTGATGCTGCATCACAGCGCTTGTTATCACCATCCCTTTCCTCCATGGTGTCTTCTCTTCCACCTGCTCCTCCCAACAACCATGACCGTCTGCTCTCTCATCTCTTTCCCTTCTCTTCCTCACCATCCTCTTCAATTCCTACCCCCAAGTTTTACACTCTTTGAGTCACGTTCTCTTCCTCATTTTTTTACTCTTCATTCTCATCATCTCACTTCTTGCCACTTAATACCTAATCTCCAGTTTTCTTTTTCCGCTCAGTCATCTTTCCCTATTCTATTTTCCCTCCACTCTCCCTCGCCTCCTTCCCTTGTCTAATTTCTATCTATTTCCCATTCCATCTTATCATTTTCTTCCCCCCCCCCACACACACACTTTCCATTCTGTCCCATCGTCTTTTCCCGTTCCTCACATGCACCCATACCCTTCCCTTTCAACTTCATTTTGCCTCTCTCTTCCAAAACTTTTTCCTTTTTCACACATTTTCTTATTTCCTTGCTTCTATCATCCTCACCTTCCTTACTGTCTATGTTCCCCTTCTTTCTCCTTTTTTCTTTCATCCTACTTTCTCTTTACATCTCCACTTTATCATCTTTCTTCATCATGTCCCTTGCTTCGGTTCTCTCTTTCCATTTGTCTCCTTTTCCTTCCTGCATCCAGCAGCTGGAAGAGTCACTCAGACACCTGGTGGTGTTAACTGGTCTGTGACCAACAGGTAAATGGCAGCCATTGTCTTTGCCGCAGACTCTTAAATCCTGGCGACGTGCTGGAGAACAAATAATTGACCGAGCTGAGCCGTACGTGAAGGTCTGCTGTATGAGCTAATAAGCTCACGGCAGAGTTTTCTGCTGGGTCTCATCCACCTTTTAATGCAGGATATATATATATATATATATATATATATATATATATATATATATATATATATATATATATATATATATATATATATATATATATATCATTTTTCAATAGAAGGATTCGAACCTCCGCCACTAGTGTGGAAGTTAGCAAGAGAGAAATGAACATTCGATTACTAATCGAAAAGCCTTCGTCTCACGCACGGGAGCAACGAGGTTTCTACAGGTCATTTCCCATCGGGCTCACATTGACCAGTAGGTACAGTTTTCCCAAAACCACTGTCACACGTTTGCAATAAAGACGTACGTAATGAAATGATCTTCCGCTGTGTAATACTCTTCATTGAACGTGGTCATCTTTTTGAGGCGGGTTGTTCCTGGTATATCTTCGCCCATATCTGCTGTCCCTCCTCATTGTATTCTTATCACTTTATTTTTCTCCTCTTCCCTTTTCTTATCTATGATTGTTTTATACGTTTGCCTCTACTCTACTTTGAACATTATCTCGATTCCTTAATTCTCTGCTTCTCTCATATCTAATTGTGATGTCTATGCTCCTTTTCCATCTTTTTCTCTCTCGCTCTTAACCGAATCATCCAAATCATACTATCAAACTCTCTCAACCTCTACTATTGCCCACCCCACTTCGAGACGCAATCCAGGGATCTTCTTGTAGACACTTCCCCTGCCTTCCTTCCCCATGAAGTCAGTTTCCACACAATAGCACTTTTAGGAGTTGTTGTATGAATTTCACATATTTCTCAGTGTATAATACGAGACTCGTGAAAAAAAGAAATAAGAGACTGAAAGCAAAGATGGTTTTAAACACGTAAGGCTGGAGACAAGACAAAGAACAGTTCGACAGCGAAACCCTGGCGCTAATGGACGATAAATCAGCCGGAACTACAGTAGTGGTGTCCATCCCACACACATGAACAACATGGGTTAAACCCCTAATAGAACAACGACGAAGGCGTAAAATCACTGTGAAATCATCATTAACTAAATGACGCCGGGACCTGGGAAGGAAGGAAGGAGCGTAGGTTCTATTATCGTAAAAAAAATACCAGAAAGTGTTGTGAAGTTAAGAGTGTAGTTGTATACCCCAGCAACATGAATTGTAATGGAATGCGTATACTTACATGTGCATGGTCCATTCCATGGAGATGGGAACGGAGTTATTCATACAAGATACAGGGATAAATATAGTCTTGAGAAGGAGGATGCTGCTGCATCTTTTCATCTTTCTTAAACTCTTGCATTCGGTTTCGTCCAAAATGATAAAACTCACGTGAGTTAGACCTATACATGCATTTTTTCTTATTCTCCTTCACTTTGGTGCTCATCTTCCTCGACATCCTATTCACTCCTTCTCCATTTATCAATCCTTTCCCTAATGCCATTTCCATTTGACTCATCTCTGTTCTATCTCCCCCATCTTTGCCTGACCTGACACTCAAAATAAAGCTTGCTTTACCTTCTTCCTGTTGATGTCTTCAGCTGGCATTGCAGTGTTTAAGCCCCCACGGCTGTTATCTCCTTCCCTATATATACATATTTAGTAAAAAATTAATGAATTAAGATTTATTCTTTTATGGCTCCAGCACGTCTGAGCCTCCGGAGGTTTGGAAAATGCAAGTAGTCAAGCATCGAGTCAAACGATATGCAATTTTTTTTTTTCTTGAGAGAGAGAGAGAGAGAGAGAGAGAGAGAGAGAGAGAGAGAGAGAGAGAGAGAGAGAGAGAGAGAGAGAGAGAGAGAGAGAGAGTGTGTGTGTGTGTGCGTCTGTGTAAAGGTGTCCACTCAGATGGGGCAAAAGAAGAGAATCACAAGAGGTACAGATGGAGCCTGGGAGAGGGAGTCGAGGCAGAGAAAAGTTCCCAACCCGAATTCAGGGAGAGCAGGATTGCAAAGTTGTTCGACACCACAGGTTAATATATCATTTACGTACATCATTGCAGCCGGGCTTGGTAGTACACGGTGAAAAACTAGAGGTCGTTGAATAAGAAAGAGGGACAACCCAGACATGAAATGGGAGCAATGGAGACTATCTCGTCTTCTCTCCTTTGACAAACACCCCCTTCGCTGACTTCCTTTCTAACAAGACACTGAACCTACATTAGCACCTTCTTGCTATACATCACCATGTCAAAGGTTTTCCCCAATGGTCCATCCTTTACTATTCGCCCACTTCTACCGAAACTCTTAATTTCTTTAATATCCAGACTTGTAAGAGGCAAGTCCATCGTATGAAGTATCTTCTTGATTTCATGTCCTGCCATAGCTATTTTTTCCTATTTATTGAAGATCTGCTCTTCTACCAGTACATAGACCTACACAGACCTATGTTCGCTGGTTTCGTTCGTCTCTGCCTTCCTCATTTGTCTGTTATTTCCTGTGATCGTGAATTTTCTTCCCAAGCTATTTTCTCATGAAGGATCTGTTCTTTATCACCATACTTTTGCCCTGGACAATCTGCACCTTCTTCAGCCTTCCGTCAACTTGGCACAATTCTCCTGATTCCGCTGTTTCTAGCTGAGTGAACCGCTTTCTATTGTGCTATGAAATAATCTGTCTTAGCTACTGGAGCCAGAGTCATCAGCTTTCTGTACCACTTCTGCAGTCTCTGATCTACGGCTCTCCCCTCGATCTCAGAACCTCGGACCCACTTCCTGTTCCTTATCTCCATCAGTATTTAACACAGTGATTCCATGTCTTCCCTGGGAGTCCCTTATTAATCCATCGAGTCCTACGCTGCTTGTATCTTCTAATTTCTCGGGTCTTGGTTTCATGGTTCTCTCAGAGTTTTTCAGGTCATCACCATAATTTCTGACACGATCCTTCATTGTAGGTATTCTCATTATGATACATCTTCCTGTCATACCCATGTGAGTGTATGCGTGTAATTCAACATGCAAGTGCTCATGTACTGCCCAACGCACGGCTACAAACGTCTACTAAACTGTTTAGTTTAATGTGTAATAAAATAACCCACCAAATGATGGTAGCAGCAAGTGAGGCCAGAGGCAGCAACGAGACATTCGAAGATAACGTCAGTGTAGTGGACAGAAGGAGCGCTGTGTCCAGCGTGGACACGAACACTAATTTGATAAGAGTTAAGAAGTTACTCGTCAGCCTGGAAAAAAAAAAAAACATGTTCGATCGGAGATTGTGACTATATGAATGTATGATATATTACATTCCAGAATATGCATATAATGCTACGAGTATCACTAAAGTTCCCTGCCTATTCAACTATGGAAAACATATTTTCTTGTAATAGTCGAAAATAACTATACTTCAAATAATTCATTTTTGATAGTTATAGAACATATACATAATGAAATAGCAATCGTTATTATTACCCATAACATAATGTCTATTCTGGAACATCTTTATTATATACGCTCCTACACTCACAATCTCCGTTCAAGTATTTATTCTTTTTCTTCGTTGGTGTGAGGAGGTTTGACTGAGTAAGTAATACGAGGGTAAGAGATAGGTGCTGGTCATAAGAAGAGTGTGGTTGATTAAGGTGAAAGGGGTGTGTTAAAATGGTTTAGACATCAGGGGAGAATGAGTGAGAAGTTGACCAAGAGGATACATGCTTCAGATGTGGAAGGGAAAAGGAGGAGGAGGACACCAAACTGGAGGTGGAAGGTTGGAGTCAAAAAGATTATGAGTGACCGAGGCCTGAACATGCAGGAGGATGAAGGGCGTGCACGGGATGGAGTTGACAAGAACGATGTGGTATACAAGGGGTGACGCGCTGAACCAGGGAATGTGAAGCGGCCTGGGGAAACCATGGAAATATCTGTGGGCCTGGTTATGCATAAGGAGCTGTGGTTTCGGTGCATTGCACATTCCAGCTAAAAATGGATGTGAGCGAATGCTGCGGACACGTAGAAAAGAAAAGAAAAATATCATTTACCACTTCTCTTCGCCTTTTATCTTTGTCTGATTCGAGGAGGAACAAATACTAGACCCAACCTGTGGTGCCCAGGAGCTGTTCCTACCAGATGTATATGTCTGAATACATTCCAAGAGATAATCTTTTTCTGAACGTATTTGTCACCGTCCGTCGGTCTTATCTAAGTATATATATATATATATATATATATATATATATATATATATATATATATATATATATATATGTATATATATATATATATATATATATATATATATAAAACATACTAACCTCTAACAGACAGGATCGAACCCGGGACCCCTGCATGGATGTAGGAGCATTCCTGCTAGGCTAAGATCACCCCTATGATCATAGGAAAGCAATAGTGCTCCCGCCTCCTACACACGGGTACCAGGCTGGGTCGTGGCTGTTGGAGGTTTGTATGTTATATAGCAGTGCGCGTTCATATGCACTATATATATATATATATATATATATATATATATATATATATATATATATATATATATCCCTGGGGTAGGGGAGAAAGAATTCTACCACTGTTTTCCCTTAAAGCAACAATGGAAGACAACTCAGATCTGAAATACATGCATGAACTGAGCGCAAACATGATGCCATTTCTACATATCATGGTGAATGGCAACACTAACGGGTATGTAAACTACATTTACAAGAAACCCACAGACCTTGGCAGATGTTTACATGCAATTAGTGAAGGTTCCCGGTGCTACAAGACCGGGGCTCAGTAACGCTATGTTACATCGGGCATACAATACTTCATCTGACTGGCGTACCTTCAACAAAGAGACACAGTCTATGAAACAGGCCCTCATCAACAATGGCTTCAAGAACTCCAAATTCGACAAGTGCCTAAAGTGCTTCGTACAAAACAAGCTCATGAAGTCAGAAACTACAAGCAACACAACACATAAAAAACATATGACTGCAACCAGATGTCAACAGCATACAGAACAGGTGAACGAACATGTGTACTGCGAGACATCTCAAGAAACATCAACCCCACGACGCAAAAGTCATGTTAGTAATCGACTGAAAAAACAAACCAAAAAAGGAACCTCGTCATAAGTAACCAGCTATATAAAAAAAAGATAAGACACATTACAAGAATCCAATGTGGTTTATGAATTTAAATGTCGACAAGGAGAGACTGCAAGCTCCTTTCCTAATATGACCTACGTGGGAAGCAGAATCTGGACAGTGTCCACACATCTCCAATAACGCACCATCAAACTCCATATCGCCAGGAAGCATAACATTGTCCTCACACAGGAGACAATTGCTAAATATTCAGTGGTACTACGCCTGGAACAACGCCCTGAAGAGGACAGAAGAAGCCTACATATCGTCGATGCAGTGATTATCAAAATGCAACAACCAAGAATCAACAAGCAGAACACCGGCCAAGACAGGTTACTACAGTTACACGCCCCAGCATCGTGTTGCAACCAATGAACGTGCAGCACTACAGGCATGTCTATCTACAAGTATTGCCTAGCCTCACCCAGTTAATAGCAATCATTCCCAGCTGCTCCACCGACCTCACCACTCATTCCTAAAGATTCGATAGATCCAATCGAAATGTTGAGACATCCCTTGGAGATGTCTTATAAAACCTCCCCAGACATGTAAAAAGAGATGCTAGATAACATGAGAATATCACAGAGAATCTGATAAAAAAAGCAGTTATCTGGTCATTTTAACAGTACATATATATATATATATATATATATATATATATATATATATATATATATATATATATATATATATATATATATATACATATATATATATATATATATATATATATATATATATATATATATATATATATATATAAATATATATATATATATATATATATATTTATATATATATATATATATATATATATATATATATATATATATATATATATATATATATATATATATATATATATATATATATATGTGTGTGTGTGTGTGTGTGTGTGTGTGTGTGTGTGTGTTAGATACTTTATTTCATTCGTTTACCCACCTTTCTAACCAATATGATGCTACAGAATTACGTCCATCAAACTTCCGTACTTCATTTTGTTGTTAAACAAATTATGAATGCGAAGTATCAGCCCAGTGAGACGGTGTCCGAATCTGTCTTCTAGACGCGGTCAGGCTCAGTAAAGATCATTGTGTCCATCGACCACATGGAGATTATCTTTGCTTAGTACTTCACAGCTCGATGATCGCTCACGTGTCTCCCAGACACGTAGTCAGTTGCGATCACAAGCTCTGATACTAATGACTGACGAGCTGTAATATTATACTGCCTGATTCCAGCGAGAAATAATCTAAAGCCTGAGGTCCGTTGTGAGCATCATGTTCGACAGGATTTAGTAAAGAGAGTTTATATTTCAGCAGACACACCCAAAGAGCACTCGAAACCTTTTCTAACCTTCCCCCATTCCTTATGTATTCTCTGTTACATTCCCTTTCGTTTTATATGCTCTCTAATCCCTCCGTTCACCCCCTCCCCTCACTCTCAATAGCGCTCGTGCTAGACCAGGAGGAACACGAAGACTAGTAACAGGAGCAAAGCTCTCTCATTATGAGACCGATGCTTCACGGAGAGTAATGCACAGTCTGGTCACTGATATTGGCATCATTTGTCTTCTGTGATGAGTATTTAAATTTACATGGTGGTGTAGTGCGAGGGACAGCGAGACGAGGAAGAAGAGGGACGTGTGCTGGAGAGTGGTGGAGGGTTGGAGGTCTCCCTTTTAGATGTGTATGAGGGTATATGATCTTTTTTTTAGAGCTTTTATAGAGGGTAGGGAAAATATATGTTGTAAGCTTATGTTTAGTCCAAGTACATAAGGTATGTAAAGAATCAAAGGAGGTGTTTGTCCTCACCTCGAAGCCTAAGGATACGATGGTTTGAATGTGCGCGGGTTATAGATAAGACAATAAGAAGGATACATATCATGCGCTATCTTGTTGATAGGAGCCTGGATGATATGGCTCTGAATTCAACAAAACCGAAGTGGGATGAATGCTTCGGAAAAAGAGAGACAGTGGTGCCTCTGCAGATGGAAATGAGAAAAGTGAAACAATAGTGAGTTCAAGATTGTTGTGAGTTAGAATGAAAATATGCTGTAAAAGGAGATGGGTGATAGTGGCTACGTACCTGAAAGTGAGAGGCGTGTATTTCGGGAGGAAAGGATTGAGTGTTTAGGGAGTTTTGGTGCAGGGGAATGAATCCTGGTGAGAGTGAATATACATGAAAGGGTGGGTTACATGGTGATGGACGGTGTCATTGGGGCACATACGGCCCACAGTGTAAGAAAAAGTGCTGAGAGAGGATTAGCTATCAGTCATACATGGTTTGATAAAAAGAGATGCAAATATAACTATACCTGGGGTGTGGGTCTGGTAGCCAACCACAGCTCCCTTTCCATATCCAGGCCCCACAGAACTTTCTATGGTTTACCCCAGACGCTTCACATGCCCTGATTCAATCCATTGACAGCTCGTCGACCCCGGTATACCACATCGTTCCAATTCACTCAACAGGTATTACTTAGACTTGTGTACTGATCGACAGCTTTGCAAAGAAAAGGCTAATGGGTGAGAACGTCCTTATGTAGGCTGTGAGTTGGAATGTGTAATAAGCTTTAGGTTCAGGGAAGAGAGGAAGTTTGAGGAGTGGAAATGTCATGTGTGTAATGACGTGGTGAAAGTAAGAGAGTTTGGAAAAGAGGGCTATGTCGAGGGATAACAACAAAAACTGCGTGTAGTCTCGCAATTGTTAATGAGTTGTTCCATAAACACGCTCAACTTTCGTAGGGACAG
This sequence comes from Panulirus ornatus, assembly GCF_036320965.1. Taxonomy (NCBI): domain Eukaryota; kingdom Metazoa; phylum Arthropoda; class Malacostraca; order Decapoda; family Palinuridae; genus Panulirus; species Panulirus ornatus. The sequence continues at coordinate 26,975,481 of NC_092241.1, forward strand.
CACGAACGTATACTAAACGAAATGGCAGTATAACCCTTGAAGATTTCGGAGACCGGAAGAAGTAAAGAATGATTAGCATAACGATTCTCTCTTAAACGCATTAGAGAAACACTCCGAGGATCATTAATGTGAACCTGAAGAGAAATCATGGACCAATAGCATTAATCATTCCCCCATCCCTTGGAGCAGGGGCAGACACATATGACCAAGAATGATACTTGTACCCACTGGTGTGCAAAGGAACAGAATGGCTTCATTAATGTTATGGTAATAAGCTACTTTATGCTAATGAATAGTACCGTGCTTGTTAACTAGACTTACGTTGATTATTTATATTAATACAGACGCTTTAGTCATGGCAGTGACCCGGGGGCGATCACTGGGAGGGTCTTCACAAGTTATACTAGGGAACACCCTGGGTTGCCTCCGCCTGGGAGAGTTCCAAGTGCTTAAACTCGACTACCAAAGCTCCAAATAACCTTTTGTTTCAGTCTAATACCCCACAAATGGCCCCCCTCTATAACACTGTCATTACAGGACCACCAAATCATTTCTCAGTCACCTCCCTTGTAATGACTACACCGTGTGAAAACAACTGAACCATCGTTGCGAAACATATGCGACACAACGAGTGAAAATGGGTGATGGAGGATCCTTATTTGCAAAGGGATAACGAGAGGGAATACAGTATATGTTATCAGTGTTTACCGTAGCTTCATGTACGTCCCCAAGCTTCTTGTCCTACCTCGCTTTAAGCATGCCAGCTGCCTTCCTGCCCCCCGAATTTTCATGTATGGTCGCATACTTCATTTGTTTAGAAGTTCATATCCACCTCTCTCCTATTTCATTTGTGCCCGCTAGATCCGTATGCTGCCGTCTGTGTGTTCGCTGGTATTGTGTTCTCTATGGGTCTACGTAAATCTGCTGAGTTTCTTATTATCTGGGGATTCACGTATGTCCACTGGCCCTTTATACCTTGTGGTTAATTATGTTTACATTGGCTACGTACCTTGGGTGTATACCTATGGCCTCAGTGTCCTGCATGCATTTCTTTTAACTCTCTCTCTCTCTCTCTCTCTCTCTCTCTCTCTCTCTCTCTCTATCTCTCTATATATATATATATATATATATATATATATATATATATATATATATATATCTATCTTGAAAACGTATGTAACTATGCCAATCATTGAAAACAAAGTGAAAGTAAAGAAAGTAATTGTTTGTGTATACCAACTGGATTCCAGCACAGTGAAAGCAGGAAAACTTCCGAAGTCGATTCAGGTGAGAGAGAGAGAGAGAGAGAGAGAGAGAGAGAGAGAGAGAGAGAGAGAGAGAGAGAGAGAGAGAGAGATTAATACTTTTCAATATTCTTCGGCAAGCAACAGGCTGAGCTCACCACGGAATTCGTATTCGTCAAGAGTTGAGATCATTCTTTTTTTTTTTTCTTCTTTTTTTACCCCGCGAACAATAAATATCTTTTTCTTACATATAGTTTATCACACGCCGGGCAACCCTGGAAATAACTTATGACTCAGGTGAGTCCAGAATGTAACCTCGATAATGATCGTGTTCATTCCTGGAACAAGAAGGTCGCTTGCCTGTCCGAGCTGCAGGTGGGGAAGTTGGGGTGGAGGTACATTCCCCAGGTGTATCATTGGCATCCGCCAGTATAACCTATCCTCATCCTCCCCAAGGTATATCATTATATTCTCCTACTTCCAGAATCTATCCCTTTTGTTTCGAGGAGAAGCATTATCTTCCTTTTTTCTCTCACGAAGTGTTTGCAGACTTGCTATCACACGCGTGTTCCTAGACTGTCGGATCCTTCCTTCGTAACCTCCTAAATTTGTTTTAAGCCATCCATTGAAGACAAAGGCACTGATATTGTTATACAACCACTTCAGAATGAAGTCACCATCAACCTTGTCTTTGCTATGTAAGGTCCCATTCATGTGTGTTTGTATCAAGTTCACTGACAATGACTGTAAGTTCATTCTATTGCCAGTGCAGTGGAGTCAACAACATAGCTTTGCACGCTATTGTAAGACCTACTTCCTTTCGCGCTATACATGATAATTTGATCCATCACTTGGCACTAGCACCTTCATTATCACACACACGTCATCACACCACATGATGCAGCATCCCTCTCCAAGCACCCTCACCTGCAACGCGCAGAGTCAAAAGCAGTTCATTTACTACATCTTTCGTGGTGTACTTTTTCTTCTCGTGAAGTTGCCTTCTCCTCTTCTAAAAGAGCACATCACCCACCCATCCATCCGAGACTCAGGGAGCCTATCTTCATTACCCATATAGCACAGTGTGAGCAAGTCTTCCAAAAGAGCACATCACCCACCCACCCATCCGAGACTCAGGTAGCCTATCTTCATAACCCATACAGCACAGTGTGAGCAAGTCTTCATTCACAAACCGCTCCGTCACCCACCCAACTCAATATGAGGCAGCCTTGCCTACTGCCACAGTCTTACAGGATCTCCCAAGACCCCACTGTGATCCTGATGTGGAGGACGACTGATGTTGTCGAGTGCTGAAGATGTGGTGATGTATCAGAAAGTTGGGTAAGCACAGCTTGACCGCGGTAAGTAATCTCTGATTCTTGTCATTTGTTATACAGGTCATTCGATGTTACACTTACTTTTCCTATTTTCTTATTAGCTTTTTATATATACTTTGTAAATGATAAGTTCATGAATTCAAATCATCCTCTTAATCATCAGCTATTCATTCTCATTATCCTCTTTAGTATGATATAAAGCCTGCATGGATAACCATTATTGCTATTTATCATTATTGTTATTATTATCATAATTATCATTATTACTATCATTATTATTACTATTATTATTATTATTATTATTGTTGTTGTTGTTGTAATCATTATTATTATTATTATTATTATTATTATTATTATTATTATTATTATCATTATTATCTTTATTACTATTATTGTCATTATTATCATTATTATTATTATTATCATGATCATCATTATTATCAATACTATGAGTGTTATTATCATTATCATTATTACTATCATTATTATTATTATTATTATTATTATTATCATTATTATTATTATTATCATCATTATCATTATCATTATATTTTTATCATTATTATCATCATTACTATAATCATTATTATCATCATTAGTATTAATATCCGCATTATCATTATTGTCATTTTGTTCATTTCTTTGATCGTCATTCTTATCATTATCATCATCATCAATTTTCCTCTAATTCGGCTATGTCATGGTCATTAGCCAATTCTTTGCCTCTATATCTTCTTGGTCATGACATCAACCCGATTTATTCATTCAAGAAGTCATTCTTTTCTTATTTCTTGCATTTGTTTTTCATCCCTCAACTTCTTCATATCTATCCTTGACCTACAACCCAGCATAGGCTGGCTGGCTACCTCCTCTCAAACTCCACCTCCGGCCTACGCTACCCTAGTCGACGACCCCGAGCACTTGACACTGACTAGATCCCACGTCTTCTGTTGCAAACTTAACCATCTTTCATATATAGTTCCTTGTACACCAGGTAAATAAAGCTTTATGCCAAGAAGAAGTCAGGCATGACTCTGCTAATTTGTCTCTGTTTCATCCGTCCACTGCCTCATCCGATGGACTAATCCTCATCATTACCATTCAGGATGGGGAATAAAGAATCCTATGCAGTGTGACCATCCTTACTGGACAATATGTGAAAGGATGTTGGGAGATCTTAGTTCCCTGAGGCGTTCCTTCATCTCCTTCATTGTCTGTCAGTCACATATCATCGTCCCCTTGAAAATTTCACATGGAATATATATTTACTGAATTAACATCTTATACTGTCTTAAGAGTTTGTAGGTAAACTGTATAACGTACACAGTACTTCCGAGACTGATCATACGAGCAGTGGACATGAAGATGAAGGAGGATGGTCGCCTCTCCTGGCTGGTCCTTGATCTGGAAGGTTTATCAAAGAGACCACTGATGGCCATTGCACTAGTCCTATTGTATCAAGCGTTCATGTTTGGTGGTGTAACATGACAGCAACACCTCCATGATGACAAAGAATTTTTGATGTATTATCTTAATCATCAATATCATTAATATTATCATCATTATCATTATTATCATTATTATTGTTATCATGATATCGTTCTGTATCATTAATATTATCATTATCATTATTATTATTATCATTATCATTATCATTATTATTATCATTATCATTATTGCTAATATTATTGTTATCATTATGATTACTATTATCATCATTTTGACATATAATTCTTTTATTACCCTTAAGTTTTGAAAACCAAAGAAAATCGAGCATTTCCAGCCACTTAATCCCTGAAATATGCATGAACTAAAAAGATAATATACTACTACATACTACTGTATATATTCATATAAGACCTTTAATGTATTCTGCAGTTATAGACTCATATACCAATTAATTCATAACTGCTCTAATATTAGCATACATACGCACGTATATCATAATGAAGCACGATAATAAGCAGTTGTATATTGTATCAATACATTTATTTTAACATAATGACGAGCTAAGATATTAAGATTATGTTCAGGTTTTAATGCAACCATATATATATATATATATATATATATATATATATATATGGAGAAGGCATATGATAGAGTTGATAGAGATGCTCTGTGGAAGGTATTAAGAATATATGGTGTGGGAGGCAAGTTGTTAGAAGCAGTGAAAAGTTTTTATCGAGGATGTAAGGCATGTGTACGTGTACGAAGAGAGGAAAGTGATTGGTTCTCAGTGAATGTAGGTTTGCGGCAGGGGTGTGTGATGTCTCCATGGTTGTTTAATTTGTTTATGGATGGGGTTGTTAGGGAGGTAAATGCAAGAGTCCTGGAAAGAGGGGCAAGTATGAAGTCTGTTGGGGATGAGAGAGCTTGGGAAGTGAGTCAGTTGTTGTTCGCTGATGATACAGCGCTGGTGGCTGATTCATGTGAGAAACTGCAGAAGCTGGTGACTGAGTTTGGTAAAGTGTGTGGAAGAAGAAAGTTAAGAGTAAATGTGAATAAGAGCAAGGTTATTAGGTACAGTAGGGTTGAGGGTCAAGTCAATTGGGAGGTGAGTTTGAATGGAGAAAAACTGGAGGAAGTGAAGTGTTTTAGATATCTGGGAGTGGATCTGTCAGCGGATGGAACCATGGAAGCGGAAGTGGATCATAGGGTGGGGGAGGGGGCGAAAATTTTGGGAGCCTTGAAAAATGTGTGGAAGTCGAGAACATTATCTCGGAAAGCAAAAATGGGTATGTTTGAAGGAATAGTGGTTCCAACAATGTTGTATGGTTGCGAGGCGTGGGCTATGGATAGAGTTGTGCGCAGGAGGATGGATGTGCTGGAAATGAGATGTTTGAGGACAATGTGTGGTTTGAGGTGGTTTGATCGAGTAAGTAACGTAAGGGTAAGAGAGATGTGTGGAAATACAAAGAGCGTGGTTGAGAGAGCAGAAGAGGGTGTTTTGAAGTGGTTTGGGCACATGGAGAGAATGAGTGAGGAAAGATTGACCAAGAGGATATATGTGTCGGAGGTGGAGGGAACAAGGAGAAGAGGGAGACCAAATTGGAGGTGGAAAGATGGAGTGAAAAAGATTTTGTGTGATCGGGGCCTGAACATGCAGGAGGGTGAAAGGAGGGCAAGGAATAGAGTGAATTGGAGCGATGTGGTATACAGGGGTTGACGTGCTGTCAGTGGAGTGAATCAAGGCATGTGAAGCATCTGGGGTAAACCATGGAAAGCTGTGTAGGTATGTATATTTGCGTGTGTGGACGTGTGTATGTACATGTGTATGGGGGGGGGGGCCATTTCTTTCGTCTGTTTCCTTGCGCTACCTCGCAAACGCGGGAGACAGCGACAAAGTAGAAAAAAAAAAAAAAAAAAAAAAAAAAAAATATATATATATATATATATATATATATATATATATATATATATATATATATATATATATATATATAATATAACTCATTAATTCGTTTATGTAATGATATAATATTTCAGTGAAAAACCGATATGACTGATAAGAATATTGATAAGAATATGATTTACACTTCCATTTACTTGTTAGGATAATGATGCTCTCACGTATCGAAATGTAGATATTTCATTACTGATATATATCAATATCTGGTATCTCTCATCTGGTTATCCTACATACTTTGAGAACTTTTGATATGACATTAGCAAAAGTGTTTTATTAGTTGATATGTGTACTATCACCGTCTTCTCCTTCATTAAGGAGACTTAAAAGAAAACACTTTAACTTAATCTTCACATATTCACAGTATCTGGCTGGAATGTGGTACGAGTATCACAAGTACAACAACAAGCCTAATGTAACGTGGCCTAGCTCATTATATTGAGACCAACTGCATCTATCGAAAGCAAGATTGGTCAGTATTTCGTTAGCTTATTTGAACTATATTCCCCAAGTGGCAATGTAACTTATATTGCAGAAATACTACTATGTGAAGCGCGGAAGAAAGTCGGACAGATTCGACCTCTTGGCTATTCAGATTATCGGACACAATATAAACTCTTGTATGTACTCAACTTTTTCTCAGAGCTGTAACTTGGAACTAGCAATCTACCTTCATGAACGGACCGTATCTCTACTCAGTATCTGTTGTGACGAACAATAAGACGTAACGCCACAAAGATACATCTCCTTCCTTGCTAGTCGAACTTAGCATTTGTTACAGAATGACCTAAAAAAAGCTAAAAAGTTAAAAGAATAACTTTGTATCTGCGCATCAGTCCACAGTCATCATGGAGTAAGTTGTCAGTGGGATCCGACTTGCGCTTAATTCAGGTTCATATCATCATGAGTCTGACGGACAGATCCATTCATACTGAGCCCCAGCGGTGATGTGGCAACTCTCGAGGATCATCCTTTGTTTGGCACCAACAGACCAGGGTAGCCCCTCCACCCGACCACCATCCAACCCCCAACCCCACCCCACCCGTCCGTCCAGCTGCTTCACCTGTGGCTATATATAGACAGCGATCGTATCAGCTCTTTTTTTGACGTTGTTTTGGGTCCCATGTCCTCTTGAATTTTACAGTTACCACACCAGGTGACGAGCACTGGAGATGAGGTGTTAAGTTGCGTGCTAAAAAAAAAGTAAATAAATAAAATGATGGTGGTGACTGTTGAGAGAGAGAGAGAGAGAGAGAGAGAGAGAGAGAGAGAGAGAGAGAGAGAGAGAGAGAGAGACGGGGATGATAAGACCTACTGTTATTCACTTGATATTCATACAGTTTTATTCACCAGTATTCACAATGTGTACGAACCTGGGGTTGAGAGAAGATCAAAGTTAAGCTGCGCCTCATCTTGGATTAGAGTTGTGACCATCACAAGTTGTTTCCCATTGCTTCAGCCACCAGTTCCCTCTCCTCCATCTCCTGCCCGTGTACCATTCCAAGAGACCCAACACTACGTCCGTGAATCATATCCTCCCTTTGGGTCTACCTTGTAAGCCTCCATGTATCTTTGACTACGTATCCCTCCTGTGTTTTTCCTCTTCATTCCTTCCCCGTAGCATTTACTCTTGACCCCGTTCTGGATCCTTCCTCTACCCCCTTTCCCCCTCTTTGCGTCTCTCCTTTACCTCCTATTCACACACTCCCTTTATATATCACTCCACAACATCTCAATTACCTATTCTTTCTTTGGATCCTCTTAAATACCTTATTCCTGCGTCCTTGTCTCCTTGCATCCCCAACCAACACTGTTTGGATTCTTCCCTTCATTATATACCTTTCTTTCTCCCTTATCTACAGCCTTTCTCTGCTTCCCTTACAACGCTCTGCCCCAGTGCCCCACGTAAGCACCCACTTCCGGCGTTTTATCCCCACAACTCCCACCTGTGTCTCTTTCTTACACCTCTCCCACTGTCCCTTCCTTACTACGCCTCCTCCCTGCGCTACGCTGAGGAAATAAGTGGTCGAGAAATTGGTACATCAGCTCACCAGCCTCACTGCCATTCATCTTGGACCAACATGAGCTAGAATGGAGCTTTCGATACTGGGAGCTCGAGAGGGAGGCCTTTTTAAGTCATTTGAAAGAGAGTGAGAGACATACGAACTCAGTCACATTTACATGGTAGTTGGTTTAGTTCGGTGGTAGGATAGATTTCCCAAGTTAGCTTCATGCCCTTGATAAAAGAGTTGAACTCCACTTATCAACCTATAAATTAACAAAACAATGTAGTGACTGAAATATGCCCTTATGTTTCTTCTTGCAGCCGGTATTTCTGGAGTCGCTGAACTTGGTGTGTAAGAGAACACAATAAATCACAAGAACACATCAAAATGTATTTCAGATTCCTTTCTGTGTTGCCATTTCTCTTTCTTTCCAAGCAAATCAACGGATCCACTACTTAACCAATATCCTCTAAAGTATGGGCAATCACACTCAGCTAACCATTGTAATGTTTCTTTATATGAAGAAGGGCATAGTAAATCACTCATAAGGATGGAAGTTGACAGGTTAATGCAGATAAAATGCAACAGTAAACACCATATCTGTAGATGAATTCTAGAGAGACTGTCGACTCTTGAGCCTCAGAGAAGTAGGCATTGCCAAATAGGTTTCCCGAAATACAATGCAAATCTTGTTCCAACGACCATCATGGCTAGATTTATTCTTTACAGCGTATAAAGAATTATCAGTATATCATAACACATTAAGTTGAATAATAAGCGGTCGCATAACTGAAATCGTGATGAAACTTAGGAGGCCAAGTGTTATTATCATTATCATTACTATTGTTATTTTTGCTGTCTTTATTACTACTACTATGATTAGTAGCAATATTGCACTCATGATGTTTATTATTCACATTATGATTATCATCGTCATTAATATTGTTTTATCACTACTATTGTTATTATCATTATTATCATTATCATTATTTTTATTATTGTTATTATCATATCATTTCATTATCCTTAATCGCCGTCTCCCGCGTTAGCAAGGTAGCGCAAAGAAACAAACGGGGAATGGCCCAATTCACCCACGTACATATGTGTATACATAAACGCCCACACACGCACATATACATACATATACATTTCAACACATACATACACAGACATATAGGTATATACACAGGTGTATATTCATACTTGCTGCCTTCATCCATTCCAGTCGCCACCCTGCCAGACATGAAATGGCATCACCCCCCCCCCCCCCCCCCCCCCCAATGAGGTAGCACCAAGAAGAGACAAAAATGGTCACATTCGTTCACACTCAGTCTCCAGCTGTCATGTAGTCATGTATAATGCACCGAAACCACAGCTCCCTTTCCACATCCGGGCCCCACAAACCTTTCCATGGTTTACCCTAGGTGCTTTACATGCCTTGGTTCAATCAATTGACAGCACGTCGACCCACCACGTCGTTCCAATTCACTCTATCCCTTGCACGCCTTTCACCCTCCTGCATGTTCAGGCCCCGATCGCTTACAATCTTATTATAATTATTATTATTATTATTATTATTATTATTATTATTATCATTATTATTATTATTATTATTATTATCTTTATTATCATTATAATCATTATTATCACAATCACAATTAGTACAATTAATATCTTTATCATTATCATCATCGCTATCATTGTATTTATAATCATTAATTGCGTGCGGAAAGAAATACCAGTTATTCACATAATCCACGTCTCCTATGACCCCATGTGTCTCTTAATCAACCATACACCCGCAAAATTTCACAAGATCTTCGCATAAGATCAGTCTTCGTGACTTACAGTTGATCCCAAATTTTCCCTTAAAATACCCCTAAAGATCACGAAAAGCCAACGGAACTTATGGAGCGTACGTCCCTGTTGTTGTAAAACACACACAAAAGTATATTGTGTTCAGGCCAGTTCGTGTCTCCTCTGGCGGGTCACTGATCTGGGACAAGATAAGGAACCTGGGTGGGAGTTGCCTCAGACAACGCTGATTAATAGATACGTTAGTGAAGGAGATGGAGCGAGTCTTTTCTTTTTCCGTTCGTAGCAATAAAAATTCTTATATTCCTGTTTCGTGGACTTGTATGATCATTCTATGTGTGTGTGTGTGTGTGTGTGTGTGTGTGTGTCCTTGGTGGTGAGGTGTCTTGGTAGAGGAGGTCTCTGTGACAGGGGTGTGTCAGCAATTTATTTACAAACTGCCATGTGAGCAGCCGGTGTTGGTTGGAGCGGATGGACAGGCTCAACAAGATGAGGGCCTCTTGGTAGGCAAGCGTGTAAGAAGGGCCCATGATGATTGCGCATGCCCTTTTCAACACTCATTTCTAGCTGGTTCCTCTGTGTAGTTTGTGAGTGAGGAGGACCAGGTTAGGGAGGCGTAGGTGAGCTCAGGTAAAATGAAAATGTACTAGAAATGCCTGAGCTCAATTCATGGGACGCCCAGATATTTCAGCCTTCGGGAAAGGTACTGACGGTATGAGAAAGAACTGATGATAGTGCTGACATGACTCTCAGTTTAAACCGTCGTCTATGGTGACATCAAGAAGTCAGATATCTCTGACTACCCAGAGTATGTGAGGGGCCTAGTAGCGTGATGTCAGGGAGCAAGATGTTATCTGCATCCAGGATGATGCACATCATGACAGTCTTCGTGTGGTTTATGATGGCGTTGGCCGTGGTCTACTCCTGCAGGTTGTTCATGATATGCTGAAGAGTACTCGAGCCAGGAGAAGTGTTCTTGATGGTGTAGTCGTCTACGTACTTAAGACGGTGGTTTGTGTCCTTTACGGCGTCATTGATGAGGATAAGGAAGCAGAGCGGCCCCATCTTGGTACCCTGTGGTACACCGCACGTTTGGGGTAGTGATGTCGATGTTGCTCCTCTAAAGCGGACAGTTTGGTGTCGCGCGGTCAGGAAGTCCGCCAGCCATGAGACAAGAGACCCCCGTAATCCCAGATCGATGTCTTTATGATGATGTTATGGTTTACCAAATCGAAAACCTTAGTGTAGTTTTCACACGTGCATTTGTTGGAATGACAGCATAGGAACATGAAATTCTCATGAACACAAAAGAGGAGGAGTGGAGGAGAAGGGGGGTAAAGAGGTGGTTTTAAACCAGGTGGAATCTAGAGGGAGAGGGTCAAGTGTTTACTTCCCGCTCTGCTATGGTAGTTGAGGTCACTGCTTACTTGCTTACTGAGAACTTAAACATCGAAGGGGCTCTTACCTTCATATCTTATCACACAACATTAAACTTGTTAACTGATTATGACAACCTATAACACATGATGGACAAACATAATCCTTTCTTACTTTATCACATCAACGTCACAGTTCTGCTGTGTGTATGGGTGTCTGTGCGTAGTCATGTTATACAGACTCGCCGTCCAGAATGGAGTGGGAACTGCACAGGCCCACACACCCATAGACCACGATGAAATTTTATGAGTAACTGACACGGACCCCTACGAACCTCTATGAGTGACTGTACATATTCAAAATCAAAGGAGACGAAGGACAGCGTTATGTGCAGATTGAATGCCATTTGCGATTTTCTCTATTCACTTATGATAAAAAACAGAAATGAGAACTTATGTGTCAGTTAACAATAAGTGCATACCTCATGCATAAGCTGCAAACAAGCAATTTCAATTTTGTACCTGTTCTCTGGGTCTATGGGGCTGCTTCTTAATCTATGAGACGCTGTTATTAGTGTAAGACATATCCATTGGCCTGTATCGAGGTTAGCCGACAAAGAAGATGAGAATCCTTATTCAGTGTTACGTGGATAATGATAACCAACAGACTAGATATGATTATTTAGATCCTTTCTTAACAGATTTAAGATTTTGATATCTATGATAACATCAGACGCTCTACTCCTGATTCTAATCAGTTCATTTGTAGAGATATCTAATTCTTTTATGCTGAAGCTTTCTCCTATCACCTTTAATCCATTATCTTTTTCATTTTAGTTCAGGATCACTGTGCACGTACGTCGACCGGTATACCTACGTCGACAGATATCGAAGTTTTGGGTATCTTTAAAATCTTTCATTGGTTCACTTCGGAATCTTCGTTTTTTTTTCTTTTTTAGAAAGAACAATGTTTAATTTTTGTCTTTATTATTTTTCATCATGTGGCTGGTCGAGAGAGAGAGAGAGAGAGAGAGAGAGAGAGAGAGAGAGAGAGAGAGAGAGAGAGAGAGAGAGAGAGAGAGAGAGAGAGAGAGAGAGAGAGAGAGAGAGAGAGAGAGAGAGAGAGAGAGAGAGAGAGAGAGAGAGAGAGAGAGAGAGAGTGAGAGACAGAGAGAGAGAGAGAGAGAGAGAGAGAGAGCCAGACAGACAGAGCTAGACAGACAGACAGACAGACGGACAAACAGACTGACAGAAAGACAGAAACACAGGCAAAGAGAGTGACAGAGATGATTTTACACCCGAAAGATGGAAACCGAAGGATTAAAGTTGGTGCGACGATGAAAAAGAAGATATAAAAGAGATCCCAAAAGATGGCCACAGATGAAGCAACTGACCTTATGCTCGAGAGGTCAGGGGGAAAAAAAAATCTCACCTCGAAACAACTTAATTGAGGCTTGGACTCGTCGAACGCTAGGTGTCTCGAAGCATTTAATTCGCACGTATAAAACTTAGTGCTAGCAAAATGGTCATCTTCAGAATAACCAACGCTGATCTAAAGATACGAAGGTCGGCTGGATATTGTGCGTTTGTGGACTTGCCGTCCGGTTCTTGCAGCGATAAGCTTGTTGGAATGATGTCGTCAGGATAAGAACACTATGGAAAAGAATTCTATCAGGAATTCTTGTGTGTATATGGAAAGATGAAACACGATAAGTTTCCAAGTGCACTCTCGTGTAACAATCACATCATCAGGGGAGACAAAAGAGAAACATGCCCTGGTTCAGTCCACTGATAGCACGTCGACCCCTGAATACCACATTTTCCCAATTCACTCTATCCCGTGCATACCTTCCAACCTCTTACATGTCCACTCCGATCGCTCAAAACCTTTTTCAATCCATCCTTCCATTTCAAACTTGGTCTTCTCGTTCTCCTTGCTACAACCTGGCCCCACAGACCGTTCTAGGGTTTCACTCAGCTGCTTCACATGCCCTGGTTCAGTCTATTGACCCCCTGTACACCACATCGTTCCAGTTCACTTTCTCCCGTGCAAACCTTTCACCCTCATACATGTTAAAGTCCCGAATACTCAAAATCATTTTCACTCCATCCTTCCATCTACAATTCAGTCTCCCTGTTCTCCATTTTCCTTATGCTACTGAAACATACATTTTCTTTTTCAACGTGTCCTCACTCATTTCCTCCTTTCTTCCTAGTCCTAAACATGCCTTACACCTTCGATAAAAATTTCTCTCTGCTTCAGACAGCTTTCCTACCAAACCACATATCCTTAAAATCTTCCGCAAGCCATCTCAACCAACCCGATCATATGCTTTCTTCAGATACATAAATGTCACGTTCACAGCCTTCTTTTTTTAGAAGTTTTTCTCACACACATTCCTTAAAGCATGCATCTGATCCACACATCCACACTTCTGGAACGACACATTTCCTCCCGTCTGATGCTCTGTATATGCTTTCCCACCTGTTCAATCACTACTCTCCCATACATCTTACCAGGTACAATCAACAACTTTATACCTCTGTAATTTGAACACTCATCTTTGTCCTCCGTGCCATTATACAAAGTTACTATACGTATATTCCACCAAATTCAGGCACGTCACCATATCCCATACATACGCTGAAAATCCTAGAAAATCAAAGAACAACGCAGTCACCCACCTCTCTTCAGAACTTCAACTGCAATACCTTCTATTGCCACTGCCTTGTCACATATACAAAGCCTTCACCACCTCTTTACACCAAACCACTCTCCATGATTCTCTCACTTCGCATACCACTCATTTCCAAACACCCTACATCTGCCACCCTATCATGAAATACATTCAACATTCCTTCAAAGTACTCACTCCGGTTCCTCCACACTTCATCACTACTCGTTACCACTTCCCTATTTGTCCTCCTCACTGATGTTCCTACCTCTTCTCTTCTTTTTCGCACATTATCAACCTCCCTCCGAAACATCTTATTCTCTCATCAGTTTACTGATACTCGCTCACCCCAGCTTTCATTTGCCTATTTTCCAGTCCTGCACCCTCCTCTTGACCTCCTGTCGCTTTCCTTTATACATCTCCCAATCACTTGCACTCCTTCCGTGTTAATACAGCCAGTTTCTTCTTTCAACTACTGACTATCCTTTCTATCCTTCCCACCTCCTATCTTACGTATGTCACATGCATATCATGCTCATGCCAAAATCACGTCCCGAAATAACTCCCATTCCTCACCCACTCACTTTGCCTTCGTTTACTCGCCTTTTGCCAAACCACGCGCAGTTTCTCTCTCTCTCTCTCTCTCTCTCTCTCTCTCTCTCTCTCTCTCTCTCTCTCTCTCTCTCTCTCTCTCTCTCATCATGAACACACTCGAACACCATCCCTCATAATTCGTTCCTCTTATTGTAATCATTACAACATTTTCTTAAATTTTAGTCATTACTCTCGATTATCTCATCTCCTTATGGAAAAGCCAATGGCATTTCATGATACTTCTCCAGGTGATTCTATTTCTGGTCAAACCTTATATTTCTCATGATACTTCTGCTGGTGATTCTGTTTCTGGTCTAACCTTATATTTCTCTTGATACTTCTCCAGGTAATTCTGTTTCTGGTTATATTTCTCTTAACTCGATTCTCTATTTTCCGCCACTAAAATCTTTACGTATATAAGTAAGAAAAAGATTGATAAGGATGATAACAAATTGATTATATCCATCATTTGTTCCAATAGCTTATAGCTGTTAAAAACTAAAATAGTCTTGAAACTATTGTTTGTTTCCATTAAATTTTAGAGACCAATTTTGTCTTATGGCTTTGAAATATCTTTTGATTACGTATTGTAAATTCCCAAGCTAATATCTCGTCCAAATGACCCTCTGCCGTTGTCTACCGAGGGCTTCATCATTCCTATCGCCCTGATCTCTCTTGTTGTTGCCACGGATGAGGGAGGCAGAGAAAACAAATCGAAAACTGAGATGAATTCCGTCGTGTTGACCTCTACCCTCGAAGTACCAAGTTTCTCGCTCGTCAGGATTACATGTTACTCGCTTTGAACTGGAAGAGGCTGGCTGGAGACTTTCACTAAACCACCTGCATTCCTACAGTTTCTTAACGGTAAACACACTCTGGCTGAGGGACTTCGCCAGCTTGAAAACCCACAGTATTTTATTCCCTTATTACATTTGCTCTCGTGGGTTGTACATCAACATCTTCGGCTTTTCATGCAGGAGTCTGAGTCATCTTTTTTTTCTTTTTAGGGGAGACCAGAAGGGATGGGTCAGAAATGAATGATTTAGGCGTGGAGGACAGGGATGAGGGAGGGCAGGGAATGAGGAGTGAAGGGCAGGGAAGGAGGAGGAGTGGAGGGCAGGGAAGGAGGAGGAGTGGAGGGCAGGGAAGGAGGAGGAGTGGAGGGCAGGGAAGGAGGAGGAGTGGAGGGCAGGGAAGGAGGAAGAGTGGAGGGCAGGGAAGGAGGAGGAGTGGAGGGCAGGGAAGGAGGAGGAGTGGAGGGCAGGGAAGGAGGAAGAGTGGAAGGCAGGGAAGGAGTGGAGGGCAGGGAAGGAGGAGGAGTGGAAGGCAGGGAAGGAGTGGAGGGCAGGGAAGGAGGAGGAGTGAGGGGCAGGGAAGGAGGAGGAGTGGAAGGCAGGGAAGGAGGAGGAGTGAGGGGCAGGGAAGGAGGAGGAGTGGAGGACAGGGAAGGAGGAAGAGTGGAGGGCAGGAAAGGAGTGGAGAGCAGGGAAGGAGTGGAGGGCAGGGAAGGAGGAAGAGTGGAGGGCAGGGAAAGAGGAGGAGAGGATGGCAGGGAAGAAGGAGGAGTGGAGGGCTGGGAAGGAGGAGGAGTGGAGGGCAGGGAAGACTTCCGGTGAGCTTGGAGGGGAAGAAACCAAAGGACTGTTCTCTGGAGTCACTCATGATGAGGGTGTGACAGAGTGATCGTACTTTTTACAAAATAATGAGTTTGAATTTTCGTATAAGTGAATGTCCATTTCTTGAAGTTTATACATAAGTGTATGCACCGGCAGGAACACACACACACACACACACACACACACACACACACACACACACACACATACACACACACACACACACACACACACAAATACACACACACACACGCACACACACACACACACACACACACATACACACACACACACACACAACTTACACGTACACCTACACCCACACGCACACACACACACACACACACACACACACACACACACACACAGGTACGTACTCACGCACAGTTGTGTTACTTTAGGAAAAACTGACGAAGGCCACCGATTAAGCATAAGCCTCTGTGGCGACGGTACGGATGAATTAATCGTGGAGGGGGAGGGGTTGGATATAAGCAGAGGAGCTTAGAGGATTGAAAGAAGATGAGAAAAATGAGTAATTGTGAGTTCTCATGAGTGACGCGCTGGTGACTGGTCACATGGGAAGAAAGTTTATTCCTCGTGCCTCACAGCGACTATTGCAAATCCTTCGGCTTAGATTGGAGAAATTT
Organism: Panulirus ornatus; assembly: GCF_036320965.1. Lineage (NCBI taxonomy): Eukaryota > Metazoa > Arthropoda > Malacostraca > Decapoda > Palinuridae > Panulirus > Panulirus ornatus. The sequence goes on from NC_092241.1 coordinate 26,992,200, forward strand.
AAGTTTTGCAATTCTAGCTTACCATTTACCTTGTGATGATTTACTTATGGATTAATCAACTCATCTCTCATTAAAATAGTTGCTACAGTTTTCAAAATTCCTGGAACATCTTTACTGAGACATTCGTAAAAGAGAAATTCTATTTACAGTCTTCATGAAAATCAATCACAGTTTTAGTTACTGTAGCTTGAGTTATCGGCTCAGTCTCACTAGTATAGGTCAACCTTATACCAAGTCAACCTGACCCAACCTCGTGCCGATGCTTACAGGATCATATGACCCATAGAGTGGGAGGGTGCAGAAACCACTTGCTCTGCAGTGGGAGGTTGCAGAAACCAGCTACTCTGCAGTGGGAGGTTGCAGAAACCAGCTGTTCTGCAGTGGGAGGTTGTAGAAACCAGCTGCTCTGCAGTGGGAGGTTGCAGAAACCAGCTGCTCTGCAGTGGGATGTTGCAGAAACCAACTGCTCTGTAGTGGGGGGTTGCAGAAACCAGCTGCTCTGCAGTGGGAGGTTGCAGAAACCAGCTACTCTGCAGTGGGAGGTTGCAGAAACCAGCTGTCTGCAGTGGGAGGTTGCAGAAACCAGCTGTCTGCAGTGGGGGTTGCAGAACAGCTGCTGCTGCAGTGGATGTTGCAGAAACCAACTGCTCTGTAGTGGGGGGTTGCAGAACAGCTGCTCTGCAGTGGAGGTTGCAGAAACCAGCTGCTCTGCAGTGGGAGGTTGCAGAAACCAGCTACTCTGCAGTGGGAGGTTGCAGAAACCAGCTACTCTGCAGTGGGAGGTTGCAGAAACCAGCTGCTCTGCAGTGAGAGGTTGCAGAAACCAGCTGCTCTGCAGTGGGAGGTTGCAGAAACCAGCTGCTCTGCAGTGGGAGGTTGCAGAAACCAGCTACTCTGCAGTGGGAGGTTGCAGAAACCAGCTGTTCTGCAGTGGGAGGTTGCAAAAACCAGCTGCTCTGCAGTGGGAGGTTGCAGAAACCAACTGCTCTGCAGTGGGGGGTTGCAGAAACCAGCTGCTCTGCAGTGGGAGGTTGCAGAAACCAGCTGCTCTGCAGTGGGAGGTTGCAGAAACCAGCTGCTCTGCAGTGGGAGGTTGCAGAAACCAGCTGCTCTACAGTGGGAGGTTGCAGAAACCAGCTGCTCTGCAGCGGGAGGTTGCAGAAACCAGCTGCTCTGCAGTGGGAGGTTGCAGAAACCAGCTGCTCTGCAGTGGGAGGTTGCAGAAACCAGCTGCTCTGCAAGGGGATATCGTTTGTCCTAGGGTAGCTGAAGCGATGTCAGGGGCCATGTTATCATACACCTCGGAGAGAATGCTGGTCTTGCTACATATCTCATTCGGACGAGGTTAGCGATCTTTTCTATATCAATTTTCCATATACAATCTATACATTAATAATTTACGGCCTCACACTATTTCTTAACAACGTTTTCTTTTTCCCCTTCTTTTCTTCTTTCTAGGCCTGGTCTCGATGAGGATTTCTGTCTCTGATTAAGAGTACATCACAAGAGGAAACACAGTGTTGCACCTAGACAAAGCCTCTTGTCCTTCATGATCAATTTGGCACATGTAGCATGCCTCGCTAAATTGCCTCGCCGGACTTATAATATCATCATGACAATTCATTAACAATAAGAAATGATTTAGGTTTTAAGATGAATAAGATGAAGGAGAGGGACACCCTCGTATACACATGACAAGGTAAAAAAACCTCCAGGATAAACAGACAATTAAGCAGCTCCTTTAACTTATGAAGATGTTCGTCCACACACGGATACAATAGACAGAGGAAAAGTGCGTAGACTAGCACAATAGACGGGCTACACCTGAGCATACAAACAAAGCACGCGAGCGCACAAGATTTACATAGTCTGTTTTCACAGGCATGGTTATGTACACATACTTCCACAGACCAGCGCCCACTGATGTGCACGTAAACCCTTCATACACCACACAGCCAACTTTGCACCTTAGCATTTAGAAATGAAAGGGAGTGCCGACCTACATAAGAGCACCTACGACGAGAATCTACCAGAGGGCAGGACTAGCTCGTAGCAATCACCACAGGAAAAGCTGAAGTTCAGAGGAACGAGTTGTGTGACTTACCTGTGGTCGAGAAAGTTATGTGGGAAGTGTATAAGTGTAGAGAGAGAATGTTTGAAATCCATATGTGGAGTGAGGCGGAAAGAAAAGACCTGGGCCAAAGATTGAAGCTCAACAGCCACCAAAGAGCTACCTTTCAACGATGCCGTCGCTAACTTTCCCGATACTCAATTGCTAGTACAATGGTTCTAATTAAAGCCATCTCATTAACGCTATATATATATATATATATATATGCTTGAACCAAGTACCCATTTCATCGACTAACCCCTATGGGTCGATGAATAGCTGTGATGACTGTGGACCGACTACCGTATCCAGGATTCGAACCTATACACTCGACCCTGGGCAGCCCGTGAATGCGTCATGGTCGAGAACGCTATCATCCGATACACAACGAAAGTTCATGAACGCATGAATCTCTAAAATGATAGGAAGGAAAACTATATTTTGATCCGATTATAAGAAGAGAGAAGAGGCAAGCCACGAAGAAAACTGATGGACCAGAGAAACGGTGAACAGAACAGAGACTTAACAGGATTCGAATAGCAAGGAAAGTGATAGAGGAGAGTGCCATGATGACCCACGGCACAGCAATAAGAGTGGCGGTATATCACCCGGTGGTACATGACTGTCGGGTCAAGCTGCGCCGCAGTGGCATTATAAATGAATACTTCAAGTTCTCCAGTGGAGGACTTAGTCTCCCACTGGAGCTAGATAGTGTGAGGCAGTGTTTGATATACGCTAATCATTAAGAGTTATATATTAATAAAACCCTCTCTCTCCCTCTCTCTCATATATATATATATATATATATATATATATATATATATATATATATATATATATATATATATATTTTTTTTTTTTTTTTTTTTTTATACCTCGTTGCTGTCTCCCGCGTTTGCGAGGTAGCGCAAGGAAACAGACGAAAGAAATGGCCCAACCCCCCCATACACATGTACATACACACGTCCACACACGCAAATATACATACCTACACAGCTTTCCATGGTTTACCCCGGACGCTTCACATGCCTTGATTCAATCCACTGACAGCACGTCAACCCCTGTATACCACATCGCTCCAATTCACTCTATTCCTTGCCCTCCTTTCACCCTCCTGCATGTTCAGGCCCCGATCACACAAAATCCTTTTCACTCCATCTTTCCACCTCCAATTTGGTCTCCCTCTTCTCCTCGTTCCCTCCACCTCCGACACATATATCCTCTTGGTCAATCTTTCCTCACTCATTCTCTCCATGTGCCCAAACCATTTCAAAACACCCTCTTCTGCTCTCTCAACCACGCTCTTTTTATTTCCACACATCTCTCTTACCCTTACGTTACTTACTCGATCAAACCACCTCACACCACATATTGTCCTCAAACATCTCATTTCCAGCACATCCATCCTCCTGCGAACAACTCTATCCATAGCCCACGCCTCGCAACCATACAACATTGTTGGAACCACTATTCCTTCAAACATACCCATTTTTGCTTTCCGGGATAATGTTCTCGACTTCCACACATTTTTCAAGGCTCCCAAAATTTTCGCCCCCTCCCCCACCCTATGATCCACTCCCGCTTCCATGGTTCCATCCGCTGACAGATCCACTCCCAGATATCTAAAACACTTCACTTCCTCCAGTTTTTCTCCATTCAAACTCACCTCCCAATTGACTTGACCCTCAACCCTACTGTACCTAATAACCTTGCTCTTATTCACATTTACTCTTAACTTTCTTCTTCCACACACTTTACCAAACTCAGTCACCAGCTTCTGCAGTTTCTCACATGAATCCGCCACCAGCGCTGTATCATCAGCGAACAACAACTGACTCACTTCCCAAGCTCTCTCATCCCCAACAGACTTCATACTTGCCCCTCTTTCCAAGACTCTTGCATTTACCTCCCTAACAACCCCATCCATAAACAAATTAAACAACCATGGAGACATCACACACCCCTGCCGCAAACCTACATTCACTGAGAACCAATCACTTTCCTCTCTTCCTACACGTACACATGCCTTACATCCTCGATAAAAACTTTTCACTGCTTCTAACAACTTGCCTCCCACACCATATATTCTTAATACCTTCCACAGAGCATCTCTATCAACTCTATCATATGCCTTCTCCAGATCCATAAATGCTACATACAAATCCATTTGCTTTTCTAAGTATTTCTCACATACATTCTTCAAAGCAAACACCTGATCCACACATCCTCTACCACTTCTGAAACCACACTGCTCTTCCCCAATCTGATGCTCTGTACATGCCTTCACCCTCTCAATCAATACCCTCCCATATAATTTACCAGGAATACTCAACAAACTTATACCTCTGTAATTTGAGCACTCACTCTTATCCCCTTTGCCTTTGTACAATGGCACTATGCACGCATTCCGCCAATCCTCAGGCACCTCACCATGAGTCATACATATATCAAATAACCTTACCAACCAGTCAACAATACAGTCACCCCCTTTTTTAATAAATTCCACTGCAATACCATCCAAACCTGCTGCCTTGCCGGCTTTCATCTTCCGCAAAGCTTTTACTACCTCTTCTCTGTTTACCAAATCATTTTCCCTAACCCTCTCACTTTGCACACCACCTCGACCCAAACACCCTATATCTGCCACTCTGTCATCAGACACATTCAACAAACCTTCAAAATACTCATTCCATCTCCTTCTCACATCACCACTACTTGTTATCACCTCCCCATTTACGCCCTTCACTGAAGTTCCCATTTGCTCCCTTGTCTTACGCACCCTATTTACCTCCTTCCAGAACATCTTTTTATTCTCCCTAAAATTTACTGATAGTCTCTCACCCCAACTCTCATTTGCCCTTTTTTTCACCTCTTGCACCTTTCTCTTGACCTCCTGTCTCTTTCTTTTATACTTCTCCCACTCAATTGCATTTTTTCCCTGCAAAAATCGTCCAAATGCCTCTCTCTTCTCTTTCACTAATACTCTTACTTCTTCATCCCACCACTCACTACCCTTTCTAAACAGCCCACCTCCCACTCTTCTCATGCCACAAGCATCTTTTGCGCAATCCATCACTGATTCCCTAAATACATCCCATTCCTCCCCCACTCCCCTTACTTCCATTGTTCTCACCTTTTTCCATTTCGTACACACATATATATATATATATATATATATATATATATATATATATATATATATATATATATATATATATTTTTTTTTTTTCACACTATTCGCCATTTCCCACGTTAGCAAGGTAGCGTTAAGGGGAATATCCTCACCTGGCCCCCTTCTCTGTTCCTTCTTTTAGAAAATTAAAAAAAACTGAGAGGGGAGGATTTCCAGCCCCCCGCTCCCTTCCCTTTTAGTCGCCTTCTACGACACGCAGGGAATACGTGGGAAGTATTCTTTCTCCCCTATTCATATATATATATATATATATATATATATATATATATATATATATATATATATATATATATATATATATTTCTTTTTTTATTATCATAATTATTTGCCGTCTCCCGCGTCAGCGAGGTAGCGCAAGGAAACAGACGAAACAATGGCACATCCCTCCCAACACACATGTATATACACAAACGCTCACACACGCACATATACATACCTATACATATTAACGTATACAATACATATACATACCTATACATTTCAACGTATACATACATATATACATATACCTAAACATTTCAATGTATACATACATATACATACATCAACATATACATACATTCATATGTATATATTCATACTTTTTGCCTTCATCCATTTTCGTCGCCACCCCACCACACATGAAATAGCATCCCCCCACATAGCATTGTTGGAGCCGCTAGTCCTTCAAAAATACTCATTTTCGCTCTCCGAGATAACGTTCTCGTCTTCCACACATTCTTCAACGCTCCCAGACCGTTCGCCCCCTTCCCTACCCTGTGACTCCCTTCCACTTCCATGGTTCCATCCGCTGCTAAATCCACTCCCAGATATCTAAAACACTTCACTTCCTGCAGTTTTTCTTCATTCAAACTTGCCTCCCATTTAACTTGTCCCTCAACCCTACTGTACATAATAACCTTGCTCTTATTCACATATACTCTCAGCTTTCTTCTTTCACACACTTTACCGCACTGCTCTTCCCCAGTCTGATACTATGTACATGCCTTTACCTTCTTAATCAATACCCTTCCCTATACTTTCCCAAGAATACTCATCATACTTATACCTCTGTAATTTGAACATTCACATTCAATGGTTTCTAAAACTTGCATAATAGTTTTTAGTCAAGAAAACCTTTCTATTTATGTTTAACCTTCACCCGTATTCACATGACCAATATGGGATAATAACATACTAAAACCCACAACGCAGTGTGATGTGACAAGCAAGACTGATTAATCTCTAAACATCAGATGCCATACGGTAAAGTATTGCGGACTACAGTGAAGGTGCAAAACATGAAAGTGAATTACATTTCAACTCTAACACATGCTTATAATCAGGCAATCGTGTACGTAAAAGTATGATAGATAAAGATATCCATAAATGTATGATTATATATCATTTCTTGAAGTCTTTTCTTGCTAGTTGTCACTGATGGTTGAATATAATAAGCCCTAGGAAAGCATCTTATTTCAGTCCACCGCACGAAAGTATGAATTTCTTCGAGATATCATTATAAAGGCACTACTTCCGACCTTCCTTATTTGGTGAAGTTGCTAGAATTCACACATCTATTTCTTCCTACATGTACACGTGAATGAAACGAAGTTACTCCTGCAGTGATAAGTGGGATTACTTCTGCGACTTATACTTGCATCATACCTTATTTTCATGGGTTTGATTAAAGAGCTAAGATTCATTAAGGATGTCCTAGAATTGTATCAACAAAGTGATGTACTATTATCTGTTGACAATATACAACATATATGTTTGATGGTGCGTATCTTCTTAAAGGTGTTGGTGAAAGTGCTTAGTTTTTTGTGTTCATGTCCATGTTTAAGTACCTTTGGTTTATACTTGCATGTAGATTATTTTGTGTCTGATTGCCTATTAGTAATAATGTCTATGTACTGTACGGGGAAGGAGTGGGGCCCCATTCAAATGAACTTTTTCTACTGTCATACAACTTAGCAAACTTTTTTATGTTGTTTGCATTCACAGTTTCATCATTAGATTCATTCCATTCTTCCATTACAAAACTTCGTATGATATTGAATAATGCTCAAGAGACTGGGCCCAACTGGAGTAAAAATCCTTCCCCGTACATTACAAAAAGGTAGTAACAATAACGGTGACATTCACACGCGAATACAAACCCACTTTACGTGTACACGGACATCAAAACAACGCCTTCACAAAACCAGTAAAAGATAAACAAACTCAAGCATGAATTTTATGGTGTTAAAGATTAATGTTATATCATAATGAAACTTAGATGCTTAATTAGTTCTATTGAAATCGGTTATGTTATTTCGTCTTATGGCCTTTGGTTGTTCTATCCTTGCATCTTTTTCGGAGGACTGTACACTTGATTACACATAAATGCTTTGAAAACTGAAAGGTTTTAATGGGGTTACTCCTTATCTTCTACCTTCCACGGTGGGCAAATGTAACGCCTCTAACCTTTCCCTACAATTCAGTTTTGTTAATGTTGGCGTTATCTTGTTGCCCTCCGCTCGACCTTACCTAACAGGTCTTTTACCTTTTGTAAGTAGAGTGACCATATTTGAGAAGCATATACTACTTTAGTCTAATGCTAGACGTGGAAAGCTTACTAGATATCTTATATTTCGTATACTTGAATCTTACTTAAACATTTGCCATCGGACAGTTTGCTTCCTTTACTATTCTCAAAAGGAAGGACTCTGGCGACAGTTTAGGGAATGTATCTACTTCTAAGTCTCTTTTTCACCAATGAGTCTTGCAGCTTATCTTCTACTAGATGATATTGATATTCATATCTAGGTTTCCTTTTGCTCTTTTACCTCCGTGTAACTTACATTGACTTAGGATAAATTCTATCAGTACTTGAATAAAGAATGCAATAGTAGGGCCATAGCAAAATAATCTTGTCACGAGTAACTTGATAACTGTACCACAACAAGGATGCTTCACTTTAAGCACTTAGATCATGGTTCCACAACGGGAAATCATATATGAGTGTCTTAAAGTAAGAGGAAAAATACAATAGCAGCAGTGCGTACTGTGATGTTTCTGCTATCGTATTAGTGGTGCCAAAGTATCAAAACAGAGGAGTGGAAACACAGCGTCAGTACCAGAGTTGTGGTGCCACAGACAGCACCAGTGTAGTGGTCCTACAAGTACTAGAAAGAAAGTAGCGGTGCTACAGCATCAACACCAAAGTCGTAGTGTTAAACTATAAGCACCAGAGTAACAGTGCTACATCATCACCACTAAGGTAGCAGTGTCAGAGGAGCGTCAACAACAAAATAGCAGTGCCACAGCGTCAGTATCAAAGTAACAGTGCCTCAGAATCAGCACCGGAGTAGTAGTGCCACGACGCCAGTTCCAGAGGAGTGGTGCTACAGCATCACCACCAGGGTAGTTTGCCACAGTAACTCTTCCTCAGCTAGAGTACTTCGGAAACATCATAACAAGTACCAACACGGGCAGATGGTAGTTTTGCCTACGAGAAGTCAGAGACAACTGTAGCCAGCTATCATGACTGCCAGCCACCAACATCTGAACATTTGTAGCGTGGTCAGCATCAGCATAAATACCTAGAATAATCTCTGTTTTTACACCCCTTAAAGCATAACTAGTTCTCGGTGCTTACAAATTAGAAGACGTAAAGCAAGGGAGATATAAAGTTCTGAAGACAGAGATAAGAATATCGACACACACGTACGAGAGGTTTTAGCTATTGGTGAAGATTACTATCGCCACAGCTCTCCTCTTATCACTCCTGTCCCCTGTTTTTGCCTAGGATTTACACGAAAAGATTTAAATCGCAAATATAAGGAGCAGCTGCTCGTAAAAGTATTGAGTATCATCTCCAATATCAAGAAACTCCCTTTCTCGCTTGATTGTTCCTTCCAGTAATAGATATGACGGGTGATACCTAACAGGTAATAAATGCTTAATGACAGCGTAGTTGTGTTAACTGGCGCCATCAAAGAGTTCTTCGTCTGTTAAGCTGCAAATGCGAGAGTCCCGAGTGCAGCTGGTGTCAGGTGTACCCAAGGGCTGGGCCAATCTACATATACCCTCTACTTATGCTCTATCATTCGCCTCTTGTTCCCTCTTCGAGGGTTCTTCTTCATCTTCTTCTTCTTCTTCTCCTTCTTCTTCATCCTTTTTCTTCTTCTTCATCCTTCTTCTTCTTCTTCCTTCTTCTTCTTCATCCTTCCTCTTCTTTTTCATCATCTTCTTCTTCTTCTTCTTCTTCCTTCTTCTTCTTCTTCTTCTTCTTCTTCTTCTTCTTACGTTTTCTACCACAAGACTCTTCGTACAAGTATCAGTCTCTCATTTACTTTCTCTCACAAAAGTTTCCCTCCCTCTCTTCTTAGCTTTTCCTTCTTTCCCTCATTCCCACATTATTAGCGACCCAGTTCTTCACCTTCCTTGTTCGTTTTCCCTCTTTGTATGGCCTTCTATTTTTTCTCCTGTATGCTGTTGAATATATCTACTTTCCTTATAATTCTAATTCTTTTCTTTTATTATTTCATTCACTTTTTTTTAAACATCCTTACAAATATCCTCCATCATATCATTCTCTTACAGTTTGTTCCTCACACGTTCTTCATATGAATAATGAAAACCATTGGCATAATGATCCTCAATTTTTTCATACGTTTGGAACCAGAAAAAAAGAATTGGTTATTTGTTCACCACGACAGCGTGTTAACTCTTGTAGTAATTCTATTTACATCTCTCCTCATCCATCATTATTACAAGTATTGAAAAGATATATTCATAGATACACGATGATGTATCCCTAGGAGTCGGGTAGAAAGAAGAATGTAAATGTACCTCCTGCGTGGTGTACAGGGAGCCTCAGACGGGTACAAGAAAGTGCCAAGAAATCCTCACCCTTTTGTATTTGCTTTACTGAATGAAGAACAGAAAATGGAGCCAAACAAGAATTTTTCGTCTAAGGCGCTACTTCGCCGAGATGGGAAAAGACGAACAGGGTCTTTTGTTATTGTTATCATTATCATTACAATTGTTATAACATCATTATCATTAATATTATTACTATCATTATCATTCGCGTTATTTCCATTACCATGGTGTTTTACATTTCATTCGTAAGATCAAAATTTAATTGGAGAAACTGCTAAAGCTACAGTTTCTGTACCATTAAATTTAGCTTTTGAATTAATAGCTTCATTCTATTTTCATATGACTGAATCGTCTGACTGCATTCAGAAACATAGTTAGCCATTTACTTATTCATCTACCTGACACTGAATTATGGCAAGACATCAAAACCTTTCATTTATATGTAAAATTGGTCACAAACACCATATGACGAACACTGCTTGGAGGCACACAACAGCCAATTCTTGGATACTGAAACAGACTTGATGTCTCCTGAAAAGGTTAAGAAAGCCAACAGCAAGTCTTAGGGAAAATTGGTCAAGTTTGTAAACCAGACTTAGAAAGATGATGAATTATATTGCTATAGACTCAATTTTGTCTACCAAGATGAGCTTAAGCCACGCCATATGTGAAGGCAGTACACATATGAACCTTTTGTATAATATGGGCACAGGATCAAAGGTAAGAAATATTTGGCATGAGAACAGAGCTTTCAGGTTCTAAGAGGCAGATTTTGCTAATTTAGCACTACACAGTTTTCAGGATGGATTGAATGCTGACGGTGTTACTATGTACGTGTATCAAGTGGTGGAATTATGGAAGTACCAGAGAAAACTGTGGGTAATCTTGAGGATTCTACAGGAGTATAAATTGGATAGGTCACGTCTTCCTCACTATAAGATACTATCCAACTCTGTATTTGTGAAGTTGTGATGAGATGAAATGTAGATCGAGAAAGAGATAATGGAGAGGGTCTGAAAGAAGTGAAGAATTGCGATCTTGAGTTTTCTGCTTGTAAGTGAATTTGCATTATCTGCTGAAAATAAGAGAAATCCATGGTTAAAGGAGGAAGAGGTTAAAGGCAGGACAGACGAAGAAGGAGGGGTTGAATGATCAACAGTTACTGAATAGGAGTGACCAGAGGCGAAGCTGTGTATGTGAGATGGATGATAGCCAAAGCAGGTGGGCTTAAAGTTCACATCCCGATGCCACACTTTGTAAAAGGCCTTCAGGTATCGATGGCTAAAGCACAGGACTGCCTGAAGTATATGAGGGAGGATGTAGCAGCTAGTCTAAAAATGGACATAACTCCGCAAATAAAAAGGAAATAAAGATGTTGAAAAAAGTAAAGGTTTTGTTTTGTATTATGAATAAAGTAAATGAGAAATATGAAATATGCTTGTTATAAGAGGAACGAAAAATGGAAAATGTAAAAACTAGAGAAATTAGTGGTAGAGAGCAGCTATGAAAAAAGTCTTTATCAGAGACTTAAGAGCGCCTGGCTTTCCTAATCAAACAGGGTCAGACGAACTCTTACTGAGGAACAGACATTTACTGGTCACGACGGTAAAGGTTAATCTCCTCTCCAAGTTGAATGGCTACAACAGATATCTTACTTCCTCTCTGACCTTCTGAGTATAGAGAATGAGTTTCACTCTGTCCTACCGAGCATTCGTCCAATGATCCCTCCCACACTCTATACCTCATTCGACTACCCTTTCCTCCCTACCGTCCTTCCCTCTCCACCACCGTAACCCTTTGTTCCTCTTTCCACTACCTTCATACCTTGACACCCTCCTCTGTTCTCTCACTAGCATCACCCCTCACCTCCCTGGCGTCCTTCTTACCCCCCTTCTCCTTTTCCCAGTACCACATCCTCAGGTTTATTTTCCTTGTTTTCTCATCTCTACAACTTTAATCTTATTGTCATTCATATCTATTCTCACTCCTGCACATGGAGGTAAGAGAGAGTTAATGGGAAAATGAGGAAGTACATGGAAATGATAGGCACCAATGAAAGAAGGGAAAATAATAACAAAGTGATGGGAGTTGAAGAAAGATATTATAGATACAGTAATAAGTAACATGGAAAATTAGTTTTCTTTTATCTTTTCATTGATAGTGAAGAACCTGGAAATCAGACAAAACAACTAAATTTAGTGACTGACTTAGAAATTCAGTGACGCATGACTGGCGAACAATCTTAGTGTCCCACATCGTTCTGAAAATATCTAAGAGATAATGACATTAGGGAGATATGGATCCTAGCCATCCCCACTTGCCTGCCCAGGAGGGTCCAAAGAGTGTCTAGGTGAATAAAGCAACGCTGAAGATCGATGCAGACCACTCGCCCGGCTCCAGGTCTGTTAGTCCAACAAAACACAGGCTCGAGTGGAAGCACAGGGACATCAACAGGTATACGTCAGTGAAAATCATAAGGAAATAGATCGTGCTGGTGGTTGTGAATCCAGAGGTCGTTCTTTAATGATAAGATTTTGTCGACGAGTTGTTTATCTGCTGACAACTAGTGATGCCGGCCTTCCTAAGTCTCAGATGATATGTATGAAATATACATGTAACAGTTGCCTTTAAATTTGCTTCAAACCAACAACCTTTAATCTTATTTTGATTTTCTCGCTTGTAGTCTATATGTGAGTTTGGTTGTTTGTGCAAGTATATGTCTTGTGACTGTATGCAGCTGTTTATATGTATATGCCGTGCACGCTCACGCACGTACGTGTGTGTGTGTGTGTGTGTGTGTGTGTGTGTGTGTGTGTGTGTGTGTGTGTGTATGTGTTTATGTGTGTTTGTGTGTGTATGTGTTTATGTGTGTGTGTGTGTGTGTGTGTGTGTGTGTGTGTGTGTGTGTGTGTGTGTGTGTTTGTGCGTTTGTGTGTGTGTGTGTGTTTGTGTGTGTGTGTGTGTGTGTGTGTGTGTGTAGGCGTCTATATATATATGCGCATGCGTGTATATCATGGCTGGAGAGACATGTCAAGTGCTTGTGTGTTTTCTGTTTGTATTAATGACTATTTGCCAAACACACCTACGTGTTTATCTCGTAATATAAATACAAGTAGTCGCGAAAACCCATTGTGTCAAAACTGTGATGTTAACTGACACTGGTTAGTAAACGTACAGTGTTGCTATGCGATAAAACAGCATAAGAAACATTAGCTGCCAACATCTCGTGTGCTTTTCAGTCGTAGCTTTTTAATGCTTCTGAATGTTTATCACACAAAATATGACTGATGATGGTTGCTGTCTGACTTATGATATCAGAGACTTGGACAGATGACACAAGAATAAAGAATTCTTCGCCACGAAAGTGAAAAAAATATATAATACACATTAATCCAAAACTGTTTATGTGTCTCGGGGCTAGACTTAGGGCTCAGATCAAGGTATATCAAACGATAGATTTATCAGCAATTGCTTTTGTCATAAAAGTATTTATGGTATGAAAATCCAGGAGGAGTAGCACAAGATGAGAAGTGATGTAGATGTCAACACGGGCAGACGTGCGGAAGTACAGAGCTAGGCTTTTAAAGCATGAAGACTGAGGTGTTTCTCGCATGATAAAGCTACACAGGAGAACCTCATGTATATGGTAAGCCGCTATCTTGGGCTGCACTCTCGGTGGATTAAGGAGGACAGTTTTGTGTAGCATGGCTCCCATCTGTGCTGGGGATCACACACACACACACACACAAATATGCATACACACACACACACGCACACACACACACACATACACACACACACATACACACACACACACACACACACACACACACACACACACACACACAAACACACGCAGCTGTGTTCACGGCCATGTAATCTAGAAGAAGACAAATGCCGAGTCATTCATTGTACCTGCGTTTTACAGCTCAAAAGTGTGAAGTAACTGTTGACTCTTCAATATTCGAAGGTCTGACATGTTTGTGGAGGAGACGGAGGGACGGGTCAACGACCTCCCGTACCCTTGTGATAATTCCAGGACATTATTTCGTATCTCTAGACTTGCGTTGAGTTTAACAACGAACATATGACCAGAATTCTCGTATGATATATGTTAATGCATATTTGCAAACACTTTTCAGATATGTAGGAGTGGCATTGCATTTAATGGCATGATTAAACAGTTTGAACTTGAATATGAAATGCCACCTTTGGGAACTAGTAACTAAGACAAGAACTCATAAGGGCAGGCACCAGTGGATTAAACAGCGTCATCTAAATGATACGCACTTCAAGACATTTGAAAGAAGACAACCTTTCTTCTCTCAAATGAGGAGTTTTTGAAGGTCGGTGGCTTCATGCAATGGGTTAGATGTTAAAGTGCTGCGATTGGATTAGATCGTTACCAGTTGCCAAGAACGGAGAGTAACGTATATATACCCATGTGAAATGGAGTTCCCTCCTCCAAATACTTCTAATCGAATCATTGAGGAGAGTACACTGCTTGTGAGATGGAGTTCCCTCCTCCAAACACTTCTAATCGAATCATTGAGAAGAGTACAGTGCCGCTGTGGACAGAGGAGTGAGCTCACATCCAAACTATTTGTTTGTCCTCCTCTTGGAGCTGGTCAACGGCAGAGGAATTGAACCGATGTTGTGACTGAGGACACCTCTATCACATCTATCCTCTTGTAAACAACTTTATTACATCTTTCCTCTTAGAGCATTTTTTTTACATAATCTTTTTTACAAAACATTTGAATGTATCGGGATTCATTCAACGCATCGTCTATAAACTGTAAATATTACGTAAAGCCCACTGAACCCTTAATCAAATATAATTTAGACGTGAAATAAATAAGATATAAAAGACACTTTATACGAGAGAAATTGTAGACCTAAAGGTCAATTAGATTATCATTACAAAGTATGAATGTGAAAGAGAGAATTACATGAAAATTCAGAAACCTAAGATTTAATCGAAACAAAACCTTGTGGTGGCTTTCAGTACACTGGCAGTTCGCAAACTGGTCTGCTGCACTGACACACCCGCTGGTAGAAACGAAAACGGGAGTTTAAGGAAAAAAACCTCAACAATGTGAGCACAAGACAAACATGAATCTAGTTTTGATTTCTTTCATCATATCCAAAAATTCTCCAAAAAAAATACACTAATCCAAACATAAACATTCTGCAGTCTGATACTAATTTTCTGGAATATGACATAAGTATTCCAACATAATATTTACGGAAAATGGCTTAAGTGTGAAAAATTATTTAAGTATACTAATGAAGAGTAATGGAAATTGACAAATATGCCAATGAAATATTTGTGGAAGATACGTATTGATGAGGGTTATTGACGACCTGAAGGTGGTGTTGGCTGCGGTGATGTTTTCATAATGTGAGTGAACTTGACAAGATATGATGATGATGATTCTGACTTTGATTTCTCTTGACTTTGATCTCTACCTACAAGTGGTAGAGATGGTGGAAGTAAAGATGAGTGGGCATGAGACTGAGTATCATAAGCACTTCTGAAAAAAAAAAAAATAAGCATTTAGAACTAAAAACGAATATATAATGCTGTCCCAGACTCTAAGGCATATACAGAGATGTACGCGCTGGTTACAGCACACTACAATATGGACGGGAGTTGTAAGAATGATGGATGACATGTTATTGTGGTTATATTTCATTCAGTGGGAGCGAGAGGTATAAAGGAGACAATTTTGAGAATCAAATTGTGTTACCAGTTGTTAGGTGAGGGCAGATTACGATGGTGGTGGTAGCTGAGGTATGACAGTAGTGGTGATAATGAGGGTTAATCATAGGTCTAATGGATTTAGTTTGGGCTCAACCGTGGTTTTGTTACCAAAGGTTATTTGCGAAAGTGATTATGGTGATCATAACTGCTAGAACATGGTTGAAATCAGGATTATCTACGATGGTGATGGTGTGAGGGAAGGTTGACAAGCTGGTAATGATGACTGAGGGTTATGCTGAATGACCATCGTGTGTTAGTGAAGGCTGGTTGTGATGCCGGCAGTGATTACAGATCGAGGTGGTAGTGTTGGCACGAAGCGGCGATACGAAGGAGTAATCACGATGCTGGCGGTGGCACTGAGGATTAATCACGATAATGGTGTGCTGGCACTGAGGATTAATCATGATAATGGTGTGATGGCACTGAGGATTAATCATGATAATGGTGTGCTGGCACTGAGGATTAATCATGATAATGGTGTGCTGGCACTGAGGATTAATCATGATAATGGTGTGCTGGCACTGAGGATTAATCATGATAATGGTGTGCTGGCACTGAGGATTAATCATGATAATGGTGTGCTGGCACTGAGGATTAATCATGATAATGGTGTGCTGGCACTGAGGATTAATCATGATAATGGTGATGGCACTGAGGATTAATCATGATAATGGTGTGGTGGCACTGAGGATTAATCATGATAATGGTGTGCTGGCACTGAGGATTAATCATGATAATGGTGTGCTGGCACTGAGGATTAATCATGATAATGGTGTGCTGGCACTGAGGATTAATCATGATAATGGTGTGCTGGCACTGAGGATTAATCATGATAATGGTGTGCTGGCACTGAGGATTAATCATGATAATGGTGTGCTGGCAATGATAGTGGTGGTCGCGAGGTGATGATCGACAGTCCTTGGTGTCGAGAGAGAGAGAGCCAGTCTCATTACCAACATGGGACTGGTAAGGCGGCGAGGTCCGTATTGGTAAGTTTTCATCACGAGCGATGTATCTAATGTCAACGATGATCACTCAATCATCAGTCATCTGTGTCTGTGGTTCATGTTTCATCTGTCTGTCATAAACCATCATAGGAGTCTATAAGCTCATGCAAAAACTACTATTTCTGTTGTTTGACTAATACTTGATAAAAGTATTCAGAAAAATTGACTTTCATTGATACCACTGTTGATCTGTATGAAGAAATCATCAGTAACTTTAGTATCACAGGGTAAATCACTCTCATCATAACAGATAATGCATCAGGTATGGTAAAGACTTTCAGTATTGCCGGAGTGGACGAATCAGCTGAAGATGTACAGTATTTCTATACCCAATGTGCTGACTACATTGACCATCATTTATCGTGGTTGACTGTGCTATCCAGGGTATGAAGACAGAGAGGGAAATCCCGTGACATTTATAAGGAAAAGAAGTTCCTCAGACGCTAGATCTTGTTATTAGGGAGTGTGATGCACCAGATCATCAGCACCATACCATCACCTGGCCTCTTACCGTTCTCTCACCTGTGTCTTACCCCTCCACAACACCCACACGACCTGGCTTCATACCACGCTTTTCACTTGTGTCTTGCCTCCCAGGTCTTGGTACTCTGCTGGCCTCTCACTTAGCTTCTCGACTGCCTCTAGCCACACAAAGCTCTACTCAGGATTATCTAAAACTGACTTTATAAACAGAATCTTTTGTTATCATACCAGGTTTACGGATCTGTTTGAACTCTATGAGAAAAAGCATTATCACGTCCATCATTAAAAAGCTTCACATCGATCAATCACATTTCTCAATGCTGAGGCTTCTGAGGAGGGAGGCTCCAAAACGCCTCTTCAGTTTGCTGCGGAGGGAGCCTACACAACGCTACTCTGGTGCCCCTCCAGGAAGAGGCAGCACAACGCTGCTCCAGTACCCTACAAGAGGGAAAGGCTCTAATACCTGCTAGAAGAAAAGTGCCTTACTGGGGAGACAGGCTGGACAAGACTTTCATTGCCCTGCTCAGGAGAGAAGCTGCACAACACTGTCCCAGTGTTCTGCTTTGGCAAGGGGCTGCACAACACTGTCCCAGTGTCCTGCTGTGGAGAGAGGCTGCACAACACTGTCCCAGTGCTGCCCTGGAGGGGAGAGGGGCTGCACAACACTGTCCCAGTGCTGTCCTGGAAGGGAGAGAGGCTGCACGACACTGTTCCAGTGCTGCCCTGGAGGGGAGAGAGACTGCAAAACGTCCTAGGTATGATTTTGTTAAATGTTTCCATAGTTAAATCTAAAAGAAGTCTTTTTTTTCAGTGAGAGGATTAAAGACATGCTGTTTTTATTTTGATACAGTGCAGAATTATCTCCCTTCCAAACTGATGGCAATTTCTTATTTTCTCATTCGACATTTTACTTGTAAAGAATTAAAATATTCGCTTTTTTGACAGCGCAGGATCATCAGCATCATATTTCATAAATGTTCACCATAGTGGGTTGTGAAAGGATGTGATGCAGAAGTGATAATCATATTCACTGTAAAGATGTGTCGTTGTTTAAGAGTTTCTCTGTAAAAAAGACAAATTTGGATCATTACTTTTGGCGTTGAAATTTCCATGCTATGACTGCTATCTCGGTGGAACATATGTTTACATTTTCTTTAACTATGGTTAATCTTTTCCCAGAACCATTGTCTACGTGTCTCACATTACTTGTCAGGACACATCATTAGATATGACAAGAAGTTTCTATGATCTTGGATTTCCTTCCAAATGAACCTGGAACGCTGCGAACTGCTGGACCTATGAGGGCACGAGACTAGAGTACAGCGACGTGTGAAGATATTCCTTAATCAGGAGTGGTGGTGTTGAAGAACTGGCTGGATGGGTGGGGCAAAAGTGAGGCCGCCCAGGGATGGATCAAGACGGCCAAAGTAAGATGAATAATCATCAGTTAACGCTCCCTCGTCACTCCATCCATTTTCCTCTACGCACACTCTCCGCGTGGGAGCCGCTCATTAGAACGCCTTGGCTAGAATGTACCCAGGGTGAGAGGGAGTGGGGGGGGGGGGGACGAGAAGTGGTCAAACTTTGCTTTTACCCACTTTCCGTCATCAACATCACTTTGATAATGTTTAACAAAACCGAAAAAAAAAAGAATGCTGGATCTTAGCTCTTTGTACTGTACATAGCTCAACATGGAAAACCAAGACATATGGTAGTGATTTGAAATTTTATCTATCTATCTATCTATCTATCCATCTATCTATCTGTCTAACAGAGGACTGGGCCTTTGAGGGAATATCCTCATCTGGCCCCCTTCTCTGTTCCTTCTTTTGGAAAAAAAAACAAAAAAACAAGAGGGGAGGATTTCCAGCCCCCCGCTCCCTTCCCTTTTAGTCGTCTTCTACGACACGCAGGGAATACGTGGGAAGTATTCTTTCTCCCCTATCCCCTATATATATCCCCTATCTCATATATATATATATATATATATATATATATATATATATATATATATATATATATATATATATATATATATATATATATCTTTTCTTTTAAACTATTCGCCATTTCCCGCGTTAGCGAGGTAGCGTTAAGAACAGAGGACTGGGCCTTTTTTGGAATATCCTCACCTGGCCCCATTCTGTTCCTTGTTTTGGAAAATAAAAAAAAAAAAAAACGAGAGGGGAGGATTTCCAGCACCCCGCTCCCTCCCCTTTTAGTCGCCTTCTACGACACGCAGGGAATACGTGGGAAGTATTCTTAATCCCCTATCCCCAATATATATATATATATATATATATACACACTTCATCTTTCCTTACAAAAACCGAGACAAAATGGAAAAGAAATTAAGAACATATAAAAGCTTAAGTAGTGTCAGAAGTATGTTGTGGTGATTGCCGTAGTGTGGGTGCCTGGCGTAGTGACCGATAACCGTGACGAGTAAGGGGCGGGACGCGGGGATTACTTGTGGGCGGGCCAGTGTGGTTGAGGGGCGGTGTGGACAAGGGAAAGGGGGCGGCCCAAGCATCAGAGTCCATGCTGGCCAGAGACCCACTCTCCTTGCACAGTTGCGTGGCGGCCTTTCGCTCGGCAAGTCGCGCTTTACGGCTGCTCTTGCAGCTCTGCTAGGCCGGGCTTGTCTGTGTCCCGGTGGCTCAGTGCTCGACTTATAACTTTATGGGGAGACGTTGCTTCTGGGGACTTCCTCAATGAGGTAGAAAAACAGTTTCAAGAAAAACCTGGTTGGTGAACATTCGAAAGTGCAACGTGAGACTTTAGAAAATCGTATTAGTTGAAGTTTTAGTACACAGGCTCTTTGGTATGGAGACTTGTGTGGAAGGGAAGATGATCCAGCAAAACAGCAGCTCTCAGTAAACAGTCACTAGCGAGTAGGCATCAAGTAGCCATTCATCCAAGTTACCAGTCGTCTGGTTGACCTAAGACAGGACACTATAAGGCTATAAAGTCACCAATGAGCAAAGTGGGAGACTTTATATCTAATTCTTTTAAAGGATATTTTGGTGACTATAAATATAAGTCGAAATTGCGAACAACTGTTGAGAGTGTGATGTCTCTCCTCCTCCCATATATTCGTATGCTAGCTTCTCGTCTATTAAAGTGAATGTGTATCCATGACGATACACTGTTCATATTTCATATGACGGGAAATTCCTCGAGCACAAAACGTTTGGTGATTTCTACCTGCCACCATAGAGTAAAGTATGGTGTTAACTTAGTAGGTTATATGAAGTCATGCATGGGATCCCTCTGATTCTCGTCAGATTATCCTCTGCAGCGCCCAAAACGCAAGGCAAATGTGTATGTCCGTTAATATTAAGTCCTAGCGAATAGTGAAGCAATGCAAGGTATCACTAATAACGCCAACTGATTATCTTACTTCACTCTGAGTGTTCATGGCGTGTGATTCATCTTAACACCACGAAATGACACTAAGAATGAAAGAGAAAATGTTTCAGTCATATTCACTTCCTATGAATTCAAGACAGTCACAAACCACCAATGTATCTCAACATCAGACTTAAGTGTTCGCTCCCAGCCTCGTGTTATGTACTACAAGAGTCGAAAACAGTGAGAATATATCAGTGGTCTGCATCGAAAATACTCCTTCAAAGTGGCTAAATCAGGTAAGAATACTATTGGACCATTAATGAGTTTGTTGTGCTCTATGTATACATAATTGTGAATATGATTCTTATAACGAAAGAGTATTTTCATTCCAATCACCCTCAAAACAGTTTAAGTTAAAGTTTTATTGCTTGTTTGCTATATCATAATTAGTATTCATTTGTTGAAAAGCAGAATCATCAATGAAAAGTTTCTAGAGAGTCTGTACTAGTGAAGATGTACCTTATCTATCATGTATTATGTAGCTATCATGTATCATATAAAACCTTCATGTCGGTGGAATAATGGTGAATTCTAAGAGACATGACAGAAATCCCAAAAAACTGGAAGACAAAAGTTGACCACTCCCTAGTTCTGTTGTTTATCTACTGAGGATGGATTAAGGGAACGTATATGATGCTTACTGTCTATAGCCCAGTGAACCCATCATTTCCCACCCTGAAGGACACAGCACTGGCCGCTGGTCACCTCCAACTCTGGAGGATCCAGCACCAGACCACTGGTCACCTCCTACGCTGGAGGACCCAGCACCTAGCCATTGGTCACCTCCTACCCTGGAGGACCCAGCACCTGGCCACTGGTCACCTCCTACCCTGGAGGACCCAGCACCTGGCCATTGGTCACCTCCTACCCTGGAGGACCCAGCACCTGGCTGCTGGTCACCTCCCACTCTGGAGGACCCAGTACCAGGCCACTGGTCACCTCCCACCCTGGAGGACCCAGCACCTAGCGACTGGTCACCTCCTACCCTGGAGGACCCAGCACCTGGCCACTAGGTCACCTCCTACCCTGGAGGACCCAGCACCTGGCCACTGGTCACCTCCCACTCTGGAGGATCCAGCACCTGGCCACTGGTCACCTCCCACCCTGGAGGACCCAGCACCTGGCCACTGGTTACCTCCCACTCTGGAGGACCCAGCACCTGACCACTGGTCACCTCCCACCCTGGAGGACCCAGCACCAGGCCACTGGTCACCTCAAACTCTGGAGGACCCAGCATCTGACCACTGGTCACCTCCTACGCTGGAGGACCCAGCACCTAGCCATTGGTCACCTCCTACCCTGGAGGACCCAGCACCTGGCCACTGGTCACCTCCTACCCTGGAGGACCCAGCACCTGGCTGCTGGTCACCTCCCACCCTGGAGGACCCAGCACCTGACCACTGGTCACCTCTCACCTTAGAAGACCCACTTCTTGGGCTTTGGTCACCTCCCATCCTGGAGAAACCATCTGACAATAATGCTGGATTTGCTTAATCGCATAAAAGATAAATACCACGGGACTCCCACCTATAAGAAATATTATCAACACTTCGGCATGTGCTGAAAAAGGAGAAAATGCAATATAAGTTCACAAAAATCATTTGGTGTGGAAAGATATCTATGATATCAATCGTTTGTTTGTTAACGTGTTCATCAAAGAGAAAACATTGAACATAAATGTTTATTTCATTATCATATATGAATAAAAAAACATTTTGTTATGAATACATATTGTTCAGTTACTACCAAAATTGAAGAAAAAAAATCAATAAAATTGCACCACTCATATTACAGGTTTGAAAATTGATGTGACGTTAAAGAACATATCTTTTTTGGCAAATAGGAGACCCGTCTTTTGAAGAAATACACAAGCCCTGAAGATGCGTACTCCAACACTACCTGTTTACTGGATTACTCTCACCCTGAAGGACTCGGCACCTGGCCGCTGGTCACCTCCCATCCTGGAGGAACCAGCGCCTGGCCGATGGTCACCTCATACCCTAGAGGACCCAGCACCTGGCCGCTGGTCTCCTACCACCCTCGAGGAACCAGCACCTAGCCGCTGGTCAATACCATCCTGGAGGACCCAGCACCTGGCCACTGGTACTCTGGAGGACCCAGCACCTGATCACTCGTCACCTCTCACCTAGGAGTACTCAGCACCTGGCCACTGGTCATCACCGACCTTGAAGTACCCACTACTTGACTACTGGTCACCTCCCACCCTGAGGTACCCACTACTTCACCACTGGTCATTTTCCTACCCACGCAGGAGGACCCAGCACACAGCCTCTGGTCTGCTCCTATCTCATTAGAAGACGAGGTAGTACAAGGCGTGTAGGGTGGGCCACTCCTGTGATAAAGTCTACGGGTATTAAACCAGAGTGTTTGATTCATCGCGAACCATCTCATTTGGAACCACCATACATTCTAATGTGCTACACTGGATAAATGAAATATCTACCATTTCTTATTTTTGAGGCTTTCTTGGAAGAGTATATTACGATTTCTCTTCACTTGAGTAAAA
Organism: Panulirus ornatus; assembly: GCF_036320965.1. NCBI lineage: Eukaryota > Metazoa > Arthropoda > Malacostraca > Decapoda > Palinuridae > Panulirus > Panulirus ornatus. Next base: position 27,015,552 of record NC_092241.1, read on the forward strand.
AACTTAAAAAACGGTATTGAACCAGTAAATGTTACCATTTGTAAATCTGCCACCGAAGGTCCAAAATTGTCATGTTGAGATAATCAGTCATTAAATCTAAGCATTATCCTGATATACGAAATTTCAAATTGACTTTCATTTTCAAGTGTTGCCTAAATTACTGATATTGATAGAAATTGTTTCAAGTAGTTTAGTTAACTCAGTTTTATCATGATCGTAAGTGATGACTTCACCAGCACTAGCAAAAAACTATTTTCACCAAAATCGTTCGTTAATGAAAAGATTTATTCCTTTGCTAACGTTTTTTTGATGTGAAAGTCAAATTTTCCCACGAAATTCCATCATTCTGTGTATTCCGTTGAGACTGGTTCCTGAAATCGGCAATAACAAGATTCTCGTAACGCAGTCTACTGTCTAGTGATTTCTTCTTTGGGATAACATAAATCTCCTGTGTGTGTGTGTGTGTGTGTGTGTGTGTGTGTGTGTGTGTGTGTGATTCTTAATTTCAATGAATATGACTGCAAATTCATCTATCAGTTTCTTGCTTATGTTCTCAACTTGTTTAACGATTCTCCTATACTGCCCAGGTAAATTACCAGTAACCTGGCCAACGTTCATTGCCAGGGTAGAACCAAACTCAGTCAGAAAGCAATGGTGTAATTCTTCTTAAGTATGCACTAGCACAGTGTTTCGTGACTCGTGTCACATTCTGGCCAGTGAAAGAGAATCGTTAAACAAGTTGAGAACATCAGTAAGAAACTAATTGATGCTGAATTAGCAGTCATATTCCATGAAATATGCTTGAGAGAAGATTTCCTGTCTAGACACACACACACACACACACACACACACACACACACACACACACACACACACACACACAGAAACCTTTCCCGTACCTCACACTTCAACAACCTATAGACAGAGTATCCCTCACACTGATAAAATATTTCCACCGAAATGACCTGACCAGAACGAAAGAACCTCCCTCCCAACGCAGTTACTTGCCACACACTAGACATACACTCATCTGAAAGCAAAACCCCAAGACAACTATATGATATAATATACATTCTTTATACGCTCTGGACACTACAGTCTCGGCAATATCAAAAACAACGATTCAAATAACGAAAGACCCCCTCATGTCCAAGATGCAGCTTCGGTGCGAAGACAAGGAACACTTAGTCCTATAATGTTTTCCACTCACCACACACACTTAAGTAAAGGGAATTCTGGAGCTGAGAGTTCGGTGATTACTCACTCACAGTGTAGCTACTAGCTGGGTGGGGTTCGATACCACACATGCACGTACATAAGACTGTGTAAACTCTATCTTAGACTAAAAGAAAACGGGTTTGTTGTGTGTAACTGGACTGCCAAAAGCATTTGACCCTGTCCCAGATATGAGGCTGGTAAAGAAACTGGATCTTCAGGCAGGAATAAAGGGAAGACTCGTTCGTTGAAGAGAAAATCATCTTGGTGGAAGGGAACAAAGAACGCATGTCGTGGTGGGTGTGGTAGCCTGGAAGGGAGGGAGTGGTGGTGGTAATGAAGGGTGTTATATCCAGGGAGGGAGGGATGGAAAGTTGTGATTAGTGCGTCAACGTTGGCCAGGAAGGAAGGGAGAGATGGAAGTAGGGAAAGTATAGTATCCAAGGAGGAAGTGAGCCGTGGTGGTATGGTTGCCAGCGAGGGAGGTCGTGGTGGTGGTGAGGAAGGGTTTGGTGGCTAGGGATGGAGGGAGTGGTGGTAGTGAGAGACGATGCGATGGCCAGGAAGTGAAGTGGTGGTGGTGGTGGTGGTAAGGGAAGATGTGGTAGCAGCGAAGAAGGCTGTGTTGGGGTGAGGAAGTGTTTGATGGCCAGGGATGGAGGGAGTGGTGGTAGTGAGACGATGTGATGGCCAGGAAATGAAGTGGTGGTGGTGTTTGTAGTGGTAAAGGAAGGTGTGGTAGCCAGCGAGAAATGTTGTGTAGAGGGAGTGGTGGTGATGAACGAGGATGTGGTAGCCAGGGAGGGAGGGAGTGGTGGTGGTGAGAAACGGTGTGATGGCCTGGAAGTGAAGGAGTGGTGTTGGTGGTGAGGGGATGGTGTGGGAGGCAGGGACGCATAGAGTGTTAGTGGTGGAGCAGGGAGTGGTGGTCAGGTTGGAGAGTGTCATGGTGGTGAGAGAGGATGTGATAGACCTTAACAAGGGAGAGCAGGTGGAAGCTCCGGATGGCCAGAATCTGCTAATATATTTCATACATGGTTGTTCTCTCCCGCGTGAGCGAGGTAGCGTCAGGAACATGAGTGAACGTTATAGACAAAAATATCTCGCTTAGCTCCTTCTTCTGTTTCTTCTTTTGGGATGATGCATCAAAAAACCCACAGCCTCCTATCCTCAACCAGGCTCCACAAACCGTTACGTGGTTTCTTCATGTCGCTTTATATGCCCTAGTTCAGTTCACTTTCCTTTAAACCTCTAACCACTAGCTCTTGTGCACAACCTAATCACTCGTACACCTTCTTTGCAGAAAATGTCTACGTACCATGCAAAGGAAAAAAAATTAAGAGATTTACCCATCATCAGTTACGAAACTGATTCTTTCAGAGACAAACCTGGAAATAAGAGAAGAGAGTGAAAGAGGACAGCCGAAAGAAGAAAGATTTGTTGATAAGATCCCTGTGAAAAACACTTTGAAAAGGTTTCGAAATTCTTAAGGACTACGATACAGGGTTCTCGAAATTATGATCGAGAGGATAACTATAAGATGAAACAGAAAATGATATCACCAGCGAACTTTTCGCGAAATCCTCTCTGGTGACTGGAGCAGAGGATATCGGTTCAAAATGGTTTTGGAAATTGGAATAGAAGGTATCCAAATCCCTGGAGAGAGGAGGATTCCAAGCAACTGGACGAAAGTTTGGAAAGTCGAAAACTGTCTCCTTTGTTTGAGGAGGCTGTAGCTCTGCATGTTTCTAATATGGGACACAGTTTTGGTTTTAGGCAAAAGCGGAATGGACGACGAGTTACAAGAACAAGTTTGAAGTCATATCCCTTTAGAACACAAGTACGAACGACGGCCGCTCCATATGCCTTGCTAATGTCGAGAGAAGTGCTCTATGGATCGTATAAATTGATCACTGGAAGGTGCAAGTGATGATAAAGATTAATCACACGAGAACATGACGGCGTTATACAATGTGGAACTATAGAATCACTAAAAACAAAACAAAAGTGGCCCTATTGGCATGAGATTATGATATATCATTATCGATCCAGAAAAGAGAAGGATGTCTAAATCGACAAAAATTATTAGATACATTTCTGGTGAAACACCGAAAAGACCTGTCAGTGATAAAAAGAAACCACGCTTCTTTTAGACGAGAACATGCTTCTCCAAACGCAGAACAGATCTGTAATGACTTCAACCAGAAACAAAAGCTGAGAGAGAGTCGTAGGATGAAGAGTTTTTCAAAGCCAAGTACTTCAAGTCCTTTCCATGAATTTCTATGCAGTAGTGTCTAAGCAAAATTCGTTCTGCAGGAAGAGGATATATATATATATATATATATATATATATATATATATATATATATATATATATATATATATATATGGCTCCACTCCCCACAAGGGTCTCCTGAACTCGCTTAGCGAGACAGGTATCGTTTGAAAGGAGGCACTAAATTTCCTGGAAAGGTGGAGGGAGAAATTAAGAGAAATTAAGTAGTGCAATGAGTGTTACCAAACTATTACAGTATGGGTTAACAATACAGAGTTATCATAGGTAAAAAAAGAATGTAGAACGTTGAAAGAGACGTCCTGGTTATGACAATCGTGTGTAAGGTCACTGACAATTGATTCTAGATCGATGGAAAAAGTTAAGTGTTAAGGGTCTCCCCCACTGGCTGTGTGGAAGATTTCAACTCCGTCATACAGCATGTTGAAGGTAGGGAAGGCTTTACCATCCACCATCCTGTGAGTAAGAGGATGTTACGATCTCGTGAGAAAACCCTACCTCTCCCTTATCCTCCCTGTTCACTATCCTAATCAGTCCCATTCTCCTTTCCTTTGTAGTTCATTTCTTTCCTGTTCCACTTAAATACAAATGCTAACTCCACCCTCCGCCATGGCCGTCAATTCGGAGACCTTTATCAAGATCATTTTTCACTTCGTCGGAATGAAAAGACTTTTGTCTCCAAATAGAAAACGAGAGACATTAACTGAACCTATTAAAGTAGGGCTTCTTTGTTTCCCAGCAGTAGAGAGCGCAAGGACAGCTATACATGTAACACAATAACTTGACCGTAAGTTCATGCAGCGAAGATTTATTTTTCAGAAACCTGATTCTCGTGACCTGCGCGGGAGATCCAACGCTCTCTGATGCTCGTGACGAAATGGCTGTAAACGATGCGAGCCCTAAAACATATTATCCGTTTTTACTTTATGAATATCGTGACGTGTTTACACAATTTTGTTTCTTAAGGAATAACCTGGCAACTGCTGAAGAAAAGTCCTCGCGCAAAATAGAGTAGGGAAGTGATGTTTACCCGGGTATATAACAAGACAAGTAACGAAACCTTCCAACTTTCCTTTTGAATTCCCTTTAGGACTCTGTCAAAACCAGCCCAGTATAAATCGGTGGGTATTTCTCTCTTCATCGAGATCATTTGGCCACTCTGTCAGTGGCCGACAGACTAGCACGAATCCGATGTTACATGTTATGACTCCTGCATTTGCATAAAATGCTCAGAGAAACAGGGCAAAGAATCGAACAACCATGAAGATTTCTCAGGGGAAAAACTGTGCCTTGAAGATGATGGTATTCTTTGTCTGAATCTGTAGTTAATAGAGGTGTTAGGAAGTGATACAACAGAGATGATAACTATTGGAATAAAGAGGAAAAAAAAGGAGGCCGCTTTTACACCAATCTTTCTTGAGCCTGATAAACGTGTGTGGGGGAAAATTATACATCATGGATCACGAAATATACACTGAAAATCTTATCGTAACTGTTCGTGGACAGACTTCTCTTTCCTTTCCCAGTAGACTGTGGTATTCCTCAAGGTCCTGCTCCATCTTCGTCCCTTTTCATCCTCTTGATGAAAAAGATTTTCTCCTTCGAACGCTAATCTTATAGTATTCTGATTTCTCCATCCTTCTTATGAAGAATACACATTGATTTTATTAAGTACACTGAACATCCTGATGTTCATCCTCTTGACCATATTGGTACATTTGCTATAGATGCAAATTCTAATCTTTTTGGGAATTCTTTGTCACCCAAGGAGCTAGATGCAAGTCCTTACAAATAAGATTCAGGATCCTTTTTGCATCTTGAATGTATTCCTCTTTATACTACGTACTCAAGGTGATCCTTCCCAGTGCTGAATACTTCTCTCTCATTTGGATTGTCTTTCTTCCATCTCCCTCCTCGACAGAGTCAAATGTAGTTCGCCTTATCGATGATGAATTTTCAGGTTGAACGTCTTTCTTTTTACCATACTGTTGCCTTTGGGTCTTTCTCTTTTCTTTGCAGATATCAGTTGGTCTCTGCTCTCGAGAGCCGGCTGCTCGCTTACCCTCTCGCCTTAGTAGGTCACACAGCATCCAGCATGCAGCTACGTTCCAGAGATATTGTGTGATAGTTGACAGTTTGATGACTGGCTTACGTAATGTTGACCTCCTTTCTTTCGGAGAAAGACAGTGGAGCTCTTTATCTTTTCATGTTTTTCTGAGTTTTCACAGTTTGTCTTAGAGACGTCAGTCTATTTACAGTGGAAGAGCGAATGGAACTTTTTTTTTCTGAGCTGACACGACCTACATATGACACCAGTGCTCACGCTCACTGCCTCTTTGTGAAGATGATGTGCACAGAAACCGGATATAATGCATCAGGTCGTTTGCATTATTTGCCTCAGTTCATAGATGTAAAATGAAATAAGTAATGATTTCGTTGCCATTGATTCTTTAAAAGTATATTAAAACAGAGTTAATGATTAGATAGAAGAAGGGAATATACTATTTCATGTTTAAACTGTAATATGGAAATTGTAGAGAAAAAATACGTTGATGTATTGCAGCACAAGAACTCATTTTATAAAATGCATCCAAAGAGGAAATTGGAGCAATGTGGTGCACTTGGATCGACGTGCATCCAGGGCATGTGAAGCGTCTGGGGTAAACCATAAAAAGGTTTGTCGGCATTGCCTGAGGTTTCCGTGGATTACACATGACAGTTATCGAATGGATGCGAGTGACTATGGCATTTTTTAGTTTGTTCGTACCGTTGCATAGATAACGCGAGAAACTGTGATCAAGTGTGAATGTATATATATATATATATATATATATATATATATATATATATATATATATATATATATATATATATATATTTTTTTTTTATACTTTGTCGCTGTCTCCCGCGTTTGCGAGGTAGCGCAAGGAAACAGACGAAAGAAATGGCCCAACCCCCCCCCTCTACACATGTACATACACACGTCCACACACGCAAATATACATACCTACACAGCTTTCCATGGTTTACCCCAGACGCTTCACATGCCCCGACTCAATCCACTGACAGCACGTCAACCCCTGTATACCACATCGCTCCAATTCACTCTATTCCTTGCCCTCCTTTCACCCTCCTGCATGTTCAGGCCCCGATCACACAAAATCTTTTTACTCCATCTTTCCACCTCCAATTTGGTCTCCCTCTTCTCCTCGTTCCCTCCACCTCCGACACATATATCCTCTTGGTCAATCTTTCCTCACTCATTCTCTCCATGTGCCCAAACCATTTCAAAACACCCTCTTCTGCTCTCTCAACCACGCTCTTTTTATTTCCACACATCTCTCTTACCCTTACGTTACTTACTCGATCAAACCACCTCACACCACACATTTTCCTCAAACATCTCATTTCCAGCACGTCCATCCTCCTGCGCACAACTCTATCCATAGCCCACGCCTCGCAACCATACAACATTGTTGGAACCACTATTCCTTCAAACATACCCATTTTTGCTTTCCGAGATAATGTTCTCGACTTCCACACATTTTTCAAGGCTCCCAAAATTTTCGCCCCCTCCCCCACCCTATGATCCACTTCCGCTTCCATGGTTCCATCCGCTGACAGATCCACTCCCAGATATCTAAAACACTTCAATTCCTCCAGTTTTTCTCCATTCAAACTCACCTCCCAATTGACTTGACCCTCAACCCTACTGTACCTAATAACCTTGCTCTTATTCACATTTACTCTTAACTTTCTTCTTCCACACACTTTACCAAACTCAGTCACCAGCTTCTGCAGTTTCTCACATGAATCAGCCACCAGCGCTGTATCATCAGCGAACAACAACTGACTCACTTCCCAAGCTCTCTCATCCCCAACAGACTTCATACTTGCCCCTCTTTCCAGGACTCTTGCATTTACCTCCCTAACAACCCCATCCATAAACAAATTAAACAACCATGGAGACATCACACACCCCTGCCGCAAACCTACATTCACTGAGAACCAATCACTTTCCTCTCTTCCTACACGTACACATGCCTTACATCCTCAATAGAAACTTTTCACTGCTTCTAACAACTTGCCTCCCACACCATATATTCTTAATACCTTCCACAGAGCATCTCTATCAACTCTATCATATGCCTTCTCCAGATCCATAAATGCTACATACAAATCCATTTGCTTTTCTAAGTATTTCTCACATACATTCTTCAAAGCAAACACCTGATCCACACATCCTCTACCACTTCTGAAACCGCACTGCTCTTCCCCAATCTGATGCTCTGTACATGCCTTCACCCTCTCAATCAATACCCTCCCATATAATTTACCAGGAATACTCAACAAACTTATACCTCTGTAATTTGAGCACTCACTCTTATCCCCTTTGCCTTTGTACAATGGCACTATGCACGCATTCCGCCAATCCTCAGGCACCTCACCATGAGTCATACATACATTAAATAACCTTTCCAACCAGTCAACAATACAGTCACCCCCTTTTTTAATAAATTCCACTGCAATACCATCCAAACCTGCTGCCTTGCCGGCTTTCATCTTCCGCAAAGCTTTTACTACCTCTTCTCTGTTTACCAAATCATATATATATATATATATATATATATATATATCCCTGGGGATAAGGGAGAAAGAATACTTCCCACGTATTCCCTGCGTGTCGTAAAAGGCAGCTAAAAGGGGAGGGAGCGGGTGGCTGGAAATCCTCACCTCTCTTTTTTTTTTTTTCCAAAAGAAGGAACAGAGAAGGGGGCCAGGTGAGGATACTCCCTCAAAGGCCCAGGCCTCTGTTCTTAACGCTACCTCGCTAACGCGGGAAATGGCAAATAGTATGAAAGAAAAAGATATATATATATATATATATATATATATATATATATATATATATATATATATATATATATACATATATATATATATATACATATATATATATACATATATATATATATATATATATATATATATATATATATATATATATATATATATATATATAGACTATATAACTATTTTCACCAGATTCTTTCTGAATTTTTCTTATTTTCTGATATCTTTATTTGGGTGGGAAGTTTCGATATGAATCAGTCAAATCATCTTCAGGAGTGTGCAGAGAAGTCAGCGAAGCAGTTGGGTATGACTACAAGTAGCTGGGAGAGGCTGGGTAATTCCAGTATGCGGACGTACACTTAGCGCCTCGCGTTCATTGGTTGGAACGTGATGCTGGTGGATGTAGGTGTAGTAGCCAGTCTTGACGCGTATTATGGTTACCGAGTTTTGGGTGTTGTCCATTGATCATTAGTGCTTCGGCGATGTGTAGGTGTCTTGTATCTTGTTCCCTGCATAGTGTCCTTGTGGATTTAACAATTGTCTCTCGTGTGAGGGCAGTGTTATGCTTCTTGGTGACATGTGATTTGATGGAGCCTTCTTGTAAGCGTAAGGTAAATCTGGATAGTCAACAGGTTGTGCCTCCTACGTGGGTCAAGTTGGCAAGGAGCTCACAGTCTTCTTGTTGACATTTGGATTCATAAATTACGTTGGATTCTTGTGAAGTGTCTTGCTCTTTTTACACAACTGGTTGCTCATATGATGAGGTTGCTTGTTATTGTGTGTGTGTCTGCAGTAGATAACTAGCTTGACTTTGTTATCCTGTGGTGTGTGGTTGATGTTTCTGATGCCGATGCCTCGAGGTGCACGTTCATCTGTCATGTATACTGTTGACATCTGGTTACAGTAACATATTCTGTGTATTGTTGCTTGGAGCTTCTTCCTCTGTGAGTTTGCTTTGTAGGAAGAATCTTAGCATTGTGTCGGAGTCGGAGTTCTTGCAGCCGCTGTTGATGCGCTGTGTTTCTATGCGGAGGATATGCCAGTTTGATGAAGTGTTGTATGCTCGGTGTAACATGGCGTTGACGACTACAGTTTTTGGAAGCGTTGGGGGACATTCAGTGATTTCATGTCAATATCGGCTGAGGTCTGAGGATTCCCTGTGCTTTTTCATCCACCTTGACATCTAACAATGGCATCTTGTTTTTGACGCTTGTTTATATATTTTCATACTATTCGCCATTTCCTGCATTAGCGAGGTAGCGTTAAGAACAGAGGAATGGGGCTTTGAGGGAATATCCTCACCTGGCCCCCTTCTCTGTTCCTTCTTTTGGAAAATCAAAAAGAAAAAAAAACGATTGGAGAGGATTTCCAGCCCTCCGCTACCTCCCCTTTTAGTCGCCTTCTACGACACGCAAGGAATACGTGGGAAGTATTCTTTCTCCCTTATCCCCAGGGATAGGGGATGAATATATATATATATATATATATATATATATATATATATATATAGAGAGAGAGAGAGAGAGAGAGAGAGACAGATAGATAGATAGATAAACTGATACCTTAAGTTTGTTAACACTGTGTGACCCACCCTGACTGTTGCATTTAACAGATCGAGCTGGTGATCACTAATGAAAACAGAATAGAGGGAAGACTTCATATATCATTTCTTAAGACATGAAGTAACTTGAGTCTCGACAAAAAAAAAAAAAAATTACAAAATTGATATATTTACTTTAGGAAATATGAGGTGAGCTTAACAGTGTAGCGCACGGGCACAGAGAGTGTGTTGCCACTTATCTGATCGTCTCAACCCGGACGCTGACTGGGGCTTTACAGTTTACTCTGGTTCCTCTCCCCTCAGCTGGTAACGAATAAAGCATTTTTCTTTTTCTTGAGGCTATGAATATTTCTGGGTGGTATGAAACCAGGAAATTAGTTACTCATCATAGGGACAATATATATATTTCTTGAAACACTATATCATAGTTTACACTTCATTCATTTGGAAAATGTAGTGCTGCATTTACAGAAATTTGTAGTAAACCAGCAGAGTGAAATTTGTGTCTACCATAACGAATTCACATTAGTCTTACGAAGTCGATCTGTAAAAGCATATCTGTCCAAGTTGTGAGTGCTAATGACGATACAAGAGCGTATCCATTGTGGCCATCCCGGGACCACACGCAACGACCTTAGAACTTATGATGAAGTCTGATCGTAATCGCCATCCACGACAGGAGTGTTCGATCCTACATACGTATATGCACACATAACGTGTCACGGAAGTTACAGTGAACGCTGGACTTAGTGGACACAAGAATAATTGGTTTTTGCGACAGACATTGAAAGATGACCTTATGTTATCATCACTTGTGGTGTAAATTCAAACACACTCCCAATCTCACATACTTAACACGTCTACTTAAGTGTATATTGGCTCCGTACCTTGGAGTTAGGAATTTCGTCTGTAGTTGGTTAGAAAGGCTTCCTGTTTGCTGGTTTGAGTAACCAGACGCAAAAAGCAAGATGTAACTAAGCTCTTTCAAAATGATTTAAGACAAAGTGATAGGTATTTAGATAAAAGACATCTATACAGAGCGGATTTTACTAAAAGTCCTTCTCTTGGTGATCGTGGCTCAATCGTCTTCTCTGGTGCACGATATACACCGAAATGTGTAAATGGCCAATGATTATTCGGGATAATACGGAGAGATTGATGGTAAAGCTCTGTGAAAAAGAAAAAAAATATACCGATCAAAATAGCACCTGCTGCTTTGAGAACGTGTCCATGACGTAGTACTGTGGTCGTCAGGAAGACACCAGCGCCTCACACGGGAGATCTTCCTTAAACTCTTGCTGCTGGTGTGTGTCTGTTGTGTCAGATTTGTTTGGTGTGTGAAAGCAGTGGGCTCCCTGGAGAAGTCCCTCCTTGTTGACTCAAAACAACTGAGTGACAGTCATTGATATGGGGACAGCTTTGCCAGCTACCAAATAATGCATACGAGTTCTATGAGGTTTAAGGTTGTGTGCACAAGCATACATAATAGTGTCATGATCGACTGTACTAAGTGCCAAGCAGAGAGCAACAGTTCTCTAGAGATTCAGAGCAGCAGTACTCGTTACGTTTTCTGTTTAAGTAGAAAACATTGATCTACTTATATACTTGCTTAAATTCATTGTGCTTATTGTCGAACTACGTATCCAAATACTGAGCTTCAAAAATGTACGTTTTTCGTTGTGATTAAACCAAATTTTGTACAAAAAGGAATATGTATATTCATAGTACCTTACGCTACTCATTAGATATTTAGATAATTTAGTGTTTTAAGGAACGAATTATTGCCCGGATGTTACCCTAATTGAGGAATACCTTCGTATTACACTCTAAGAATCAATTAACATTATGGTGCAGATGTATGAGACAACGTAACACAGAATATAGATAACAGGAAAATGAATTTCAAATATTACAGAAGCAGTATTGCAAGAAACACATGATCCTATAGAACAGATGCATAAGCTCGAAATTAAAGAGCCATAATCATGGTCTCACAAACATGCCCACTGTCAGTTTCATCAGTCTTCAGACCGCTGTTAATGCCTCAGTGTTTTCATCTACATTATAGAGTAACCAACGACGAATCTACGGTGTTCATACCACCATCACCTCCTTATAATCTTCCGACCCGCCTCACTTCGACTCCACCCTTCTTACATTGTCCTACCGCATCTCTACTCTCTCTCAGCTGACCTATCTCCCAGCACACCTTCCATTTTCGGAATCCCACATCAAAGGTATAGAATAACAAGTTTAGTCGAAGTTTTTGCTAGTCTTATTGTTACTTCGGCGGCGAGGGTCATGGAAAGGCTAAGCATCCCCCACCACTTGGTGTGTACGTTGGTAGGGGTCACAGGGCAAAGAGCGGCTCGCTGGTGCTGCTTCTTGGCTGCCAGACAGTATCAGAGAAAACGGGGACAAAGAAATATGAAATGATCCGTTTATTAACGAGCTTAGCTTGAGATGACACTGTTGTTCTTTACCTGGTGCTTATAAGGTCAATAGTCAGTAAGACTTCTGCTCTTGAAGATTCACTGCTACTCATACCTAATGATACATACAAGAAAAACATGAATATCCATGAATAAACTCATCTAATGATACATACAAGAAAAACATGAATATCCATGAATATACTCATCTAATGAGCATGATTTATATGCGTTACACCTACACTGGTGGACAAGCGTCAACATATTATTGTCAACGCCGTCGGTGAGGCAACACAGGTGTCTTCTCTACTCTGAATACAAAGTTTAGTTGGCCTGTATCATCATTAATTGAAGCTAAATTATCTGCTTAAACATTCCGTCCCAGTAGCTATTGCTGGTTCTATCTCTTTAATATATACATCATCTAGCAGCTGGTCAGGAACTGCATTCATCTTCAATTACTGGGCAGTGAATCAATGTGTGACTGTAAGTTTTTGGTAGGGCGTTCTAACGCCAGGGACTTTGGATTATCCAGCACAACGTAACCCTCTTGAACAAGGTCATTGACGTGCCTGCAGGTGAGGCTAAGTGGGCTAAAGCCCATGCTCTCCCGCTTCTTAGAAGTGCCCTTTCGTGTCTCATAAAAGTTCTTCAAAAGTGTCCTTTTTTCTTTCTCACGAGACCCTGCCCTTTTTATCGTTCTCAACACAGGAGGCTCACACCGCTTGGTTACTACCACGTTCACCTGACGGTGCTATTCAGCTCAGGGCAAATGCTAGATTTCTTCTTATCTTAGTCAATTGCTCTTAAAATGAAACTCGATACAAATTTTCTGTGGTACTGTATGGGTATACCGTATTTGTGATGCCATATCAATGCGCCTAAGAAACACTCAGTATCTCTACACCCACCAGGAGAAAGCCTTCCCTTCATACTTCATACCAATCATTATTTCACACGCTCATGACAGTGCCCATCCAACTCCTCAGAGCAAAATCTTCTCCACACACCTCAAAACAACAGACATCCTATGTATTCAAGAACAACAGCCATACCACACAAGGCCCAGTTCCCACTCCATGATAGTAAGACGCCCAACTCACTCTTAAGTTAACAGTTACCTGTATTTCAGCTACCCTACTCAATGATCTCTAATAACCGCACCACATACGCGCTAAAACACCTGCTCCAGTCTTGAAGCACAAAAATAGGTTACGTTCACAGGTTTATTCTCGCCTCCTTTATCCAGGAATTTACGTCTCTCACATCCATAGATAGAGGATAACATGAAAAACCCATGAAAATTGTTCTTAGACAATACACCCTCCACACATGACAGGAAAATGTTATTACCACAATCACCAAGTCAACATCCCCTGCACATCCTTAGAATCCGTCCACAAACCCACTATAATAGCCTTTTTACGCACCTCATGACAACAGACCTTCCGCAACAGCACTACCCCATATGAGGAAAGGTAGTACTTGTTCCACATTCATTATGATAACACATAATCCACATATACTAAGAACATCCATCCAACACAACACAGAACAAAATTCGCGCCAAAGACTCCAGGAAACATCGAATCAACACGCGCCAACGTACTCAATGCCAACTGCCGCTCGATGCTCACTATGACAATAAACGTTCGATACTCCTCCACAACTGGTCTCAAACCCTTCCATGAATGTAGATGTTCGAGACACTCTCCCGAACTGACCGATGGCTCTGAGTCCTCCCTATTTGTTAAGAGAACGAGATAATTCCCAAACTCCTGCCAGGCAAGAGGAGAGGGGAGGAGGAGGAGGAGGAGGAGGAGATGTGAGAGTCAGATAAACACGTAGATATCAGAACATTTGCTGAAAGAGGGTCTGCTTGTGGTCGTGATACGAATGAATACAGCAAACTAAGCTTCATTACGTTTAAGATGTGATACTCTTTTTCTCATCATCTTTCACTTAAAAGTTACTAATGTAATAATACGTAGTAAATCCTATGAACATATCATTACCTTAGCTGGAATACAAAGGTTAACATAAACAGGCAAATTAACTTAATTCATTTGTCAATTCCTGTCAATAACCCCAGTCGAATTCAAACAAGCCATTGTTAAAAGCTTTGTTCGATAACTGTTTCCCGTAATGGATACTTCTTTCAAGACTTCTTTTACTTAGGTGGTATGTCTCGATAACATTTGGTTTTATTGTAATAAATACTTATCTCTATCTTACCGATAAGATAATGTTTTATTCTATTTCTTTAACGCAGTGATTTAAGCTTTTACTCTGGCTCACTTTTGATGAGGTTTAAGCTGTAGTCTTTTGAGCATGGTTCATTAACTGTATCAGTGCTCATAAGAACAGTGACTAGTGTCATATTTTGTCGTGCTCAAACATCTATACTTGAGTAGTATGATAGAACTAGCAAAATGTCTCATAATGAATTCATCGGATTTTTCATATACTCATGATCGATATAGCGAAACTGGAACAGGTGAGAATCAGCGTCAGTGCCAGAGAGAGTAACACTATGACTATGTAGCTGGCTGCATAATGGAAGGAGTTTCAAAACATAGGACCGATAAAAAGGGAGCCATAGCAGTCAAAGAAGACATGAGAAAACTGGATGAATGAAAAGAAAATAAGAGGCAGTATTAGGATAAGGAAAGGTCAGATAAAGATGGTGGGGATTTAGCATCATGATTTGCGGGAAGGAGGATATAGCAACTGGTATGAAGGAGAGATAGGAGCAGCTTTATCAGTACATGGATAGATATTAACTAAGGGCTGCAGCTATGACCCTTGTATGAGTAAGCAATTACTCTCTGTGCACACATACGTGGGCAGTCTGTGATTCTGATATCATGCACAAATAGTGGTTCACAATGGACTCAACTAATGTGGATGTTCGTTGTATATGTAAGGCAACTCCCGGTGGGCTGAGATGTACCCACCCGGGAGAGACCACTCATGGACACCAGCTCAAGACACGTAGCAATCAGTATCGATTTCCATTCTCCTTACAGGTACTGAATGTACGGGTGCAAGCAAAGCTGACAGAGGACCCCTATCATTGTTCCGATCCCTGGAGCGAATACTTTACCAAGGTGTCCTGCGTGGATCATCTCTCTGAATTATCACCGCCTTAGATGAGCCCCCTTCGTCACTAGCACCAGCCGCTGAGTTAATCTAGTGTATCTGTGGCTGCCATCTTGACTGGCCCCCTCATCCATAGTTGCGTCCGAAGTGCCACGTGTAGAGGGCTCCCACGTCCGCCCTCACCCACTGTTGTTCCTGTTGTAACCGTGGTAGAAGAAGCGCTCTTCATGATTACCATGGATATTCCGCCTCCTCCCGCCCCCCACCAAGTGGTACACACGCAGACCATCATGCAGCAGCCCAGCCCAGAGGACGACAAGAAAAAGAGTGAGTAAAATTCATACCCCAATTCTTGCTACAAATACTTTTTTGTGAGTGGAAACAAAATTATAATATTGAAGCATTCTTGAACCTAGGTTGTCCAGAGGATAACTCTTCTACAAGCTTAAAAAATCTTCTACCACCTTCCTCCTGCCTACGTAATTTCCTCCATTCCTAAAGCCAATTAAAAACTTTCACACTCGCCTCCTCCAAGAGATGATCAGATATCCCACCTGTTGCCCCTCCAAGCACATTCACATCCAAACACTTCGTTGCATACCTGTCATTTGGTACATATTCCATAACTACTCCTTGTCCCTATTTCTATCCATGTGGCACAAAATGTTTCGCGGAGACAATCCTTCTCAACAGGTGCCAGCAATTCATAAAGTCTTTTAGATCCCAACACCACCACAAAAATACCGTCTTCCCTCTGCCATTCTAGACGACACACTAGCACAAGGCCAGAGGGAAGCTGAAATTTCTGTGGTGGTGTTGGGATTTCAAACTTTATGAATTGGTGGCATCTGATGAGGATTGTCTCCGTAAAACATTTTGTGCCAGATGAATAGAAAAATTTCATGATAAATAAATCATATGAACTTCTATTGCATTGTGATTTCACCTTCATATATGTATATACATTTATCATACTTTGACGCTGTCTCTCGCGTTAGCGAGGTAGCGCAAGGAAACAGACGAAAGAATGGCGCAACCCACCCACATACACATGTATTTACATAAACGCCCACACACGCACATATACATATGTATACATTTCAATGTATACATACATATACATACACAGACATATACATATATATACATGCACATATGCATACATGCTGCCTTCATCCTTTCTCGTCGCCACCCCGCCACACATGAAATGACACCCTCTCCCCCCGAGTGCGCGCAACGACAAAGGCCACATTCGTTCACACTCAGTCTCTAGCTGTCATGTGTAATGCACCGAAACCACAGCTCCCTTCCCACATCCAGGCCCCACAAAACTTTCCATGGTTTATCCCAGACGCTTCACATGCCTTGGTTTAATCCATTGACGGCACTTTGACACCGGTATACCACATCGTTCCAATTCACTCTAATTCCTTGTGCGCCTTTCACCCTCCTGTATGTTCAGGCCCCGATCGCTCAAAATCTTTTTCACTCCATCCTTCCACCCCCAATTTGGTCTCCCACTTCTTGTTCCCTCCACCTCTGACACATATATCCTCTTTGTCAATCTTTTCGCGCTCATTCTCTCCATGTGACCAAACCATTTTAATACACCCTCTTCTGCTCTCTCAATCACACTCTTTATTTCCACACATCTCTCTTACCCTTTCAATACTTACTCGATCAAACCACCTCACACTACGTATTGTCCTCAAACATCTCATTTCCAACACATCCACCCTCCTTCGCACAACCCTATCTATCGCCCGTGCCTCACAACCATATAACATTGTTGGAACCACTATTTCTTCAAACATACCCATTTTTGCTCTCTCTCTGTCTCTGTCTCTCTCTCTCTCTCTCTCTCTCTCTCTCTCTATATATATATATATATATATATATATATATATATATATATATATATTGCGCTACCTCGCAAACGCGGGAGACAGCGACAAAGTATAAAAAAAAAAGCTTTTGGTATTCAGAATTGGTATACAGACTTGACAGTCCAAGGTGATGCCTTACAGATTATACATAACTCTAAACAATTACTAGAGTAGCCTAATTTTTGCCTTACTCCCAAAAGCTAGCATCCATCAGAACAGTAGGTCTGGCTTACCTTTATAATTTTTTAGCAAATTCAACTCAAAAGGAGGAATGTGTCATACCAAGGCTTTGAGATGTAAAAACAGAAAGTAGGGTTTATACTGACTTTGACTACTCTTGCTTAAGTCCCAGTCAGCAATTTACATGGTTAGGAATGGACTGAAACTGACCACAGCTTTCTGTCTCTTTAGGGACAGAGCTTGGGAGCATGCATATGCTGCTGTTGCCTTATGGTGTCAGACTTTGGTATCTTGATGTTATCTAGAGTTGCTTCTTAGAAAAGCAAACTTGTGCAGCCCAGTGCAACAATATGGTAAAGTTTTGGGCCATAAATGGTTGCCTTCTGGGCGACAGATTCTTTCCTACAGAAAGCAGGAATCATCCAAGAGCACTTGTTCTGGAACTTTTTGAGTTCTTAGTTTGGTGGGCCAGTGTAGAGCAACTTCTAGATCTCCAGTGACAGTTGTTTGGAATGCATTGAATCAAGAATGGTCATGTTAGTGCATGCTCTTGGTTGGAGGTACAAACATCCTCTTATCAACAAAAGGAGCTTATGGTTCCATGGTTTTCCATATTCTTGAATGTCCTGAGTTTGAGGTGTGGAATTTTATATCTGGTGGATAAACTTGACCATCTCCATTCTCATGAACAAAGACTTTTGCAAATCCCTGCTCCCCTTAGAGTTAGTGGAAAAGATTCTCTACTTGGTTATGCCCAGAGGGGTTTTTTGTCGGACACATACCTCCAAGGCGTATGCGATAGACTTTTACAAGAAATACAGTCTTCTGCCTCATCTTGGTCAATGTTCAGAGCTGGAAGAGACATTTACCATAAGATCACTTCACATGATCTGAAGACAGATCATTATGATGAAGTAATACAGGATCATTTTCTATCTGGTTCTCTAAATCTAGCTAAAGTCAACTATGTCCCCATTCTAGAAGTCTTTTGAAAGTATCCTGTTATTGGCAATGGCTGAAGAACTGTGGGAAGAAAGTATCACATGTTGGTGCAGAGTACAGAGATGCAAAATTCAGTGCATAAATGTATGTCTAGAACAGCTGCTCAGCTTGTATTAATGTACACATGGAGTAGGTAAAGGTTTTAGAAATTTTCTTGTACAGCATCATCTGTGGCTTTTTTGGGCTGATTTCTATGATCTGCAAATTCTGAGTCCTGACCAAGGCCAAGCATTTCAGGATGTCATTTCTGTGGTAGACTCTTGCTGGATGAGGATAGGCCTAAAGTGAGTGAGTTGCTACCATCTAGTCGGGAGGATAGCAGTAGGTAGGGAGAGCCAGGGATTCACCACCACCAGGACATATGGTTAGAATTTTGTAGCCCCATTTCGGGAGAGTATCCAACAGGATATGTTGCTTTCAGGACTGTCTCAGAAGGAAAAGTTTTCAGTTCTTCAAAACCTACATTTTCTTTTTGTTTCAACAATTCTTGAGATTTACACATACATAAAATTAGAAAAGAAAATGGGAAGGTTGACGATAGAATGAAACTTACCCAGGTTAATCAACCCCTCAAGGTAAATTTTCAGACATAGAAATAAGTGCAGATTGCTCCACAGAATATATAGAATATAAATTGTGATCCTATTTTATCCCTGGGGATAGGGGAGAAAGAATACTTCCCACGTATTCCCTGCGTGTCGTAGAAGGCGACTAAAAGGGAAGGGAGCGGGGGGCCGGAAATCCTCCCCTCTCATTTTTTTATTTTAATTTTCCAAAAGAAGGAACAGAGAAGGGGGCCAGGTGAGGGTATTCCCTCAAAGGCCCAGTCCTCTGTTCTTAACGCTACCTCGCTATCGCGGGAAATGGCGAATAGTATGAAAAAAAAAAAAAAAAATATATATATATATATAGAGAGAGAGAGAGAGAGAGAGAGAGATACTATGATATATTTTCAAATCTAATACAGTTCTAGCTTTTCACAAATCCTTCTCAAATGGAATGATATCAGAAACAGTGAGAGCCAAGTTATATATATACACTTGAGATCTTCCCCTGATACGACCTGACCCGTTACCTGACACTAATCATTCACTGACGCCCCGTCTCCCATGAGATCTATTTCCTTTAACCCTGTACGAACTTTGTGGTGGCGGAGAAGGAGGAGGTGGTGAAAGGTTTTCTAGTGAGGTATAAGTATAAGGGTATTAGGGTCATGAACACCAAATGTGGACGATGCAGGAGGTGTATCATTCAGCGAAGGAGCTCAGGGTGGTGAGCTGGAGGTGGATGGGGTGGTACAAGTAAGAGTGGCTGGTGATATAGAAGAGAACGTGAGGGTGACAGATTGTGCAGATCAGAGGAACCGGAACGTAGAGGGAATGAAAAAGGTCTGCGTTGCTCTGAGATACTTATTTGGCTAAGAAGACAAGTGGCTGAAGGACCGAAGAGGGACAAGCGCAGCGATACTATAAGCAGGGAGGTTGTGCAGGGCAGGATAGGTGTATGTAGTGACGGGTTGTGCAGGGCAGGATAGGTGTATGTAGTGACGGGTTGTGCAGGAAGGAGAAGCTGGTTTTCCTTCTGCTGGGGAAGGCTACGGAAGTGTAGAACAAAACAAGAAACTGGCGTCAGTGAGTTTCTCCTTGACTACCTCTCACTATTGGTGGCTGTTCCCCCGACTCACTGGGCACAGCCTACGCAAACGACTCATCCCCCACTTTGCCTACAACAATCCATGATCAGCAGTTAAGTTAGATATCTTGATTAAAGTTTAATAAAACTCGAACCTTCACTTCTCTAAATGTGATTTCCTGAAGCATGAAAGTGGACAACTGTTATGATTTGCGCTTTTGAATGCATTTCTCATTCACAGTTGGGATGATAGATAAATGCGTCAGCCTTTAGTAATGCTACTCACCTAAGACTAAAAATGAATATCTGTCGTTAGATTAACAGTGAGAATATTTACTTACTATAAGAGCCTCCGCAATGTAATGATCTCTATTCGTTATATTCTGTGTACATTCACCGCTCTGAAACTTCACCCATGGCAATGAATTTACCTGACAATTTCCCACTGTAAAGTCTCGACAAGAATATCTATCAATTCCAAAAAAAAGAGTTAATTCTTCTTTATAGATTCAGATGAGGGGACTGAACAAGAATGCCAGGAAGCACTCGGAACACAAGCAACTATCGTGGTTCGAATAAAACCCGTAACTCGTCTCCGGCTTGAAGTCAACATATTCAAGTATTGGAGGAATACGCTCATTCCTATGAATAACCGCCCTAGAATCAAAACAGACCAAAACTCGCTCGCATTTGAAAGCCTGAAAACTGTTCAAGTAACCTCAGTGTCTTGCGACTCATACGTCTATGAAAGGGGCCGTGCAAATATGATTTCCGTGTGAGAAAACCGGGGCTGGCGTGCGCGCTTTAATTATCACTTCAGATGTTATATACACAGACCCCCACAGCTACCTGGCTGAAACGGAGAGAGGCCGGAGGATAATCATCCCTCACTTCTGACGGAGGAAAAAGGAAGAATAAGCGCGGCCATTGATTTTAACGAGCCTTTAAAACTATGCAGTTACAGTAACCCTTTTCAGGAATGTCTCAATGATAAAGATAGCAAAGATGCTTGGTCGTGGTTGACCATTCCCAGAGGGAGGCGTGATGAGGATGATGGCCGTACAGATGAGGGGTCATTTATCTTATGGGTATAATGAGAGTTCATAGATAGATATCTTCCTTCATGTTTCATTAGCATAGCAGCTAATGTGTGGCCACTTGGAATCGTCAAACATAGTTGACTGAAGGAAATCTCAAATACTGAAGTCTCTTCAGTGGAGCTTTCAAAAGGAGTTGTGAGGACACCATCACTATCTTTCTAAGGCATCACTATCCCTCTGACTATACATTCATCGATATACCAAACGTGTACGTGATTTATATCGGAGGCACCATAGCTCCGGTGTGGTATATTCTACTCAGAGAGAGAGAGAGAGAGAGAGAGAGAGAGAGAGAGAGAGAGAGAGAGAGAGAGAGAGAGAGAGAGAGAGAGAGAGGAAGGAATCGCTTCGGCGTTGAGAAGACGGTTCAAGCTGGAGAGCAGGAGAAAGAGAACTGATAAGGCTAAGCTGACTTCGGCTGGAATCTTTTGAAGAGAAGAACCGTGGAGCCTCATATTCACGCCAGTGGGATGACCAGCACCCAATACATTAATGACTTCATGCCTTGCAACGGTAATGGGTCTTCTCAGAAGTGGCGTACATCTGAGATCTGAAAAAAAAAAAAAATCCTTGGTAGATATTTCCTCCTTTTTCCCTAGAAATGCTCGGCTACATCAATAAGGCTTGTTGTAACACCAAGAGGATATTATTATTTCACTTGTTCGGGTGGGGTCTCATCATCATCCCCTGCAGCATCTTCTTAAGCTCCCTGCACCAGGCATCATCAACACTGGTCTTGTGTGATAAGCTCAGCTACGCTCTTCCAGTGGCCGGACGTCTAAAGTTCTATCTCGATGTATCTAGTAGTCGGCAAAAGGGTCTCTCCACTGCCTGGGATGAGAAGACATTTTCCAAAGGAATTCTAAGCGAGAGTCTTCTTTTTGGGGGAGAGAGAGAGAGAGAGAGAGAGAGAGAGAGAGAGAGAGAGAGAGAGTAATGCTCTGCTATTATAACCAGTTCCCAGGGAGACAAGGTTGGGGAGTCGGTGGCGGGACTCGAAGAGAACGAAAACGTGGAGGATGAAGTAGGAAAACTGGGGTTAAAAACAGTGTTGTGGGGAGAGTGAGGGATGTTGATATTCATGATGTACCCTGAGCAGCTTCTGATACCCCGGGAGATACGACCGCATGCGGGAAGCTCTTTGCCGCTCCGGGAGATGCCGCAATGCAGAAGTCTGAACTCATCGTCTTTCTAAACCTCATTATATTTATTTGTTTTTTTTCTTATTTTGCGAGATGTTATTTTCAGAGTGTTTGTTTTCCTTGTTTTACTTGTGTGCCAGGTGATGATTGCTTTTTTTTTTTATCCCCTCGACCTTTTAAGATAAGCTTCGGAGACATGTTCGTGTGGATGGCATCTCAGAATATAATGAGCGTAGTGAGAGGGTGTTAGTCCGTTGCGGGTGTAGAATTGATGGACCTGAGCTATTTAAGAAAAAAATATTTTTCTGAATATTTTGTGGAGAAAAATATGAGACAAACGACGTAAAGAACTTAATGTTTAATATTTTTCTTATTCCTTGACACTATATTATCTGACTTTTCGTTGACAAGTTATTGCAGCTTAAACGTCATATATATATATATATATATATATATATATATATATATATATATATATATATATATATATATATATATATACATGGTGACGTTATACAAATAGTTGAAGTGCTGGATTGAATTTTTAGATTGTATTAGTAAGATCTCCACTTCCTGGATTTCATTTTACTTTCCAGTCACAGCCCTTCACTTCCAGTCCCCTTCTGTTGGTTTCTCTAAGGACATTGTGACGCTTCGGCTACATCAAACTCTCCAGCATCTCTCACTACCGGATCCATCATATTTAGTCTCGCTCATTCTACGTCGAGGTCCAGGGATCTCTCACCATCAACAGGTCAACACAAACTCAAACTCAGAAATACCACCCTTGCCTCAGACCACAACTTGTTCTTAAGGCTGTCGTATTAACGCATTTAACCCCCTCTTGCAGGACATATGTTCAACTGAAGATGTGTCCAGCTGGAATGTTCTCCGTCATGGGATAAGTTGCCACAGCCAGCGTGGTGATAAACGGTGTACTAATGTTCATGACATCCCATGTGGTCTTGTGATAGTGAAAAATCTTAATGCAAATCTGGGTTCTGCGAAGCGATGGTGGTCCGCTCAGGTGTGTGTGTGTGTGTGTGTGTGTGTGTGTGTGTGTGTGTGTGTGGTGTGTGCGTGGTATGTGTGGTGTGTGTGTGTGTGTGTGTGTGTGGTGGGTTGTGGCTGTGAGGACCACAAAACTTTGTAATACACGATAACTGGCTATCACATTCATTCCTATCACGACCTCCGTTCGTGAACCACTTCCGTCGTTAATGTATATCGAGAAAGGAAGACATGTTTTACGTTGTAGCTTCCTCTCCCTTGATCTGGCCATCTTTGATTCATCTAAAGTGGCTTTTTAGACTTAATTCCTGGGCAAACTTATGCGGAGTACTGATATAAAATACAGACGAGGTTCAGTTATCAACCGTTTTCTTTCCGTTCATCAGCTCCCTTCTTTCTTATCTGTCCTTGAATTTACCTTTCGTCCTTCGTTTTGCGTTCACATGCTTTTGTGATGCTGGAGATGGACTCCGAGGCCTGAGGGCGAGCAGATAGAGAGATACAAAGGTGAGCGCCGAAAGAAGAAAAAGGAAAAAAATATATACAAGAAATTGTAAGAACAAGTACCACTCAAATGATCATTACGACACGACTGGGTATAATTTTGTGATACAATTCTAACCCAAAAAATCCGTTGGGTATATTTCATCGAATAATGGATTGTGAGTTTTTGTACACAATGTCAAAAAGAATGCAAGAGACGAAGGCTGAGCAAAATACAGGTTTTTGCAACATTCACTCCCGTTCTACTAGATACATGACAACTAATGTAGAAAATAGCCTTATATTAAGGCTCATTGACCATGTTAGTTGTGTTCCTAGTTCAAGCGGAATATAACTCATTGGATTAAGGAGACAACATCTTGTTGTTTAATTACTACAGTTGGGTTACTTGACGCAAACGTTGCGATTATATTTGCGACATAATCTCCCTCCAGCTCTTCTCCTTCGTCTTTCTGTTGCGGTGTACAGCGACTAATATGTTCAATCTCTATGCTGATTACGATCTTGGCAGTTTACTGCCTCACATTATTATAAATGATAAGCAAATTCATGTTCCTCCCCTCTGATATACATTCCCGGTTACTTCGTAAACGCCAGAGAAACATACCTTTAGCATTTTTTTCAGCTCCCTTGATACCTCCCTTAGCTTCTAGTCAGCCCCTGGCGAAGGATCACTGACTGCTAAACACCCTCATGGACTATTTATTTTCAGATTCTCCTCAGCCTCTGGAGTCACTGGATGCTGCTTATCTCTTGATGTATACACTTGGGGCAATCATTTAGCCTCAGTACCTCTCCTTCATCGTCCTTGATCACGGGACACATCTTCCTCCGCTGTCTCTCAGTTTCTGGAGTGCTTCCTTTCTTACTTTCAAGCTCCTCAAGTACCTTCATGAACTGCCTTTTCACCTTCGAAAGATACCTCCCTTAGCTTATCCTCGTATCCGGAGCACCGTCCATTCATGAGTACCCCTTCTCACCTCCTCCTCGACTTCATTGCTAACTTCACCGACTGCTCTTTAGTTGGCTGATCATCTTCACTCATGCTATGAGCTACTGAACTGCCAGTCAGCGGTCAGTATCGAGCGGGGTACCAAGTCAATCGCCTTTTCTTTTGTGTTTGTGAACATACAAGATGACCTCTTGTCGTGTGTCTGCTGCTCGTAGTTGTAGTGTTGTTGGTAATGATGTTTTTAGTGCTAGTGTGGCTACAGCTGACACGTATAACTGTTACTGTTAAAGACACCGACGTTGTTGACGGCAGTGATTATGATAACAGTTATAGATAATTATGAATAATGATAAAAACAATGATAATGAATATAATAATGATAATACTTCTGCTACTACTATTACTACCACTACTAATGATGATAATATTAATAATAAGAATAACAATAATAATAATAATAATAATAATAATAATAATAATAATAATAATGATGATGATAATAATGATAATGATAACAATAATGATAATAATAATAATGCTAATAATAATGATAATAATAATAATACTAATGAAAATAATAATAATAATAATGATAATAATAATAATAATAATAATAATAATAATAATAATATATAATGATAGTAATAATGATAATAATGACAATGATACTGTGCGTAAAGAACAAATTATACACAACCATTTTGCTTCATTAAAAATGAATCATTGAACCTGCTGCTTCTGATGCTTGTGGGCTGTTACTGTTATTACTGCTGTTCATCTTCTGGACAGTGATGGTTCTGCTTCTAGCATTCTTAATGTTGTTAATACTAACATCAATATCATCACTGTGACCTTAATCATGATATGCTAACTCCGGCTGGAGGCGTTACACACACTTCATGTGCTTAAGTTTCTAATGTTACCAACTTTTCTACTGCTATATCTTATGGTATCTATTGAGTGATTATCACTCTTAGTTCCCTAAGTTACAAGATACTACTCTCGCTCATATCGCTACTCTTCTTTTGTCTGGAGTGAGTATACCGTTAATGCTTCGCTTTAATGATATTGGATCCAGTTACAGAAAGAAGCCCTCATCGAGTTCATGTCTTGAATCAATAAAGGAGAGAAAATTAAAGAGCGGATTAGAAATAAGTGGGAAGAAAACGCAAGGAAAAAGATGAGCAAAATGCATATGTAAAGAAAAGATTTAATGATGATGATATCGGTAAAGCTGTGTTGTCTCCTCCCACGAACACGTTTTCCAACTCTTCATCACCTGCCTGAACACCTCATGTTCAGCTATGACCAAGTGAACCTCATAATTCAAAACATGATGTTTTATTTGACGTATTTGTCTTAGGGAAGGAAAGTCTGTCATGCATGAGTGATATGCACTGTCGGCCCAGAATGGTTCACTGAGGACCCGTACATCACAGGCGCTGCTGGCGCTGTCTCTGCATGATAATAACAACATGAATATTATATGAGTGATGACTCCGATAACAGATATTCTGGGAGCAACATCTTTTATACCCACCAGCAGTTACAAAAGCCTCAAGGTGTATACCACAAGCATGATCTTAAGAGCTGATAATACTGATTAAATAGTTTTTTGCTATGCATATGATCAAGAGGTAGCTATGAATCTGACACGGATTATAAAGAGAAAGAAAAAGACTGATCGCTCAGGTGTCTCGACTGAAGGAACGGGTGGTCCACAGGGTGTTGATCGGCGCTCCTGGGTCGTCCTGCAACTGAGAAGGTATCCAGCTGTGTCTGACCTCCTGCCGCTGACCCGCTGCTCTCTCCCACACTGCCGTAGAGACGTGAATCCCACACTCCCGAGGTGAGTCAAGACCTCCCAAGACCAGCGGAACCAGCTGCTCTTTCTTATCTTGCCGCAGAGGCGTGAGTCCCTTGCTGCCGCGTTGTCTTATTATCCGTCCTCTCCATCCTCACCCTCCTCCACACCCTCACCCTCCTCCCTATGCGTCTGGAGGGATCTCTATAATCTGTCCCACACTATAGATGCGAGTCCGTTGATCTGTAACCTTTTCAAGGTCTCTGAAGCCTGGCACGCCTTATGTTTCCCCATGCACTGTCAAATGGCCATGTGTCTGTGGCTCTTGGATTGTCTTTCATTCCCCGCCGTCCCACCTCGACCTCTAGAAACTGGTTGAATCCGCTTTCTCCCGCTTTTTCGTAAATGCAACATCTTGGAGTGATCATCCCTTCATGCTGGATCAGCTTCGATCTCCTTCATCGTCAAGTGGGTGATGCTTGTTTCTCCTTCGTTCTGTATTTATATCAATCCATATCTTCCACTGGCGCTAAGCAGGACCTATTTTTTTCTCAGCAGAACCTATTTTGGTCAGCAAGACCTATCATGCTCACCAGGACCTATTTTTGCCATGCAGGACCTATTTTTCTCTACCACATCGCCATGAGGCCATATGTCTCTTAACCCGCACCCTGCCTTGGCCCTCTTTCCCCCACGTCACTAAATCTGGCAGGACCCACCTCTCTCCCTTATCCTGCCATGGTAGAGTGAATCCCATGCTCCCATGCTGCTGCATGACCCCTCCTCAACCTGAGTAAGATCCACTGTTCTTTACTACCAACTTGACAAACGTGCGTCTCCCTTGTTCTTGTCCCTTTGTATGACCCTTTATAACCCGGCATGACCCACTTCCTTCTCCCACACAGCCCCTCTGAGCCGTGCTTGACACTGTTCTCTCCTACGTAGCCAAAAAAAGAAAAAATTAGTCCCTTGTCTCCACGTTTTGATCGCACTCTCATCACCCGGCAGTACCCAGACTTCTCTCCCTCACTACAGGTACGTTGTATGTCCCACATTCCCGAGTTCTTCTACGGTTCTTCTTGGAAACTAATAAGGACCGGCTACTCTTTTCCTACTACCTGAAATTGGGGAGCCACTTCTATCTGCCATGAACGTATAGCCATTGCCTGAGTCCATCTGGGCCCATTACTTTCCCACAATGGCGTAGCAGCAAGAGTGACTTGTTCCCACTCTTTGTCATGTTGCCTCCAGAGCCAGGATTTTGCATCTTCTCTACTGTCTTATGCGAACCCCTCAATCAGTTATATCACACCCTTCCCACAACTCCCGCACACTAGTAGATCCGAGCCTCACTCGCTTCTCGTACCTGTAATGATTTAGGGACGTTGGTTCTTTGATCCTGCGCCCTGTCATGACCCCACTTCCCATTCCGAAAATACTGTTCCTATCTCCACCAGATACAGTACATTGTACTGTATATTAGTGTGCATTATAATCGTTCGTTGAGCTGTCTCCGCGCCTTCCCGCCTGTGTCGCCGTGCCGCCTTGATGTCATCTAGAGCTTTTTCACCCAGGACTCACTGATCTCTCCCACACTACCTGGAGACACAAGCCAGTCACCTTCACACCCCTTTATGATAATACTCGACCCCTCCCTCCACCAATCTAGGCAGGACCTACTGGTCCTTCTTGCGTTGAATTGAAGAAAAGTTGTTCCTGGTGCTCGCGCCCTGTTCCCGCCGTCTCTTCTCCCCAAGCTGCCTTCCTTAGCCCTAGTAGTACCTGATGCTCTCCCCCACACTGTCGTAAAAGGTCCCAAGTCCTATCCTCCTGGGTCCTGACACGGCCCCCGTGGAGCTCTGCGGGGCCAGGACACGTCTTCTGCCGAGCCATCTCAAGCAAGTTTTACTTTTCCCACAGCTCGAAGAAAACGCTGAGAAGAAAAACAAGAAATGTTCTCATTATTAATATTTCTCTATTGAATTTTGCGTTCGCTTTCAAAAGAGGAATGAAAGACTGATTTAGAGTTACGGACCTCTTCTTCTTGCTCCTTTTTCCACTCCTTTATCCCTTCGCCAGATGGACGAATGATAACATAGCTAGAGGGAACGTACAAGAAAAAAGAAAGACATAGATAAGAAAAGAACTTCTTGCCTACCGGTCACTTATCAGTATAAACTTTGTCAACAAATTTATTTTCTTACACTCCCTAGATGTTACTTAATATTATCTCCCCTCGTGTTCATTGCACCATACACTCACCAGCTGGTACTGACACGATTCACAGATTTAGAGCATAGATGACTTCTACGAGCAACTTCAATGATCTTTTTCTTCTTTCATAATTCTTATATATCAGTATCTATATTTTTCTGTTCTGTGCGTTAAATCAACAATGAAACACGTCAAGAAAATCTCTTGTCATTTTGCAAATAATCGTGATTAACTACATCCTTGCTTTAGTGCCATTCTTTCATGAATTTCTTTTAGATTATCGAAAGATATGTTCAAAAAGTTCCGTAATCTTCAATGGTACTTTCTCCTGCACGCACGATTGTTTTGAAATATATTATCAGTAACCGTTTCATAATCTGGAGATCCTGAGATCCTTTCATCATTTCGAGTCAAATTTAGCTCCCCACTCTTAGTAACTCGATAATTCCTTAGGGGAGAATGAGCCAAAGACTCCCCCATAGCGATTAAGAGTAACATAATCTTACCGTGCAGTAGACCAAGACTAGTATCATGAATTAGGGGGAAAAGTTCAAGATGTAATGAATCGTGGAGGTAAACCTCTCCCTTCATCACAGTCACCACAAGGAACTAGAGGGCGATAACAAGCCTTGGTTCCGTTGTATTTTGCAAGATTGGGTTTCAGGGGTGTCCCGCTGATGGAAGTTTAGTGAGTGGCGGTAATTGGTCTCATAAAGGGAGGGGAAGGTCTTAACTAATAAATGATTCTGATAATGAAGTCAAGATGTTCGCTCTGCATAGACAACAATGGAAAACGGTATTTACTGTTAGGTTCTGTTGGTGAGGTCAAGATGTTCGTTCTTTATGGATCGTAGACAACAGAGGGAAAACAGTCCTTAACGTTAGGTTAAACCTGAGGAAGTCCATCGACGACCTCCATCGTCCTGTTGAATAACAACTGAACAAACAACTACACACAAGAGAATAAAGGAAAAAATGTTATGAAATATGGCACGTAGCAGTGATAGGACATATTTTCCCTGGAGATAGGGGAGAAAGAATACTTCCCTGCGTGTCGTAGAAGGCGACTAAAAGAGGAGGAAGCGGGGGGCTGGAAATCCTCCCCTCTTGTTTTTTTTTTTCAATTTTCCAAAAGAAGGAACAGAGAAGGGGGCCAGGTGAGGATATTCCCTCAGAGGCCCAGTCCTCTGTTCTTAACGCTACCTTGCTAACGCGGGAAATGACGAATAGTTTGATAGAAAAGAAAAGAAAAGAAAAACGAAACACATTCTTTCATTGGTTTTATGTACTTTACACTTTGTTTTTAGTACAGTTAGATGTCCCTCCACCACTTCTAAAGGGCTCAAAAGTAGGTGTAAGGGTCATTGGAGGATTTGACAATGATAAAGAGAATTGTTACGCTTAGCCTGGAAATTATGATAGGCTAATGTTTGGTGATGATGTCTGAAGTTAGTGTTAAGAGGGAATATTACCATTATATATGATGTGGAATAAGGCTAAATGATGTCAGAAGCTAGTGGGATGAGGTAGTATCATGTGGTGATGTCAATAGGTGGTGTTGGAACGTGAAGTCAGGTATAGAAATCACACCATGTGCTAATGTCAGAAGATGATGCCAGGACTCGGTAATACGCGGTGCTGTTGGACACTGTCTGATGGTGGTGACATAATGTTTTGAGAGATGTCAGCAAGTAATGCCAAGGGTGTCACATACATATGATGTCGGATGGTGATTCTAGGCGACTGTGCAACCGAGATATATTAGCAAGTGACATAAGCAAGTGATATCATATGTTATAAGACAGTAAAGTCAGGAGGGCTACAGTGATTGGGAAGGGGGAGGGTATGATCTCTTGTTGTCACGATATATCATTCTAATATCCTTCAGGTTAGTGTTAAGGGAACCACATCAGGCTCGCCTGATTAGCAACCTAGGATGTGAGCAAACTGAACTGTAGTTAAACTTCTCAGCCTTACGTATAGCTGCTACTCGTATGTGAGGACAACTTGCATTAGCGTCTACATCAAAAACTATTAAATGGATTCATTTATAGAGCTTAACGATCCTTTATGAATCACGCTCTTGGAGCAAATGATCATTACAAAAAGCATAATGAAGGGGGCTTGAGATGTGAACCTACCCATATGCACTGATATGTCAGTTGCAAATCTTGGACCATCAGTAATATAAAATTTTCGACACTCAACTCGAAATTTACGTTTTATGATCCTTACCTCCGAGAGAATTAAACATTCACACTTTTTTCAGCACAAATGTTCGTTCCTCGGACGTGTTAACGTGTATTTACCGCTATTTCACGCCTGGTCCTCTTACTATTTTCCCAACAGACATCCACCAGCTTTACCCCCTCCCAGTACGTGACCGAAGTCTCGTTTTTTAATCAGATATGAAGAATACGACTTGAGGTTCATCCGACTGGTTAGTCATGGTGTTATTTCTTGTTTCACAGTTACGCAGAATCCTCTTGCCTTTTTCATGAACGTCATGCCATATAACCATCAGGGATTTTTCCTTTTCATATTCCTCAATTGTGTTATGTTTTCTATTTTTCGTAATCTTTTACTTTTTCTGTCGACAGATCAGTTATCTTAGAATTGACGAGTGGTTATCGATGGGCCATATCAGGGGAAATGAAGAATGCACCATAATATAAGGATGAGGGTTGGATCAGTTTGCCGTGTTGACGAGTAGACCAGAGCATGGACGAGAGTAGAGAATATCATGGGATGACGTGAAGTAAACTGATGGTTGGATCGTGGAGACTATACCGCTGGATGACGCTTAACATCAGCTATGGATTATAG
The DNA here is from genome assembly GCF_036320965.1 of Panulirus ornatus. Lineage (NCBI taxonomy): Eukaryota > Metazoa > Arthropoda > Malacostraca > Decapoda > Palinuridae > Panulirus > Panulirus ornatus. The sequence goes on from NC_092241.1 coordinate 27,047,262, forward strand.
CTTTAGCTCACGATTAGACGAGAGTACAGCCAGACGAGAAGACCACAACACATCACGAGCTGGCCATTGTGCAAACTGACGAGTGGGCCGGAGCTGACGAGTGGACCATAGCTGACAAGTGGACCGTAGCTGACAAGTGGACCATAGCTGACGAGTGGACCTGTAGCTGACGAGTGGACCATAGCATGAGCTGAAGGTTTGATCGGATCAGGATATAACATAGCCTACCAAGTGGCTTACAACATGGGCTGGCGAGTGGACCAAAGCACAGACTCACGAGAGGACCACCAGCCACCTTTATGATGATGACTGGAGGAAAGGTTCTGCAGGCTTGTGGTCTTCTCCTTGACGGCCGTGAACCTCTCAGTTGGGCGCCAGAACACCTTTCGCCTTACAACTTGAGATTATCTTTTATTTCTGTTTCCTACACCGAAACTTTGTTTTATGTTACAAATAACTGTATGGAGATCAGACACAGTGCGAATGGAAGGGATCAGGAGGTGAATAAATGAACATGACGTGGGTACGCTTTCTGCCTCTACTAAGGATTTGATAAGACTATCCCTTGATAAGTCGAAGCATCTCAGGCAACAAATATCGTTGTTGCTTTTAGGGTATACCCGTTCTCTCCTTTATTCTCAGTAATTCTGACTCTAGCCAGCTCAAGCTGCATGTCTGTGTGTGCACAGACCACCTCGTATTGATGGAAGCCTAGTGCATGATATTTGCAAATATATAATTCGTAAAACAGACAGAAACATTTTTAATCCACAAGATAATCTTTAATATAGGCACCAAAAACACTGATACAAGTACAAACTCCGTAGCGTAACAAAATGCAAGGCACTTTGAAGAGATACTTGGAAAGGCTTTCCGAAACAAAGAAAACGAAGGACTCCTAGACAAAGGGAACTTCAAGTATTCTGAACACAAGACTTTGCAAGGCCAATGAAAATAATGAAATGCGAAGAACATAGACATGCAAGGATCTATAAAGACATAACTTAAGGATATTAGAATTAAATGATCCCATGCAATTACCATAAACAGTTACAGAGTAAGGCAAAAAAAAAAAAAAGGCCTGAAAATGGTGCCCTTTCGAAGTGCCCTATTAAGCATTTGTGCGAGTGAAAACTGACCCTACAAAAATTGCCAATAGGTCTCATGTTGTGAGGCGCTGTGAAGTGACTGGACTGAAGAATTTAGCTGGATGATTTTTAGGACATTTTTGATCGCCTCCTGAATTCAACTTTGCAGTAGTTAACTATGTGTGGTGGCCCGCAGGTAATTAAAGCTAGAAGATATAGCTCCATGAAATGAACATAATCGATCAGATAGAAAGACGTTTATGGAATGATAAGAGGAAGACCTGATGCAATAGCTGGAGAAAATACATATCCAGAGGACATATACACATTTCATTCATACTTGTAATGCAGAGAAAAAGGAAACTGGCTGATAGTAACAATGTCCACAGGAACGACGAAGAAAGTTAAGTGAAGTAACTATCTCTATAGGAAATATGAAGAAAGTTAAGTGAAGTAACTATCTCTATAGGAAAGATGAAGAAAGTTGAAAGAAAGAAACAATGTCTACAGGAAAGACGAAGAATGACCTGAAATTGATAGATGAAAGAAAATGAGAAAAAAACACAAATGATATACATAAAGATGATACATTAGAAAAGATTTTCTTTCTGCGAGATAAAAAGCGGAGTAGTGAAAGAGCTTTCTCTCTCTTCCTCATCCCCGGATACTGGTGGTAAACACAAGGAGGCTAACATGACCATTGGTTCTGGGTGAGACTACCTACCTACCTACCTACCCAGTAACCTGACGATGATCGCAGGAAAGGACGTACCACTAGGTTACTCTGCCTGCAATGAGCAGTGCGAGAGTCACTCTAACGACAGTATCATACAGGGATAACCTGGAGAAAGTGTGTGTTTCAGTTTACGCTGAGAGAGAGAGAGAGAGAGAGAGAGAGAGAGAGAGAGAGAGAGAGAGAGAGAGAGAGAGAGAGAGAGAGAGAGAGAGAGAGAGAGAGAGAGAATAGGACGTGAGAAGCATGGAAAATGGAGAAGCATCAGATGTGAGGAAATGGGTGTTGAGGAGCAATGTACTTGAAAGTATGAAACATGAATGAGTGGACGAGAACCAGATCGATGAAGAATACATCTGAATGAGGAGCAGATGAGTCTGACTTAATGGCAAAGACTAGTGTGAGCTAGTGGGCAACACAGTAGTCTCTATATACCTCTTAAGTCCTAAAAAAAAAACGGGGGACGGCACAGAAGGTGAATTAGAGTTACGTTGCCAGTCTAACGGTGACTGGCCTTTACAAAGAGTTGCCAAGAGTCTTTTAGTGATATTTCATGTTGGTTCGAGAGATGCATGAGCCATCTATCAGTGCTAGACTACATGGTTTAACAGCGTCTCGGACCCATTTCAACTTAACCCACTTTAAACTTGGTTAAATGCGTTAACTGATGCTTTATTCTGGGACGTAAGATAATATTTTTCGAAATAACTATCGAGTACAATAAGATCTAAATGAAGCTGGCGATACTGGCGTTATTACTTCATGATATAATCTGGACACAAGAGAACAATTCCCTGTACAGTCTTTCATTTAAGGCTGTGTGTGTTACCAGGTTCTTACAGCTCTTCCCATCAAGCTATAGCAGACCCAGTTAGAAAGGCCTTGCTCCAGGCCAGCCACCGTGTACAGACCCTCATCCAGTCTTGTCTGCCTTCTGGACCTCACAGTGTACATATCTAGTCCTGATCTGGGCCAATCTTTAGTTTAAGAAGAACTTCTTTTTTCCCGCTATAACTTAAGAACGTTTCTGATGACTGTCCATACAAAAAAGAGTGATTTGATGTAATTTTTGCCGTTAGGAAAAAAGAATTTTAATTAAGACAAGAAAAAATTAGACATCTTGGTGGGAAAATTGCATTGAGCCCAGAACGCTCGACAGGATAATCGTGTATAAAACACCAGTTCTGGGTATGACTCCAATGTTTCACAGTATACAAAGGCAGAGGCGTTATTGTGCTCCGTCGATTCAGTCCAGCACAATAGGTCGTTAGACGAGTTTCCCCCGGAGGATGTGCTGTTATAGGAGGGTGAGAAGAAAGGAGGAATAATCGAGGAGTAAGGAATGTGTAACTAATGGTCATCTAAAAGGTCGTCTACCCTGGAAGCAGACGCGGTCACAGGGGATCAAAAAAAAAAAAAAAAAGACTTTGTTTCATTGTTCTACTTAAAGTCGTGGATTCCCTCTTACCCTCGACTCGTCTGCCCAGGAGACTCATCTCTTTACCCCTCCCCAGCATCCTGTTTAAGTATTTCTCACGAGTCTTGTGATTATTCTTCAGTACAGGTCATTCATTTCTTGCGCATGCCTGAAGCTGGGCAGGTTAGTCATGGATTACAAATTGCTGAAACACACACAAAAAAGAAAATGGCAGCAGCACACTCGACAACTTTTTCACAAGGTGTCTGCCTGATCCTCCATGTCTGGCGCCACAGAAGAAAATATTTCCAAAGGCATGCATGTCTTACAAGCTGGAAGGGTGCAGTGGCAGCAGGTGACCTTGGTGAAAAGAGGCGACAATATGATAATCGAGTTGTTGGAAGATGGCAACGACGAAAGCTACAGGTGGTATAACGTGGTGAAGGTGAAAAAAGGAAGTGGAAGACACTATATGATATGTTGGTGGTAGCGGGAGTAGCGTCAACGGGGAGATGATAACGATGGCAATGGTGGTGGTGATAAAGGCGGCGGTGGTGATGATAGGTCGGGGCGGATGGAGTGGAAGTGGTACAGACGGTGGTGGTGGTGGAGTTAGTTATGATAATGGTCGAGATGATGTTGGAGATGGTCGTGAGGGAAATGTTGGTGGAGACGTTATTAGCATTAAAGCAATCAGACCCAGCATTATCGGTTCATATCAATATGTGCGTTTGCCAGACTTGGTCTCACTGATCAGCTTCAGGAAAATATATATCATGGAGGACATGGTTATCTGGTCACCTATGATTCCATTCTGTTAATCCTTCAGCTGCAATAGGGAAGTGTCATTGACAACCCAGACCTGGAGGTTACGTAGCTATGGTGTATGTGGTAGACTATTACCTAAAGTCCTATAGACAACGAAACGTAGACCACTGTATCCTGAAGGAGTAGTGATCTCGAGTCTTTCATTGTATCCTAACAAAGACTTTAACTCGAGACTTGAGTCTGTCGGACATCTAAGATTATCTTTTAGAAAGCAATAATGCAGTGCTCCCGTCCCTGGAGGTCGCCTCTTACGACACACACGAGATTCGGCGGTAAAATACTTTTTCCCTCTCTCCAAGGAGAGTGGACGTGTTAAGAAACGAAATGCATGGGAACGTTATGTAGTATGAGGTGAGATGAACATGTAAGTAACGAGAGTGAGCCACCGGTGTGGTTAAACGCATTCTGATTGAGAAAGCTGACCAAAGTGCGCTGAATGAATGAGAAGAGACTGACGGAGAGGATCTGCTCGTCAGGACTGGAAAGAGCGCGGCGAAGGGGTAGACCAAGAAGAAGGTGGAAGGATGAAGGCTTCGTATTACTGATGCCAGAACATACAGGAGGCGAAAGGCGTGCACAAGACAGAATGAATAGATTAGAGAGATGTGGTATCGGGCACCTATGGCATCCTAACCTCGAGAACGTGTATCTGTATTTTCACCATACTTTAGCCTGAGCCAGGAACCCATTTTATCGACAAACCCCTTGGGGTGGTTGAACAGCTGGGTTAACTATGGACCGACTACCGAAAACTAGGATTCGAACCTATGCGTTCGATCCTGGGCGGCCAGTGAGTGCGTCACTGGCAAGAAGGCGATACGCTACACCACGGAGGTATACAAACTCGCTAATTCTCCGGGTTTAACTGGTGAGGACTGAGGAGATGCTAGACTAAAGTAACCTTGACTGTTGTGTAAACCAGTTGTAGCATTTTCCAGGTTATGTGTTTATCATAATTGCAATCACATCTTTTTTTTTTATCTGTGTGCTATATTGCCGGGCGGGAGTGTTAACCTCCATAATGAAGACAGCTTAAGCAAAATACCTTATTCGGTGTGCCTTGCTGTTAGGGTCACTATCCTTGGTTGGTCGGAAGGTAACTACGATATATATAGCCGATGGGGGATGTTTCCTCAACAGCATGACCTTAAAATTGATGGCTAACTTACCGGACGTTCGGCACAATTACCGTATAGCGGAAAGGAAAGAATAAGCTGTAGACTGCAGTTGGGTCAACTTTTTGTTGTCGACCGTTCTGCTGATACTGAGATATGTGCAGCTTCACCTTACTCCCGTTTAATCACTATCAATGATACTTTTTCCAATGGAGTGACTATGATTAAGGCACTAGCGTTTCATTCTGCCTCAAGATCACGAGTTTCTTCTGGAGTGTAAAGGTCAACAGAAGATACGCCTTTAGATGTCTCTCAGCTCTTGCAAAAGCCAGAAGGCAAGAGTAATCAATGTTATCTTTCGTGAAGCTGTAGATAATGTATCACATTATTCAAATAAGCTTCTCATGGATGCCTAGAATGAAGATACAGTGCAGATGCAAAAACAGTTACAGTTGATGATTAACCTCCATATAGGCTCGAAATACCATACATCAAAAATCAGTCCGAAGAAGTACCGTGTATCTCATATCATATAAGCCATATGGGTGCATACTGTGGCGCTGAAGGAGATGAGCCGCCCTCTTTAGTGGGTGGGGAGTGGCGACCGACCCTAGTAATCCTCCCTGTCTTCAATTACAGTCACGTTCATACTAGAAGCTTCGAAGATACCAGTATGTCGAGCGAATCCTCTCGTCAATACCCCATTTACAGGAGATTAATGTAATCTTATATCATTAGTAAGGTCTTTGATACACGTCCTCCAAACTCATATTTGAAGCCTATTTGTGGAAGACCAAATCCTCATCACGAAAAGAAGAAAATCAGCAAAATGCATTTGACCGAGAACCGTTATGCGCAAAAACTTATAATAAGTCATCAAGAATTATGTCTCTTTTTATATGATTTTCCGAGTTAAACGGAATGTTTGGTCACGCCAGCCGTCACTGACTGGGAAATGTGTTCGAACAACGTAGGAATTTCTTATTCTACACGAACTTCAGACGATGATATATATATATATATATATATATATATATATATATATATATATATATATATATATATATATATATATATATATGTGTGTGTGTGTGTGTGTGTGTGTGTGTGTGTGTGTGCGTGTGTGTGTGTGTGTGTGTGTGTGTGTGTGTGTGTTAGGTAACTTTGAAGCATATTTGTGTAAACGCAGATCTGCAAGACGCCATCAACAGTGCCAGATTACGAGAGTGTTGCACTGGGTCATACACAATAAGGTACCTCGCTACCGTCTCGTCACTATCTGCCATGCTTGGACGAATACACGAGAGCGTCCTAAACAGTACATCTTCATTCATGTACCCTCTTATGATATCAAGGCTCGGCTGAGCTGAGCAGATCTGTAAGACCCTATCGCACGGTGTATCCAGAGCGTTGCCGTTCACCTAAACGCATGACCGTGCTGGTGCAACAGCAGCCAGGCTGGTGCTTATGGAAAACGAGGTGACATGTGACCATGAGGAGGCAGAAGGAGGTGGGAATGTGTGGCTCTCTTAGCCTGTCTGTTTTCTTAGTCCTTCATATTCTTAGAGGGATGCTTTCAAAGACGGTTGTCATGCAGACATAATCTAACGTTCATAAAGATGTATACGTACATGCAGGCACTGAATTCGTAAGCAACAGTCTAATTCATCTGGTCAATTCCTGGTGATACTGTGAGCAGGTGAGTAAGTTTCTACAAGAATTCACATTACTCTTTTCTTTCCCTTCTATTGAAGATGTACATGAACATGGAAGAATTTAAAAGCTCCATTGTTTTGATGAAACAATGCAGAATGTCTTTGTACTGTCACTGCGTGTTTAATCTACATTGATGACGTAGCCTCGGTAACTCTTTTGCGGGGTGCACCTGCAACTCTAAGGCAACACTACAGTCAGAAACAAGGAAAGGCAAGATTCCTTTTGGGGTTAGAAGTTCTCGACGATACTGAGCTCCTTTCGTTCATTGACGAAGAAGCGACCTCGAAAAAGGTGACTTTTTAATCACGATATAACCTCACTCAGGCTGAATCCGTTAACACACGCTGCATGTTTAAGATAAATATCTGTTCTCTTGCATCATCCTTATCTCCCGAAGCATTGGCGGATGCAGCACTCCTCTCTCTCTCTCTCTCTCTCTCTCTCTCTCTCTCTCTCTCTCTCTCTCTCTCTCTCTCTCTCTCCTCCCCGGGCTTCTTAAATACATTAGCACTAAAACGTCGCCGACGTATTCTGGGATCTCTTATTCTAAAGGATACAGAACAATTACACACGTATCTGTGGTGGCAATACACATGCACTAGGGTAGTTAGACGCACAACCATATCAGTGTCACTCAGAGTTGATGAACTGAAGATAACGCATGGTCTTCCAGCGGAGCAAAATATAATTGGATCGTATAATTCATCTATATCTAGATTTTCATTCCCCTCCTTAACTTGGGTTCACCATGACATCTGCCTGGGTGGAATGAATCTTGCTTTATTACGAAGCTCCAAATATACTCTCAAAGTCATATCTTATAGGATATGAAGCACCTTGCACTGTCTTGCCCTGGCTTTTATATGCAAATGATGGCATTGAAATGTTTCCTTGCAAATGGTTTTACTATTAACTGTAAAAGCATACTCGGTGTATTATCGAAGCATCTTGTATTCAGGTTGATCCTAATCGACCGAAGGTACTTCATATGCCTTACTTTATACAGTTCTCTCAGAAGTCGGTTCGTTTATGCTTCGTAATGTTCTTATACGTATAATGAACTGTTGTCTCCACTCATATTGTCCACATCATTAAAGTTAAAAGTTTATCTAAATTTTGTACTGTATAACAATAACATGTAGTCTGAAGAATTATGCTACTGTTGAATAAGAAAAAATTTTACCTAGATAACATCTTATGTTTCGTAATCTCCCGCATAGTTTATCTCTTAGGAAGAAGAATATGGTCAGGAATATCATCTGCTTTCGGTGGTACACCAGACGAGGAGGCTACCATCTGTAGGTGGGCCTCGACTCCACAGCCACACAAATACTCGTGATTTGCCTGACACAGTAACACTGGCCTTGTCTCCCCAAAAGCCACGCTGCGTTGCTCACCTTCTGTTCTGCCTGAACCTGTCACTGCTCAATCAAAAACAGCTGAAGCATGAAATCTCTCCTCTAAGGTGTTATATTCCTCCGCACGAGGCACAAGATTATCCAATAGTTTGAAACACAGTCGCATTTAGGAAAGATTATGCGAGTTGTCTCACTGCCTGCATGTGAAATATTATGAAGTTAATCAAGAAAGGGGTGTGGTGCAGTTGAGTTATCCTCACGCTATTTCCACTAATTCACAGTTCTGAGTTTCCGATATGGATGCTGTTTCCACAGTGGTGTTAGTGGTCAGATTTCATTTTCATCTGGGAATGTATACGTTTGACATATTTCAATCTTGATTTTTTGCACTTTCTTCGCATAATTCTTTCGTATAATCTTTTCTTCTATCTTTGTCCGATTGTTCTCCTTTTTTCCTCTTTACCAGCATTCATATCAAGTTGGAATGACATATCCTGACACGAAGAGAGAAGTTAAACAGCAATGGGTCGAGTTAGTATTAGTTCGATGAGCGACTGACAACCTGGTAACACCAGATGTTCAGAGGTACTCGCTAGCCTTACCCATTGGCTAATCCTCCTCATATATACTCATACATATTTTGTGTATATTACACATGCTTTATCTGACTAATACTCTCAACGAATCTGTCTTCGTTTGGGTATACTTCATTACAGTCTAGTTGAAAATATGGTGAGTTTCGCCCAGAACTTTCTTCAGTAAGTATATCACATGGCAGTTAATATTTCTATAGCAGCTGTATTATTGAAGCTTATGTGAAGTACAAGCTTAACAACATTAGATTGGTCTTCTGCAGATAACAGCTTTATTTATCTCTTTTCAGAGGCCACCAGGACCCATATTATCTCTCCTGTTTCTATGCCAAATGACAAACTCAGGAAACTTTCTGTTCTTTCTTTGGCATACACTCCATGGACTTTCTATATACAGTCTTAACTGTACATGTGCCAGTTCCTGACCAGCATGTCTTCTGCCGCAGGTCACGGCGGGGTGAACCAGCTGGGCGGAGTGTTCGTGAACGGGCGGCCGCTCCCGGACATGGTTCGTCAGAGGATCGTGGAGCTGGCTCACAACGGCGTCCGCCCCTGCGACATCTCCCGCCAGCTCCGCGTCTCCCACGGCTGCGTCTCCAAGATCCTCTCCAGGTAGGTAACTTCAGCAACTCTAGTTCTGCTTGAGGAAGAAGCAGAAAGCGTAGTTTGAGCAGCAGTACAGGTGGTGGCAGTATCAATGCTTGTGACGGTGCAAATACAAGCAAGACTAAAAGCTTGGTCTTAATTTTCTTTTTTTCACGAATAATATTTGGCCACTTCACCTAAACGGTCGTAGCATAAAATTAAAGAGTTCTGAGAAAGCGATTTAAATAAATGTAATCTTTAACACGTGATGGTGGTCAGCATATGTCTCGAGGACAACATATCACAGAACAGAAGAATCAGCCATGAAAAAAAAGAAGGAAAGGATATGTGAAAACCTAATCTAACACACAGCATTCTCAAGTACTCTAAACCGCCCCTCAGGTCTCTCTTTTGCACCCTAACATGATACCCAGAGGTATAGGATGTCTGTGTGAGGAACAGTGATTCATGGATTATATCTTATCGACACTTGTCATCCAAAGACGTATGTGTACGACACATGATACGACAAATGGTTCTTGATTTTAAAGTGGCTGATGAACCAGCACATACGATTAGGAAATAGATTCCACAGCGTCGCAGAATCCTCCCAGGAACATTAAGTCCCAGCGCTAAGACCTAGTGCACCTTACATATGTATGTGTCTATGAGAAATAGAAAGCTGAAAACGACGTCGAGGGAGGGTTGGGAGTGATTGATCGATAGTCTGGTCACCCTGCTAATTAGATCCAGAACAAAACAGCTGAATCCAACTGCTAATGTATGGTGATCATAACGATAATGGAAGACGCACAACAAATAGGTTAGTGAAAGATTTTGATATTAACATAGTTAGATTCAAGGAAATGAGCTCAATCAGAGAGAGAGAGAGAGAGAGAGAGAGAGAGAGAGAGAGAGAGAGAGAGAGAGAGAGAGAGAGAGAGAGAGAGAGAGAGAGAGAGAGAGAGAGAGAGAGAGAGAGAGAGAGAGAGAGAGAGAGAGAGAGAGAGAGAGAGAGAGAGAGAGAGAGATGCCAGCATTCGTTCCCCTGCATAAAGGAAATACGAGAAATTGCGAGTGTAAGAATTATTGTCTGCATATGACCTTGCCCTCAAGGACTGTAATTCAGGCACTTCCTTCTTCCTACAACCTAATGTTCCTTTGAGAGTCAGGTCTGCAGACACCTGCGAAACCCCGACTAAATTCTACATTTAATATATCTTACTTTATTACCTTTACTCGAGATGGCCTCTAGTTGGGGCATCCTTGACCCATGTCACCTCTCTCCTCCACAATTAACAAATGACACCTGCGTGTTGTAAGGGAATTATGATATATATATATATATATATATATATATATATATATATATATATATATATATATATATATATATATATATATATATATATATATATGTATATTTGGTCACTAACACAACGTGCTCTTGCTCACCTAAATAACACACACACACACACACACACAACCTTCCTTCTTGCAGGTACTATGAGACGGGATCCATCAGACCCGGTGTAATCGGCGGGTCTAAGCCCAAAGTGGCCACACCTACAGTGGTGGAAGCCATCGCCAACTACAAGAAACAGAACCCCACTATGTTTGCCTGGGAGATCCGGGAGCGGCTTCTGGCAGATGGTGTGTGTGACCAGGAGGGCGTTCCATCTGTCTCCAGTATCAACAGGTGGGTGACGACTGACAATGACTAACCCGAAACCAGCCGTTCTCTTTTAAATAGTAGGAGATCGAGAAATACTGAGGTGTGTCATCGCAGGCTCCAGCTCAAAAAATAAAGAATTCCAACGTGGTGAAAATCATTATCAGTTGTAAATTTGTGTCATTATAATGAATGCAGAGTAGGTGATGTTCCTCTACAGATACTTTCCTCTCGGTTATTATGCCGAAGTGAGTGGTTATTGGAGGGAAGGACCCTCCTGCTTTACTATCCTGTCTTTGTCAACCCAACTAACTTCGCTTGGGAGACTTGTGACAGGCTGCTTGTGGCGAATGATTGTGCCAAGAGGAGCGTATCTCCTCTGGGCACAATCATTCTCCACGAGCAGCGTGTCGTCTTTAGCTAGGTCCTGTGGGCGGTTGTCTGGTGACCCACACTTCTGCCAAACCTGATTACAGATCGGTCGCGCTCTACCTTAAGGCAAACCTTGAATACACATTAATTGCTCACTGTTCTATTCTTTTATGTTAGCTTTTATGTTAGTCTATACGTCAGAATGAATAAAATTCAGGTTATATGAAGATGAGTTTGAGTAGCAAACAAAACACATCTATCAATTCAATCATCTCTCCAGCTGGAGTAGTTGTAGTTAAGTGTTGAAGACGCACAATAAAGTTCAATCGTAGTAACGGAAATGTGCAATGTGAATTTGTCTTTCATGATATAATGTTGACTTTAAACTTTATGATCTCAAAAAACATGTGAAACGATCTTAGAATAACTTATATCAACATTGGGATGTAATGATGTGCTTTAGCTAATAACTTAATCGCAAATTTTCTACTATCTATGCTTTTTGCCATTTCAGTCTCAGCTTGAGGGTACTATGTAAATTCCTTCCCAATGCATAAACCTTCTAATGATCAGAAACTACACTCCCTCTTAACTTGGTTTGCTCGTACTAAGTCAGCCTTCTGTCTGCTGCATAAATTTCCCGACCAGCTTAACTACCACCAACGTACTGTACAGGTATACACTAACCCCTAACCATAACATGTTTTCCCCTTCGATTACTTCCCGATCATAACCAAATTTTTGTCTCCCTCTCCTTGATTAGGAACCTCATCTTTGCCAAACCCATCCACTCTGCTCCCTCAAGCACTACGAGGAGTCAAATTGTTTTTATCACCCTCCGATCACCATCAAATATACGTTCCCCACCCACCATCACCGTACTGACGTGTTACCACCCTGTTACCACCAGCTTCAGAAACTACCCCTACACCCAAAACCTTGCTGAGGCTCCTCAACACTACTGCCCTCATGTACCTTCCTCACCACCATCATCTTTCCCTCCTTCCCCACCATTGCCACCATCGCCTGGACATACGCGCCTCAACATCGCCACCCTGACGTACCCTCCTCCCCTCACTACCACAATCCTGACGCGCCCTCCTCACCGCCGCCATTCTGACATGCCCTTTTTAACACCACCGCCGCCCTCGCGTACCCACCTGACTTTCCCCTCTTTCACCATTACCACCCAAACGTGCTCCCCTCAACACCACCGCCCTCATGTGCCCTGCTCACCACCACCATGCTGACGTACCCTCTTCACCACTATCAACTTGATGTGCCCTCTTCACCTTTACCATCCTGACGTGCCTTCCTCCTCACAACCAACCACCCTGACGTGCCTTCCTCCTCACAACCAACCACCCTGACGTGCCTCCCTCACTACCATTGCTCTAACCTACCCTCTTCACCTGTACCATCCTGACGTGCCTTCCTCCTCACAACCAACCACCCTGACGTGCCTCCCTCACTACCATTGCTCTAACCTACCCTCTTCAACACAACCATCCTGACGTACACCTCCACCCCCTCACAACCAGCATCCTGACGCGCTTTCCTAACCATCGCTACCTTGAAGTGTCTTTCTCACCATCATTGGCTTAACATGCCCCCTCGCAACCATTGCCTTGACATACCTCCCTCACCACCAAAGGTCTAAGGCGCACGCTCATCACAATCATCTCGCAGCGTTACCTCCCATCACAATCACCACCTCCATGGTGTGCCCCTTCACCACCACCGCCCTCACGTGCCTCCCTCACCACCACCGCCCTCACGTGCCTCCCTCACACCACCGCCCTCACGTGCCTCTCTCACCACCACCGCCCTCGCGTGCCTCCCTCATCACCACCGCCCTCGCGTGCCTCCCTCACCACCACCGCCCTCACGTGCCTCCCTCACCACCACCGCCCTCACATACCTCCCTCACCACCATCGCCCTCACGTGCCTCCCTCACCACCACCGCCCTCACGTGCCTCCCTCACCACCACCGCCCTCACGTGCCCACAGAATAGTGCGCAACAAGGCGGCGGAGAAGGTCAGGCATGGGCTGCCGGGGACGCCCTCACCAGTGTCGCAGGCCACCTCCGTCATCACCCACGTCCCGCCCGCGCCCCACGACACCGTCCTCCAGCGCCCCGGGTCCTACTCCATCAACGGCATCCTCGGCCTTCCTCCCCTCACAGATCCTAATGGAAACATCCACAAGAGGAAGCGGGATGAATCTAGTGAGTATATCCTGAGTCTATAAAATGTTACCATTTCCTAACAAAGCTTAAGTATACGATTAATATGAAGGATATCTATTACATAATAACAGCTACTAGCTGTGTTAAGTGCTAACATTGCCACTCCACAAGCTCCTTGTTAGTGACATTGACTTCACTCCATCACAAATCTTTTCTATTCTTAGATTCTTAATCTCATGGGAAAAGCTCGACTCTGGCGGAATAGAGGCCAAGTACCACTCCGACATAGGTCCTAGCTGGTTATAGCCTCCAACCTTCGTGATCTGCCTGGCTGCTGAGGATCCCTGTAATGCCTTTCCTTAGCTTCTATAACTCTCTCTCTCTCTCTCTCTCTCTCTCTCTCTCTCTCTCTCTCTCTCTCTCTCTCTCTCTCTCTCTCTCTCTGTAAGGAGTTGGCAGTATGTCGTGGGCAGCCACCCACCAGATAGGCACATTACCTGTACTACCCGCCTAGGTATTAGTAGGGTTAGTGATGGCTGTGTAGTGAACTAGCACTTCAGTGACTATCAAGTGTCACCCCATTGGCCCAGGTAGCGCACCTTCATAGAACATACAAGCCTCCAACTGCCAGGATCGAACCCGGGACCTCTGTGCAACAGGCGGGAGCGATCATAGCATAGAGGTAGCGCTCCCGCCTGTTGCAGAGGGGTCCCGGGTTCGATCCTGGCTGTTGGAGGTTTGTATGTTATATATATATATATATATATATATATATATATATATATATATATATATATATATATATATATATATATATATATAATCTTTTTTTATTACTATTTTTGATAATCTGTCTTCTGGACCTGGTGATCTATCACAGCATACTCTCTCTCTAATTGATTTTGCTGCCTATCATCATAAAACCCTTAACTGCTGCCCACTGACAAAGTTCCTGGTTGCAGGTGAACCCCAGGATGTTACCATCCAGCAAGAGGAAGACCTGAAGCGTCAGAGAACTCAGTACAACACCAACCCTCTTTATAGCAGTGTAAGTAGGTAACTTTTGCTGTCATATATATATATATATATATATATATATATATATATATATATATATATAAATTTGAAAAGAGATCCTTGGTAATACCTGGACTCTTTCCTACATATTGGTCCAGGGGTAACTATTGTTTTGTGTTTCTTTCATACATGTTCGGTATGTCTCGCGTTAACGAGATTGCGCCAGGAAAGACGAAGAAATGGCCTCATTCGCTCGCATCCACACTCTACCTGCCATGTACGTCACACCGAAAACAAAGCCTCTAGCCACGATTAAGGCCCCACAAACCTTTCTGTGGTTCCTACCCCACAACCCCTCTACTTGCTATATTCTAGCCCTTTCACAGAACGTCGTCCCCTGTATACCACATCGCTTCAGTTTGTACTATCCCTTGCAACATTCAGGTCCAGGGCCTTCAAAGTAACACGGAAGCGTCATTACATAATGCTCTACAAGATGTATCAAACATTCGTCCACTTTAACAAGAGTGACCCAAAAATGTGAAAAGTATGAGTTTATATTCATAGATCTTGAAGTGACTGTGCCGGTGACGTGCGGGTCATTCTGGTGCTGTAAAAAGATTGCATAGCAATGCGAACTTTGGCTAGGGGGAGAGAGAGAGAGAGAGAGAGAGAGAACAATCTTTTTTTTTCATCCATTCGACTAATGTTGAGGTACTGATCTGCTTAGTTAATGGCACTCAAATGATGTCGCGTGTGCTGTATAATTTCATGTCAACATCAGCAGCGGACAGTGTACATGAATGCTGTGTATACCCACGACATTTTAATGCATAATCACAGAGCATTGCGGACGATCTTATGTTGCTCTTTAGCTAAGCCGATTTCTGACTTTGTTTTAACTGGTTCTCATTTCTCAAAGTCGTTGTAATTTGTCCTACAGAGGGATTTGAAGGTATTTGTATATGAGGCTCGGATTACATATTCTTAGGACTATCTTGTAATTCTAGATAATACACTAGCCCTGCGTATGTATCCTTGTTTTTCTCTTTATATTTGTTCCAGTTTTGTAAAATCGAATATCATTCTTTTATGGGGTCTACTCTTATGCTTGGAAGAAGCTGGTATTTCATCCTACTCTTCTTAGTGGAAAATCTCTGCAAGCATTCTTGTGTGAACTATATACAGCCAACCACTAAGTGACCTTGTTCTCCCCAGATGTTGTGGTCGAAGCAGTGGTCGACGTTCAAGACTGAGGACGAGGCCAAAGCGTTCCTACCTGAACTGGGAGGAGGATATCCCAGTGACGGTGCGTCCTCCTACAGGTAAGTCGTTCCTCAAGGGTCTTCTTTTCTTCCCGAGAAATGATATGCACCTCCTCTGTTGTCACGTGGCTTTATTCAATAGTCGATACGTCCCTTTTTCTTTTTATTTAAAGCTTGGGAATAGGGAGTAAGGTGTTCCTAGACCCTATGTACAATTAGTTACCTCATGTACAAAACGTCACTTCTGATGAGGCTGTATCAATCATCGTTAATGGGCAGAAAAGAGTAGAGCAGAGGATTTCCTCTATCGAAAGAAGTCCATCATTTCGCTGCTCCCATGTGGTGTGCAGCCTCGAAGCTATAGGAACCCAAAAAGTGTGTTTTACTGCTCTATGGTAACACTATTTTTGAGTAAAATAAAAGATATTCTGATCTCAGATGGGTACTTGCATATGTATAGACTTAATCCATGTCTGTTTACTTCATCCTCAACAGCGGACCGTCGTTCGTAGACCAGCCAACCAACTACCCTTCAGTGTCAGCTGCCTCCATCCCCACGGATACCATATACGAGACCATATCAGTAACACCACAGGCCAGCACCACCAACGCCTACTCACCTCCCCTTCCTACCTCTCTGGGTGAGTCACTGTACAGAAGCAACCCGGACTGATACCCCCAATATTTAGCTACTTGTTGGAGAAATAGTATTTATGACAATGGGGATAATGGTATGTCTTACAAAGTCTTGACTAAAAAGGTCATTTGATTATTATAGTGTTCAGTTAAAGACGTTCTCCTAATATTGAAAAACTAGACATCTAAGTGTTCCTGCTTCTGGCTGGCCTCCTACAGGTAATACAGGTGGACTAGCGCCTCTCACGCCCATCACTATGCAAGACGTGAAGCCAATCCTAGCGACATCGTCAGTCCTAGACTCCACCGCCTCTCAGTACCAGCAAGGTAAGGCCTTTACTGATACCACCGCCACTACTGCCTGTATCCTGCTATCATCATCATCATTATCATCATCACCATCATCATCATCCCTAACATAACTCGAGGAAAATCAGTTCGACTGCACTGCCTTATCACCACTATAAGAGACATCTCGTCATCACAACAAGGGAATAAGGAAAATCATGTCAAAGAGAAGTATACCCTTATTCAGGGTTGAGGAAACCAGGTTCATTAATCATTTGCTGATAAATCATTTAGATTGACTAACTTGATTATCTTATACTCCTAATTTCCTATCCAATTCTAAAGATAGATAACCCAATCCTGAGTCACTTAAATTTTCGACGAATAATCAATGACCTTTATCAACCAAAGATTTCTCTCTTATCATATGTAGTTTACTCTGATACTGAACTGACCTATCCCTGAACGGTCAGTTTTGGCCGACAATAACAATCAAATCGATTAACATCACGTTAAAAGTGTCAACTGAAGACAGCTCTGGTCATAAACTCAATTGCATTAACCACCAGTGTTCATCAGTCTATGGATACCTCTTCAGCTCGTTAGGCCGCTCTGTTTAGTACTATATTTTCTCTGAAGTCACTTCTAAATTTGTGCCACCACCTCCCTCCATTGAACCTGTGACACATCATCCATTTTCATCGAGCAGGATCGTTCAAGGACTCTCCCAGTATGACCCAGATGGCATATCCCTCAATTCCCAAGAGATCATGCCTCTGAGCGAGCTCTGATCCTTCCTCGCTTATTTCGTCTTTCTCTAAACACTCAGACTTTTCCTTCTAGGAACCACGCCTTAGTTCAGTCCACCACTACGAAAAAAAAACAGTTACAACACTTCCTGCTATCGGTCCATTGCTCTCACTTCTACTGTCTCCAAAAAATCTATGAAAATCTCTAAAATCCTCGCTTTCTCAGACACTTAGAATTCATTCTTTGTGCGCAGTGGTCTCATGACAAACATCAGCGTCTGACCAGTTCTTTTCCTCATGACACACGTTTGTCCATCATCTAATGACAATAGACACTGGATGACTATCAGTTCCGACTGGCTGACTACGTCATAACCTTGATGTAGGATAGTGCTCTCGACCTACACGCAATGGCTGTTGTGTCCATCCTCAAATGAATGCATGATAAATGAACATTTGAAAATGTACATTCCTACTTATATAATCTAACGTGGTTGCTACTAGCCAATGGATAGTACCGTGGTTTTCTTTTATGCTACTTAAATTTCACAAATAACAGTTATGAATGAACAGGAGCGTGCACACTTGCATCATTCAACATGTGGTTTCAAAGCACATGTGCATATGTGCACATATGTAACACCTGCTTTTTGCACCTGTTGACTGAAGAGAGAGGTTGCATCATAGCCTGTACGCTCAATAGTTCATTGAGCAGTGGTGGTCAAGGTGTCTGACTGGAAGATATGCTTCAACAAAATATGACTCACCCCGCACACTGGGGGTCATCGCCAGGTGATCGTATCTTCACTGCTGACACATACTGACCTCCATTTCGCCAGTTGCTTATGTCAGTAGTTACAGTCATATCCTGTATCTAAACCAGGTGCACCGTAGTACCTTCCACCATCTCATCTGTTGAGACGGACCTTACGCTACCCTCAACTAAAGCCATCATTTTGATCCTTAGGCCGAGGGCATGTTAATTCTTCTCAGTCGCAAAATCTCTTTGGTCCATTTAGTGTCAACCTAATTCATATGCTGAGATGAACGTACACTGCCACATCAGACATTCGGGGACTTTGATGCCTAGGTAGAACCTTAAATGAGTCTTGTTTTACCCGGGCATGATGGAGCGGGCAGCTTGTCCATGTTATCATGACTGTGGTGGGGAATATGTGATTGTCACCTGTATTCATCTCAGGAGCCACCGTGTACACGCCCCTCAGCACCTCCCAAGCTACATCGAGTACCAGCTACAGCAGTACCCTGGCCGCCTCTTATCCAGAGCAAACATACCTGTTGCCCACGAGCTGCATCAGTGAGAGCGCGACGCCCCTCGACAACCTGGTGGTGTCGCCGTGCTCATCTCCCTTCAAGGCTGACACCCCTTGCACCGACGCTGTATCTGTCCAGGAGTCCTCCTCACACACTCAACCTACCACTCATCATGCTCAAGTGCCTACCCAGGCGCACACACCTTCCTACGTCCACTCAACGACGCAACCCCAAGCAACCATGCACACCCATGTAACGACCACGCCTGATCCAGCTTATACCACACTGCCTCCCATCACACACTACTTGGGTAAGTTTTTTTTTTCCACTTTTCGCACATTTACGGTGCTATTATTGAATACTCAACAGCCACCTTTTGTCCAGATAAGCTTATGGAAGGGATTTTGGCACCTTTTAGCAGTCCATGAATATTACTTGAATGCGTGAGGAAAGATTGACAAAGAGGATATATGTGTCAGAGGTGGAGGGAACAAGGAGAAGCGGGAGAACAAATTGGAGGTGGAAAGACGGAGTGAAAAAGATTTTGAGCGATCGGGGCCTGAACGTATAGGAGAGTGAAAGGCGTGCAAGGAACAGAGTGAATTGGAACGATGTGGTATACCGGGGTCGACGTGCTGTCAGTGGACTGAACCAGGGCATGTGCAGCGTCTGGGGTATATCATGGAAAGTTTTGTGGGGCCTGGATGGGGAAAGGGAGCTGTGGTTTCGATGCATTACTCATGACAGCTAGAGATTAAGTGTAAGCGAATTTAGCCTTTTTTTGTTTCTTTCTGATGCTACCTCGCTGTAGGGGGGGGGGGACTATTTCCTGTGTGGAGGGGTAGCGACGAGTATGGATGAAGGCAGCAAGTATGAATATATACATGTGTGTGTCTGTGTATGCATATGTATGTATACGTTGATATGTATATGTATGTATATGTGCGTGTCTGGGCGGTTATGTATATATATATATGTATATGAGTGGTTGGGCCATTCTTCGTCTATTTCCTTGCGATATATATATATATATATATATATATATATATATATATATATATATATATATATATATATATATATATATATATATATATACGGATATTGTTGCGTCCTTACCAGCTCGTTTCACCATGAATTATCAGGTCTAAAAATAAATTTTGCTCCGGAGATAGTTTACAAGACGAACATCTGTTCTTTGATGAGGTTACGTAAGGAACAGAACGTGTGATACCATCTGAGTTTCTGATATAAACCATCTTACTGTACTCACTACCAAGTTCTTAACGCTTGAGAATCTGCAGCTACATAAATCAAATCCACCTACCAACTACACGGTGATTTAACCATAGAAATGATCTCATCCTCGCCATCTTATCACATACTGTACCCTCCACCATTTCAAGGTATGCCTCACACTCTGTCTAAAATACTAAAGATACCCATAAAATCGCCATCTTAAGGGACGTCATCCAAATACCCTATTGAGTATACCCTCTACTGCTCATTTTCTATGAGGAGGCTTTACCGTAAGAGATATGCAGCATGACCTTCTTATCCATAGGGACGAGTCTAACAAACTTATGGATGCTTGCAGGTACGGCCAGCACAGCGTCGATGACAGACTGTTACACGTACACCTCGCCGTACACCCAGTACCAGTCCACGTACCCAGCCTATGGCTATGGCACCGGAGGACTCCTCAGTAAGTAACTGTGAGTATTGGTGTAATGCTATTCTTTAGTTCCTTATGTTGCCGCTAGTGTTCCCTCAAAGTGTCGGCGGAGCAAAGTACCTGGCTGGCCCAATCTTGGTTTGTTTTATCCTCTTCATCATACAGTTTAGGTGTAGCTAGATGTCATTATAAGTGATTCAAAGTGTAGCTATTGGAGTTTGATACACAGAAAGTGCACAAAAATCCTCATAGATATCTATCTTTGTTATAGGTATCAGATTACTCCTGTTCTCAAGCGCGTTTGCGAGTGAAGCTTGTGGCGTTATAAAAGGTTCACTCTTTATGCTTCGGTTCGCATTTGTCACGCAAGTGTTAAGATCTGGACACTTACGCACTTGACAATGTCACAAGCCATAGCAGATAGCGTAAAACATGTTATACCGATTATCATCTGAAGAAGTGTAGATTTTCCAGCCGAATCAAATCTGTGTTGCATTTTCTGATGTGTCGTAAGCGTCTGTTCTTTCTTGTCTAATCATTATGTCTCTAGTGTTTTTTCGTATCATATCTGTCTTAGCAAGACGTGTTCGATCACATGAAATGTGTTTCAAATTCGCGTCAAAGTCCTGCTAAATTCGATGATATTCTATTCTTTTTATTCACACTATTACCAAGCTGTATCCTGAAGATGGTAATTTCCTGTCCATAGACGTTGGCCAGAGTTGCAGCTCCGCTGACGGTGGTAGCAACAGCAGTGGTGGACACAACAACAGCATCAGCAATGCTGACCATAACAACATCGCCAGTAACAGCAGTGACCTCAGTGATCCTGGTGTTCGCCTGAGGGTGCTGCAGTCGTCCCTTGGTTCCTCCTCAGCGTGCCTAAGGCAAGACTTCGGCACGTAGCGCCAGCTGGGCCTCCGCCACTCACCAGATAGGCAGAAGTCTGACTTGCTAAGACTACAGGCCTCTTTATTACACCTCCTGTGCCTGGATTATCACGCAGTATATTGACTGAATGCAGGGTGAGGAGGACGTAAGGACAGAATATGAGAGGAAGGATACCAGCACAACACTTTGTCTCCGTCCCTTGCTGGGTGGAGAGACAATTATTTCTAACCGAGTGTTTGTCAAGTAGCAAGGAAGGATTCCTGGATAGGACACCACTGAACCATGACTCTCACGTCAGAGAGCTTCTGTGAGCCAGGACTCCCTCGGATCCTTCCTTCATCGAGAATGAACTTCATGAAAAACCTACGTTTGCTCATGGACACATCATCCTGTGATCTTCTTAGTGTGTGCAAAGGAGGTAAGAGAAAATTGTTGAAACACACACACACACACACACACACACACACACACACACAGAGGCTTCCATTGTGCAGTGGCTAGCGTTATTGACCCTGAGTCAGAACAGCCTCGCCCAGGGCTAAGCCATCATATGTTCGAATCCTGGGCACGGTAGTCGGCCCTCACCCAACACAAGTGTTCGTCCACCCCTCGGCAATAGTCGATAAATGTTTACTTGGCTTAGGCTGGTGTGTGTGTTTGTCTGCGTGTGTGTGTGCGTGAGTGTGTACATACCGTATAGAAACACGCACACACAGAAGTAAACCCACAGCACATATATACAAGGGTGAGAGACGGAATATTACGGATGTAAAACTCTTTCCCCTGTAACAAACACATGAAAAGTAATCACACACACACACACTCACATTTCTCTCCACTATGGGTGCAGTTAGCTCTCCTCCTGTCATAGAAAATGATTCTCTCTCTCTCTCTCTCTCTCTCTCTCTCTCTCTCTCTCTCTCTCTCTCACCCGGGGAACATAACAACGGTACTTCCAGCCGTTCAGTGACCAAATATCACTGTCAAATATCACTCTTTTGGTCTACGCAGCTATCTTTTTCCTTTCTGCCTCAACCACACTTGGCCAGCTGGCATTCACTCCACAAATTACTACAATCTCTCCAACTCAAATACAGCACTTTCAAAACACCAACCTCGTGCGACTCGTTCTTCGTAACCCCAGATAACCCCGCTGCAATCGTTACCTACTTGCCCTGCCTTTTGCCAGTGGTTTGTCCTCATTACTCTCTCTCTCTCTCTCTCTCTCTCTGGCTTCAAAAATGTCGAAAAATATCAGACCTATGAACGCTTATGGAATAACCATCCCAATAATACATTTATGATGTGTTATGTTTTCAAGTTAAAATACAAATCTAAGGATGATATCTTAAAGTTGCTGTAGGAAGATGAAGTAAGAAGCCTATGAACTCAATAGTAGTTTGAAGAACTGAAAATAATCACAGCATTTCGAAATCATCAACTCCATATCTCTGTCAGTATAGATGACAATATACACGTTCATACATCGTCCACTACATTCTAATCGAGTGTCTTTACTTTACAGGGAGATGTGGCTCACGTCTATATAAAAACTGGAACCTTGGAATTGTTTCGGCATCAAAATGTGTGCTAACTAGCAAGATATTGCCCAAATGGCACCAGAACTCACACTTCCTGGGTATAACCTTGTGGGCGTTAATTCTATTACGTAGGTAAGTGATGCTTAATTCATATATATTCATGAGCCACAGATTTCGTTCTCCTAGGCTAAAGTAAATATTACACAACGTATTGGTCATGGGAATATGAAAAACGGTATTTCAGAATATCGTAGTCTGTCTTATATCTACAAGAAACAGGCGTTCAGTTCAGTTTAAATTACGCATATGGCAAATATTGAATGATTATATATTAGCTAATTTTGGTACATCTGCGGTGCATGTTAACTTACACAGTAGTTATGTATATATATATATATATATATATCAGACAAAGCAACTAGTATTAGCATTAGTAGATGTAATTTTCTTTTCTTTCAGATTATCATGAGCTCACTGAAGTAGACATGTTGCTGAAAATCAAGGTTGCATCTGTTTACTAGAAACATAATAAAGGAAATGAAATCCTCTGCATCCTTATTTCTTCCTTAAGGACGCTGTAAGTGCACGAATATGCAAACTCAGTAAATCCCTTACCATACAATAAGCACGCGTAAGCGTTAGGTATCAACACGTCCATCCAGTCACGAAGATACTGGAAATACCGCAGCATTTCAAAGGGTCTTCTATACTTGATATCACGGTAACATACAACTATGTTTCATGCATGTCTCTTTCGCCATACTCAGCCCTGAGGTCTTACGGAGAATCCGGCCACAGGATTGATGTGTGTGAAGTATAGTTCATTTCCAGACGTGTCGCCATTGTTTCTCCGTTTGAGCTTGGCCTTTCTATCACCACCCACCTACTCCCACACCCACAGTATGGCAACAGTCACCTTCATTGTCCATCACCGCCTGTCTTCTCTTCCCTTCCACACGCCTCCAGCCTGGATTTATGATTACCGCAGCCCAGAAATCACCGACTGTCATCTCCCTCCGGCTCACACAAAGCCTGGCAACAATGTTACCATCACCAACCACCGTCAACTCCTTCCCATTCTCAAGGCGGCTTGATGCCAATGTACCTATCTCCAGGGATCAGTTTTGACGACCTGCCGCCTCTCCCTGCCTGCCTTTTGGTGCTTGCGTGTGACGGTCAACGCCTCATTGTCACCGAACATTCTGTTAGAATATCAATCAGCTACAGGACGCGCAAGCGAGATGATGAATTCTGTCATTTGCTGTAGTGTCTGCCACACTGCTGTGTTATTCGTCCTCTATCGTGACATCGGACGATGGAACATATTTTCTTTCTAGGTTCTTTATATAATGATCACAGTAAGAAGAGTTCATATCATGAATACTGTATTGTAGTCCATTTCCTTATCTTTTTGCCTCGTAAGCTTTCGGAGATGTATTATGCAAATACTGAGAGAGATATCGAAGCGAGCGTATTCCAGTCTCCGTACGGCCTATCCATGGTATTGCTTTAGATATCCACTGTTTGGTTAAACCGCTAAGTGAGATAAACCTATGTTGGAATATAACGCTGGAAGATGCTATAACAAGTCCAACCTTCTCTACTTTCGACACATGTTTAATCTTCATGTCACCCTGTCGGCCAGATAAGGTCGCATAACTAACTGCCATTTAACAGAATTACGCTGCTGTGATTTCCATAGAAATACACTAAAATCATTCATATTTAAGAGACTATACACCAAAGCAAAATTCCTGGTACATCATTTTGCATGTTAACCCCAACGATAAGGCTAATGTTGCTCTGGCATGTCCGTTGAGACCAAGATCATGACGTATAGTCGACACAAAGGACCCTAAACCGTTGTCTGCACATAATAAGAGTGGCCCCAGAGTGATAGGGAAATGGTTGAAGCACTGCCGTGTTTCCGTCGTGTCCAGCTTAGGAACAAAGGAACCCAACAGACTTGTTGTAAGGATGGCACGATAAAATGCAGCAGACACCTCACCCATTAACACAGAGGGTTATGACGCGGTACACGAGGGAGTTGTCGGTGTCATGCAGAGTCGGGCCTGACATATCTTCCTGAGGCTTGTACACACTGGGTTTACAAGACCCCGTGAGTCCGGCTTGTTGGCTTGCTATGGCCAGAGGTGTCCCTTGTATTTTGATGCTAAGCGTCCCGTGGAAGCAAACTAGTATTACAGATACTGAAGTTAGTGCCATTGATCTGCAGATTCACATTTCAGATGTCAAAATGAGCTGCCTGTGTCACAGTATTACTACCTCCAAATGGCTTCGGACATACAATCATTAACTAATTATCCTATGTTTACGTTATCATACTGGCCTTCAGATCAATGTAAGGACCAGACATATAGCCCGGCACTGGGCAGATCTACATCAACTGAAATGTATTCATGACTGGATTAGGTTAATTGAATATTTCATGATTATCATCAGATCCTCTTTCATGAGCATGGTCAACATAACATTTGGCGTTATAGACTAACGACGAGGCCTCCTATAATCTGCTGCATAAACGTCGCCCACATCTTCCTCTCATCTGTGGACATTCTCCTTACCAGGGCCATTTGTTGCTCTGATGAGCTGTTTATCCTGAGAGTCAGTGTTCACTGGTGAGTAAGAAGTTGTCCAAGTGATAACCATCTACGAAGGGAGTATGTGGTTATATGAGGAGCAAATTATCTATCCAGGGAGTATAAGGTCATACAAAGAACAATCATCTATTCAGGGAGTATAAGGTTATTCGAGGAACAACTGTCTATCTAATTATCTGTCTAATTATCTAAAAAGCAATTAAGTTATCTGGAGAGGACTTTAACCAAGAAAGTAACCAAGTTCAGAGAGTCATTAGGTATCTGAGGGTAAATAGCAGTTGATGAGGTACTGGCCTACGTGGAGATAGCAAAAAATCCACGAAGTAAGGATTTGATAGAGATTCAAGTTGATATTCATGGAGCAACTAGTTATCTGAAGAGTGTTCGCATTACCAAAGAACAACAGCTCTTGATTCGGGATATAATGACTCACTGGAGAGGGATCAATCATTACCAGAGGTGTCGTTTATCAGGGAAACCTAGCCTAAGCAATCAGGTAATGACGAGTTCAAGTTGAACTTATGACCCACACAGGTCACGACAGGTCATCTGGAAAGTGGGCAGTTGGTTTCTAACTGGCACAAGAACTACCAGAGTTTGCAGACTCCTCACATGGGTGTTGACCACTTATGTGAACTGATGAGATAAGGGAATTTTTTAAGAATGAAGAACTTTGGGCTTCCACACAAAGAAACGAGGTCAGAACTATAGGTTCCTTTGGATTACTTCTCATTTTGGATTCATCCCCATGAGCATTTTGAAAAGACAGTCAAACCTTAACGAGAGGGTTAAAAACTAAGTTTTGAAGTCTATTTGATTAGAAATATCTTCGGAAACCTATCAGTTATAACAATGACCACTCATATGGTAAACACAAGACCAGAACTAGACACTATGATAATGTGAAACCAGGCTTTAAAGTGGAGAAATACATATCACTTAAGTAATGTTTGCACCTAAATAGGCAAAAGCCAGTGTTTATCAATTTCATGATGAATCAGATATGCACACGTAAGAACACTGTATGATGGAGTGAACCTAAATCATCGTATTCAGACCTGCAAACCATGGCAACGATTTCACACAGTGTATTTGGATCTGTGTTTACGACTGAAGATACAACGCATGTGCCAGACTCAGTCCCATTGCCAAGAAGGGAAAACGTTTGGCAACGTATTGAATTAGAAGATACAGAAATACTGTCAGCACTAAAAGAATAAGGTTTATCCAAGGACACTGAAAAGGCGACAGAATGAAATAATTAAACCCTCTGCAGCTATTTTCATTAATTCACTTACTACAGGAAATATTCCAAAGGAATTAAGATTTGCTTATGTAAAACGGATATTCAAAAAAGGTAATGTATCACTGCCCGGAGATTATCGTCCGATTAACTCATCGTCTGCATTTGGTAAACTTATGGCAACCATCAGTAGGGATAAGATGGTAACCATTTAGAGAACCATCATCAAACAATAGATTCTTAACGTAGTTTTAGACGAAATTTCTCATGTTTAATAAATCTGCTTATTTCCTTTACCATATAATCACGTACAATGAAAGTAAAGCAATTGATGTCATCTATTGAGATTTTCAAAAAGTATCTGATAAACTACTAACAAAAATTGTCGCAGGGTATAGATGAGTTGTACTGTGATGGTTGGGAAACTGGATGACTCGCCGTAAACAAAGGGTAATGATTAATGGACAGGCATATGAAAAGTTAGACGTAACAAGTGGTGTGCCACTGGGATATCTTATGAAAACACATTCTTTGGATTCATTGATATGGTTTTCGAATTCAAGTCTAGGGAAATTATCCTCACTCTTTACAGTTCTTGAACGTTGGGTTCAGTTTTGGTAACCTTGCTTGAGGAAAAGATATAGACAGAATGAAGAGCGTACAGGTCAGCTACCAAGATGATCTCCGGACTGAGAAAGAAATCTTACAACAGTTAACTTAAGCCGATTTAAGGAGCTGAAGAAAAGGTCGTGATTTCACTTGTGATAATGGATATGCACCCGTGGGCAAATGTTTTCCCTCGAATGTGGTGAGGAACCTTTCCTTCAACAAGATTTGTATGGAATGATATATAGTTACAGTAGTTGAGAGCAGTACCATAGATACATTTAAGCATAGACTTGATATATATTTCACTTCAGATCCACGAATGACATTATTTGCCCCTCCTTATCTCCGTGAAAAGTTGCTATTTGAATTTCTTTACATTCATTTGTATCCTGTCTGCCACCACGAGCACCATCCCAGGTACACACTATACCCAAACCAGGATACGCTAAGCAAAGAAAAGTCCATGAAGACATGTGCGTTGCATCTAGTAATTACTAAATTACGATTATTGGTCGATTTTGCTGTATGTTACAAGACTGCATAACAAAATAGAAATATATGTATCGCATTTCTGTTTTTACAGCCAAGATAATACTTTCATTTGATAAAGTCCAGTGTCACATATCAACAGCACCTGATACAATAACCTGTGGTTATGGACCAACACCAACTACCTTCATAACACTCTCACCTGTTTGTATACGTTATGTAACCAACTCCGCACATGACTACGACCCCCTCATGTGGCGCTTATATTGAGAGTTAACAGTACACAGGTGATTATGCAGCGCAAAATCGATCCGATCTCCCGAAGAATTAGCATGGACATGCAGCATGTATACTTTCCTACAATTTTCCAATGACTATAATGCCCCATGAAATATGAAAGCAGCGAGCGTGAAGTGTAGTGGCAGTGTGTGGCACGGTACATCATCTTCTCTGTGGTCTGGTCAGTGACATATGAACGGCCAGGGAATGGTTTTGGTCGAGGATTGGCTGTTATGACACCCTCTTCTTTCCTCGAACAGAAGTCTGGTGGAATTCTCTTTTTTCTTTTGCCTTCCCCACTTCATATAACCTTTCGTTCTTCAAGAGCTAGGTGTACAGACACCTACGGAGCCCTAATCAGTCTTTACTTTCTTTTCCGTCACTCGAGATGTCCTTGACTATAAAAAAAAGAAAATTGATTCCGCACCAAGACAACCGAGCACACGATCAAGCTTCCCATTACCGACAATACAAACGGACAAAGTTTATTTCAACGTGAGAGATCATCATCACTCGTTGACCACGAACAATATCTTCATCACTGCTCTTGGTCTGTTGACTCCACTAGCTTCCGTTAAACATAGCAAAAACACATTACATTCGAGAAGGGAAAGAAGGAAATCTCCAGGGGTAATAATAGTAGACCTATGCTCAGTTGGTAAGTTAATGATTGTAAAAGGAAATGACCCCAGATTACATAATGTTCCTTCAACCACTCATTATCTTGTTGGTGGCAAGTGGTCTTCTCAACAGCGCCACGTTAACTGTCTCTCCTGGATCGTTCAGGTGAGAGGGTGGTTGATGTAGATAGCGATAACCTTACCCTTTGTGTGGAATAGGAGAATCACCTACCACATGGTGAACGATTACTACACCCACGATCCAGGAGATGATAAGACGCTGACACAGTATGGGCGCAGAAGAGAATGGTGCACTGCTCACGTATGAAGGTATGCGACCAGATGTGACCAACGTGCGATATCGGCAGAAATGCTCGTCACAACATGATTACGTCCCGCATACATTAAGAGAATGATAGATAAGTCAGAGTCAAAATGCACAAATAAAGATAGGGTAAGAGTAATTACACAAGATATGTTCTTAATTTTTTTCTTTTTTTTTTATTTTTACACCACGTCAGTGGGAATTACTTAAGTACGATGTGTTGGTCTATAGGACTGCTGCACGTATGTAATAGGAGAATGATTGTGAACCAGGTGTCATACACTGGTTATCAGATTCCTCCCGCCTACGTATTAGAGAACTGATAACTGTCTGTTTATTCATTATGAAGCTTTCTGGGTTTTGGGGGAGTTTTACTCGTAGATACAAATGTTGACCAGGCGGTTATTTATTTCCTTCAGTACTTGAATATCTTAGGCACCAGAGCTAAAGAAGAACATTGCACCGTCATCAGCACCAATAAGATCAACAGTGGATGTATCTGTAACACCTTCAACTAACGTTACTAGCAGTCTCAGTAGCAGTAACAGCGGTGGTTTCATGAACACCTGTTACTGAAACGATTCGAAATAAAAGTAACAGTAACATCTACCAAAATATATATATATATGAGAATTTTTTTTTCAATTTCATTTTGTAACAATGCCTGGTTCATAAGATTAATATCAGTCTTCAGTGTACCCGTTACTACATCCATTTAATAACGGAGTATTTCACTTGACTTTGAACGGTGTGGCAAAGTCAAACATCTCTACTAACCACTTGAACTTCCGCATCCCGGAACGCTGCCGACAGAGGTCACTGTAAACATATCGTTTTAAAATGTACTATTATTATTCCAGAGGAAAAAATGTACGAGTGTTCGCCTCAGGTGGTGACCCGGGACTTGACCACCTTCTACCTTTGCCCGGAAAAACGTTTGGCCTTCGTAAATAATGCAAAGTAGGAATTAGAGCAACGGGTTACAGGGCTATATAGGCGCAATATAGCTGTGGTGCATCACTGGTGAATGTATTCTGTTTTTAAGTCAAACCGAATCACTTCCTTGATTCCAGGAGAATTAAGTACTCATAAAAGAATGCAATTATCCTATATCTGCTGAGCGTCACGTCGGTACTCAAGCCGGACGCTAAGGTAACCCATGTTGGCTAAAGATTTGGATACAGATGAATTCTAGATTAATTTTCTTTCTCATGTCTTTTTACCTGCTTACCCAGCACTCCTCTGGCCTGAGTCTATGATTAGCGGGTTTTCTTGCTTTGCAGCGCTGGTGAATATTTATGCTTCGAGCTCGGGCAACATTTTGTCGCAATTTTTTCCTGCAATCGTGTAGAAGCCTAGTGATTAGGTTACCATAAATGAGGTTGTCTTAGATCCGAGATCACTCTAACAGAATGGGATAATGGTACTTAATACTCTCTCGTGATGAGGAAATATTAGCTTCTCACCTTTCATAACCGGAGATCTCTAACACAACCGATGACTGACACGGAGTGTGCATGTGAGGATGGGAGGCGCCAGTGGTTGCAGCAAGACCGTGTGATAAATAAGGCAGGTGAAAATGAGGAACAGAAAAACAAAAACAGGTGATAAGAAACTATAGTCATAGAAGCGGACATCAAAAGTGGAAGAGAAAAGGGTCAAAAGTTTCAAGTATCCGGGAATGACGGGAAATAAAAGTGTAAAGATGATTGTGGAAGTCAGAAGGAGAATGTCATTGATAACCCTCACCCTCACTTGTACAAACAACATCCATGTGAGTGTGGATGGTCAGAGGCCGATGTACTGAAATTACCATTACTACACACTGGCCTCATGACGACACACTTGCTCTGGTCCTGTACGTAGGTTTGATACATGTTTCTGTTTTGCTCCACTGACCAATGATCGATTTCCTAGCAAAACCATAGTTATCCACTGAATTATGTTTGCAAGTCTTATTAACCTCCATTATGATAAATAACAAGTTATGTACTCATTCCATATCTTCCAGCTATTCTTAATGCAGCAAGGAAAGAGACGCTGCTTAACAAAGGAAAACTGGCCAGTTTCTGGAATAATTTAGTTTGTTACTCCCCGACTTTCTCATCCTAACCGTAAGATAGACAGTAGAAAACGAGTTCTCGAATCTCATACGTCTTAGTCGATAGCCAATGTTGTAAATACAGTTGCCGCAAAATTCCATTACGATATTCCTTTTTTTTGGGGGGTGACTTTTGTGATATTTCATTCCATAAGTGAAGACAAGAGAAGCAGTGGATTAGAAACTGGTTTGTCACTGTCTTAAATGTCACAACGGTCACGTCGGGTGCCACACGCTCACTGAGTGTAATCAAGTAATCGAATCTCTATACGGTTTCTCCAGGTTGCTGATGTTATCTGGGCTGACCAATGTCAAAACGATCTCATGAACGTATTAGTTCACTGTCTGGATGACTGAGGCTTTGCTGTGAGGTGACTTATGCTCCTGGTTCCATGGAGACGTAGAGTAGAAATCGCTTAACGACACGGGATGTTCTTTCCTCACATATCGATATGGAGTTTGCTCACTAAACAGAGTATCATATACAACCAACACTCAATATACGATTATATCAAAATACCTTTGCGACTTTATATTCAAAGCATATATTCAAAAAATCAATTGGAATGATAGTTATAACAGATTAGTAAACAAACATACAGTTCTCATTTAGAAATCAACATCAAATTCATTATCATTCAAGGGCGTTAAATGCTTCGCTCAAACCTAGATTTATCAGTCCCATCAGGTTCACATTACCCAGTCCTCGGAAATTTGACCGAACTTATCGTCACAACGCGGTGGTATGTGAACACAGAGCGCATATGAACGTACACTTTCACAGAACACACAGTGCCATCCAACAGCAAGGATTCGAACCTCGTACTATTTTGCGTGGTCGGTGAGTACACTGAACTATTATGGGCGGTATAGCAGAATTGTCAATGCACCCAACTACCATGCAAATGGTACGGGGTTCGAATCCTTGCTGTTGGGCATTATGTGTTCTATAAAAGTGTGTGTTCATATGTGCTATTGGGTTAGGCGAGTCTGACGGAATATGACCGGTCTAGATCCCTTAACTCATGGATGTGAGACGAAGGTTTTTCGATTACTAATAATCGATTTGTCAATTTCCCTATCATAGGTTACATAGCCAAGTGATCAACGTATCCAGCTACCAAGCAAATGGCACGAGGCGCGAATCCTTGTTGTTGAAGGGCGTGTTTATATGCACTGTATTGGTGTGTGTGTGTGTGTGTGTGTGTGTGTGTGTGTGTGTGTGTGTGTATTTTTTTCCCCCTACGAGTTCCAGGGACATGCTGAGGTTAGCACACCTTAGCGCCGGTCTCCCGCAGCTCAGTCAGTAACTGATGTGATGGACAAGAGTTAAGTGTTCTTATGGCGCTAAACAGAGCAAATCACAAGGATTTCGTAACCAGAGCTCTTCACACACACTTGAGAACTTCCTTATACTCTCCCTCCACACACACTTGTCAACATGACTAGACCGCTTCCCACATACTTGCCAGCAACTACTACACCTCTCTCAGCTCACTGGCCAGCCTCCCAGGACACAAACACAGGTCTGACTCGCCACGTCTCTCACCACACACTGGTCAAGCTCACCTTAAATCTCCTCTCACACATATGTACTGTCACTCGCCATATCTTTACTAGAGAAACTTTAGACCTGGATATGTATTCATTGTTACGACCACCCCACATTATACATCTTCTTTTGAAACTGAATGACAGACTTTGGATTTTCATAGAGATTATTGAATAAAGTTCACGCATGATATGATATAGTCTCTCTCAGCAATTGTCATACCATTTCTCTCTATATCTGTGGGTATAAATGAGGGACGAACAGGTTCTTGAGACGCATCTGAGGCAGGGATAAAGTATACTATGGGGAAGCTGAGGGGCTAGAAGGGAGGACATACAAGGAAAAAGAGGCTTTTATCGACTCCATGTACTTACCAGCGGCTCATTCAGCCAAGTATGTTTCTGGATACAAGTATTGCTCTAAGCCTGAGGGATATATGTGAGTGAAACAGTTTTAATGTTATCACTTGTCAATCCTTTTTAATGCTTTAGCTTTTAGTTTAGTGTTGTCGACACCAGGATGGGTTGCAGCAAAGCAGAAACACTAATTCTCTACCTTTGTTCATTCCATGATTAAAGTCAGGAGCGAGAAAATGATTGCACATGATGCTGAGTAACATGCACTGACAAGATTCTTCAACACCATCATATTCTATTTCTCTTTCCTTCCTCATGAAGATCTTAATAAGATCTCAGGAAGAAAATGAGATTGCTTTGATTATATATACTAAAGTTGATTTCAATGTACTCCTGACTTATTGCTTTGATTATATAATCTAAAGTTAATTTCAACGTACTCCTGACTTATACTATGAAGAAACTTTCGTCACTTTTCTTATGTGCATTGTTGCCTCGTCCCTGAGCATGGCATAGTCTGCAACCCTCTTCCCGTCCTTCACTTTCTACCTCGAACTGCCTTACTACCAATTCCCGCATCTCGCTCTTTCCACTTTCATCTCCTCCTACAATACCCTTCCATTACCCTTCCCCACAGTCCATGTTCTCTTGCTCTCCAGTCCATAAATCCTTTCCAGTACTCTAATACCATTCCTTCCAGCCTTATTTCTTCCCTAAAGTTTTCTTTAGTCCCCCCCTCCATCTTGTCTTTCGTCTTTTCTCCTTTCATCATTTCTTCAACTGTAATGTCCACCGGTATCTCCCTAGAGTTCTTCCCTCACCTGCCCCAGGTTCGGGTGTGGGGTGAGTTCATATGTGAACTGACTTCTGGCATCTTTCTTGTGGGAGGTTGTTTGTGATAACCAAGAGTAGCGCCACTGACCAAGACGACCATGAAATATGCAAATCACTTCGGTACTTAATAAGAAGTGACCATGTGTGTGTGTGTGTGTGTGTGTGTGTGTGTGTGTGTGTGTGTGTGTGTGTGTGTGTGTGTGTGTGTGTGAGCACGTACATACTGTGCATATAGTACAGACTATACGGACTGTATGAATGTTTCACATAGACATTACATACTGAAAACAGTTTAAATAGAGATTGCTCACGGAAGACGACCTTCTATAATTCATAAGATAAATCGGTTCACATCTGTGCCACGGTTGCGGTATTCAACACTGTATCGATCCTCATGCAAGCACCCTTAGCTCTTTGAGTGACCATGTATTATTAGTCTGAGTGGCTCACGGTAACAACGTGATGAACATATCTACAAACAACTGTTGCTTATTAGACACCTTTAACACCATGTTTCATAATGGTTCTCGGCAGCCTAACGTAAAGATAGCTATAAGGCCTTTATCTCTACCGTTATCACATCAAATGCATGAACACAAAGAAGAAATTACATCAAAGTGGATTACTGGCAAACATTTTATATCACTGCTTCTGGTATAGTCAAGGTATATCTTTGAGGCGAACGTGCAGAATCAGATTAACAGAATAAAGATATAATCTAATCCAATGATAAGATATCTGTTGTGAATACTGTCACTCTAAAGTTCAAAACGACAAATGCATTTGTCTTGCGCGTCATCGGATGAATCATAGTACAATACTTTGGAACAACAAACACGTTTACTGCAGTGCTAAAGATATCTATAAAACTGCAGTAGAGATAACGCATACATAGTCCTCATGATATGTCTATGAATTCCCAGTAGGGGTGAAGGGTTCTATGTTTTGGCCGGTGGACTGTTAGTAAATCGATCATTTCATCGACATCAGAGTGGTTCTAAGAGCTATACATGGCACAGGTACTGGTATCAGATTTCAGTCTACAAGTGACCGCATTATCTCACTCTTATTGAACAATGATCACAGTATCTGTGAAATCTGCGTTTACTGCTTCTTAATTTGCAGCCAGCCATGATTAAAACGTACGTGAATTTCTTGTAAATAATATTACGGGAAACGATAGACTGGTAGTGTACTACTCGGAAATAAACGTGAAGTGTATGCAAATACGATGGTTGAGGACAGAAACGAACGATCATAGATTTTATCACAGGTATGGCCCGTCCTGACCTATTGGGTGGGAGGCGACAATGGGTCAGCCGCTAACCCGACCTTACTATGCTGTATCTTCCCTTGTGGCCATCTTCAGTGAGGGCGAGAAAGTACCTCTCACCAGTCCACATGTATAGTTTACCTTGCTCTTTCATACCGTTGATTTTGAAAATTTAATGCTATACAATTTCATGAAAATGGACTCAATACAATTTCATGAAAATGGACTCAATACAATTTCATGAAAATGGACTCAATACAATTTCATGAAAATGGACTCAATACAATTTCATGAAAATGGACTCAATACAATTTCATGAAAATGGACTCAATACAATTTCATGAAAATGGACTCAATACAATTTCATGAAAATGGACTCAATACAATTTCATGAAAATGGACTCAATACAATTTCATGAAAATGGACTCAATACAATTTCATGAAAATGGACGCTATACAAATATTGGTTCTTTTCAGTTTCTGACTCCTTTTATGAGGAACATCCTCATTAGTATAGTTTTTACACATTCTATTGACAAAACTCACTATGACTCAGGATGATTAAAACTAATGAGACTGTAAACCTACAAGACAGAAGTAGTATGATTACTAACCTGGCAAACGGTTTAAGTAAAACTGCTTTCCCTCTTTGTTCCCTGCAAGGTTATTAGTGTATCGGTCCCTGAGTGTTCTTACTTCACTTGGAGAACATAGAGGGCGATGGTACTGTCGATTATTCAAGCATACAATATCATACAATATCTACGTCCTGCCACTACACGTAACGTATGCGGAACATAATTTCGTTAACCCTGCCTCTGTTTTTTTTTTTTTTGGCATGCTGCAGCATAGATTTCCATAGAAATATATATATATATATATATATATATATATATATATATATATATATATATAGAGAGAGAGAGAGAGAGAGAGAGAGAGAGAGAGAGAGAGAGAGAGAGAGAGAGAGAGAGAGAGAGAGAGAGTAAAGTCTAAATTATATATCTGGCATATTGTCGAAACAATGGACGAATAAACAAGAGTTATGATTCATATGTCGGCACGTGCGAGTCTGGTCTGCACTGTCAGTATCAGCAGCCAGCACGCCACGGCTCCTCTGCTCCATCCTATACCGGTACAAGTTCACGATGTTTTCTTTGATCCACTCTATACTAACACAGACCCCACTATGCTCCACCAGCCAGAGACTGACATCCCAGACAACTAGCGCATGTTCAACCCCTCCTGTTCCACCCATCAATGTGACAAGCTCGCGTTGTTCTAGCAGCTATATGCCATCACTGCAAACACTCTGCTCCTTTCGTCTCCCGTGCTCCACTAAACACACAGACCTACCATGATCCACAAGCTACAGCGATTGTCGTTCCAGACAACCAACACGTTCCACCTCCCTTGCTCCAACACACACTAACACAAGTTTAACAGATCTCATTTTGTAAGTTATCTATCCTTATTTGGTATCATTATCTAATCCTTATAACAAGTTTCTTTATGTTTTGCATTGTTTGGCAAGAAAGTCAAACAAATGAATTATAGTGAAATTAGCGATTGAAGGGATTTTACTTATTTCAAAAATCTAACACAAATTATATATATATATATATATATATATATATATATATATATATATATATATATATATATATATATATATATATATATATAAGCTCCTATAAGTCCACGAGGAAAATGAAATATGATAAGTTCCCAAGTGCACTTTTGTGTAATAATCACATCATCAGGGGAGACACAAGAGAGAAATATAACATCACTTGATATACATCGAAGAGACGAAAATAGGACGCCATTTGGTAAACATGTGATTGTCCAAGACAATCGCATGTTTACCAAATGAATGTAACATTACGTACTAAACCACTTAGGGAGCGCCAGCCCTGATCATCCCCGAGTTGGCTGTCGATCTTTGGTGTGTTGCTCATCATTAAGAGACTCAACACTCATTCGTATGATCAGAAGAATTGGAAAAGTCCATAAGAATGTTAGAAGTTAGAGCATATGATTTCCTCTCTGAAAGTTCTATCACTGGTTCCATCAAATGCCTTTTTTTTCAGTATTCAATAACTTGAACGTTAATGATAGCCTATGAGTTATTGTTAATCCCAAGAGCTATCATATGTTTTAGGACAACAGAGAGAGGGAGGGGTACGGATACAGCTGTGACCACTAGCTGAGCAACAAATGCATCTGGTGGTAGAATGAGCCTGGCTTATAATCGTTGTCTGTCTTAGTTCCACTGTCGCACACCTTTGATTCCGTGTTGCACACCTTTGATATCTAGGGAAATCATTGAATGATCTTGGCCTCTGTATTGAAGTGATTCAGAGAATAACACTTTTTTCCATTTATTTTCCGTAAGTCATTACCATAAACTTTAGTAACTACGTTATCAATTGTCTACTCTTTTCATATGTATCAAGACACGTCTTTGGAAGTATATGGAGCAAATTACTTAAAAAAAAAGAAGGGTAGAGGAGAGGAAGGATGAGAGAAGTGATTCAGAGTTTCACTTGTCAATTTCCTAGGAATCTACCAGGGTTTTATGTAAATGATTCCCATTGTGACACGAGTGTGTTTGTGTGGTATGAGAGAACTCAGGAAAGGGAGAGGAGAAACAAGGCAGCGAAGAAATTATCAGAAAAACCTTTTGGTGTAAAATATTTGTAATCATAATCCTGTTTTCATGAACTGTTGTATAGATACTGCAGCTAAACAAACTATAAGATTAAATGGAAATTTAGGGAAAGAGAGATAATTATATATAGACTGTGATCTCTTTTCAATTTCCATCGGTCGATGACCTCTACTTAAATATATTGAAGTCTTTCTCTTTTATCTCTCTGTTGTTGTATTATTTCTTGGTGCAAAGGTGTAGAGTCGGCGTGATCTGAGAGCCACGCTAATAATGGCATGGGAATAAGAATCAAATCACATTTCTTTTCATTGAGTTCGTTAGAAAGTTCTTTTCTCACTGATCTTTTGTTCGTTTATATTTCAAGTTACAACTGTTTAGCTTCAGAGAAACTCATGTGCCTCTGTTGCCTTTCTGCATTGTTCTGCACGTACAACTGTACATTCTTCAATATATGTCGCAATGAGAATTACAAACGTGTAATTTCATACCATAATATTGAAATGAGTTAAGACCTTCACTGAAATGTTTTTACTTTTATATATATGTCCGCTAGAAAACAATGGCCTCATAAAATTCCTTATAATCTCTTTTGAACCCATCTGGTGACAGTGAAACACTTAGTAATAGTTTCTAGGTGCTTATAACCACATGCAAAAGGTATAATCTATAAGGTGAAATATCTTTCAGTGCATGATGAATCCCGGTCAACAGATGATGCCGTATCCTGTGGCAATGTTGATCCTACTTAACTACACTTACGAGTACCATTTGGCCGGATGACAAGTTAAGCTGCGGATATCGCCCTTGTTTTGTTTGTCGACGGTAGTGACCCCCAGCATTATATCAAAAGAGTTTCCTCTTCAACTCATATTATTCTAAGTCCCTTGACACTTGGGCTTCTAAAGTAAGCTTAATTTCCTTTCAAGGAAATGTGAATAGATTTGCTTTTCTTTCTCTACATACCTTATGCAAAGCACTTAAGTTTCCCATGTATCAAAAATATGATAGAGCGTTCAGTAAGTGCTATAAATCAGTCATGATAATGAAGTGATGAGATATCCTGGATTTTCGCCTCTTTTCTGAACAACTATTGTATGGCAGTCAATTTCCAGTGTGAGGTGTTCTTCATATGTGTGATATTGAGGGAACTAATTTCTTGGCATCAATTCACATCAGCACTTGATGAATGACGCACGACTCGCACTACATCGTTAACCGTGGACTAACTTGTCAGTCACGGACCCTGGTCGCTACGTCGTCTAGTTCTGTTGAGAAAGCTTGGCGTGCCTTCGTGACTCGTCCAGCCGATACTCCGCTCCAAACAAAGACCCAAGTCATGGATAACGACATGGATATGCTCACTTCTTTTTCCTTCCTCACAGGCAGTGGTAAAAAGAGTGCAGGCTTACCTAAAGCGTAACCAGATGGGTAATGCAATATCATACAATAAAAGTTTTTTTGTACAGAAAGTCACCTGTACAAGCCTGTACAACGTTTTCTTGTTAAATGTACTTACGTTTGATTCTGATTACGAGAAGGCTTGTGGCATGCTCTGTTTTACGTTGTAGTAATATATGGTGTACAGAATCCCAGGTAGTCAGAGGTTAGTTAATTCGATCTTTTGATATGGAAACTTTAATGTCATTGATGGAACATGTCAAGACTACCAGGAATTCCCATCATTGTAAAGATATTATGCCTGAATATCATCCTTTTGTGTATCACAACATGGGATTAATAGCGGTAATGTTTCACATGAAGTTCAAATTGGCTTTCATTAGAAAAATCCAAAGACGAGTACCTTTCACTGTTTCCTTACTACTCATATTCTGTACCAGAAGTATCCCTCCCTATGCTATGTAATCTATATTATGAAAATACGATTCTCTGTCTGTCTTTCTCTGTCCGCAGATATGTCAAGGAAGTTGCCAAACGCACGATGACTAACCCCCATACACAGTAGCAAATAATTTCTCGATTTCATCGGCATTACAGACATTCCTGGTGGCCGAGTTAATGCTTTTTGAGAAAGATATTAAGGTCTTGTCTCCTGTCTGTCGCTCTGCAGACGTACCGAGAACGATGTCAGAAGCACGATAATTAATCCCTATACAAAGATGCCAGTACTTTATGCAGTTCTTCGACAGGATGGACACTGCTGGCTGCTGGTGCTTCTGGTTAGTTCAGTCGATGTGGGGTTATATACTTCAGTGATTCGAACTGGGCTTAAAAGTAGCCAAAGCCAGGACTTCTTTTAAGGTTCAAGAGTATAATCCTTTTGTGGCCATAGATTTCCAGTTTTTCTCATATGATGAATCGGTTCTTTGAATCTTTTCTTTTTGTCACCGTGTCTCTTTCCGTTTGGCCCTCGCAAACTATTACCTGTATACAGTTTATCATTCCGATACTTATTCGTTCAAAATTCTTTCATTGAATTGCATCATTTTCTGATCTCTCTCTCTCTCTCTCTCTCTCTCTCTCTCTCTCTCTCTCTCTCTCTCTCTCTCTCTCTCTCTCTTTATATGCAGTATTCAAGTCATTATTCATTCTCTCTTTTCATTTTTCTGATTCATTTATCTTATCACCTGCAAAGTCTCCTCCTGCGACCTCTTATATCTCCTTCTTTCCTCTCTCTGACATCATCACTACTAACGGAATAGAAGTTATGACCACTGTCATCGAACATAGTTTTTTGCAACTACTCTGAATTTCCTGAGAGAGAGAGAGAGAGAGAGAGAGAGAGAGAGAGAGAGAGAGAGAGAGAGAGAGAGAGAGAGAGAGAGAGAGAGAGAGAGAGCACGACAAGATGCAATGAGTAATAGCCGTGAGCAAATGCTTGGCGAGCGTTGGCAAGAATCAGACATGTCAAGCTGTTTCCTGTTATTCTCTAACCTGGTTGTCAAAACTTCTCACCACAGTGAACAAAAAACACAGCCACCACTCACTCCTCTGCACCTAACGATGCAATTCGTTATGAATTCTCTTATCAGTGAAGACCTGGGAAGTTGCAAAATGCTTGTCAATCCAGTAGAGCCTACGGACACAAAGCAATAATGGAACGTGTTCTCTGTTATGCTCCTTTAGAAGGACCACTTGAGGACATATGTTCATTTAAATAGGACATTGGTACATACTGAACTGTTGCATTTGATCTGTGTTACATATGATTCAACCTAGTACTGAGTGCACAAGATCAGATAACCTCGAATCAGCTATGATATCATCATTACTTTTGTATTTGATTATTAGCTGGTAAAAGCAGCTTCTTGATCATAAATAGAATTATTGAGTTTGTTCAATAATTCTTTTGATATAAAGTTACATGGCTGAAGAAGAGACCCTTGGGCACTTCTTAGCAATTATTCAACACCTTGCTGACACCTCCTCATTTCCGACCAATCATTCGTCTTGAGATTTCACTAACATCCCATTATATTTGACCGAAACCTTCTTGTAAAATAGTAATTACGTATAACTCTCAGCATTAATGGTTCTTATATTGAAAAATCCTATGAAAAACCTACCCCTATTGACGAATAGCAGATCCTGGCCTAAAAAGTAACCAAACAGAAGAACCTTATTATTAGTGAGGAAAATCTATCCATTCACAATCTCTCTAGCCATGTGTCTTCGAGTCATCAGTACTATCCGCGACGGATGCAATCGATAGGTCTTCACTTCTTACTCCCTCTCCACAGTAGCCGTAAACGCTGGGCAAGGCCTTCTGAAGGCGTCTCGCCCACCTCAGACCAAAACAGTGCACAAAACACGTCGTTCTTCAGATAAAAGTGAAATGTTGGCCGTTCCCTGTCGGTGGTGAGGGAGCATCAAGCTAAGCAATGTTTTAATCAGGAAGTTGCCGGAGTGGGCACGATACACGGCCAGCGGGTGGTGAAGCACCCACTAGATAGCCCAATAATGGCCCCGCTGCCCTCTGGGGACCTGATGGGCCCAGGGGTAGAGCTATAATGATGGGTGGCGTCTCGCGAGGAGGTAGGAGTCTTGCAGCGATAACGAGCTGGGCTAGAGTCCTGGAACGAGAGATGGGCTGTAAATGTTAAGCTCTTGTAATTACAGGCGAGCCTTACTAGGCAAGGTAGGTTCTCTTGTCAGAAAGAGTGTAAAAAGGGAGATGTCAAAGCGCATTAGAGTAAGACGCTTATCAACAGACGGGGCCTACTGATCCTTCTTCCTGTGTGCTATAAAGGTGGCCATATATCACCAAGGGGAAATCAATTACTATGAATCACCTGCAGTTTTACATGATAATGGATAGCTAGAGCGATGGAGCGTTCGTATAACAAGCAGAATACTCGAACAATATGAGCGAATCGCATAACAAATGGTGGTTATCATAGTTCGAGTTTCACTCCGGCTACCTGTGTCCAAATGTTATAATAAAGGTTGACTGCAAAGTTTTAGTGATGTGGTCTATCCATTCAAGCCTTGCACAGGCAAATATAGACAAGAAATTAAAGGAAAGCACGAACACCGTCGAAGAATGGCATGTCATAATCAGTCCTCGATATGATGGTTCCTAACCTGGGATACAGGACAATGTTTCTCCTCGACTCATAGTGAGGAGGAAGGTCTGACTTTCACACGACGTATCAAACAATGGCTAGGATCATTGTCGTACTGTGTCGAGTAACCCTATTCAGTATAAGGGTATTGCCAAGGCCGACCCCATGTATAAGATAGCGTGAGTCAAACTTTCTGATGAGGCAAAGCAAAGATATTCGACAGTAACTTTTCCCATGCCAGAGTTAGAAGCTGCGATAAATTCGTTGGGAAATGATAAAGATGGTGTTTTTACCTAATTAAGAGGCTCTTCAGGGTTTGCGGAAAGTTAGACTTGTTTGCTTAGCTATATGGTCTTCGGATGCTCTTGATCTGAGTTGACAGGTGTAGGGAAACGATATAGATTATATGAGTGAAAGATGCCACATCACAGGCAAAGGCAGGTGGCAAGGTAGTGAGGGAACACGACAGTTTATGGAAGATAACCGAGGCTGGGGGATGAAGCATGAAGGAGAAAAAGCAAAATAGTGCAGCTTGAGGTCATTTTCCTGCTATAAGGCAGGTAGCGAAGAAGGAAGGTCAGGTCAAATAGAATTTACGAACCAAGGTCAGGTAGATGGGCTCCCTTGCACTCATTGCTGCACACACACACAGACAC
The DNA here is from genome assembly GCF_036320965.1 of Panulirus ornatus. NCBI lineage: Eukaryota > Metazoa > Arthropoda > Malacostraca > Decapoda > Palinuridae > Panulirus > Panulirus ornatus. The sequence goes on from NC_092241.1 coordinate 27,090,422, forward strand.
ACACACACATGGCAACGACAATAAGTCAATCAAAATATTTTATGTTAATGCACGCAGTAAACATAAGCTTTCAAAGTTAGATATACCTATATTGAATGAAAGTTATTCTATATCTGGTAATCGTGATCTTAGTTAGATGTCAGAATCAGAGATTTCCTCGCCAAATCTCAGCTTCTAGTTTACTCTGTTTAAGAACAATATGTAGAACAAAGTAGGCAATGATGCCTTCCTCTTTGTCACAGGTCATCTTAATTCTGTACTGAAGAATGCTGTAGCTGTTGATTAGGTTGACTCTATTATGTGGAAGTTAAAGATAAATAAATTCTCCTGGCATCACCTCTCTTCAATCTTCCTTTCCATATACTGCGATATTGCCTCTCTCTCTCTCTCTCTCTCTCTCTCTCTCTCTCTCTCTCTCTCTCTCTCTCTCTCTCTCTCTCTCTCTATCATTTTCGGCATCATTCTCGAGAACTGTCTTTATGTGTCCCCACACTTAAGATTTAGTCACGAGGCACACAGTTGGCCAATGCTTTCCTCAGCTTCTGTTTACAGTTAATTCCACCAAATATAAGATATTCGTAGCTTTTGATATGGGAGATGACAGGAATTGCCTTCAGTTGTTGATGTACTACAATATCATTCAAACAGGGCCTTTCTCAAAATCGTACTTTTGTGTTTTGTTTCGCACACACACACAAAATTATGGTAAGACTCTCTTTTTACCGTTTGTATATCGATAAGGTAATATTCAGCGAACTGTCCACATCCAACACCGCATACAGAAACGCACAGAAGTCTAATCGAGATGGTAGCTGATCACAACCTTTAAGTATTTAAACTAGTGTGATGATGATGCAGAGTGGGCAAAGATCTTTGAAAGATGCAAGGAGATAAGAAACACAGGACATAACATGAAACTGATAAGATACTTGTTAGAAAAGGAGTAAACAAGTACTCGTACAGCTCAAGGGTAATGTGTGTATGGAATGAACTGGGCGAAAAAATTCTGAATATGGACAACATACAGATTTGAAAAGTTGCACGACTGTAGAGAAGGTTTAAGAAATGGGGCCCGAACAAATGAAAAAATCCTTCACCGTATAGTGCAGTAACTAATTACACACACACACACACACACACGCACACACACACACACACACACACACACACACACACACACACACAAACACGAAGTAGATTCTCGAGGAACCTAGCCCACCCATAGATCCTAATAGTTACAACCTCGATAAGGAACTGTGGCTCTTGTTGCTTCCCCATCACTCACCATTAACCCAAATGCCTAGCACCTAAAAGGCCCTTAGTCACTGTCTGCTGGCCGCTGCCTCTCCTGAGTCCAGCTGACGTAAAGACCACAACAGCTGACGTTATACGACCGAGAGTTCGTAACTGATGGCGGATACAGATGGCCCCTGAAACCTTTTCTGCACCCGCTGTTCAAGGCGTCCCTACACATTAGACCATACGTAGCACCCATCTCGTCTGTGATGCCGTAATCCTTCGGCCAACAGGATGACGCAAGTGTTCTGATCCGCCGTCCATAATGTAGTGACAGCAGTCTCACTTCTAATATAGATCTAAGAAGGTTACGTCGTCTCATTGCCAGCAAGCTCAGCACGTGACATCTACCAATGTCTCCGCCACACAACACCCTCGAACTTTCATTTACATCTTCCTAAAATGTATAGTCATAAACATCTCTACATTTTTTAAGTTTCCTTACAACGTCCTCTTCCCTAATGCTAGTTTACAGTGGGTTGAATCTTTACCATATTAGCAATTGTTCAACGTTTTTCGCAGTTATGCTTTTGCATAAGAAATCTTATAGACGACCATGATGTTACCAGCATGAGATATTGACGAAGAAAGACGATAAATATAAATCTTGTGTCGTCATAACTCCCTCATCATTAGTTCTTTCTTTACGTTCGCCTTCGCCAAATTTCTTATGTTTATTCTACAATTCATTCCTGAACTTGTATCTGAGTTTTTACATCCGACTTGGGCATTTATTGCTATCCATCATCAATGTCTGGCAGTACCTGACAGTGGTGACCCTGTTGTTGTTCAAATACATGACCAATTAAGCGATGCACACAAAAAAATAACTAGTGCAAATATACTGCGGTCAGACAGCAAGTCAAATATATATATATAAACCCCAGCAAGTTAGTGGAGAATTATACCGGCCAAACTATTTTCACCCATAACATATCACTGCTCCATCGATTTCACTTTCATTGTCGACCACCATATATAGATAATGCCGACTGACACTCGTTCAATGGTTTCAACAATCAGGTACGATTTGTTTCACGTGCTATGATCTGTTTCCCTGTCCTTCATGAGTCGTCTCCCAGTTTGATATCAATTCATACCAGTGTTATACTAACTATTACTCTACTCCCTATACTATCTGTATATATACTATCTGTGTATATTCCTGACATTCCTTTTACTTCATTATTTCCTTTTCTACCAGTTTCTCTTGTTTACTCATAATGCACACTTCTTCATTCTTCAGCTTGCCTGATTTTTCTTAAGTTAGTCATATCCTCACAGTTAGCTCACATTTTCCTTGCTCTAGTTTTGCTTTAACACATCTCTATTATTTAGTCTTTTTCTCACCTCGTACCACAAATCCTCTCCACTCCCTCAGTGATCCCGTTAGGGTCCTCCTCCCACAATCAAGACCTCGCTTCCTACAATATTCCCATCTATTCTTTCTCAACTCTAACATCGGCTACAACCTTCATCATTGCTCATCCTCTGTCCTCGCTGGCTCCATTTTCTTTTTCTTTTCTCTATCCAAATTGCAGCCACCTGATTCTGCATACAAATCAGAGCTGCCAAATGACAATAATGGATCCATAAAGCAAGTCCACACGTGAGCTGGTTGACAGAAAACCACCACGATATATGGTGTTGGTTACCTCCGCCTTCCCTCCCTTGATCTTCCCCTCCCTCCATCCACACGGGTGATCCATGACCGTCTCAGCCCCACCGCTGTGGACCATGCATATCAAGGACGCTGCAGTTCATATGTATACAGCTGACTAAACTCCACCTTGACTGCTCCATGCTGTGTTTACCCTCAAAGACCGAAAGAAATAAAAATGGATCACAAGGTTTTACCTTCAATCTATTGTTTTTAATGACGTTATTCACAGCTTAGTGGACCATAGAAATGTTTTCCGAGTATGAGTATTTTTCTAAGACTGAAAATAACACCAGGAGAAAGAAAATCGCCCAACTGTTGTTGTCAAGGAACTAATGGTATACATAAATTACTGTATAGATACGTCATGTATTAGCTTCATAAGTTCCAAATCTTTTTCACTGCTTGCTCGAAGAATAACAATAATCTGTCTGAGCATCACGTTAACAAGACGTCTTTTCTCAAAGGCATCAATTTCCCTCTTGCATCACCCACCATGTCAGTCCCAAGTGGAAGATGTAACGCCGCGTGACTTCTGTGCTATTTCCTTGCTATTTTGGAGGCAGTCTCTAATGGTGCTGCAAAAGAAACAGCTCGTAAGTACACTATTCCTATTCTTTTAGTAAGTCCTCTCACCCTATACAGCCTGATTACAAGGGGATTAATATTTTTTCCTCGTTTGTTTTACGAGCCAGTCACGCTTTTAAAAGGTACGTCAAGGATTTTCTTGAGAAGATTAGCTTCTAAAGTCGAGCGAGTCCAGTATATATATATATATATATATATATATATATATATGAACAGAGAAGGGGGCCAGGTGGGGATATTCCCTCTAAGGCCCAGTCCTCTGTTCTTAACGCTACCTCGCTAATGCGGGAAATGGCGAATAGTATGAAAGAAAAAAAGATATATATATATATATATATATATATATATATATATATATATATATATATATATATATATATATATACATATATATATATATATATATATATATATACATCGTCTGAACATGAAATGAAATATATCTCTATTACTCAAATATTCACACAGTAAAGAAACCTTCTTATCTTGCAGTCAACTGATGCATGTTTGTGGAAAACTCTCACTGCTGACGGTCATTTTCTTTTTACAGTGACCGACATGACACAGGATGTGGCCAGGATCCACACTCCCCGTCCCTCTGTTTTTGTCACTGGTCGAGCGGTGCAGGTCTAAGTTTACAGTCTGACGAAAACACATAACTAACAGCCTGACTCGGTGTTGGCAGGAAAGCGCGTGGCCAGGTTCGAATGCTCACGTCTTGCTGCTGTTGTCACAGATCCAGTGGTTATATCTCCAGCCTCACACACACACACACACACACACACACACACACACACACACTCACACACACATACACACACACACACACACACACACACACACACACACACACACACTCACACACACACTCACACTCACACAAACATACACACACACACACACACACACACACACACACTCACACTCACACACACACACACACACACACACACACACACTCACACTCACACACACACACAAACATACACACACACACACACACACACACACACACACACACTCACACAAACATACACACACACACACACACACACACACACACACACACACACACACACTCCAAGCCACACAAGATCCGACGACCAGACATTGCTCCCTGTGCACATGTCACTTAATTCATTTATGATAATCTGATATAAAAGCCTAAACTTAATTTCAATCTTTTTTACCTTGCGGTCAATAAACTCTACAAAGAGTATTTTCCAATAATCGTCCTTCCCAAAAACGGTAGATAAAACTTAAACCAGTACTAATCACTCTATAATGATGTCTATAACAGCATTACAAGACCCAGGATCGAATGCTGCTATGATCTGAAAGCTTTTTAAAGGCATGATACAGTACACAAGGGGTCGAGCGATTATATTTAGTTCAAACGCTATCAAAGACATCAGTGAAGTTAGATACAAAGATGCAGGTTACTCTGTCAGAGTATATCAAAAAAGGTTTATGATTATTTTATTAAAAACACCTTTTAAACCACTCTCTCGCACCCAGCAAGCAGAATTATTGCATCCTACGCTAATACGATACTCGAAATTGGAATTAAAGTAAACTCGAACTGAACCGGGTATATCTTGAAATTGGATTCTGATTTACCGCTGAGGGTGTTTGGTTCTTAAGCATTCGTGAAATATAAATCGTCTCACAAGTCAAATAGCATAATATTTTAAATCTATAGCCGGCATATCGTATCGCAATACTACGCTTCGTTCTTAAAAACACAAACACTATACTGAAGGTATAGTAGTCCCATCGATATGGTGTGGATGCGAGGCATGAGTTATAGATGAGAATGTGCCGAGGAGGGTGGATATGTTGGAAATTAACTGTTTTAGGACATTATGTGATGGGAGGTAATAGATGGTAAAAGAGAAGTATGGTAATATGAAGAATGTGGTTGAGAGAGCTGAAGAGGGTGTGCTGAAATGGTTAGACAACAACCTCTGCAGTTTCTCACTCAAATCTGCTACCAGTGCTGTACCATCAGCTAACAACAACTGACCCACTTCCTAAGCCCTCTTTTCCCCTACAGACTGCATACTTGCCCCTTTCTCCAAGACTCTCGCATTTACTTACCTCACCACCCCATCTATAAACAAATAAAACAACCATGGTGACATAACACAACTTTGCCGCAGACCAACCTTCACTTAAAACAGTTCACTCTCCTCTCTTCCTGCTCGTGCACACGCCTTACAGCTTTTATAAAAGCATTTTACTGCTTCCAGCAGATTTCCTTCCACGCTGTACATTCTTAAGGTCTTCCACGAGGAACCTTTACCATCCCTACCATATGCCTTCTCCACATCCATAAATGCCACATACAAATCCATCCGTTTCTCTAGGTATTTCTCACACAATTTTCAAAAAAACATCTGATCCACATTATTTCTAATATTCTAAACCGCACTGATGCTCTGTCTATTTCTTCAATCTGTCCGTCACCACCATTCCACACAACCAATCCGGTACACTCAACAATCTCATACCTCTGTAATTTGAACATTCACCTTTATTCCTCTTGCCTTTATACAATGGCACTATACATGCATTCCGCCAATCCTCAGGCACTTCACCATGATCTGTACACATACTGAATATCCTTACCAATCAATCAACAACACAGTCACTCCCTTTCTTAATATATTCGACAGCAACACCATCCACTCCAATGCAAGTCAAAATGTATGAAATATCATTAGCTATTCTCTAAAAACTGCGATCCTTAACTGGTTTTATATCTTCAGTTAACAAGATTAATCCTTACATTTTGTTGATTCATAGTTTGAAAATAGTTACTTGTCAACATCAGTATATATACTTTCAATAAACTAGTCGCTTTTTAGTGTATTTGATACAGATGGCATCTTGTAAGCCTCAGATGTTATCCAAGAAAAACACGCTCATACATTTATAAAACAACACCTTGCTGATCCAAAGCGTGATAGAATGTTTTCCTCTTAACTTTCTCATGCATACGTTACATTAATCACTAGCTGTCAGATGAGCCGAGTGCGAAAACATAGATTCTAACTCAAAGAATCAAAATCTTATTACAGATTTGTATTGCACTTCATCATGATTCGAATCTATCTTACACGTCTGGAGGACCTCAAACAAACCTCTAATCACCCAAAGAAATCAGATCATCCCTGGGTTTTGTCAGCAACAGAGGGGCGAGCCAATTTCCAATGTGGCAGATAAAACGCAAGAAAGTGTCGGAACAGAGACACAGGGTAAATAGGATCTCCATCGTTAAAACTATAAATGTGAAAGTTAAATGTTATTACTGTGAAAGTCTACAACATGCTAGTGACTCTTTACCAAATGTCATTGTAAAGTTACCTGGACATTTAGGATTATATCCCGTTGTTCATCGCTTCCTTAATAAACCGAACATATCGAAGATAAAACCGAAGATCCATATAAACACTCGTTGAGCATATTAGCATAGTAAGCCGATTCCACAAGAACAGAACGAGAATAAGAGCAAATATTTTTAGCTAGATGCATAATCTATTTTACCTCTGTGTCGTAAGAGAGAGGTTTACAAACAATCCCGAGAGGAACAGGCTATAAAGGCAGGAATCTCACGCTCGGTGAGTGGTCTCCCAGTTGGGAGTTTTGTTAGATTGGATTGGATTGGCTTTTAAGGCAAATACTGAAGCATGTAAGGCTATTCAGCGCTCTTAATAAAAATCAAAACATTCTTACTTAAAAATTCATTTTGATGAGAATATATATATATATATATATATATATATATATATATATATATATATATATATATATATATATATATATATATATTATCCCTGGGGATAGGGGAGAAAGAATACTTCCCACGTATTCCCTGCGTGTCGTAGAAGGCGACTAAAAGGGAAGGGAGCGGGAGGCTGGAAATCTTCTCCTCTTTCTTTTTTTTTTTTTTTTTCCAAAGGAAGGAACAGAGAAGGGGGCCGGGTGAGGATGTTTCCTCAGAGGCCCAGTCCTCTGTTCTTAACGCTACTTCGCTGAGGCGGGAAATGGCGAATAGTATGAAAGATATATATATATATATATATATATATATATATATATATATATATATATATATATATATATATATATATATATATAAATATATATATATATATATATATATATATATATATATATATATATATATATATATATATATATATATATATATATCTGTTTCCCATTTTAGAAAGTTAATACAAGGAGGGGAGGATTTCCGGCCCCCCGCTCCCGTCCCCTCTAGTCGCTTTCTACGACACGCGAGGAATACGTGGGAAGTATTCTTTCACCCCTATCCCCAGGGATAATATACATATATATATACATATACACACACACACACATACACACACATACGCACATACACACACACACACACACACACACATACATATATATACATATGAAAAATGTAAGAAACAATTTAGAAAGCAAACTTTTAGCTTGAAATGAATGAAAAAAATGAATGTCACATAATGGTTCAACCTCTGGCTATGGAAAAGGAAATGTACAATTTATTCACACAAACGTCAATAGCAGTTCTCATCAATTTCACCACTGTATCAATAAGCTTCAATGTCTAAGCTACATTTTTCTCCAACTTCACTATTTTCTTGTCAAAAACACCATGCATGAAAACTATCACTCCATTAACACAACTATAAACATTTACTTCTGGAAGGAGGTAAATAAAGTGCGTAAGACAAGGGAGCAAATGGGAACTTCAGTGAAGGGCGTAAATGGGGAGGTGATAACAAGTAGCGGTGATGTGAGAAGGAGATGGAATGAGTATTTTGAAGGTTTGTTGAATGTGTCTGATGACAGAGTGGCAGATATAGGGTGTTTTGGTCGAGGTGGTGTGCAAAGTGAGAGGGTTAGGGAAAATGATTTGGTAAACAGAGAAGAGGTAGTAAAAGCTTTGCGGAAGATGAAAGCCGGCAAGGCAGCAGGTTTGGATGGTATTGCAGTGGAATTTATTAAAAAAGGGGGTGACTGTATTGTTGACTGGTTGGAAAGGTTATTTAATGTATGTATGACTCATGGTGAGGTGCCTGAGGATTGGCGGAATGCGTGCATAGTGCCATTGTACAAAGGCAAAGGGGATAAGAGTGAGTGCTCAAATTACAGAGGTATAAGTTTGTTGAGTATTCCTGGTAAATTATATGGGAGGGTATTGATTGAGAGGGTGAAGGCATGTACAGAGCATCAGATTGGGGAAGAGCAGTGCGGTTTCAGAAGTGGTAGAGGATGTGTGGATCAGGTGTTTGCTTTGAAGAATGTATGTGAGAAATACTTAGAAAAGCAAATGGATTTGTATGTAGCATTTATGGATCTGGAGAAGGCATATGATAGAGTTGATAGAGATGCTCTGTGGAAGGTATTAAGAATATATGGTGTGGGAGGCAAGTTGTTAGAAGCAGTGAAAAGTTTTTATCGAGGATGTAAGGCATGTGTACGTGTAGGAAGAGAGGAAAGTGATTGGTTCTCAGTGAATGTAGGTTTGCGGCAGGGGTGTGTGATGTCTCCATGGTTGTTTAATTTGTTTATGGATGGGGTTGTTAGGGAGGTAAATGCAAGAGTCCTGGAAAGAGGGGCAAGTATGTAGTCTGTTGGGGATGAGAGAGCTTGGGAAGTGAGTCAGTTGTTGTTCGCTGATGATACAGCGCTGGTGGCTGATTCATGTGAGAAACTGCAGAAGCTGGTGACTGAGTTTGGTAAAGTGTGTGGAAGAAGAAAGTTAAGAGTAAATGTGAATAAGAGCAAGGTTATTAGGTACAGTAGGGGTGAGGGTCAAGTCAATTGGGAGGTGAGTTTGAATGGAGAAAAACTGGAGGAAGTGAAGTGTTTTAGATATCTGGGAGTGGATCTGTCAGCGGATGGAACCATGGAAGCGGAAGTGGATCATAGGGTGGGGGAGGGGGCGAAAATTTTGGGAGCCTTGAAAAATGTGTGGAAGTCGAGAACATTATCTCGGAAAGCAAAAATGGGTATGTTTGAAGGAATAGTGGTTCCAACAATGTTGTATGGTTGCGAGGCGTGGGCTATGGATAGAGATGTGCGCAGGAGGATGGATGTGCTGGAAATGAGATGTTTGAGGAAAATGTGTGGTGTGAGGTGGTTTGATCGAGTAAGTAACGTAAGGGTAAGAGAGATGTGTGGAAATAAAAAGAGCGTGGTTAAGAGAGCAGAAGAGGGTGTTTTGAAATGGTTTGGGCACATGGAGAGAATGAGTGAGGAAAGATTGACCAAGAGGATATATGTGTCGGAGGTGGAGGGAACGAGGAGAAGAGGGAGACCAAATTGGAGGTGGAAAGATGGAGTGAAAAAAATTTTGTGTGATCGGGGCCTGAACATGCAGGAGGGTGAAAGGAGGGCAAGGAATAGAGTGAATTGGAGCGATGTGGTATACAGGGGTTGACGTGCTGTCAGTGGATTGAATCAAGGCATGTGAAGCGTCTGGGGTAAACCATGGAAAGCTGTGTAGGTATGTATATTTGCGTGTGTGGACGTGTGTATGTACATGTGTATGGGGGGGGGGGGGGTTGGGCCATTTCTTTCGTCTGTTTCTTTGCGCTACCTCGCAAACGCGGGAGACAGCGACAAAGTATAAAAAAAAAAAAAAAAAAAAAAAAAAAATATATATATATATATATATATATATATATATATATATATATATATATATATATATATATATATATATATATATATATATATATACAAGTCAATAGAAACCGTTGAAATTAAAATTGGATTAATTTGCTTTAAAATTCCATTAACCATTCAATATGACAGTCGTCACCCAGTAATTTATTCATGGATCTACCATGTAATGCATTTGTTCTCCGCTCTCGATCAAACAGAACACATTCCATCAGAATGCGTTTTATTGTCAATTCATATTGAGAGGCGTGACAATAGGGGACCTGTCTTTCTTCACCATTTTGACTTCAAGTAGCTATAGGTGAAATGAATGTGTCCAAATTCGGAGACTAGTCATAAAACACCTTCTCTTCGATTTGGGTAATTTGCGGATTCTCAAGGTTTTGATCATTGGTCTTACACAAGTTGAATAGTTGTTGCATTATTCAATAACAGATTGACATGTCAAACATACACTGTAGTTTCTGCCGCACAACATGATACTGACAGACGGCTCCACCTCTGGTCTCTGGTGCTAAACGTTCACTTAAGTGTGCATCACTTGATAACATGTCCTTAGGTGTGGATTTTGAGTCATTCGGCTGCCACTAGGGCTATGGTAGCGTGCGTGTCCGTGGCCTAGCGATGGACCCTCGTTCTCCATGTCATGTCGGTCCGCTCGCGTTTCATATGGAAATTTCAGGCCTTGGTCGTTTCTTCATACAATGTCATCTTAAAACAGCATTCTTCCTTCTATTTCTCCACTATGAAGTAAATGTTCTTACACATAATGCTGGGTCGTCTTCATTTGTTCATACGATATGTGTTCTCTTTGGAGTAAAAAACATTACATGATCAACATCTGTGGTATGTAGCATCTCTGCCTATGATTTCGATAAATCTATCCCTTTCCATTGCTTCCATGTTTACAGAGAGACCAATCATCATTAAGGGATGATCCCATGGCTAATCTACGTACTTTGATGTCTATACTCTTCGTCACTGAATGTGAATGAGTCGAAACTGACTCATAGTAAATTGAGTTTCATATAAACACAGTCACTGAAGACCCAACGTCACGAATGTAGTCAACTACCCCCCTTAGATTCAACGAAAAAGAGCATAGGCGGTACAGAAACTGAGATCGTGACAATGGACAGTGATCTGAAAGTAGAAAGGTCATGCAGTAACACATGAGAAAGTTACAGAGTTGGTGATCCAGAGGTAGCAACAATGAAGCAACATACTGAAGCGTTTCGGTAAACGAAGATTCAAAGTCTCACTGACTCGAGTCTAAAGTCGTTTGTCGAGGTCCTGAAGATCACAAAATTCAAGACTGAAGTGAAACCTTCACCATACATTTCTTGAAATTTTCTTTACACTATTTTACGATTAACTGACTTTCATGCAATATACATATATACCATTTATTGTCTTAAACAAGTATATCATTCATGCATTACTTAGTTTTCTCTGGGGATCAGGACCCAAAGCTTTCCCATATGTAAATCAAACGTCTGTGAGTAACAAACTACGCTGATCGAGGCGTGTGGGAGTGTACAAGTGCTGGTCTGTACCAGGGTGTATACAAATCCGCTTGTGAAGAGAATAGATGTACATTGTGCTTTGTTTTTATGTTCAACTCAGGTTCTTTTGTGCAAGTCCATTATATTTGCGTTGAAAATTGGCTTTGTTTACGAGCAAAGGACTGGTTCAGTGTTTGAGCATTTGCTAATTTCTCTCTTTTAACTTGTTTTACTTGTTTTAAGCGTCATTTCCTGGTGTCCCAGACAGCTACGACAAGGCATCATATACCGTCAGTTCAGAAAAACTTAGGTGCTTCACAGTGTGGCTGCTGGGAAACACTCGTTAAGATCAGACCCACACGTTTTGAAGGAATATGCAACCCAGTGATTAACATGATATATTGTCAGCAAAACACCAGCGCTGCTCACTTGAGACTCCCACATGAGAGAACTGTTATGAGGAAAATGGTTGATCATAAGCAAAGGTTGATACAGTAATATAAAGTCCGTCTCAGTCCCATTTGAGATTCAACTCTATGGGTTTGGGTTGCCTATAACCGATTCCCGAACTGATGTCAAACACTCTCACCGGAATTACGTGCTCGTACTCGACATGCGTGACATGTGCAAATCTGAAGCATCATGCGATCATTTCCTTAAAGCATGTGAGGAATAATCATCTTCTTAGTGACTGTAGGAACTGTCTTCATCATTTAGCAAACGCTTTACGAGTGGAGATGTTACTGATTTCTGCACGTTATGAAATTCTATCATTTATTCATATTTCACGTAACTCCTCTGCTGGAATAACTTTTGCTGAATGACTGAGCAAATTGATGTTTCGTATGACATATGCACCAGCATACTGCATGTGAGAATATAGTAGAAATGCATACAGATTCAAGCGCATTGATCTCTGATATTCAAGCACCTCATGCAAGACATAGCAATTTTGTATAGACCCTACATATGGAACAACAGTACAGTTATGTAGATATGATACACTGTGTTAGTTTCACAGTAGGTAACTAAGAAATGATATGGAATAAGAATGTGACTAAGGAGCAAGAAGTAGTGAAATTACAGGTAAGAAATGAGAATACGAAGAAAAAGTCATGTATAACAAGTGGAATGGGTAAACATCCATAGAATTCCATTGGAGTCATACTCTGTGGCATGTCGGAGGCCGTTTTCGTCCTTGGGCAAAAGATATCTACCCAGGGTTAATTTATCGGGCCAAACCACACAAAATAAACAAGGATGAGGGACTTACTCAGTGCAAGCGAGACACCCGCCAGTTTCATATCTAAGTCTAGAGCTTTTATCCAACGCCGCATTTGATTTCTTTTATCATAAAGAATTAACTCTCCAGTGACTACGGTGGACCGACCCTAAAAATAGTCTTAAGGACCAAGTCTCTTGAGTTTGTACCCTTGTTATTGCGCCCGTACTTTTCTCTCTCTCAAATTGTGTCCATTTGTATGAATTTACCAACGCAAGATTTTTTGTCCTATCACATGTTTCATTATATATACTGATATCAAAGTAAATACAATGAATATCATATATTTCAATTGTACGAAGAAATACAGTCCTAAGCTCACACCAAAGTATAAAAGGCACGGATACAAAGGAAGCGCTATTTGATCATTCAGTTTCGTGACATGTTCTGCATTTCACAACATGTGCAAGGAGCCCAGATAAACTACACAAGACGATTGCGAGTAAAGGTTCACCTTACCACAAGGGGAGGATGAGAATGATACTCATCATCACAAAAAAATGCAACTTCTGAATACGTTTCATTGCACCAGTTATAGAGGGCCGTTGAAGTGATCGCCTCCTACGGCTGGACATGTTATGCAGGAAGGTGGAGCGAGGAGTCTGCTCATATCTGTAGAGGCTATGGAGGAAAGGGAGTGGATTTGGACACTGCTCACGGCTCCACAAGTTATACATGGAAGTACCGGGGAGGGACAGATAACAGGAGACCTTACTCTCCATGGCGAAGTTATATGTACTTATATGGAGGAAGGTTGAAGAGGAAGGATGCCTCCCAGAGTTCCGAGAAGCTTATGGAAAAGGTGATAAAAGAGACCAATTCCTCTCTAAACACCAGAACTTATTTACGAAGGAGCGAGGGCAAGGGCTTCCACTCCTGCACCGGTTACGAAGGACAGGGAAGGAAGGAACCGGATAGAGGCCACTCTCTGCTCCCCAGGTTTACTGGAGTGTGTGGAGAACCTACCAACGATTTCCAGTTTACCAAGACCCAGGCAGGGAAGGGAGCAAACGCAGAACACACACCAAAACCAGGAGGTATTTGTTCTAGTAATGAGCATTCTAATCATCCAAGATGATAACTATCAATTGTGTTCGTCGACAAGCCTGGTGCATCAACGAGAGGTCAAGCTATCAATTATGTTCGTCGACAAGGCTGTGCATCAACGAGAGGTCAAGCTATCAATTATGTTCGTCGACAAGGCTGTGCATCAACGAGAGGTCATCAAATCCTCCGACACTGGCGGAGGACAGCATCAATTTTCCTCGACAATTACTATCATAAACATGAACAATCGTCGCCCTTGGCTCAGTGCCGAAGGTCTGTTGGGACAAGTGGTTGAACACGTTGCCAAATTTGGATCAAGAAATCATGGCATGGTGAAGGAAACACGTTGATAAATTTACTTTATTTGCAGGTGAAATAAAACTACTCCTAACGTTAAGGTTATGGCTGAATATTGTACACTTTCAGGAATATAAACTTTCAACCCATTTCGCCTGAAAAGACAACGAAGCGGTACTATGTTCTTTGGAAAGACCGGCTATTATAAGAGTCTCGTATATATTAAGTACATGAAAGACGAGCAATAGGACCACATTTTCCTGACCTAATATACAGCAAAGATGACAGTTTATCATTAGAATTTTCCTATACTTCATATTTACAAGTAAAATTTTAAGGAACACTCATCATCTTTATATTAGCCAATGGACACAGTAACAACAATTCACAGTAATGTAAAAAAGGAGTACCAAAAACTAAAAACAGGAAGAGAACTTTAGATTCTTTCAAAGTTATTGGTGACTGTGGAAGAGATCGGGAACTAATATATCGGTTTACTTAGGGTAGAAAGGGGTTCCGATATTTCAAAAAGAAGAGCTTGCGTATTTTCATGTTAATAAGAAAGCGCAAACAAAAGGCACACTTAAACTTGCAGGGAAATATCTGTCAAGTCAACTCTTGAACGTATTTATAGTAACGCTTTCAACTACTCTGATCGGTAAACCATTTCATATGTCATCCATCCTTTTGAAGAAAAAGTACTTCGTTTCCTTCGAAGTAAAATGAATGTCTACGAGTTTGTATCTATACCTAAGGATGAAATCAGACAAATATTAACATTAAGCGGCTTATCAGAGAAACTGATAATCTCTTTTCTAAGTTAAGATCAACACTTGCTTTACTAGATTTAGTCGGATCTCATAGGATTTGTTTCACAGTCAGGTAATCTTCTTTGGTCGTGCCTCTCTGTAATCTTTCCATTTGGTCTATGTCTTTTTTCAAGTACGGTTACCAAAAATGAATACGACATTATAAGTGGGGACGTAGCAATAACTCGCCAACAGTATGTATACGTTTCCTAGAATCGGAAGCTTTACTTATGAATCCAAGAATTTTGTTCCTTCGTACCTCGCCTGGGCACTGCCAACTTGACACAAGGTCATCAGAAATTACAACAAAGACATCTTTTTCCTCGTTTACCTTTTTGTAGCTAAAGGGAAATCACACTACACCCTGCTTTCTATTATGTCATACAAGACATCAGACACATCTGTCAGACAAAAAATTTCTATCGGAATCCGTGCTAAGAGTCTTTTATCAAGTAACGATCCTCCAGATGGTTCACAATTTTGTCCAGAATGATGGATTTTTATAAGTTCACTAACGACAGACGTTAAGCTAATTGGACAACGACTCATAACCGTTTCTTATTATAAGTTTTAGATTGGCCAACTTTCAATCCTCTGAAACCCTCTCCGTAGCAAGTGATTTATTGACAAGAGCAGTCAAGGGCTTGACTACCTCATTTATCACCTCTTTCGTTATCCTCTTAATAATCTTATAAAAGGCCTGCTGCTTTATCACTGGTACTTTTGTTCCGTTCAGTGTTGGCTTGGAGAATGAGCGAGGAAATGCAAAAGTGAGTCTGGGAGAGTATGCATAATGAGTAAGTTGAGAGAAAACGTGAATAAAAGCAAAGTTATTAGGTTTAGCAGGGCAGTGGGACGAGCTGGTTGGAGTTGGAGTTTGAATTTGGAGAAAATTGGAAGGAATCGGAGTGATTTAGCTTCGCGGTAGTGGATATGTCAGTAAGGAAGCACAAGTGAGTCTTGGGGAAGGAGGTAGAGAAGGGGAGCGAGGGTACTGAGGGCAATGTATGGAGAAAGAGGTTGGTATTTGGAAGGGCAAAAAATTCTGTTTAAAGATGCAGTACTTCCAACGATGTTGTATGGATGAGAGGAATAGGCTACAGATGAGGTTGTGCGAAGGAGGGTGGATGTGTTGGAAATGAGGAGTGTAAGAACAATATGTGAGGTGAGGTGTTTCGATCGAGCAAGTAACAAACAAGTAATAGAAAGGTGTAATAATAAGAAGAATGTGGCTCAGTGAGGAAAAGGGTGTGCTGAAACGGTTCGAGCATGTGAATAGAATGAGTGAGGAGAGATTAACGAAGTAAGAGATGTGTGTTAGACGTGGAGGTGACATGAAGAGCTGGGCTGGCTGTGAACCGACCCCATCAAGCAGGATTCGAACCTATGCGCTCAGCACTGGGCGGCCCGTGAATGCGTTAATTTTGTATTGGTTCTCTTTATTCATTATTTTCTATTTTCAATGACATCGGTGAGATACTTGGTATTCAGAAAAGGAAAATATACCTTTTATGAACAACCGACTTTATTTCGGACTTTTTGGATATTGTAAAATTTCTGTTGTGTAAAAAGTCTAAACACAAACCGTGTGTAGATATCTCCTTGACAATCATATATGTCATTCCTGCAATGACATTCTTTTCTTCCCATCCTCCAGTATTCATTTGGATCCATGGTTGTGTTTTATTAAGATGGCTAATCCTCTTTTCCCTTTCTTTTCGTTTCCCCTTCTTATCATCGTGTCGATTCTGAAAAATACAAGTGAAATCTTATCTCTTTAGTAAGCACGATTTATAAGATTCCACCATTATCAGGTGCACAACCTCTTTCCAGTTCCTTGAATTCCCAGCGCTTTACCGCTAACAGCTAATCCATCAACATTCGTATACATTACTTTAAGTCTGACAGTACCATCTCCTAACACCCCTGCCAACTCTGACGCAATCACAGGGTTGTGTTACTCCTCTGACTGTACTCTTTGCTTTACTCCCTCTCCTTCTTGGATCTATGGCATTCGATGATCACCTCACAGGCATTCATCTTGTCTTTAAGTTTAGTAGCTTCCCTAAGTACAATCAGACTGTCAATTATTTTGACCTAAGGGTGCGACGAATTTCGAACTGAACGCCTACTTCTCCTGTCGTCTCTAGTAGTGTTGGTAAGCGTGATTGCGACGTCATTGCTTTATGGCAAATGACAGGATAGCGTCGCTTGTGGCTCCACATCTTCCCGTGTAAGGGAATAAAGAGTTACCAATGTAAAGCCAGATGTATAAACTTTGTTCGGAATTTTTTTTTTCGCCGGTTTGTCATATAGTTTGACACCGAAGGTGTAAAAGTGATTAATGGTCTGACTTTACCCCCTGACTAGATAATTCCAATTCAAACGTAACCATGGATGGTCATCCCTTTACGTCTTGATTCTAACCGTCAATTCTTTTTCTTTATCACCGAACTCACGTCTGACAATTCAAAAGGCTCCAATTATAATCTTTTACCAAGTATGTTTTTCTTTCCTTCCCTTATTTCCGTATCTTATGTATGATCTACAGAACGTTTATCGGCTACATATTTTACCAATCTTAACAGTTTTGGTGCCATTCTTTTTTTCAACTAGATCCTTCAGTGCTGAACTGTCAACTTGGTGTCTCTGACCTTCTCTGAAATATTCCTTGTAGCTTATAAGCACTGATCCTTTATACTCTGCACTTTTACAAAACCCTTCATAAAGAAGGCTATAATCTTCTATGATTGTTCCATTTCTAACATGACGCTATTGTTGTTCCAGTTTCGCCTAGTACCTTGTGTACCTTTGTTTGTATGTTCCTATATCTATGTTTCAAGTTCCACTAGATCAGTCCTCATACTCTATACCTGCTGTTCAACCAGAGAAATTGTTCCTTCTTCACCACGCTACCCACTATTGTCAATAGATTCTGTTCCCTTGCATTCATGTCCGTCGCTTAGCCAGCTTTTAAGACATATAGTAAAGACCTTTCAGACCTTATTTGCTTTTAAATGAATTCATTTTCTTTCCTCCGATTATTTACCTCCTAAATCCCCTCCAGTAAAATGAGTCTCTCTTTACACCCAGTGAATATATCTTTTTGATTCCTAAGTTCCTCTCTCACCTCACAACACCTTTCATGGTTTCTGTACTTCCACTTGTGTGTATGCATATGTGTATGTGCTATATTGTGTTTTTTGTGTGTGTGCCTGCGTTTGTGTGTGTGTGTCTGTCTGTCTGTCTTTGAGTATGTGTATGTGTGTGTGTGTGTGTGTGTGTGTGTGTGTGTGTGTGTGTGTGTGCACTACGTGATATTTTTGAATAATCTGATCTTGCTGTACAGGCTTCCTTATGAATTTTCTCTTGCGTCAAACATTCTCGTCTGTTCGCTCTGTCAGGGAGCAACTTTTTGCTGTGGTTGTCACCAACACGACGCACAACAAGTTGCTCCTGCTTTCTTTGCAAGGCGAGTGTATGTCGTCCACTCCTGCCCTGGCCAGATCCTCTTTCGTATGCTCCTGCCTCCGGAGAGATCTTGATAAGTCCAGGAGATGACATATCTGGTTGTTAACCCTTACAAGAACTTAAGCAACCACAGGATTCTCAGCAGAGATGATTCCAATCAATTAATAACCGGCACATTAGTTCGGGGGAGGACCTGCCAGACAGAAAACTCTTTGATATTAGGCTCAAGTTTTTACACTCTTCAGTTGGACGTTTTTCACTCAAGTGTTCCCTTAACTGATCGAAGTAAAGACTCGTGCCAAGGTATCTGGTAACCTTTACAACGTCGAGGATCCATTAGTAGCACCAGTACCATCTCAGGCTCTGACACCACCAACAAAATTACAAGCATTATCACCAACATGATATGCAGTCATTATCACCAGCAGCAGCAAATGCAATAACTTAGACCTAAAAGACCATCACCATTATCATCACCACTCGTGTAATCACTATCGCTAACAACAGTAACATCATCATTGCTCGTAACATCACTACAAATGTCACTAGCACCATCACCGGGACCATCGTTAGTGCCACCATCAGCAACATCATCATTGTCACCATCATCACCATCACTAACGCTGTCGTAGTACCAGCAACAGCAGTATTACAGTCATCATCATCATCACCACCAATGTCACAATCACCATCACTAACACCATCACCTTCACAGCCCCATCATCATCATCATCACCAAACTATCACCAGTACCATCACCATAACGAGCACTGTCACCACGGCCAACACCATAACCATCAGAATTAACACCATCTGCAATAGCATCACCATCACCAGTACTACTAGCTAGAACTTAGCCATTATCACCAGCATCATCCTCACAACAGCTGACACCATCACCAGCCACAGTAAATGTACTATCACCATCACCAGCCACAGTAAATGTACTACCACCATCACCAATTAATGCACTATCACCATCACCAGTTAATGCACTATCACCATCACCTGCCGCAGTAAATACACTATCACCATCACCAGCCCAAGCAAATGCACTATCACCATCAAAAGCCACAGTAAATACACTATCACCATCACCAGCCCAAGCAAATGCTTTATCACCATCAGCAGCCACAGCAAATGCACTATCACCATCACCAGTAAATGCACCATCACCATCAGCAGCCACAGCAAATGCACTATCACCATCACCGTGCATTCTACCCAAGTCCCATCCACATTCACCGCCCCGAACAACCACAGGACCTGTCACATACCCAGGTTAGACTGACATCGTAAATAGACTGTGTGACCCGACCAAACTTTCACCCTGAGGTTTCTCTTTAATTGTGAGCTATCTTTTTCTCCCTCTCTCTCTCTCTCTCTCTCTCTCTCTCTCTCTCTCTCTCTCTCTCTCTCTCTCTCTCTCTCACTTCCTTACTCCTGTACCAAGAACTACCACGAACTTCGTCAACGAGAGAGGGAGTCATTGCGTCCCACATTTAAAAAAGAAGAAAGGGCGCTACCGTTGACCGGACCGTGAGCGTCAGATGACAAAAGAAACCTACGTGTCAGCTCCCGTAATCAGGTTACTGGGCAAAGAAGTTCAGCTGTATATCCATCAGGCTTAATTGGCTCGGTGTTCATGTAACCAACATCATCATTAGCGCAAGAGTAAGATGTCCATCAGGACTGCATATTTGCCATAGTGGCAGGTATCTCGTCTCTCATTTAGAGCCAAATTCAAGGCGTTTGCTGCCGAGATTTGAGAGAAAGTGGCGTGGCAAAGGCCTCACCTAGTTCTCCTCAAAAGGTATAGGGGTACACTCCTGCGCTGCTTGGCGGCTTGGCCTGGCATGTCAATGGGTAGACGTATTCGACATCCCACAGTGACAACTGTTGCTGCATTTACTTCACCTGTCCAAGATCATTCTTAGTTTATATTGTTTACAGTAGGAGGGTAAGCACACACACACACACACACACAGACCCCCGTGGTGTACAGGTTAGCGTCACTGACCGTCACGAATGCACGGACTGCCTGGGATCAAACCCGTACAGGTTCGAATCCTAGTCGTGGCATCCGGTCCACAGTCCACCTAACTGTTCATCCTCATCTAGAGGATGATCGATAGAATAGGTACCTGGCACACGCTAATGTATGTGTATGTGTGTGTGTGTGTGTGTGTGTGTGTGTGTGTGTGTATGTGTGTGTGTGTGTGTGCTCGCGCGTGAATACATACAAAGGAGCAAAGACATGGCGCATATATACAAAGTTAAGAGACGGGTAACACGAGTGTGAACCCCCCCCCCCCCCCGTAACGTAAAAACATTAAGCACACACACACACACACACACATAGTAACATTATCACATACATGGAGCGAACACATAAACATGCATACGCGTGTTTACAAATACAAAAACGTAGGGTCTAACGTGTGTAAAACTCTCTTCCCGTATTGTACATTTAGGTAACTACACATATGTATACGTACAGTACAATCAAGCAACTACACATATGTATACGTACATATAGTACAATTAGGTAACTACACATATACATATATATACATATATACGTACAGTACAATTAGGTAATGATACATGTATATACGCACAGTACAATTAGGTAACGACACATATATATACGTGCAGTACGATTAGATGACTACACATACATATACGTTGATACAAAGAAATAAATCTTCACGAACCCACTCACAAAATCACATACACACGCATGCACATATACACATATTCACTTACAAAAAAGAAAACTCAGTCGAAAGGATTTTCACAAATCAGAACTTCTGAAAATTACCCAAAGAGAGAGAGCTTCTATGAAGTGCAAACGTAAATGATACATACTAATTTACACATACCAAATTCTACTCGACACTGAAATATAATTCCCTCCTTGATCGACAGGAGCGGGTAGCCTCGTAAAATCTCTTACGAAAATATTAATGTAACTTAGATACATAAAGCTTGGCTGTATCAGAAACATTGTGTATCGGCCGGTGGGGGGACATTAAAAAAACCCACTGGATTGATATGTACAGAGTCGACCTGATCAGACCGGTTTTAGAGGGTATGTAATCTTACAAGCGGCGCCCTCAAACAGTCTTAATGATCGGATGAACAACAGTGTAGCTCAGAATCCAGACTGAGGTGGTGTGGCGATAGACGTGGCTCCGAGGCCAATATAAGGGAAGGGAAGGTGTCCATTTGTAACGGGAGGGATCCAATGATTCTCCTTCAAATACGTAAGAAGTAATTTGAACGAAATTTGAACGAAAATCATGTTCCTTTTATCACTACAGATTTTGTTGGTCTTCTTTTCTCATTCACTTCCTTCCCACCTCCATCATCAATTGTTTTTGTGCCACAGACGTCCATCTCTCCTCCATAACACTGATCACTTCCTTCATTCTCCTTCCTCTCTCTTTCATCATTTTATGGCTTTCTTTACAAACTTCCTCCATCCCTCAACCAACATATTTTCTCCATTAACTTCTGTTTCTCACTCCTTTAACTCACTCACTTCCTTTACGTGCTTGTGTTTTACTTCAATCAACGCGCTCACGTCCTTCACACATCCATAACTCTTCCATCTTGCTCGTTTCTTTCACACAGTTCAATCTTTGATCCCTACCGTCCTACCTTCCTAAGTTACTCACATACATACATACATACATACATACATTAATGCATACAGACTTACATACACACATACATATATATATATATATATATATATATATATATATATATATATATATATATATATATATATATATATATACTTACATGCATATATACACACGTCTATACATGAATATATGCAGACATACGTACATACACAAAAAATTTCTGTTTATATTTCTGTCTGTCTGTGTATCCGTCTATGCATCTCTGTCTCTCTGCCAGTGTTACTTAACAGTACTAATCCCAAACTTCTGTCTGTCTGAGTTTCTGCATATCTCTTTATCTTCACATCTGTCGCTCCGTCTATCCAGATTTTCCCATGATCTTTTTTTTCCATCTGAGTGATAGTTACGGATATGAATAATTCTGCATCGTACATGACACGTGAGAATTCATGCACGTATCATCCGTTTATAACTCCATGTTCTTGCTTTAGCTCTGCTCATAGCGTTCGTAATACGTCACTTGAAATGGGAAATGTATCTAGCTTCCTTTCTCAGTTTCGCCGGCCACCCAACCTTGTTTATCTCCTCTTTGCCTTGCATCTCCCATGCCCTAACCACACCCTTCTACTCATTTCCTCCATCTTCCCCCCCATCCTACCTGTTCAGTCTGTCTCCTCCACTCGTCCTCTACCCACTCCCCACCAAGCAGGAGGCGACACACCTGCTAAACGCAACAACCAAAGTCACCAGAAGAAGCAGGTTTCTCTCTCCCACTGTGTTATAAGCAGATGCAGGCGACATTATATGTAAATGCTAGGTCTGCATCATCATTCTATCTCAATACTTCCACTTCTTCCTTTCCTCTATACACTTGGAACTTCATCTGTTTCATATCTCTTCTTAACATTTTGTAATCCGCTGTTTTCACGTCACTTTCTTCACACCGTTCAGCTATTTTCCTCCTGCATTCTCTTTAAATCTTCTCTTTCCCTTTCCTGGTCTTTACCTTCACTCTCATCCATTCTTCATTAACTCCCTGATGTCTCCCACTATAATTGCGTATCATTATTTGATATTCATTTTTCTTGTTCTTGGCCCCACCATCCTCCTATTCTAAGTTCGTTTACCTCCATCCCTCTCTCCTTCTCCCTCGGGCCTCTCCTCATTGCATAATTCTTTCTCTCATTGTTCCTCCCTTCCTCTCTTAACATTCTCCTTCTCAAGAACCTTGTTTACTTTGTATCTGTCTTTACTTGTGTGCGTGTTTGTGTGTGTGTGTGTGTGTGTGTGTGTGTGTGTGTGTGTGTGTGTGTGTGTAAGCCAAGATCTCACTGAACGGAGAATATGATGAAAAAAAAAAGAAGTAAGATGGGATCCTGTTGAATAATAAACCACAGTCTGAAGAAAGTTGTATAAGAACACCCAACAATGAAGAACAGTGAACCTGAAAACGCCCATGGAGACCATAAAGATAATTCGTAGATCCAGTATACTTTATGAAACTTTGTCCTGCCCTCTCTTAAAGAAAATGGGGCTAATAGGAGGAAGAATAGTCCAAATAGCATGGCTCGGGTCAAGAACATTTGGGTTCGTTTTGTCCAGTTTATGTACACTGTGGAGTCGACCCGCCACACCCATAAATACTGGTTAATACACGGAAGGCTGGAGCTAATGGGCAGTAAAGTTTATGAACCCCAGGACTTCCACAGGCTGCAGAGTCAGATTCAGAATTCTTGCTATTTCGGGAACCTTTTCAGAGATGTAAGTAAGCGGAAGGTGGGACAGGATCGGTTCTCATAATGCTGGGTAGTCCCGTGCATATATAGGAAACATCTGATCTCAGGATCTTTTGAACAATCAGGTACTTAAATTTCTGAACATAATGTCAATACTGCTAACAATTTCAGGATAGAAAATACCTAAAACATCGCAGCGTACCATCTAAAAATTAATCTTTTTTTTTTTTTTAATCAAGTAAGAAAATCACAAGGTGATGAAGTAAACATAAAATCCAAGGATTTTATACAACTGTAAACATAAACAACAACTCATACACAACACAATGTTCGCACCACCAAGATGTAAAACCTTTGACAATACTTAGATAGGACATCCCTCAGCCTGAAGGAAACATGTCACTTATTAAAAGCACATCTTGAAAGGCTATCAACATTGGTGGACGATGCTCTGTACACAAGACGTGCTGAGGACGACCGCAGGCTGAGATAGCGACGACGCACGTCATGGGATACAAGTTGCATGACGTTAACTGATCAGTGCGGCAGCAGCCACGTCTGCTCCTGAACCATAGTGACGAAGTAATTATGATATATTTAGACTTTCAATGGAGACCATCTTTTGACCCCTTTTTTTCTTTTCCTTTGGAAGTCTTTGGAAGTGTTTCCACAAACACGAATTGTGCCCATTTCACCATCAGATTCCAAACGCTGAATTTGGCTAACTATTATAGACGAACGGACTTCTGTCTGTGTTTTTTACTCCGTTGTATTGATGATTGCCGTTTTGCAAGTAAGTTTAATTATTTATAGACGAAGCAACTTTTACAAGGGACGGGAATTTCAACACCCACAACGTCTATATATGGACAGAGGAAAATCCGCTCTGAAAACAGTTAGTACAACACATCAGAAGATATCATCAGTTGACGTTTAAGGCTGGCATTATTAGACATGATATTATCGACTCACATCGCAGCAGCTAAATGGAAATTTGTACAGACGTTTCCTCGAGCAGACTTTGCCAGTGCTGCTAGAAGATGTGCCTATCAGCACTCGACGTCAAATATGGTGCCCCAGCCCATTTGCCCCGTGGGTCCAGGGAATTATCTTGTTGATGTGTGTCCGAACAGGCGTATAGGGTGGGGTGGTCCCATTCCCTGGCCACCTCGATCACCAGTTTGAATCCGCTTGATATCTCCTTGCGTGATCATTCAAAGAACTCAATGTTACAGAGGTCTGAGCACGATATAAATTGTGTCCACTGAGCTCGTTCGTGATCGTTGCGAAAGGATCGAAAATAATTCATGTACGTTGGTATACGTCAGTTATGATAAATGATTCGACGTGCTTAGACGTATAATGAAGAAGGGGGAAAGGTCTTATGAGCATGGGCTGTAATAAGGCAAATGTTTGTCACTGTGTGGTATTAGGGGCATAAATCCAAACAAATCTGCGGTTATTTCACTCCAATATCACCAACTCTAACTTGGCCACTTTCAAATGTGTTAACTAGGGAAGTATGGGGGATTGATTAGTCATTTTCTCATAATGACACATACCCTTATATTTGTTTCAAAGATACGCCCTGCAATTTTCTCTGGGTTCTCTCCATTTAGTCTCACAGTCCAACCAACCTGTCTGTCTCCGTTTGTAAACCTCAAAACCTTCCGTTTATTAACGTCAATTCACATTCACAACTTTCTCCCTTCACGCACACGCTCCTAGATTTAGACAAGAGTCTTTGCAATTTCTTACATGAGTGTGTCAGTACAGTCGTGTCATCAGCAAGTGGTAATCGATATATCTACGAGACCCCCACCTCTCACAACACCCACCAGACTACAAACCTGTCCCTCTCTGTGAGACCCTCGCGATTACCCCCACCCCTTCCCATCCGAGCCTAAACAGGATGAAACAGCTATGGTAACATCACACATCCTTGCTGTGGACCCACTTCACCTGGAACCACTCACCTTCCTCTTTTCCTACTCGCACAAACTCTTCATTCCCTTGTCAGAAACTTCTCGTTGTTTCTCGTATCTTTGCTTTCCCTCCATACATTCGTCACACCTTTCATAAATCCTTCCTATAAACACTATCATATTCTTTTTCTCCAGATCCATAAATGTCTCGTACAAATCCCTCTCATTTACTAAGTATGTCTCACTCTGATCCTTCAAACACCTGATCCCATTCCCATTAATACTATCATATTCTTTCTCCAGATCCATAAATGTCTCGTACAAATCCCTCTCATTTACTATGTCTCACTCTGATCCTTCAAACACCTGATCCCTATGTCCTGACCCTCTCCTAAAGCCTCGTTGTTCCTACCCAGTCTGATGCTCCGTGCAAGCCACTATCCTTTCATTCATCATTCTCTCAAAGAAATGATCACGAATACTCAACATACATTCCTTTGTCATTTGAAAATATTTTTACTATTATGCCTCTTGCTTATACACAGGGGCACACAGCAGTCAAAATGCATTCCACCTATCCTCAGGCACCTCATTTTTTGCTTATGCTTCTTAACCTTCACCTCTCTCTCTCTCTCTCTCTCTCTCTCTCTCTCTCTCTCTCTCTCTCTCTCTCTCTCTCTCTCTCTCGTGTCCTTCCTCACAAATCTTTCCATTACCTTCCATCCACCGTCTCCCTTTACTCACTCCCTCGATCATAAAAGAATCCCATTCCCCAGCATTGATAAGCATCAAATGTTGCCAGACAACTTGAGAAAGAGAACGTAAAAAAAGAAAAAAAAAAGCAAATGAATTGACTATGATGGATGCTATCTGCCAAGCCCTGTTTACCGTTAGCAAACTGCAACACTGCAGGTTGTTGAATGACAGACTTCACTTATTTCCATCTTAATATAAGCATCATATAAACGTGGTATGGTGAATCTTTTTTTTTAATGATTTCAGAAGTCATATGAGTATCTTAAACTTTGATTCGGTATCGATCAATTTTATCTTTTTCTACGTGTATGACGAAGAAAATGATAATGAAGATGGTAAGAATGACTGATCGTGCCTGATATCATCAGCCATTATTACATAGCCCACTTGATTACTATAACCTTCAGAAATTACCATATGAACCGATGATATACCTGGAATAAGGCGCGCAATCCTTACCTGTAAAGGATATACAAACACTGATTTGAATGAATCATTTTTTTTTCAGGATATTTATAGAAAAGAGGAACAAAAGTAGTGCCTAAGGAGTACTGTTTACATATATATATATATATATATATATATATATATATATATATATATATATATATATATATATATATATATATAGTCTACCCTAGCCATTCTTCCCACACCCAAATCACCTTGACCCCTAACCATACAATATCGTAATCACCCTCACACTGGCCAGAGTACGTTCCTGCCCCAGCCCCTCCCGCACCTGTCACTCATTTTCTGGAGGAATGTCGTTTTGTTCAGCTTTACTCTTTCCAGCCGACACTTTACCCTACACACACACACCCTAATCACCTGTACCCTGGCCACCCCACATTCTGGCCATCTCATTCCCTGGCCACAACACATCCCGGCCACTCCACATTCTGGCCACCCTTCACCTTGGCCATCCCATACCCTGGCCACCCATCACCTTGGCCATCCCACACTCTAGCCCTCCCACACCCTGATCACCCCACACCCAGACGACCCCTCACTCCGACTACCCCCACACCCTGATCACCCCACACCCAGGCAATCCCACACTCCGATCACCCCACACCTTGATCACCCCCCCACACCCAGGCAATGCTGCACCTCGATCGCCCAGTACCAGCAGCCAGCCTGCTGGACTTGCCACAGCCTCCCCACCTTTACCGGACTGTCTGAGTCACACGCGAGCTATGTGGCCGGAGCTGCTTCTCTCTCATGACTTATCTGATTGAAAATAATCGTTTGTTTACTCAAGGAAGAAGTATACCCAAGAACATAATAAATTATTCTGATAACAGTTATGACAGGGTTGAGGCAGCATAATACTGATATGCTGGTAACTTCATTGGCCTTTTTTTTTATTAGAATATCATCTGGGTGTCTTTTACTCTTCGTAAAGTATTAAGAATTCTTAAACTAGAGATAAGGAAAAAAATGGCAAAACGACAACTTTTGAGCATATGTAGAGTTTAAGACTGTGAATTGGACAATCCATTGAGTGGTCCTCTGTTACTGCTGTCATACACAACCGGCATCGCCCGATGAATTCGCTCACTTCATTGGCTGAATGTCGATGAATGCAGTCACATGACTGGCTGATTTGATATTTCAAGATATCGCTAGTGCCCTTAACTGTAACCCTGTTCCTGAGTCTTTCTACTCTCGCTTACAGACATAAGTGTTTCGAGGTTTCTTCTTACAATCATGATAAAGTACGACAACTTTGCATGTCATCCCAGGAGACGTCATGACCAGCTGACCATGCAGACGGCTTTGTTTCGATATGTACTGCAGATGCTCATCAAATCTAGTCAGAATGATGACTTATCTGTCCTTTCTATTTGAGAAGAAATAGCGAAATGAAAGAGGAACAAGCTACATACAGCTGTGATCCCAATCTCCTCTCAAAACTTTGCCTTTCCACAATATTTCGATGCGTACTTCAGGTACCACAGGATAAATGCAAAAAGAGCGTTTTCAAAAGTCATTAAGAATTCATTGATTATACATTATACATTGATTATACATCGAGGGCAGTTGAAGGTCCATTGGTTTCGCTTACTTTACTAAACTTCAAAAAGAATGTCATAATTCGCTTACTTTACGTAATTTATAAAAGAATGTCATAAAGGCTACCAGTGGGAGGAACGATAAGTCATATTCAAAAGGCATTGTTTGTTTCGGTTTTTTGACAATAACGTACGAACATCATGAGTTATACATTGTGATATGATACCACTTCTATTGTCTCGGTACAATTGATTCTGAATCATTAGGGGAAGACATGTAGGTGTTTACAACTTACCATGTCAACCTCAGGCAACAGATGGAATTGCGGTCGCTCACTTAAGTAAGGCATATGCACCTTGCTGTCTTAGTTTTATGGGCTAAGCGGCTGGTTTAAATATTTCAATAATTCATGCATTTAGGGCGCTACTCCCACGACCATATGTTTTGCGTTGGAGAGATGAAGTAAGAATGACAAGAATCAGGAGATATTGATAACATCTTTGAATACAGAGAAAACTCAGCACTCAAAACTTTTGGACAGAACGCTTCAAGGTTCATTTATAGATGCTTGCATTTCTTTTACTTCTTTGTCTATATTTTTTGTGATAATGTATAACTACTTTCAACAACCTGTCTAGCCTTGGGTGCCAATGATAT
Organism: Panulirus ornatus; assembly: GCF_036320965.1. NCBI lineage: Eukaryota > Metazoa > Arthropoda > Malacostraca > Decapoda > Palinuridae > Panulirus > Panulirus ornatus. The sequence continues at coordinate 27,119,834 of NC_092241.1, forward strand.
ACCATGCTAACAAAATTAGCAACGTTCACGGTGTATTGTCACTTGCCTGTCGACAATAAAATACCATCTTCTTTAAATACACATTTTTGCTTTATAGTATTTTCCCTTCCTATACTTATTTCATTTCCTTTTTCTTTCTATGTTCTCTTATTTCATTCCTCAATCCACGGTTTACCTCCTACGACAACTCGCATTTTCTTCATATAATCTTACTTCGTAGTACAAGCAGGTGGCTCCTGATTCACTTGTGTGATAACGCAGACGAACTGGTAGAATTCTTCTGCAAACGTTTCGAGCGTTGTTGCTGGGTCCTCGACACCTGAAGGTGCGGAGATTGTCATCACCAAGAATGTTGGGGTTAGAATCCTGAAAGTGCGATGTTGCTGTGATTGCGAGGGAGAAGCTTACGGGATATGTCTTGTTCCGTGTCTGGCAGCAGGTTTAGTATAGTGTTCAGCTGTAAGTCTTATGGTTGTGTCATACCGAAGGTCACTTGCGGTATCCCGCCTCGACTTTCTCCTCGTATCAGACTACATGACCAGTGTTGTCTTAGGGCAGGTCAAGTACCATAACCTGCTGCAGGTCTTGTGCGTCGCTCTTCTGCAATTTTTTTTTCTGTCGTGTCCTGATACAGTTCTTGTGCCGAGTCCTGTTCTAGTTATGAGGTTCTTGTGCCCTACTCTGTTCCAGTTCTGGATCATTATGCCGTTCTCTGCTATATGATATGTACCAAATTCTATCAGCGCTTTGATATATCTTTATGCATCTCCTGTTTTCATTTTTTCTGCCGGACATGCGCCGTGTCAAGATGTAGATTTTTGCTGTGTTCTGTTGTAGTATCTGCTGTCTTCAGCTGCATTTCACATACAGCTTCCTGCTGCAGCTCATGTCCAGTAATCTGCTGCCTCTCGGTCACCGCATCATACTGGAGTTTTTTTTAAAGTGTCCTACTTCAGGTATAGTGCCATTTCCTCTACAGTTTCCATAGCGTTTCCAGAGGCAGTTCTTGCACCATAACTTTGCTCCCTATCATGTGGCGTGTCTTACTGCAGATCCAGTGATGTGCCATACTGAAGGACTTACGCCGTCTTCTGCTGCAGTGTTTGTGGTTTGTGTCTCTGCAGTTATAATACCATATCTGGGCGCACATCTGGTGCCGTAATGTTCTTCTGTTCCTATACAATTTCTGTACCTTTTCCTGGCGTAGTTCTACCACTCTTTTTCTCTGCAGTTATCATGGTGTAATTATCTGCAACCTAACCTCCACACGGTAATGATAAACATCCCATCAGTTGCCCTTCTCAGCACATTCACATCCAAAAGTTGCTCTTTTGCACGCCTGTCAATTAGTATATAATCACACACTCCCACAACTCCCGCTTCAGCAGCAGGGCTACCTCTTCCTTAGCTCTTGCCCTCCCACCAAACCCAACTTTATCTGCTAAGGAATCTCCAAACCATTCCTCACCTTTACCCTTGCGGTTTGTTTCACTCAGAGTCAAATAATCTAGGCATCTTTTTTCAAACATACGAACTATCTTTCCTCTCTTCTCATCTTGGTTACATCCACACACTTTAAAACACTCCACCCTGAACTTTCGAGGAGGATGAGCACTTCCCGCTTGGCTTCTTTTATTCCATCTTTTTGAAACTGAAATACAGGATCTGAGTGGGGAAGTCATCCCCCGGCTCCCGCCCATTTCAGTTACCATCTACGACATGCAGCGAAGACGGAGGCAGAATTCTTTCTCCCTTACACGATAGGTAAATATAAACGTGTCGTAAACGTAGTAGCCGAACTAATTTTGGTTCATCAGAGAAAATTGCCGATTCCATGTTGAGAGATGCGATCGAGAGTGAATATGCCTGAGGAACCGATTATCATAAAATCCAGATTAATAGCAAATTAACTGGTGGACGAGGAGTAAAACTCTAACCCATGGCCATCCATGTTTCAGCCTGCTGCCTGCTACTCCAGGCAGAAAGTATCATATCATATTTTAGCAGAGGAAGATATAAAGGATTTATAAGTATCATAATTCTGTCAAGCGTTGATGTTGAAGGCTCGGCTGTCTTAGGTGAAGTAACGGAGCTAAACACATTTATCATTCTTTCATAAAGATATGACCTATAAGCGAATACATTCAAATGATTCAACATTGTTCTTCTGTGTGAAAGGATATAATGAGCCTTACTTTGAAATGTAAACTGTAAGGACTGCAAATCCCTTTGTTCCTATGTCTGCCTTCCGGAGTCTTAAGAAGCTGACAGATTGGAGAATCTTTAGCTTACATTGGATAACTTGGTGTCTCGCTGCAATCAAAATGAAGAGTCTGTGTGAGAAATTTTCACAGTCTGCACTTATCAAAATCATAACGTTACCTTTTGAAACCAATTTGTGTGTAACGTTAAACTCGCTGCCTATTATTCGATACCTCAGAAATACCAGTATAAGGAGTCGTGTGAGAGGATCCCTGTTTCACTTGTGTGCTGGACCTCCAATAGGCTTCTACAGTATTGTCCTCAACTCAAATACGTATGTAGAATGTAAAGTTGTTCCTAAACTATATAAAAGTAGCAGGATAAAGATTATGCCAGTCAATTAGATTTAGATACCGGACACGTCGCGCGAAAAACACCGTGATTTGAGGGCAAAAGAGAGAGACGTCTTTCCTGTTTTTGCTGAAAATCAGCTTTTCAACGAGTTTGGATACGGATGACAGTGTTGACATAATGTGATAGGAGGAGGGGTGAGTGAGGGAGCTTGGAAGGTTGTAAGATGGGTACTGTGATGGCAAGAATTAGATGGATGGGATTTTGCTGCGCAGCCAGAAGTGGTGTAAGATATCCGAGTGCTGAGAACGCACCTGGGCCTAATTGTTTTATAAGGAAGTGTGATACGCTTTCAAGTTGTTGAAGGCCTTAACTGCGTATAAAATGTTAGTGACTGTGAAGGGTGAGCTAACAGTTGTTTCAGGTTGGAGAATGGGTTGTTCTTCACGACTGTTCAGGGGTGTGAATGGTTTATGGGTCTTACTTCTAGCATTGTTTCATGAGTATGCTTGTGTTTATTTTCTTTTTTTTTGGCAGAGGTGATGTTGTTTTGGGTTTAGAAGTGTTTCATGTATTGGGGACTAGGGTAGTAAGGGAAGTGTGGATTGTCTATTGTCCTTTGTGTCTTTAGTGTCTTTGTGTGTGTGTGTGTGTGTGTGTGTGTGTGTGTGTGTGCGCGCGCGCGCGTTAGAATGAATGCGTTCATCTTTCTATCACTGTATTCTCTTGTCATTTTTGTTGTTTTCATACATTCCTCCTCCTGCTTACCTAAGTGTCACTCTACCTCTCAAGTTGCTCATTTGTCTACCTTTCAGTTGATATATCTATCTATTTGTCTGTGTGGCTCGATATCATTTTACCTTTTTGTTCGTTCTGTCTTTGTTCACTATGGATTAAAGCGTCTGTCTGAGAATTCCCTGGTTTACCGAAGGATGATTACGATTCTGTCCTATTATGAGTACTACTTTATCAACAAATTACTACAATGAATCTATAATCTGGAAGACTTGAGAGGGAACCAATTTAAGTGTTACCTTACCGATACTTTAGTTAGATATAAATCTAAAACATCTGTTTGTTACTTTCTGATTATCATTTTTTCTCATCAACATTTTTCCTGTTACACTATTTATTAGGATCATCATCTGTCTATCTAGTATCGAAGCATGAAGATAGCTGATGTTTTTGCAGGTGAACCGATTTTCCTTGATACGATCGCTTTATTGGCCGTGCATAATACATGGAGATCACAAAGGAAACCTGTTAGGTTGGCCCTGATTGTAATTACCTTAGAAATATTACCTTCGCTTACAAAACACACATTAACTTAACAGTTTCACATGGTTACAGAATTACCGTTCCTCTTCTGGAGTTTATATAAGACTTTAGAATACGATATTATGTTCCTCCTGCCCCTTCTACACCTCTTTCCTTCTTTCCATCTAGTTCCTCAACTTCGTTGTTATTTACATCAACCGATTTCTACCCAGCGACTCATCTCCCACCTCTCTTTCTGTCTTCCCACCTAATCCCTCCCTTTCTCTCTTCTTCCAACCACTCCCTCTCCACCCAGCCATCCTCTCCCACCTCCACACTCCCCAGTGTCAGTGTGGTACACTGGTTCCTGACCCAACCACACCTCCATCTCTTGTGTGGTCTACGGATGATGGAGGTGCGGCGTGAGTATGCCACAGGGCTGGGAAAGCGCGCCCTGCTCAATGGTCGACCGGCGGTGGGAGATGAAACATGACAGATTACTATACCTTGTGGGATTTCCAGTCTCAGTATTCTTTGTTCCATTACGACCACCAGCTATTGTAATATTCTAATCATCATCAACTACACTTGAGAGAAAGTTAGATAATGAACTATACTCTTCGTTGTAAAGCAAAGCACTTTTCTATTCCACTTCATTTATAAAAGTCAGACATGACAATGTTTAAACATTATATAAAGTACCATGATTCCTTCTCGTACGTGATGTTATCTGAGTGCACAGCTTGTAACAACAAGCACTGAAAGACTCTTCAATCCAGACTTAGGTAGGAAGAACCACGAACGAGTTTGTCCATAATCTTAAGAACTAATACAATTAGCCAGCTTATAAAACCCACTCCCTGCTTATTCAGACGGGTCAGGGTATTCAACTCACCAAGGAAAATATTCATAAGAACAACGGCCATAGTACGTACGCCTTGATCCTGCTCTCGATCTCACCTTATTGAAGCACAAAGATACACATGGGATCCAGTTTTTCTCTACCGATCGTACTTTCTTCCCGACATTAAACACCATCTTCACTTGTCTTCACCCAGTTTCGTTATTACTAGTATGGTGACAGTAAAAGAACTGTGATTTATTTTCTACTGCGTGAAATATAGTGCACAGCCTTCGACAGAATCCAGTTAATGATGGAAAGAAAGTAAACTTTTGCATAATGCAATTTAGTGAAGAAAATGGTATCTGATGTTTAAGAAACCAGATATTATGAAAGTTACGAGACTGAATATCAGCTGTTATTCTGCAATCGATTTCAGGGCAGACTATGAATGGATGTTTTAGGAACACGTACAAATTCAAGCACCATGTGCCTCAGAAGCATTCTTTCTGTCTACAACATCCCAGACCATTGCCTTATTGAGTTACAGGTAAGTAAAAGATCCTTACTCCATACCTCACGAATGCAGCCATGAGCTTTGCCTTATAAATCTTGCTTTTTCATGTAGAGTAATGTTTCAGTGGTAAGTATAAAGTGAATTCTGTTTCTCACTGCCGTTGATAAAACAGGATCGAATCGTCAATTGATTTTCACCAGTAGCTAATCTAAAAGATAATGTGTCTCATGAGGCTACACAAGTGTGATTTAAACTGATCGCAAGTTGATGAGGTGAGAAACGCTTTGAGGAAAAAATCTCATCAACGTAAAAGAATTCCAATATGATCACAGTCTAAATCTTGAAGTCAGCCAATTGATCTGTGAATTGTCGCTGATCTGAACCAAAGCAAAGGTACTATCAGCGGGAAAAGATATCATTGTTCTGTGTTCAGAGGGCCCATAACCATTATTCTACCAGCGGATAGCCCAGTTATAGTAACTCTTAGATGATTTACGTTTTGTTGTCTAAATACATATGTAAATGGAACTGTCAAGGAGTCGTTACAGTTGATGGTATAAGAACTGGGAGAGGAGTGACCAAGATATTGAAAACGCTTCTACTGTCATACTCAAACAGAGGATCTAACCTTGTTTGTTTGACGCACATTTTCGCTGTTTAGCACAAAATCTAGTTAGTTAATACTGTATCACCTGTATTAGGTAGTTCAGTTTGATGAATGGGTGACCCACGTGAGTTGATACAAGAGTAGAAGACGCTGGTGCATTAGCTGAGTCGGTGTGCTGAGGGCGTGACAGAAGGGCGTGTGTGACCCAGAGGAACTTAATCAAGTCTGATAAGTGGGAATAGAGGAAACATGGGAGCTGGGGGAGAATGTGTGGAGTTTACAATGTATAATGACCCGCCAGTGTATTTGGTAGTGTTGTATATCTATGAATCGGGACTAGTGTGTGTGTGTGACGAGAGTGAATATGGGCTATCAACAAAGTGATGAACTCTATCAGTGACAGTGTTGACGGCCTCTGATCACTAGAAGAAATCAGCTCAAAAATATTGTAACCAAGAGTGAGAGACAGTTCGAAGAAAGGGTTGTGATACATTAGAAAACAAGAACTGTGTTTGAATGAAGAGAGTGGGAATATAGGTGGACACGAGATGACCCGTTTTTATAAATGTTTGCGAAGATTTTAACGTAAAAGGCAATTATATCAAATAATTATATCAATTATATCAATTATATCAAAGTTTCATTCATCAAAGTCATGGGCCGTATATGCAGCGGGGATTCGTATGATCAAAGAATTTAACCCCTGAAGAAAGTGATCATTTTTTTTTTTCGATTTAAGTGTATGGAATGATGTTAACGGTCATAATGAGCTTGGCAATCGAAAGACCTAATGCTAAGATTACCAAATACTGTTGAAACCACGTAAGCAGTGGTACTTCCCCTGCAAGAGTCTCATTCAGCCCTACTCTTCCCTTGATACTTTACACCTCTCGTGTATGATCCGGCCACCATAGTAAGATAAAAAAAATCCACCTAGCTGTCCCAGCTGACCAACAGTATCCACACCTAGAATTTGACCTCATTGACATATAGTGCTAACTTTCCCCATAAACAGACTTGACCTCCATATTTCACCTCAGCCTTCCTCTCATACTAGGTAGGTGACCCATAGGGCATGACCTTCCGTATGCTCTCCCCAGTATGACCAATGTGTTGCCAAATCTTGTCTGTCGTCAGACATGTCTCCCACTTCACCAATGGTTCCTTCGCCATCTGCTTTTCCCAATTTTTTTCCCTTTCCCACGTCCTTACTCCTCCTACCCGTTCTCTCCCGGGCCTTTCGAACCCCCCACCAACATAGGATGCCCCCCCTCCTTCATCATTATCCAAAGGTGCCCGTAAAGTTGGGTCAGGTCAGCTTTTGGGGGAGTGGGTCACGTCAAATTAGTCACAGCTTAAGACCAGTTGATTCGGCTGGTTCCTCAAAGCATAAGAAAAATTTTTTTTTTAGCAGGGCGGGGAGCCCGCAGGCAAATAGTTCATCGCGACTGATGCTTTAATGGACTTTTAAGCCAGGGTTGTAAATCCATGTCCGTCGATGGTTGAATTTGGCAGAGTCGTCTGACGGAGAGGTTTATAGGCTGGCCACAATACATGGGAGTATCCAGCTCTCAACAGCTCGCCACGGTCAGGCCCGGACACAAAGGATATGCAGTCAGCTGTTTCTGTTGTAAGTGCAGCATAAATTATACTCTTTAAAGTTATTCTGAACTGATAGACGCTTGCCTTCTCTCTCTCTCTCTCTCTCTCTCTCTCTCTCTCTCTCTCTCTCTCTCTCTCTCTCTCTCTCTCTCTCTCTCTTCTTTTCTTATTCAAGCAGAGCCTCGAGTGCATTTATAAATATATTATCCCCAGCGCTTCAGTGATCTGTACAAATACTCTGCATAATTTGCGCCTGCGCGCGCGTGAGAGAGAGAGAGAGAGGATCACTTTTTGCAGTGACTGCATTTGTGTGGTAACCTTTTGATTAGTTCGCCTTATAACTTGGCTTTGATTCATATAAGGCCAAACACTTATACTCCTCTTTTAAAAGAAAATTTACAAAACGCATCACTTATCATCCTGAAGCCTTATGTGTTCAAAACAAAGTGACTATCATCAACTTGAAACTATAGACTCAACAAATGGTTTCTGGCAAGATACCTCAAACCTGAATGATACAAGGGGAATCAGAGTCTCTTATTAGAGTTCCCGTTTTGGTCGGCACCGTTAATGCCCTACTCTTCGAGTTCCCTACAAGCTTGCAATACCGTTCATATCCTCATCTTGCAACTGTGATGAGGATAACTCAGATGTCCATTTGGTTGGAGCTATGGTGTTTGACGCATGTCCGCTGGGGCTTCGTTTATACGCTAGCGATCCTTTCTCTGAGGAGTTTTTGTTGTTAATATGGCTAACAAATGATTGCATTTCTAAAGTAGCTTATGCTACTGTATGCTGTTGTTATCATTAATAACACTCTGTTGTTGATACCGTTGATGACGTTTGACAGAAGGGGTGATGTTTTATATCGCTGTTGCCGTTCTACGAGACCTTTCACTGGTGAAAACATTGATACTGCTGTATTGGAACTTTTACCGTTGATATTAGTAATGATAATTCCTAACAGCAATGATATTGTATATCGCTGATACCTTTCCCTTGGAATTCATATTGTTGATCATCCTGTACATATATATCATTTGCCCAAAGCTCTATTTTGAATGGTATTGAAATCTAAAAGTGAAGCTTTCTCTCTGAAAAAAAAGAGATGCCAACAACAAATCTTATTACCATATACTTTTACTGACGACATTGGTTCGCGCTGCACCGTAACGAATGAATTCTTTGATCGACAGTGTCTTTGGAGATGACTCTGCCTTCATTCCATCAGTACGTCCTCTTTAAACAATAATTTCTTTTAAAGTTTAATCCTGTTATGCTCAAATGACATATTTGTATCATTGTATGCATAGAAAAGAATATTAGAATCCACTCGCATCTTCGAAAAGAATTGATGTTAATAATCAACAGAAGAAAATTGAAATAGACTATCAAGACTAGAAAATCAATATTACTCTTACAAATTATTGAAGTTATTCCTCTGTTATCCTTAACATTAAAATTTCAGGAAATTGATTTGAAGGCAATAAACGTCCTGTATAAACTTCGTGGTCTTTAGATATACTTAAACATCATTATATTCTATTGAAACACGTCGACAAGATGGTAGCAATAACAGCAACGAATCATTGAGAAAATCCATACACATCAATTACCCAGAGAAGCGACTGGGTTTTCTACTCTCGACAGTTGGCCTTGCAATAATCATCCCAAATTCCTATCAAAAACCCGAAAGTTAACATTAACATAACCATGAAAAGAAATCCTTTACACTGTGCGAATGTAATCTATGGAGCATATGTAATGTACATGTATCCAAACCACGATGTGAGTGGAAAAAAAAGTTTTAGGTATGTATCAAAGGTGTGCCAAGTGGATGCGTGTGCCTTCTGTCTGTAGGAAACTTATTACTCAACGTGTACTGAACACAAGATCTATTCTTAGACATGCATTACTCTACCGCTTTGATCTCAATGAATACTAATATCATACTGAATACAATCGCTCCTTCAGATGGATGTATAAACACTAATTCGCTGTGCTCGTAAAAGAATAATGTACGTACCTAATATGGAGCTGCAGTTTGAAGGAATTAACTTAAGAATTTCTAAATCTGACAGACGACCAACTGGTGTCCAGTCTCAGCTCCAGTTGTGTACTGATCTCTGCCTATATCTCTGTGTATAGTTTCACTTTGCTGATTACGCATGATTATTCAACGTATCGTATTCCACATATTCTACCAGAAAGATGTGAATAAGTTTCTTTTTTCAGCTGTGATTATTTCTCTTGATTTTCATATCAATCCTTACTTACTGTGTAAGGAAAATAATGAAAAAAATCTATTGAGATGAAACTTATAGGACCCGTTGTCTGTATAGTTCGGGTTGAGATGTCTTAGAGAGAGACTGGTTTCTTTAATTCCACCTTTCTGACACTGAATCACCAAGTGAAGTAATTTTAGACATGATTCGTATGTCTGGATAATCAAACGAAAATTTTTCCTAAAGTGAGTTCCTTAATATTCGGTGATAAGAATTCTCTTAATCAGAATGAGCAGCATAATCAAATATTTTTTTTTTCAAATAAAAGCTTGATACGAATATCAATTTGATTAATGAAACAAGAAATGAAGTAACTTGCAATTCCATACGTCACCGACAGACTGATGCACACAATCCACAGGTAATATAGGGATTTCAAACCATCATCAGTGACTAACTTTTGTTCTTGTATGTTTTGATGTGTCAATGGCATTTATGTGGTGAATGTGGACGTCAAATACGAAAATTTATATACATATATTTAATACAAAATCTTTGGGCGTGTATCAGATATTGCCTGCTAATATCACAGCGCTGGTGGAATATTCGAGTAAGAAATTGTAAGATCGGTTCTGGAGTTTGAGAGAGAGTGTGTGAAAGGAGAGGATTGTGAATAAATGCAGATAAAAGCAAAGTTTTTAGAACTAACAGAGCAAAGAGACGGGATAGTTGGAATGAGGGTCTGAATGAGAAAAAGAAAAAATGTGGAGGAAGGGAAGAAGTGATATTTAAACACCTGGGAGTAGACATGGCAGCGATTGGAACTGTGCGATGTGAAACGAGTCAATAAATGGAAAATGAAAGCGAGGATCCTTGGAGCATTCAGGAATGTGTGGAAAGAAAGGTCACTCACTGTCTGTGTGGGCAAAGATGGGTACATTTGAAGGTCATAGGAGTCCCGACGGTGTTGTATGGATGCAGAGCATGGGCTATATATATGAAAATGTACGGAAGAGGATGAATGTGACGGACATTGAATGCTTGAAGACATTATGTGGTGTGAGGAGGGTTGATCGAATCAGAAATGACAGGATAAGAGTGAGGTGTAGTAAAGAGAGGGCTGAAGAGAGTGGGCTGAAATGGTTTGGACTCACGAAGGAAATGATTGAGGAGAGCTTGACATTGAGAATTCATGTGTAAGTGAGGGTGACAAGAAGAACGAGGAGATCAAATTGGAAGTGGATGCACGGAGTGGAAAAAGTTTGATTGTTCGAGGCCTGAACATGCACGGGGATACAGTGAACGGCAGATGGTTTGCTGTCGTTGAAATGAACAGGGACATATGAAGAGACCGAGGGGCCCTGGGGGGCCCTGGTTGTGGGGACGAGACTGTGCTTTCGGTGCATTACATATAACAGCTAGAAAAGGGTTGTAAGCAAATGAGACCTTTTCTTCGTGTGTTCCTAGCGTTACCTCACTAACACGGGAAACTTCGAATAAGTATGAAATACACACACTTACTTCCTGCTCAAGGAGTCCCTTTTAATCTTTTTAAAACTCCCTCAGTACTCAGGAGGCCGGCCGGCCACGTTCACCGGGAGGGACCAAAAGTCATAAAATGTAGTGATGTGTGTATATCTAAGTGGGCAACAGAGCAAGAAGTGTCTGGTGTCTTCATCGTGGACGATTTATTCTTAAACCTGAAAGATCCTGGGATGTGTTGAGTTCATAGTGATGCTGGGTTGGATGATGTCAATTGACAGGAAAGTGTGACTTCTGTTTGTCTGGGGAGTGTGGTTTCTAATGGATGTAATTCTTGTGGGCTGAGAGTTAATATACGAGTTTAGTTCTTACCGGGTTATATCACTGTCTCTGTGTTTTATCAGGGCTGTATTTGTTTCGTGTGAGGGAATCTCTGAGCAGAGGTTACTGAAGTGTGAAGCAGATATAAACCTTATATACTCTTTCATGGAAGCTGGTAATAAGCTACTGAACAGTTTGGGTGGGAGTGGCGTAGTGCTGTTGCATAGAAATAAATACAGAGCATTTTTTGGCGAGTCTGTATTGGAAGGATCTTTGTTTCGATGTGTAGGTGATGAGTGTTTGCAGTTGCTAGGCAGACAATGATGAATTGTTCTGAGTGTGCTATTTCGTGTGGTTAACAACATCTTCGATATTTTGACTTTTGATAGGACGGAAAACCGAGACAGGTGAACGCGTAGTTTGAAAAAGAAAGGATGAGTTGTGAAGATAACGATGATGGATATTAGTGTGTGTGTGTGTGTGTGTGTGTGTGTGTGTGTGTGTGTGCGCGCGCTCGCGCGTGTGAAAAGTGTTCACCCCTATGCACCTAAAACTCGAACCTGGGTCAATTACTCAACAATCCGGGAGTGTATCCACTTGCCCTTCATGGTATAAAAATCTCGAATCTCAGACCGTCTTCTGTGGTCTGTGAGATCCCTCGTCACTTCCAAGAGCAACCCGGTGTCCCTTTCGCCCATTAGGTCACATACACTGGTACATGTATATCGTCGGAAGGTTATCAAACCTTCACTGTGGATATAAGTACGTGGATTACTGGGGAGAGAGAGAGAGAGAGAGAGAGAGAGAGAGAGAGAGAGAGAGAGAGAGAGAGAGAGAGAGGAGGCAGAGTTCGGTTTCGAGAACTGGGCACAAACCTGTAAGACCTGCAAAAGCGAGGGAACAAAATTTTACAAAACACGAGTCAAGGAAGGCTGGGGGCGGTAGGAACTAGTTTTAAGAATAGCATGATACCAGCGCAAGTTTCTTATTGCTACTTGGGAGAAAAAAGTAGCGTGTTATCAGACTCGTATATCAGTTATTATAGGGCGTGTGCCTCAAAATAATGCCCTGAACCAATTAGCGAGTAAATGCAAGATTTCTCAGTGATGAAAGGTTTCATTGTAAACTAAGAATATTTAGAGAAAACTCAAAGGTGTTCGTATCCTGCTTTAGATGGCGGGCACTTAATACTCTCTCTCTCTCTCTCTCTCTCTCTCTCTCTCTCTCTCTCTCTCTCTCTCTCTCTCTCTCATATTGAAATACATGTATCTTTCCTTTTTTTCGTTTTCTTATAACAAAGATCCAGAAAAACTATAGATATTCATCAATATACTTTGAAGAATGTCCATAGAGTCATCTAGTTTAACGGCACATCTACACATGATTTTAATTCTGAGTAAGCCTTTCAAAATGTGTTACAGCCTAAGTGGCGGGGTGTGTATAGTAGAGTAAAACTTAAATGACCGTCCTGAAGTTGGTTATCATTCACTAATTACTTTTCAATCTATGTAGCATAAAAATGCTTGAAAATCTAGGATAGATATTGGGGCGAAATATCAAAAAAAAATATCCAAATACATTATGGAAACGAATAATGTATCCGTCCTTTATATTTTTAAACTAATCTGATCAGCTGAACACCTAAATAATCTAGTCACTCATAAGTTTTCTTACACTCTTTGTCCCGAGGACGTATATCCTTTTCTAATAACTATAATCAATCCACTACCAGATCTAGATTACCATAGCCACATGTTAATTTAGGTATGCTACGATTAAAACCTAGAAGAGGGAAAAATTTAAAGATTTGCGGCTGGACTTTCAATGCAATTATATCGCCATGGCGGTCACACCCACTTGTGTATTTCCTTGTAAAATTTGGCATTTTATCCTTACGTCTTTCTGAATTTCAGATTTCTCCTATACGTCGTCTTCTTATTCTGCCCCTCTCCCCTTACGTCTTTCTGAATTTCAGATTTCTCCTATACGTCGTCTTCTTATTGGCATTTTATCCTTACGTCTTTCTGAATTTCAGATTTCTCCTATACGTCGTCTTCTTATTCTGCCCCTCTGGTATGATAATATGAAGTACTTAATGTTATGGTTCCTTTTTGTTTCGGCTTGACTTCAGTATACGTATGTGTGAGAAGAATGATATGCTATCTTATATACAGTCCCTCCCCAAAAAAGTAGTGCAACCCTAAAGTTGGAAAGGAGGGGAATGAGCGATCAAAACAACTGAGAGAAACTATGGAAGGTTAGTATACGATTGCGTACCACCTGTCACGCCTCGGAGAATGGCTTGCGATGATGACTATTGATATACTACCGATACCAGTAACTCACGTTCATCTCTACGGGCATGTGTTGCTTGGTTGGTAGTATCATTATAAATGAACGAGTATATACCCGGTACTACATGTGCCAGCCATTCAGCGACTTTAAAAACGAGCGAATGCTTCGAGTTAAGAGCGAAACGGCTATAGAGTCGACTCACATGCAACATGATCGAAACGTAAGTGGCACACAGACATATTACAGTGAAATCAGTCAACTACGGACACCCAATGGCGATGAAAATAACAACGGACAGCAAACTTCGAGAGAAAGACTCAGCGTCCGAAGTAGGCACGGCGGCCGGGTGCGCATAAGGCCACGGTGGGATGATTGCTTCTTGGATATGAAGCAACACACGCGACACCCCGAACCCTCGCCCTTGGAATACGACACAGGAACAGGATGTCGCTACTGCAGCCGCAGTAGAAACAAATCTTTTCTCCACCGCAACCAGCACCACCCGACATCAACTCCAATGACCTTAATCTGCGCAAACCGTTAGAAACCGTACCCATTCTACGCATCTGCGTGACCGAAGAACTGCAATGAAACCAGAATTGAGTGAGCTACATCTAGAGACACGAATGAAATATGCGCTAGAATATTTTAGCGTACCAGTCAACCTCTGGGAATCCAATGTGTTTCGGGACGAGAAGCCCCTCTTCCGTAGCGAATAAGTGACGTGAAGATTGTGGCGCAGGAATGGTAGCATGAAAATCGAAGACGCAACCTATCTCTCTATCTGTCTATCTATCTATCTACCTCTCACACACAAAGTAGAAAATATCATATTTTTCACTGAATATCACCTTAACATTCATAAATTTTGGTTTCATTTTCATCACACGATGAACGCCAGTGATTTTCACCCCGACCATGAGAGTCCATTAACCACAATACATTTAATCATACCCTAGGTAGGAACGCGGAGGAGTGGCAGAGTAAGGCTTGGAATGTTTGACTGGATACATGCTGGAGGAGTCAGGGAGCTTGTGGACTTTAGAACCAGAGGAGATCTACCAGTGACAAATATGTGGAGGCATTGCTCTTCCCTGACCATAAGCAACCTCAGTTTGACCTCGTCTACGACACTAGTCCCGTGCATATTTCACGCCTGGTGAAAAGCTGGTTTGTTGATCACCCAGAAAAAACATTACTCCCACATCCGCTAAGATATCCAGATCTGCAACCAGTATACAATATTTGGGGAGTGCCGATGTGGCGCTCTTACGTGGCCCATCCCATGCCCCGCAACCAAGTGTGGGAGGAAGGAGCTGCGGAATCAAGGTGGGTGACAGCTGACACTCAAATTAGGCCAGTGGACTCCGTCTCAAGGCGTGCGAGGCCAGTGGACTCCGTCTCAAGGCGTGCGAGGCCAGTGGACTCCGTCTCAAGGCGTGCGAGGCCAGTGGACTCCGTCTCAAGGCGTGCGAGGCCAGCGGACTCCGTCTCAAGGCGTGCGAGGCCAGCGGACTCCGTCTCAAGGCGTGCGAGGCCAGCGGACTCCGTCTCAAGGCGTGCGAGGCCAGCGGACTCCGTCTCAAGGCGTGCGAGGCCAGCGGACTCCGTCTCAAGGCGTGCGAGGCCAGCGGACTCCGTCTCAAGACACGCGAGGCCAGCGGACTCCGTCTCAAGACACGCGAGGCCAGCGGACTCCGTCTCAAGACACGCGAGGCCAGCGGACTCCGTCTCAAGACACGCGAGGCCAGCGGACTCCGTCTCAAGACACGCGAGGCCAGCGGACTCCGTCTCAAGACACGCGAGGCCAGCGGACTCCGTCTCAAGACACGCGAGGCCAGCGGACTCCGTCTCAAGACACGCGAGGCCAGCGGACTCCGTCTCAAGACACGCGAGGCCAGCGGACTCCGTCTCAAGACACGCGAGGCCAGCGGACTCCGTCTCAAGACACGCGAGGCCAGCGGACTCCGTCTCAAGACACGCGAGGCCAGCGGACTCCGTCTCAAGACACGCGAGGCCAGCGGACTCCGTCTCAAGACACGCGAGGCCAGCGGACCGCTCGTCTCAAGACACGCGAGGCCAGCGGACTCCGTCTCAAGACACGCGAGGCCAGCGGACTCCGTCTCAAGACACGCGAGGCCAGCGGACTCCGTCTCAAGACACGCGAGGCCAGCGGACTCCGTCTCAAGACACGCGAGGCCAGCGGACTCCGTCTCAAGACACGCGAGGCCAGCGGACTCCGTCTCAAGACACGCGAGGCCAGCGGACTCCGTCTCAAGACACGCGAGGCCAGCGGACTCCGTCTCAAGACACGCGAGGCCAGCGGACTCCGTCTCAAGACACGCGAGGCCAGCGGACTCCGTCTCAAGACACGCGAGGCCAGCGGACTCCGTCTCAAGACACGCGAGGCCAGCGGACTCCGTCTCAAGACACGCGAGGCCAGCGGACTCCGTCTCAAGACACGCGAGGCCAGCGGACTCCGTCTCAAGACACGCGAGGCCAGCGGACTCCGTCTCAAGACACGCGAGGCCAGCGGACTCCGTCTCAAGACACGCGAGGCCAGCGGACTCCGTCTCAAGACACGCGAGGCCAGCGGACTCCGTCTCAAGACACGCGAGGCCAGCGGACTCCGTCTCAAGACACGCGAGGCCAGCGGACTCCGTCTCAAGACACGCGAGGCCAGCGGACTCCGTCTCAAGACACGCGAGGCCAGCGGACTCCGTCTCAAGACACGCGAGGCCAGCGGACTCCGTCTCAAGACACGCGAGGCCAGCGGACTCCGTCTCAAGACACGCGAGGCCAGCGGACTCCGTCTCAAGACACGCGAGGCCAGCGGACTCCGTCTCAAGACACGCGAGGCCAGCGGACTCCGTCTCAAGACACGCGAGGCCAGCGGACTCCGTCTCAAGACACGCGAGGCCAGCGGACTCCGTCTCAAGACACGCGAGGCCAGCGGACTCCGTCTCAAGACACGCGAGGCCAGCGGACTCCGTCTCAAGACACGCGAGGCCAGCGGACTCCGTCTCAAGACACGCGAGGCCAGCGGACTCCGTCTCAAGACACGCGAGGCCAGCGGACTCCGTCTCAAGACACGCGAGGCCAGCGGACTCCGTCTCAAGACACGCGAGGCCAGCGGACTCCGTCTCAAGACACGCGAGGCCAGCGGACTCCGTCTCAAGACACGCGAGGCCAGCGGACTCCGTCTCAAGACACGCGAGGCCAGCGGACTCCGTCTCAAGACACGCGAGGCCAGCGGACTCCGTCTCAAGACACGCGAGGCCAGCGGACTCCGTCTCAAGACACGCGAGGCCAGCGGACTCCGTCTCAAGACACGCGAGGCCAGCGGACTCCGTCTCAAGACACGCGAGGCCAGCGGACTCCGTCTCAAGACACGCGAGGCCAGCGGACTCCGTCTCAAGACACGCGAGGCCAGCGGACTCCGTCTCAAGACACGCGAGGCCAGCGGACTCCGTCTCAAGACACGCGAGGCCAGCGGACTCCGTCTCAAGACACGCGAGGCCAGCGGACTCCGTCTCAAGACACGCGAGGCCAGCGGACTCCGTCTCAAGACACGCGAGGCCAGCGGACTCCGTCTCAAGACACGCGAGGCCAGCGGACTCCGTCTCAAGACACGCGAGGCCAGCGGACTCCGTCTCAAGACACGCGAGGCCAGCGGACTCCGTCTCAAGACACGCGAGGCCAGCGGACTCCGTCTCAAGACACGCGAGGCCAGCGGACTCCGTCTCAAGACACGCGAGGCCAGCGGACTCCGTCTCAAGACACGCGAGGCCAGCGGACTCCGTCTCAAGACACGCGAGGCCAGCGGACTCCGTCTCAAGACACGCGAGGCCAGCGGACTCCGTCTCAAGACACGCGAGGCCAGCGGACTCCGTCTCAAGACACGCGAGGCCAGCGGACTCCGTCTCAAGACACGCGAGGCCAGCGGACTCCGTCTCAAGACACGCGAGGCCAGCGGACTCCGTCTCAAGACACGCGAGGCCAGCGGACTCCGTCTCAAGACACGCGAGGCCAGCGGACTCCGTCTCAAGACACGCGAGGCCAGCGGACTCTGTCTCAAGACACGCGAGGCCAGCGGACTCCGTCTCAAGACACGCGAGGCCAGCGGACTCCGTCTCAAGACACGCGAGGCCAGCGGACTCCGTCTCAAGACACGCGAGGCCAGCGGACTCCGTCTCAAGACACGCGAGGCCAGCGGACTCCGTCTCAAGACATGCGAGGCCAGCGGACTCCGTCTCAAGACACGCGAGGCCAGCGGACTCCGTCTCAAGACACGCGAGGCCAGCGGACTCCGTCTCAAGACATGCGAGGCCAGCGGACTCCGTCTCAAGACATGCGAGGCCAGTGGACTCCGTCTCAAGACATGCGAGGCCAGCGGACTCCGTCTCAAGACATGCGAGGCCAGTGGACTCCGTCTCAAGACATGCGAGGCCAGTGGACTCCGTCTCAAGACACGCGAGGCCAGCGGACTCCGTCTCAAGACATGCGAGGCCAGCGGACTCCGTCTCAAGACATGCGAGGCCAGTGGACTCCGTCTCAAGACATGCGAGGCCAGCGGACTCCGTCTCAAGACATGCGAGGCCAGTGGACTCCGTCTCAAGACATGCGATGCCAGTGGACTCCGTCTCAAGACATGCGAGGCCAGTGGACTCCGTCTCAAGACATGCGAGGCCAGCGGACTCCGTCTCAAGACATGCGAGGCCAGCGGACTCCGTCTCAAGACATGAGCGCCTTCATGAAGTCATCTGTTAGCTTTGGATTCGTACTCGTTCCACACAACAACCTCGAGAGGATCCCAATGGTTCAATGGTCTCTTACTGTTTGCTATCGTTTGTAATATTTTAAGTAATCGTCCCACAGAGATGACAGAAACTGAAACGTGTCTGAAGTAAATGCAAATAATACTTGATATCTAGATGTTTTTCAACATCATGACTCACTCCAACGCAGTGCAAATAATCACAGTCATTCGGCCACGCAATCTAACATTTCTGCCAAATCTCAAACATCACTCAGAGATAACGGTATCGCTAGTAATGATGGGTTGAGATAGCCTGGTCAACATCTATCACTCGCTAATTTCGCTCGTCGTTTGTAGAATTTCTACGAGTTATACCCACCTATTAATGTAATCAGAGTTGAACCATTGATCAAGCAAGTTATCAGTTAACGTGTCATCCTTACTCAATGGATGATTAAGTATAAAGATGAGTCGAGATCGATAAAATCCCAGGCCAAATGTGGTACAACACAATAAAGTGTTGTTAGGAAACCATTCCCGTGTGTCACAAAACCCTTCCATCCTCCCACTGATGCGTACAAATGGATCCAGGTGTTTATGGTGTTAAAGACATATTTACCTTCGTGGCAGAATACGTAATCTAAACTCTTTTGCTAAAAACTCCCCTGTAGCTAAGAAGACGCTATGATGAGAAGGTTATGAGCTTCTGAAACCTAACTAATAATAATTTGTAATAGTTACGAATATTAACTATCATAACCTATTACTTTCATGACGTAGGGATCAACTGACTCTAGAACAATAAATCAAAACTTCTTACATTTAACCTTCTATGACGTATTCAGATCAAACGACTTAAACCTGATGTTATATCACACCTGCGTCTTCTTTGAAGGTTTAATCAATTACACCTTTATGTTCCTATCAAGAAAGCCATAAATCCTACTTATATAACTCATTCCACCATACAAGGACAATATCTATACTCTGAAGAGTTGATAGGAAACAGATGTTTGACTACATGTTATAAATTTCTAAAATAAATGACATCTTTATAATGTCCACCTACCTTGGGCCTAAGTGAAAAAATATGTGGGGTCGACCAACGTCTGAAATAGCTTTAGAATATCGGCCAAATCACTGGGTCAAACAACAATTTTCGAAATACATTAAAAAATGGTCAACACAAAAGTGAAAAAAAAGAAAACTATTATTATGGTACTTACCTTCCGCCACCCTGGCAGAGAGAGGTCGGGTTATGGCTGCCATCGGAGACACACGCGAGTGACGAGAGAGACTCCAGGAGTTTCAACGTATTTCCGATATACAGTTTTGTTTCCAATTCATCACACTAAACCCAGGTATCACTGCTATTTTCTATGGGGTATTTTGTCTCTTCAAGTCATTAATCATCACTTTTTATTCCCCCTATATCGTTCACCAGTCATATGTATGTTTGCTACAGTTTTGACGAATGACATATATATGGCGTCTCGAATATACTGTTCATTAGTTTACTTAATGTTGCATCAGGTCCCGCAATATTAATCTTTAATTATTGTATATTGCAATGTTGCCATGAAATACGCACCGCTCGCTATCTAGTGTTGCAACGAAAGCATTCACTGATCATTATACAAAGGTGCCATGAAAATTACTCATTGATCATGTTATCGTCACGAAATTAATCACCGATCATTATTAAATAAAGCTGCCACGAAA
Organism: Panulirus ornatus; assembly: GCF_036320965.1. Classification (NCBI taxonomy): domain Eukaryota; kingdom Metazoa; phylum Arthropoda; class Malacostraca; order Decapoda; family Palinuridae; genus Panulirus; species Panulirus ornatus. The sequence goes on from NC_092241.1 coordinate 27,140,015, forward strand.
ATACTCATCGATCATTACACAATATTGCTATTATATTATTCATTGATCATAATATAATGTTACCACGAAATTACTCACAGATCATTAAATAAAGCTGCCACGAAATTACTCATCGATCATGACACAATATTGCTATCATATTATTCATTGATCATAATATAATGTTACCACGAAATTACTCACAGATCACTACATACAGTTACCGTTGAATCATTAATCATTACATGAAATTCTCTTCAAATTAATCACCGATCACTATATAAAGTTGCCATAAAGATACTTATCGATCGTAATATAATGTTACCACGAATTACACACTGATGATTAATATAAAGTTGCTACGAAATTACTCACCAAGTCATCGTATAAAGCTACCACGAAATTTACTCATCACTTCATACAGTTACTACAACATTATTACTCACAGATCATCATATAAAGTTGCCACGAAATTATTCATCGATCATAGCCAATGTTATAACGAAATTACTAAACAATCATTACATGAAATTGCCACGAAATTACTCATAGATAATAACATAATATTGTTATGAAATTACTTACCAATCGCTATATAGTGTCTCATTTCTTTCAAAATTGCTCATTACGCAGTACATACCTATGAATACCAATGTTGATTTACGCACTTTTCCACCACTTCAGATAATGAGTCATTGTGTTCACTGTTAGATAGATAAGCCTAACAGTGAACAATGACTCGTTATCTGAAATGGTGGAAAAGTGCGTAAATCAACAATGGTATGTATAGGTATGTACTGAGTAATGAGCAATTTTGATAGAAATGAGACAAAATATAGCGATCGGTAAGTAATTTCATAGCAATATTATATCATGATCTACGAGTAATATCGTGGCAACTTCCTATAATGACTGTTTAGTAATTTCATGATAACAGTTGTGACACGTGAGTACAACTATGAGTGACTGTACTCAGCTCGGGAGTGGCCGCCATGTTGAAGCGTATGGTCATCGCTGACCTAACCTGCAAGACAGGAGGTGACACGTTACAAATGAAATAACATTTTCCTCCAGAACTGGTCTTTGCATCATCTGAAAAGTATGATGAATAAATATATCATATATACTCTTTCTTCTATTGTTATAAAACAGTTCAATTCCATCGTAATATTCCCCAGATTGGCTTATAGTTCGTTCACATTCTCACGACATAACGATCAAATGTTCCACGTAACAGAAATCTGTGGAAATAACATGATCACATGTTGTGTGTGTTATCATCTAGTCTGGCGTCGAGCGATCATCAAATATGAGAGTTTTACATCGCACACTAACTGCACTGCACCGTACATGTCCCACGTCTTCCCTCCAGCGAGCTCAGGGAGCAATGGAGGGTTTTAGCCGGTCCTGGGCACCAAGTGGTGGAGGACCAATGGTTGCAAAGGCTCATGAACCAGGCACTGAACCACCGAATCGGTAGTTTGAGCCGGGGAATATGACAAATAGAAATATAACACGCTAGAATCTTTATTTCGGTTAAAAGACGAGTTTTCATGGCCTTGTTTTAAGCTTAATGGTACGTATTGATATGAGGTATCATCATAGCTGGCTTATATCTCTTAGACTCCAATGGACGTACAGGCAAACGAAAGGAGGCGGGCAGCGCTGGCCTCCCCGAGCAAGCTGGTGACACACGCCAGCGCACCAGCGTAACCCTGATCACATGACGGTCGCGCTGACGTCCTAGGTGTAGGTGATGGCTTATACCAGATATTCTAGGTTACATGGTGTACCCACCGACAGTGTTGATGTCAGGAATACAGGAGCGGCGTGTATGTACAGTCACTCGTAAAAGGACCAGGCTTAAAAGTTTGTTGTGGGAGTGGGAGGAGGAAGAGGAGGAGGGAGGAAGGAGGAAGTCTCCGTGGTGGGAGGAGGAGGAGGGAGGAAGACGGGGAGTCTCCGTGTGTGTGTGTGTGTGTGACTGATTTTGATTACTGATAACACATGATGGACAGTATTCCTTTCTTATTTTATCACATCAACGTCACAGTTCTGCTGTGTGTGTATGGGTGTGTGCGTGGTCACGTCATGATACAAGACTCGCCGTCCAGAAAGGGGTAGGGACTGCACAGGCTCCCACACACACACATACGGACACCAACGAACTGTTATGAGTGACTGACGTGGATCCCCCTCGAACTCTTATGAGTAATTGACATGGATTCCCAAGAACTGTTATGAGCGATTGTACAGTGGTGGAGATCGCCGCTAAATAAGCAAACGAGCAATGCCCCTCCCACTCATTTGCGCTTTGTTTACATCCGTGAGGGTTGGTTTTTATGGACGTAGACCTACTTTCGTCGCGGTAACTAGTAGAAACATAAGTCCTATTGCGGATAAAAAAGCTTTAAGAAGCTTATCTTTTAATTACAACAGCATTCTAGACACCCAGTTATGACGGGTGGTAAGTAATCATCAAATACCCAGCCAAACTACTGGTGGTCTTCAGTTCTGCCCTGGCCTCGGGCGAGGACACACGCGGGATGTATATATAGTCCAGCTGGTGGATGATATTGTCATCTTAACGTGTTGATCGCTCGAGCAAAGGTGGAGTGCAAGGTGATGTTAGTGTGATCATGTTATTAACTCGTATTTTAGTGGTGTAACAGCTGTGTGCACACACAGCATGAGATAAGTTCGAGAAAAATTGTAGTGGAAGTAATGGATTATATACATATATATATATATATATATATATATATATATATATATATATATATATATATATATATATATATCCCTGGGGATAGGGGAGAAAGAATACTTCCCACGTATTCCCTGCGTGTCGTAGAAGGCGACTAAAAGGGGAGTGAGCGGGGGGCTGGAAAGCCTCCCCTCTTGTTTTTTTTTTTAATTTTCCAAAAAAAGGAACAGAGAAGGGGGACAGGTGAGGATGTTCCCTCAGAGGCCCAGTCCTCTGTTCTTAACGCTACCTTGCTGTTGCGGGAAATGGCGAATAGTTTGAAAAAAAAAAAAAAAAAAATATATATATATATATATATTGCAAAAGTATACAAACAGCGAGTGTGTATACAGGCTTTAGGTAAATCCACACGGAAATAGAAAATACGAAGTGTTAAGCGCTTTCGTATAATTACATCGCCATAACTAATATATAATTCTCTGGTTGTCTCTGAACTCAGTCCTGTCGATACTACTATACGAAAGCGCTAGATATTTCGTATTTTCTGTTTCCATATGGTTTTACACACACACACACACACACACACACACACACACACACATACACACACATGCATACATACACACACACACACACACACACACACATATATATATATATATATATATATATATATATATATATATATATATATATATATATATAGTACAGAATGTAAAGATGATAAAGTTTGAATGATGAAAGTGAATAATGAACAATACGGTGAGAACATTGCAATGTGAAGTGAATAGTGATTATGATCAATATGGGAGAAATATTTCATGATATATTGATTGGTGGACAGCATATGAGAGATACTGCACCCTTAAATCACTGAAGAAAAATATGGTAAAAGCCATGTTGTAAAAGTGACTTGTGAACAATATGGTGAATTATGGCCGAAATGATGGAACATATTAGTAAATGTTGAACAGTATGGGAAAATATAATGATAAATGACTTAGATATGATTATGCATTTAAGTATAACGTATAGCACTTGGATATAGTGTGATTACTTAGAAAATGCAAGTGACTTGATATGAAAGCTCGTCATGTGTGACTGATGTGGCTGCCACAGGATTACACCTGCCGTGCGGTGGAAGGTAAGTACCCAAATTACTTATTCATTAACTTGTTTATTAAGTCCAAGTTTCACCCGTCAGTTAGGGCAATTCTTTAAACCATTTTAGATATCACGTTTTGATTTGTGATTATTTTCCAAGTTTGGTAGACACTATAGAGCAAATAGTTTCACTGGTTTTAATAGATAGCAGAAACCTGTAGCCCACTCTATAAGATGTTGATATTGGGATCAAACGCTGTTATTATTGATATCAACAGGTAAGATTATAGGTTTTGATGGTTGAAGTGATTAGATGTGATTTATTAGATACTCGAAGCAAACATATTTTGCTTTGGTATGACCGTAAGTAGTTTCACTGGTTTTAGTAGATAGCAGAAACCTGTTGTCCGCTCTATAAGATATTGATATTAGGATTAAACGCTGTTATTGTTGATATCAACAGGTAAGATTATAGGTTTTGATGGTTGAAGTGATTAGATGGGATTTATTAGACACTCGAAGGAAACATATTTTGCTTTGGTATGACCGTAAGTACTACCGAGTTACACTTGAACAAAAATGATTAGACATCACATATCTTTGATATCATTATCGTATTGAATACATTGCTTAATTTATCACATGCGTAATACAGCTTCAGATTGCGAACATTTAGGACCATTTGTAAATATGAAGAGTAAATCTTTAGCGCCACAACATCCCTTCGTAACAACGTCTTCCTAACCACCGCAGTTTCGATGACGTATTCGGCCACGAGGGCAATATGTTTTCTTATATCAAAAACACGTTGGAATATTTCTAGGCATCAGCAAAGAGTCTAAAGCGCTCATTGGTACTTTGGAAAGGCGTGTTAGCAACTAGACTGACCCTAGCGACGTGTTTTTCCATTTCATATCACATATAGCCTAGCCATTCTGTTGTTCTCGGCCTGTACTTACGACCGATATGGCTATCGTTGAGCGAAGATGAGACAGTGACTCATAGCTTGTTTGATGATTCATGTAGTATTACTACATTCTCAGACACGCGAAACTTTTCTTATTCAGTCTTCAAACCAGTGTTATGTGATCGACAGATAGATACCAGTCAACCCGAGCAATGTCAGCCAAACCTAATTATTGATACAGTTATCTTTGAGTTTTTTTTCACTCCGTTGACATGGTGAATGGTACCTGACTAGACTCATGAATTAAAGAAAGCGTTACATGTAGTACGTTCGAATAAGTCATGAGTAAGAAGGGAATCATTTGAATATCAGTTACGAACCGTATTTGCCGTCCGATACTTTTCGGTTTTATTAAGTTAGTAGGACGATTACACAGAAAATTACAAACCATAAACGATTGTTACGTTGAAAGGGTATAAAAGACAAGGCAAATAAATGACTTAATGTGATATACTCATGAACGTTAGTGACTATATGAGTGACACTTCTATCAATGTTCAAGAGAAAGGCAAGATGTCTGAGTAATGCCTTCATGTCCAAGGTCCATGGAGACGTGAACATACCCGGAGAAGGTTCAGAGATCACCGTTGACTCTCCCCATATCATCTCATCCCAGGGTATGTGGGAGCAGCTATCATAGCAAATGAGGACTTGAGCTTGTTGCTTCTCAGCTTGTCTTGGAAAGGCCAAACGAACGGACTCAGGGACCAAACAGGATTTATCATGCAGGCGAACCTTCACCATGAATAAGTTCGATGGTGAACGTCCCCTTGCAAGATGATTGCTGCGTCATTCTTTCAGGTTGTTTTTCGTCTTTCCTGGCAGACGACACAAATAATAGTAGTATATGGGAAATATCCACGGGCTAGAGGAGTACAATTGCCAAAGTTTCAGCCTGTTTAGTGATGGCGACACGGGGAACTAGAAATGCGCTTAGGTAGTTTCCAATCTCCTTGCTTCACTTATACGTGAGTTGAGGGTATACATTCTACAAATCACACCCTTGCAATCTTAAACAGGACACTTGACAACATTTAACTCAGACAATTTGCTCTCTTCGCTAGCTTTTCCTTCTTGTTGAAACAAATTTATGAAAGTGTTCGTTTGATAGAATGGGCAACAGGGGCTGTGTGTTTTCGTAATATGGAACAGGTTGCATAATTCAACAAAATATTGACAAATAGCGTAGCTTTCTAGAGCCGTACCTGCTCACACCGATTACACTGTGCAGGTTTAGGCTTAAGTGAGTACATGTGGGGTAAACTTGCCTGTCTGTAAGTTTGGAGGTCTCTCGGTTGTTCAAACCCTTGGATAACTTGCGGAATGGCGTAAGAGGTGTTGAGGTGAAACACCATATGTGATATTTTACACTGGGTCTCATAGGTCTATCCTAATTCCTTAGGTATTGACTGTTAGCTGGTGTGACAGGATTCTTAGCTCTTCATGCTCGCCTGCTTGGACCGACAAAGTGGAAGATTTGGATCCCAGGTTAACTCCGGCATCCACTACTCTTTTTCCTAACCTTAACAGGAGCTACCTTCAGTATCTTTTTTTTTTTTTAGGTTAAACAGCTGTCTGTGTGACCCCTTTCTCCCATCATTTGCAATATCTGCGTCTAAGCATGGATGTAGTGCCTTCCAAGTCATGATGTAATCTCTCAGCCAAGCCATCTCTTCCTTGAAGGTCTACTAGTCAACATTTGCCCCAGTGGCAAGATTTACTTGTAATAACACTATTGTCGCAGACAATACATCTTCCCTCTTAATCACCTAAAATGACCCCACCGGTAGAATTTAGACTACCGGTTAGCTGTGTCGGCACAATTGGTTAATAATACCATCATTTGGGCCATATTATATTCATGATCGATTCCAATTATGGCCTCATCATTCTTACCTTCATCTGTGGGAACGTTCTTCCCCCCCATTTGTAAGTAAAATTAATGGCATTTCAGAACCACTGTCTACATCCCCTGTACTCGCCGTTAAAAGGTAAAATAATAGTACCATTATGCACTAACTTATCCTCCATAGACTATGGCTGCAGTTGGCCCATATTACCTAATATGTTACTAGAATGAATTAGTGTATCTGACCTTGTTCTATGTCCAGTTGATCCGTTCATACATCTTATCGGCTAAATAAAGGATGAACACACAACTACAACATGGTACTACTGCTACCTCGCAGGGTTGATTTTGAATGACCGAATTCCTTGTGTCGTTGTGAAGGTTTCTAGTTGACTCAAAGTCTGGTGCTGGGGCGCCAGCAGCTGCTGTAGGGTGAAGGAGCAAGTGTGGGAATCAGCCGTCCTTGACGAGGCCCGAAACCACCAATCGCCGCGCAGAAACGTAAGGTGTGGTCAGCATGGTCCCCCCTGAGGACGTCACGCAGACGTGGTTCTCTGTTCGGCTGCTTACTTGACGACGTTGCGCGTGGCTTCCCCACACTCCCAAGATGGATGAGGTATGAGCGAGTGATGTGTCGCGGTCTATCGTTGGTTAGAACGACTCACTGGACAGAGGACGTGGCTGGGAGAGATGAGGTGAGAGACGCGGTGACGTAGACCCGCGGACGAGGTGAATTGTGTCTGGGAGAGATGTTGAGGTGAGACAAGGGGTAATGTTGACCCTGGCAAACACCAAACAAGCAGATGTTGGACGTGACAGTGCTGTTCACAACACCCTCATGTAATATCCACACCTTATGATGGTACATCTGATCCAACACTTCGTCACGGAATGTATGTGATGATCCCATAACAATGTGTACCATTGATGCAACACATTTCAAATAAAGTCCGGGGATCAGCAGCTCAAGAGATTACCCCAGGGTCAGAATTATCTCCCTCACGTTCCTAAGGTTGGACGGGAAGGTATGAATACGAAACTAAAGTCTCTAGATAGGTCGCGGGTGACACGTTCATGCCCCCAGAAAGACACAGCTAGATTGGCTCGTTTACGGCCGCTAGTTCACTGTAGCTGTTCAACGGTTTGACTTGGTTACATATTAGTATCTGATCATAAGGTGTTTTACATGTGTTTTATGATTGCACTTTACTGTTCTGTGGTAAACGTCTGTGCTTGGACAGTAGGAGGTAATGCTCACACTCACATCTTAGTACGATGTTACATTCTAATTTGCATCTAAATTTTTAGATGGTTGTACGAGGACTGTCCTTCGTAGAATCTAATGATTAAGTTGATGAAAGAAAGTACAAGGCAAATTAAGGGCAATTCTGTGAAGGGTGAATGAAAGATGCATTTGTTGAGAGTTTAGTGAAGATGCGTTCATATAAGGTGCAGTGAGTTTAGTTCACATAGGGTGTCAAAAAGATACATTTGTGGAGAAAATGAATGTAGATTAATCGAAGATGTAATGTAAGCAAATGATCTACCTAAGAATATGTACATATAATCACATCTATCGAAAAATTACAAAGCAAAAATGCATGTGTACGGCTGTGCTACAACATCATTAGCATTTGGGTTCATTCTATCTTTTGCCTGTAAAGTATATCCAAGAGGTGCCACAGCATAAATATATCAAGTTTCAAAGAATCGTTGAAACATATCCAGTGAAACATGATGTTTTAGTACACACACTGACGATCGAGGGTCATCATAATCGCCACTCACACTTGACTCCGGTCGTCCTAATTGTGACTCGCGTCAGAAGCCTGACAGATCGCTAATTGACAGAATAATGGCATCCTTATTGTCAGTTATACCTCCATTCAAATCACACAAAACAGGACTTCCTCTCTCATCGTTCACGTATGCAGATGGTCCCGAAATATCAAAGATCTCCCGGGCATGGGTGGCCGGAAGGGACATTTGTTAAGGAAGCCTCTTGTTCAACAGTGGCTGGAAACCCCTCATTAAATCCCGCTGGCCTGGTAGCGGTAGGAGGTGTACTCCCATCCATCTCCTTTGTTCGAAGAGGCTGTTCACATCGTTGGCATTTCAGGTCCTTCATAGTACGTTTTGAGGAGTATGGGAGTGAATGTGTTGAGGTAAAGCTTGTTCTTGTTGTGTGTGTGTGTGTGTGTGTGTATCTGTGTTACGTGGATCGAACCAGGTTTGAGATACTGGAATATGAAAATGATTTTTTATGAATGGGGAAAAGAGAATAGTAGAAGCAGAGTGTATTAAATACTTGGGAGTGGACATGGTAGCGAATGCAGCCGTTGGATTTGAACCACGACAAAATTAGTTGGCAGAAATTTATAATGAGCATTTATAATGAGCAAGATTCTATCGCATTAAGAGATTTTAACTTATCTGTATCTACTTGGTGGGAATTCCTTTTCAGTAGTGCTGGGCGCGAACTCTACCAAGAATTGCTTGATAGTGCCCTAAACATATTACTCGAGAAAACTACTCGTGGTGAGAAAAATTTTGGTATAAGTGATCACTGAGAAAATACTTTTTAGCTCACTTCCAACATCGCATATCATGTTAGTGCAAAAAAAAAAAAAAAGCGCCAGATTTTAAAACTGAGATTTGTTTTAATCTTCACTTCGGCATTAACAACAGTTGCTTGGAAAAGCTTTAGTAAAACTTTCAAAACAGTAGAGGGAACATATGTGCCAATACTGCATCTCGTCCCTAAGAATCAAATTTTCCACACTTATGACTTTGTGCAGTTCCTTAAATTCACTTTCATCACTTTTTGTAAACTTTTCTCCCAGATGTGTACAATTTTACGTAGAACAGACAATCTTTGTACTTTCCGTCTGGTCCTATTGTCATGAAATACTTTATAAAACCTCGAACACAGGAAGTACATGGGTAGTGAGTACCTTGTGACTATGTAAATAAAAGTGCAGGAACGCTTAAAAGTAAGAGAAGCATTTATCGAGGATAATGCACTGTGATCTTGGAAATTTGTTGGCTGGGCGGTGCCCTCACTTGACCTGACAACTAAACACAGAACAACACGTTCTACCAGTGCAAGACTTTACAAGCACGAGCCCCCGAGATAGAGGAAGTGCGAGATGCGTGTGTCTGTGTATGTTGTATGTGTAATTGTAATTATGAGTTTTCCTCTGTGTACAGATACAATACTCTCTCTCTCTCTCTCTCTCTCTCTCTCTCTCTCTCTCTCTCTCTCTCTCTCTCTCTCTCTCTCTCTCTCTCTCTCTCTCTCTCTCTCTCTCTCTCTATATATATATATATATATATATATATATATATCTATATATATATATATATATATATATATATATATATATATACATATACGTATAGGTTTTCCTTTATATTGCTGTAAAGGAGGGTTAGAGATGCGGTAATGCAGTCAAAAACTTAGCATATGACGACGTGGGATGTCAGTGAGGTTGTATGTTGGATCTAAATCGGGCTAGAACATGTAGTTTTGGAAGCAGTTGAGAAGTGAAAAACGTCCAATGTCTGGTGACTAAATATGAGCATATTGCACGGGAACGCAAAATGTCAGGAGCAGAAGTAGAAAAAATAACTGAACTTATACCAAGAATTAAGGAAGACACTTACAGTAAAAGTGGAGCACTTTGAAATCCATACGTAACGTAAAGAAGTTAGCTTATTCCTCATTTTCTGTGGGCGTCAATCAAACTTTATTTGGAAAACGGTGATCATCCCGGTATCGATGAAAAAAAAGAATAAATAAATAGATCCAGTGTATGAGCATATCCGTAAATGTCAAAGCCCAGCGCGCTGACGAAATTATTGAAGTCTTTCAGTCATCAAATCCGAAACTGTCTCATCACTCTTCCATATCTCGCTTGGTAAATCACTCGTAAATGTCAGCCAGTGTCTCGAGTTACACGGGAGACTAAAACTTGATCTCGTCGCCTCCAAAGGTAAACTTCACCAGCAAAGGATGACAGACAGCAACTAAGCTACTTATCTGACGTTAATCTATGTTCCAAGTCAAAACAAGCAGTGGAGAGTGATATATTTCTCTGTTTACAAAGTGATATCCCTCGGATATCATGGCAAGTAAGACGTGCCCATTGAGTGTATTCTTCTGTTCAGCTAGAGATAAAATCATGCCGCAGGCAAAGGCAACCTCATAGAATACTTTTATGCTTCAGATCCTGGAAGCAATGGAGTGACGAGCGACGAAAGCAGGTTCATCAACTTGGCCAGAGTGCGTCACGAAGAGTTTGAATATCATTAGATGGGTCTGTAGGAAGTCATCTAAGGGTCTTAGTAAGGCTACTGGGTCTTTAGGGAATGAATCACAACTAGTCTTGACATCTGTCTTTCATTGTTTCATACAGAGTAGTGAACTATCTTGCAAAAGATTGCGTTATATCGATGAGCGAGTTTTGTGACGCAGTATTTTTCTCTTTTTGTATATTCCTGACGATGCCTTTGTGAAGGCGAAAGATTGAATGTATGAAATGATGGGCTACGGACAACTAGTGTTTGAGCATAGAGAGAGCTGGAAAGAGAAAAAGGGATGTAGCGAGAAACATAACTACTAATGGGTCTGAACACAGTGTGCTTCTCACAGTGACGTATCATCACTCCTTGTTCTTGTGTTAAACTTGCCCTAATGTCAAACCTTTAGAAACCAGATGCCTTTAAACCTCACAGGTATAAACGTAAGTTTAAAAGATAGATATTATTTCATTTGTTAGGTAGTTGGTTTACCGGATATAAGATGGCTAAGGACACATCCATACATCATTTCTCATAGAATTCGTGAAACTACAATTGATGTGACTTGCAAACGTTGTTTTGGTGTCCCGACGCTTTTACTGATACCAAAGCGTTTGTTGAAAATTCAAAATAAATAAAATCCAAAGTCGGTACAATTTTCTTTTTTGATACGAAATACGCAGGTAAAGTTCCTCGAGAAAGTATAAAGTAACTCGTAAAAAAAAAAAAAGACGATTCATCTCCGTTGTCGGCGCTGTGTCATGTCGGTGTTGTGTGATTCACACAGCTCCTCCCACTGGCTACCAGAGTCGAGTACCTCTGATTACCATATTGCTTCACAGGGAGCAGACAGACACACCTTATTCTCCTGCATAACTACGCGACGAGCAAGCGGCTCTCAAAGAGACACATCGCGCGGTTTACAACTACATGTAACCAGAGAATCTCGACCTCACTTTCAGGAATGTAAAAGCTGAGTAATATCCCTCTGCAACGCCACCTTCTGCATGACCCCCAAGTACGATTATGGTCTTGTGGCGGGCCTCTCACACTCAAGTTATGATTCCTCGTCTTATTTATGCCAGGGGAGAGCACATGTATCTCAAGCGAGATAAAAACTTTTGTTTTATCATCTTTGATGGAATGGAATTTCGGGCCGAGCGTGAAATTTACAATTTCTGTCTAGCAATTATGTTCTAAAAGGTTTTAGTGAGTTTTTCTTTATATTTGTTATTTACGCCCGCTTGGTATGGATCGCTTGAATTTTCGAAACATTGTCCTTGGAGATTTTCCTGCATCTTTGAAATATTTTGTATTTTTTTATCTGTTCTCATACGCTAAAATATCTCTCCTAGTCAGAAATATTTAAAACTAATCTTTCGAATATTTAGGATATATTACACAACGTACTTTGTTCATTTGCTTATAATTTGTACATTCAAAATTAGTGTTTTACGTGTACACATGACACAGTTTACACCTCTTTCATTCACCTCTCGATTCACTGATGTTCTTAATAAGACATTTGGAAGTTTATGACTGTGATCAATTTTAGAGGGAGGGGAATTATATACACACACACAAGATTACTGAGTGGGGCCGTCCATGTCCAGGATGTACGAAGGTGGAGTGAGATGTTGTCGGTCACTTTTACTGGCTGTTTCACATAACACTAACACTCTGGTAAATACATAAAGTAAGTTTATGTGCGAAGACGTGGATGATTCAGATGATAGGATAGAGTTAAGCTCTGTTACCCTCCTTCCCGAGCTGGTACTGACACTTGTCCCTTCAGTTGCTGCTGCTCCACCAGGCAACCTGTTGCTGCTCCTATTGGGCAACACCAACAGACGAAATCGAAGGTTATAACTGAAGGAAAACTTTGAACGATGATGATAAAGAACAACAAACGAGGATGATAAATAACATCTCTTTATTAACAAAATACTAGAGCTCATTGATATTAACTTAATGGCTTACTATTACTGATACCATGACAGTTACTATAAAACGTGTAGATAAATGGTATAATCTCCTTATATCTCTGAACTTACTGTATGTACCGTACCGGGCACTGCAGCTTTGAGTTAACTATGAGATTGTTTACGTCTGTTGGAGACTTGCGAGGCCCTGAGGATGAAGGAAAAGCTTGTGGACTGGTAGAGAGGTCGGGGAACTCTGACCTGGAGGTCAGACGTGGCTATATGCCAAGAGATGAAGGAAAAAACAAAAACAATGGTCGTCTGTACATGAAAATGTCTACATGTTTGTGAGTAAATGGAGAGCTTAAGGTTTTATTGGAGGTATATGGAAATAGATTCCCATTCATAATGCAGCAGTCGCGTGAAATGTACGTTGCTCCTCCTCCCGAAGTATTCAAAAAGTGGAAACGAAGATGAAGACATTCTCATCTTTCTCAGAGAAGCATGAATATTCTTGGCAATCAAGACACGCGTTGGAAGTCATAATTAAGTGAGGATATTCTGAAGATCACGAGACAAGTGCATGATGGTGTTGAACTACTGGCAATTTTCAACATGCTTACTTCTTTACTCTTGCCGAAGTGGTTGTGGAAGATCACACAGAACGAAGATGTTGCACGGATGCAGTAACTTGGACCAAGAAGGGTCACCTTTGTCTCTTGACCAGACCATGTAACACCCAAGGCAACAAGGACACCTATCTGGGTTGCAGAAACACAAGAGAATAAAGTTTACGAATTGGGGTTCTCCTCCAGGGTATCAGGTAGCTGAAAGTGCTCTCTAGAAGAAAAAAATATTCGTGTATAATCTTGTTTGATCGAGGTGGGGAAAATAAGGTTTATGACTTCACTCTAGCCTTTCACCAGCGGAGAAAACTCTTGAAGAGATAATTCATCTTGACCTTAAGATGAATCATGCTTGTACTTTGTCAGATAAAGATGAAATTATGATAAAGGCAGTTCGAGACTTGACCTTTATTCGCAGTCTTCCTACATACTAACATTTCTTTGTAAACCTCCATTTAACCTGTCAGAAGGAATGAGGTCAGGTTAGAAAAGGTCTACTGTTGACAGGACTGAGATTCGTCCTGTCGTCCACATATTCACAAATAGGCAGTAATGACTGAGCCAGATAAAGTTTTTCGGTATATGATAAACTTAAACTCACGTCACAAAGGCTTTCACTTCTGCTGTTTTCAGTCTTTGAAACTCTCAGAAACTCTTACTCTCTCAATTACTTTGAATCCCAGTCCCTTCAGTCAGATCACCGATACTGACATTTCAGTTCAAGGTGTACTGGAAATCTTTTCTCCTACGTGATTCACATTTGGTTTTCCTCTCCCAGGAATTTTGGGGAGACTTTAGTCGTACCCCTCTAACTCTCGACATCTCCAAAGTGTTCCTCAGGGATCTGTCCTATCACCTTCTCTCTATCTTTTCCCAATAAATAATCTCACTGGTACTAATCATGTTTAGATTTACGCTAATGCTTCCCACTTTACGTGTTTCAACTCACTTTTCCTCACCTCTTCCCTGTAATACTAGTTCTCTTTCTCATACCGATCATATTTCCTTTCTCAACTCAGACCTGTGGAACCTGCTGTGATTTAAGCACTCACCTTTATCCCTTTTGCCTTTATAAAGTAGCGCCTCACCATGATCATCCATCCATTCACTGAAAAGCCTAACCAATCGGCATCACATGCTATATTTCAGAAATTTAACTACAATTTCATCCACTTTAGCCACCTTGCCATACTACGTCTTACATAAGACTTTCATTTCCTCTTTTCTCTCCATCAAATCTCTCTCCATGACTTTCACTCAGCATACCATCCCGACCCAAGCACCCTACATCTTCCACACTATCGTCAAACACATTCAACAGTCCTTCATAATACACCATCTCATCTTCACTCCATCACTACCTGATACCATTTTCTCCTTTGCCCTCTTCATCGATGTTCCCATTTGCTCTTTTGTTTTCCGCATATCATCATCCGACTTCTAAAAGTCATCTTATGTTAACTGACACTCGTTCTCCCCAACTCTTATTTGCCCTCTTTTTCAACCCCTGCCCCTGCCTCTTGACTTCCTTCCACTTTCTCTTTTACATTTCCCAATGATTTTCTCTCCTCTCTTGTTAGAGTTTTCCAAACACTTCTCTTATTTTACTCACACACACACACACACACACACACACACACACACACACACACACACACACACACACACACACACGCATACACACACACACACACACACATTATATATATATATATATATATATATATATATATATATATATATATATATATATATATATATATATATATGTATATATATATATATATTTTTTTTTTTTTTATACTTTGTCGCTGTCTCCCGCGTTTGCGAGGTAGCGCAAGGAAACAGACGAAAGAAATGGCCCAACCCCCCCCATACACATGTATATACATATGTCCACACACGCAAATATACATACCTACACAGCTTTCCATGGTTTACCCCAGACGCTTCACATGCCTTGATTCAATCCACTGACAGCACGTCAACCCCGGTATACCACATCGCTCCAATTCACTCTATTCCTTGCCCTCCTTTCACCCTCCTGCATGTTCAGGCCCCGATCACACAAAATCTTTTTCACTCCATCTTTCCACCTCCAATTTGGTCTCCCTCTTCTCCTCGTTCCCTCCACCTCCGACACATATATCCTCTTGGTCAATCTTTCCTCACTCATTCTCTCCATGTGCCCAAACCACTTCAAAACACCCTCTTCTGCTCTCTCAACCACGCTCTTTTTATTTCCACACATCTCTCTTACCCTTACGTTACTCACTCGATCAAACCACCTCACACCACACATTGTCCTCAAACATCTCATTTCCAGCACATCCATCCTCCTGCGCACAACTCTATCCATAGCCCACGCCTCGCAACCATACAACATTGTTGGAACCACTATTCCTTCAAACATACCCATTTTTGCTTTCCGAGATAATGTTCTCGACTTCCACACATTCTTCAAGGCCCCCAGAACTTTCGCCCCCTCCCCCACCCTATGATCCACTTCCGCTTCCATGGTTCCATCCGCTGCCAGATCCACTCCCAGATATCTAAAACACTTCACTTCCTCCAGTTTTTCTCCATTCAAACTCACCTCCCAATTGACTTGACCCTCAACCCTACTGTACCTAATAACCTTGCTCTTATTCACATTTACTCTTAACTTTCTTCTTCCACACACTTTACCAAACTCAGTCACCAGCTTCTGCAGTTTCTCACATGAATCAGCCACCAGCGCTGTATCATCAGCGAAGAACAACTGACTCACTTCCCAAGCTCTCTCATCCCCAACAGACTTCATACTTGCCCCTCTTTCCAAGACTCTTGCATTCACCTCCCTAACAACCCCATCCATAAACAAATTAAACAACCATGGAGACATCACACACCCCTGCCGCAAACCTACATTCACTGAGAACCAATCACTTTCCTCTCTTCCTACACGTACACATGCCTTACATCCTCGATAAAAACTTTTCACTGCTTCTAACAACTTTCCTCCCACACCATATATTCTTAATACCTTCCACAGAGCATCTCTATCAACTCTATCATATGCCTTCTCCAGATCCATAAATGCTACATACAAATCCATTTGCTTTTCTAAGTATTTCTCACATACATTCTTCAAAGCAAACACCTGATCCACACATCCTCTACCACTTCTGAAACCACACTGCTCTTCCCCAATCTGATGCTCTGTACATGCCTTCACCCTCTCAATCAATATATACATATATATATATATATATATACGTATAGGTTTTCCTTTATATTGCTGTAAAGGAGGGTTAGAGATGCGGTAATGCAGTCAAAAACTTAGCATATGACGACGTGGGATGTCAGTGAGGTTGTATGTTGGATCTAAATCGGCTAGAACATGTAGTTTTGGAAGCAGTTTGAGAAGTGAAAAACGTCCAATGTCTGGTGACTAAATATGAGCATATTGCACGGGAACGCAAAATGTCAGGAGCAGAAGTAGAAAAAATAACTGAACTTATACCAAGAATTAAGGAAGACACTTACAGTGAAAGTGGAGCACTTTGAAATCCATACTAACGTAAAGAAGTTAGCTTATTCCTCATTTTCTGTGGGCGTCAATCAAACTTTATTTGGAAAACGGTGATCAAAAACCCAATGGACGTCTGTCTGTTTGCAAATTAGAAACCATCGTAAATGGGAGACAAAAGTGGATTCAGGGAAAGGTCATGAATTACGGATCTCTTAGGCTTTCTATGAGAAAGTGAACGCCTCCTTAGATCATAAGGATAAATGGGTAAGCTACGTATGTATCCCTGGACTGGCGAAAAAAAAGAAATACTTTTTACTGTACGTTACCAGAGCTTTATCAAGAAGCTAGATCTGCAGTAAGGCATAATTGGTACCTTCCTTCAGTGGAGAGAAGATTTGCATTAGTGGAAGAGA
Source organism: Panulirus ornatus (assembly GCF_036320965.1). Classification (NCBI taxonomy): domain Eukaryota; kingdom Metazoa; phylum Arthropoda; class Malacostraca; order Decapoda; family Palinuridae; genus Panulirus; species Panulirus ornatus. The sequence goes on from NC_092241.1 coordinate 27,157,398, forward strand.
GTAGATGACGGAGATAAGAGACGCATTCTCAGTATGGGTGGGGATCAGGGGATCACAAGCACCGTGTTGCCCTCATCGGTCTTGGGCTGATCCTGGTGTATGTAAACGACTCGACCTGACAGATTGGTCTCTTACGTTATGATGTTTATGGAGGATTCCGAGGTCGAGAGAGAAATAAAGAATGACTACGAATGCATTAGCTAATAAAGAGATATAGAAAAATTCCTGAGTTTGATAGATGGATGATGACACTCCATCGGAAAATCTGCGCAAGATATTTAAGAAGAGACAAGTGAAAGAAGGCTTCGGTGTGATTATTACATAGTGGGAAACAAAGTACAAGAGTCGACATCTTACCTGATCTCTGTAGCTAAGGCGAATGTCAAGTTCATTCTCAAGTAAATGTTTGGTATGCTATTCACAGCATTCGTTAGACCAAAGCTAGATTTAGATTATACCTCTCAAGTCTGATCACGGAACCGAAAGAAGTGCACATATCTGAGTGAGAGGCTCCCGAGAAGAACAAAAATATTGATATTTGAATTATGAGAAATGAGCTACAGCTAGTAAGGCTGACGGCTTCATATTTGTCCAACATGGAGGAGGGAAGAGATGGGAAAACCTGATTAGAACCCTCAAACATCTAAATCAGCTGGACGATGGTGACAGTGATCAGTTCCAAACGAGATGCAGTACCACAGTAACCAGAAGTCTTGGGAAGAATCTAGGCAAGAAACTGGTTAGTATGGATGTCAAGTAGCATACTTCTTGTGTGAGGCAGTTGGTGGCTGAAAAAGACTAAGCAAGGAAATAGTGAACATTGGCAGCTTACAGAGGCTTAAAAGGCGCATGATGGTACAAAGAAGAGTGGTTGCCCAACGAGTGTAGAACTCTTTCTCTCCCTACTCTACAGTTAAGAAAATACTAGTGAGTGAAAACACACTTTAAAGAAACCTTATATGTATTGGTGAATGCATCCATATATATGCAGACACATATACACACAATCACTTACAAAAATCGAAGCCTTATACACAAACGTACACAGAGAAAAAGACAGACTCTCACGCACAAATATATATACACATATATATAGGTGTGCGACTATGTAGCGCTTTGCCACATAGCTTCACACAAGTTATTCTTAGGGATATAATCAGAATATATGTATTGGTATGCTGGCATACCTGACTTAACTGACTTCATCAACATTTCTACCCGTTAATCTGTACGTGATTCGTTGAGTGTTCCACTTGTTTACTTTGTATTATATTTGTTTGTTCTATTAGGAACGAGATCTTCAAGTAGACAACGATTTCGTCGTAAACTGAAAACTTGGAAATGAATCATTGACAGTTTCATACGTTTTCCGACATTCGTTAATTTTTCTGCGCATTTCCAAACATTTAGTCCACTGTTACTATATCATACTTAAATTCAAGGAACCAAAGATTAGGCTGGATCTATCGAATTTAAGATTTTGTGGCAGACACGACAACTAGATACAAGATGATGCATTCGAATGCGTTTTTGCTCTTTCTGCTACATCTATTCTAAGTGACTTTGAAAAAGCTGGCAAATCTTTCTTATCAGAGAATGAAGCTTAACTTTTTATGAGAGGGGTGTGACCCAGACTTGCTTTATTCCTGAGAACCTGAGTTCGCAGCAATGCAAAACGGGGCTAAATTCACAGTATCATTTAGACAATCCTGGCAATCAGGTACAATGAAACCAGATCGAACAAGTTGGAAACGTCTGAATGAAATTATCACTTTGGTTCGGGAAGAATAAAAGACCAGCTATAGAATTTGATAGACTCAGTATAAAAAGAAAGCATCACACCATTTTCGAAGCACTATTACTCAACACGTGAACCTGAAAACAATAAGCAATATAGCATCGCTACTTTTGAAGTTCTCAAAAAACTTGTCTCTTGTTTCTGAGGGATATCATATGCTCGAACTTGATCGTTCGCTCACTTATCGCCTCGTGGAGTATTGTTACTATTTTTGCCGTGGTCCTTTACGTATCCACAGCATTTACCAGCATTTAGTATAAGTCTTTGCCCTCTGTACTTCCCACCTTTGACTTTCCAGCTCCTCGGTGTTCTCTAATGCTCTCGTGAGCTGGTTGCGTGCGCCCTTGCCTCCAAGGGATGCATTTTGCTGCTGCTTCCCAAAGCTTTTACAGGCTAGACCTATTTCGTAATGACTCATCGAAGCTTCCCTCGTGCAGCGGAGGTATTAAATTGTCTCCCTTCTGTCATTTTTCCCCTCTCCCTATAAACCCCTCCACCTTTAAAAGCCTGATATACAAACCGCTTGAGAGCTCTGGTTAATTTCTTCTATCCCTCTGTCTTACTTTCTTTTTTTTTCCATTCAGCTAAGATAACCATAGCGTGGGCATGTACGCCCCTGCCGTGTCGGTCACGTTAAAAGAATATGGTCGTTTCATTACCAGAAGGCTACCAGTGTAAGACCTGTAACCCACACGCCACTCTCACTGTTACAAGACGAACGCTGCGCCTTTGTCCACACAGACAGGCCAAGTTGGGTGGTGAAAAGGCTTCGTAAAGGTGAAGCGAGTGAAAGCCGTATCTGAAAACCAGGTTGTGTCATGGGTGTAGTGTGTGGTGAATGTTGCTGCCACACTACCGCTCCGTACTGCATATACTGGCCTGATTAATGTTATGAACTTTGAATTATAACGATGGAATGGTATGTGTGTGTGTGTGTGTGTGTGTGTGCGTGTGGAGGGGATAATTATATTTCTGTGTGGTGTGTCAATTTTATGTGCATGTATGTGTTTGAGTGTGATGCGTACATAGTGTCTAATTTTCGTGTGGTTCATATGTTTGTACGCATTTATGTATACCAATGTGCGTCCATGCTTGATGTAAGTGTGTGTGTGTGTGTGTGTGTGTGTGTGTGTGTGTGTGTATGTGTGTGTGTGTGTGTAATTACCTATTTGTACTCTACGTAGAGGAAGTTTTGTACTCATGGGGCCCTGTCTCATATGCATTCTCCACTTTCATTAAACTAAAAATCTTTGGATGTTGTCTGCATTTGTCATGTCTTCATTCCTTTTTTCCACCCATTTACTAATCTTTTTTACATATTTTCTAACAAGTTTCATGGTGTGTCCTCTGGTTGTTCAATCCCTGTGTTTCTGGAAGAACTGTGCACCGTCTACATCATTCTGTTTTAAGAATTTATAGTTTATGATCAGGTCATCTGTAACCCTTCTCTCCTCCAAAGTGGGCAAGATTAAGGCCTCTAAGCATTTCCCTGTAACTCAGCTCTCTCAATTCTGGCACCATCTTTGTTGTTCTCCTTTGGACTTTCTCTATGAGCTCTTTGTTCTTCTATGGGTGCGTTACTTGAGAACAGTTTGCTGACTATATTTCCTTATGCATAAACTTGAATGCAGTCTTGATATTTGCGAGCAGACAGTTGGTCTCCCTCACAGTTCTCCAAAGGTGGAACTTTGGCGGCAAGATAGGGTTGATGTTGAATTCCAAATATCCTTCTCACACAGAGAGAGGTTCCTACCGCTTGTAATCATATCAAAGCCTTCTTTCTGTTGTGATCCATCCTCATTACTTTACACTAACTTAGGTTGAACTTCAGCATTGTATCAGACGAACTTTGGAGTTAAGATCCTCTTGCTGTTTGATGCAGTCACTCTTTTCATTTCCTTTGCTTGTGGGATCACTATCTATGATTAATATTTTTTGTGTGCAACAAGGAGAGAGTCTTACACTCGTTATCCCCATCTCTGAACCTTGTCTACATATACCATGTCTTTACCCTTATCTGTGTATATATAAACATGCGCAAGCATCGGCCGGGTACTTATTTATTGACCATCCCCGAGAGGAAAATGAACGCCTGGGTTGTGTGTGTGGGACAAATGCTACTCCCAGGATTTGATCCCATGTGGGCCTGACCCTGGGCGGGTTCGTACTGACTCGTGGTCAGTAACGATAACCACTACACCACAAAGGCCAGTGTGTGTGTGTGTGTGTGAGTGCCCGCGTGATCACTCGTGTTGCCCCGTCTCTCAACCTTGTATATATGCACCATGTTTTTACTCCTAAGTGTGTGTACACATGTGCGCGCAAAAACACATACCTCCACACATCCAAGCCTGTGTGTGTGTGTGTGTGTGTGTGTGTGTGTGTGTGTGTATGTGTGTGTGTGTGTTTAAAAAGGAACACACCCATTACTCCTTTGACCTCGTGCATATAAACTCTTCCGGGAATAAAACCTGTTCCTGTCATTCACATATATGAATATTAATGATGTTAGAACACGTTCCCTGAGTGAAGGGAGAGCCAGCTATAATAAGGAATATTGGTGGTAAGATGAATGCTGGAAGATAGCATAGGAACCGAGTGGAAGAATATATATATATATATATATATATATATATATATATATATATATATATATATATATATATATATATATATATATATATATATATATATATATATATACAAACCTCCAACAGCCAGGATCGAGCCCGGGACCCCTGCGCAACAGGCGAGAGCACTACCGCTAGGCTATGATCGCCCCTAACAGGGAAATGACTATTCGAATACAATGTACTCGAATACCTTTCGTCTCACGGTGGTGAGCAACGGGGTCTACACCGGTCATTTCCCATCAGGCTCACACAGCCAGCAGTCAGCCTAGCGGTAGCGCTCCCGCCTGTTGCACAGGGGTCCCGGGTTCGATCCTGGCTGTTGGAGGTTTGTATGTTCTATAAAGGTGCGCGTTCCTATGCACTTTGTTCGTATATGTATATATGCAAACATTTATATTGTACTATTCAAATATAGTTGACTATTTAGCACACATTACCTAACAAAACGGAAAAGTGGGAATAACCTATCCAGGACTGAACACGTACCCCGTTTCCGGACACGACGAAGTTCAAAACGACAGGCCAGTTCCTCCCACGCGGAATTCAAAATCTCTAGCGTTATTTGCGTAAGAACTGCCGCAATTCTGCGTTTTAGATCATGAATATCCTTGGGTTGTTGAGCTTGTGCAATGTTCTTCATGACCCTCCGACACACCAAGAAATCAGATAGCGTTTAGTCCGGTGACTTTCAAGGCCAAGTAATGGTCGACCACCGTGACCACACCAGTTATCATTGCACGTGTCGGTCGGTCAGGAGAGCGACCAGTCTGGTGGTGCTCCATCTCGCTCTAAAACGACCATGTTCGGGTTTACCTGTTGTAGTTGTGGCACGAGGAACTCTTGCAACATGTCGAGGTATGGTTTCTACGGCACTGTCTTACAAGCGAAGTAAAAAGGCACCCGTACACCTCGTCTCATGGGGCACGCCACGCCAAACCTTAACCTTGTGAGAGTTTTTCCAAGTTCGTAGGTGACACAGGGGTTATCAGTGCCCCATTTTATTCACCCTGTCAGTGACGCGGAATGTCGAACAATCTGTCAATAGCCTCCGCTTTAAGAATCTATGTCCAGCTCCATTCGTTCGCACATGAAGCTTGAAATCGTCAGTCGTTCTTGGTGACTGCGTTCGGGTAATGCTTGATGAAGCTCCATGCAATATAGGTACAGTGTCGAGCATCGCCGATCGACGTGATGACACTTCGTGTATGGCATACCCACCTCCAGAGACAGTCTTCCCAGGCTCTCCCTGGGGCTTCTCATCAATGCGTCATTGCAAATTTTTTGAGTTACAGACCAATGCAACGAAAATAAATTATGATATAATTCGTATATCAGAATCTTGGTTCGATAGTATTGCATATATATATATATATATTTGGTGTAGGACCTCGTCGGGTGAGTGTGAGGCAGGAAGGTCAAGTAATTACGACTTAATTACATGCGACAAGGGTCGATGACATCAAAGGGTCAGGTGACCTGAGCCATCGTGTGGTAGCTGAGTACAGGCAAGGGTTAGGTCATGATTTACCTTCACAAACTTGTACATTTTGACAATCCTTTTCATTGTTGAATGATCTAATTAGTACACGCCTTAACTGATACTGAGACTTCTACTGAAGGTGTGTTTAATTCCACTAGATTTCCCGACATTTCTATCTACAAATGAATGAAAACAGACAATTTTCTAATCGTTGTTCCAGCCCACTTATGGAGACAGAGAAAATGCTTTCGTTATACATAAAACATGAGAAGAAGAAGAAGAAGAAGGAGAAGAAGAAGAAGAAGAAGAAGAAGAAGAAGAAGAAGAAGAAGAAGAAGAAGAAGAAGAAGAGGAAGACGAAGAAGAAGAAGAAGAAGACGAAGAAGAAGAAGAAGACGAAGAGGAAGAAGAAGAAGAAGAGGAAGAAGAAGAAGAAGAAGAAGAAGAAGAAAGAGAAAAGCAGCCTTAGTAACCTTCAGCACATTTCTAAAGCTCTGAAGATTTATGAGCGTTTAAGTAAAGAAGACAATATAGCTGATCCAGAGCCATTGCAAGTAAATAAAGGAAAGCTAGATAAGTTGTTGACTCGACGTCAGAAGCTCCATAACGTGAAGATAACGAGAGAATCCGCCGGTGCTGACCACGAAGCTTGCAGCGAGTTTCCTGAAGAACTCCAATTCTGTACGACAGTGAGGCACATTGTGAAGATAGGGCGGGAAGGTACGTGGAGAAGGCTTCTCTGATATGCAACAGGAAGATGTGATGGAATTGATGTATTTCCATGATGAAGAGCTTGATGCTGATGATTTCATGGAACTTGTACAGGAACGAACGACAGAAGATGAAGGCAATGTTCCACTGGTAAAGGCTTTGAGTATAGAATGATTGTCATTAGTGTTTTCTCCTGTTTTATGCTCTTGCACAAGAGTCGCAAGATGATGAGACAGGTTTCGAGAGAGAGAAGCCTGCATTTAAAACGTAGGCAGACCAGTATAATGGAATTTCTCAGACCACAGTCTGCCTCTCCCGTTGCACCTGCCTCGGAACCAAGACCGTCAACCACTGTTGTTGTTGCTTCAGAAAAAAAAAAATGGTCATAGAATGTCGACCTCCATACATGGGAGTGAATTAAGTTCATCAGCTTCAGTTCCTCCACTGACTGAGCATTCTCCACTTGATGTAACCTCTGACTGATCTTTTCGATTCACACCCTGACGACCCTGCTCCCACTTCCCCCACTGTGTAATCTTCCACCGCTGCACCCACCATTTCGTACCCCCGTGCCTCGCTGCCTGATTATTTTGATGAGTATTAATCTATCTTTATCAGAGATAATGTCCCAAATTCATTAAATGACATTTCTGTAAATCTCTGTTGTAATTCCCATTGTACAAATGTAAGGAGAATCTGGATGAAATTACATTAAAAATTACACTATCATAAACATCCCATTTTTCTCTGAATGTTCATTGATTCGCTACATGCGTTTTCTCCTTATGTAAGGTTCTCGCATAACGCAACCCCTTCATAAAGCGAAGGCATTGTTAAATACATATATAATTCACCCCTTGACCTCCTTCATATCTCCAGCCTTACCTCCCTATCTCCTCTTCTTACTCGCCTCTGGTACCATAACGCAGCCATGTAGCGAAAGAGTAAGTGGCACACATACCATGATAGTCTTGACCCCCCTCACTCAACTTCTCTCGACCGCCAGGAAGGTACAACACATCAGAAACCCATGTAAAAAAAAACCTTCTTGTCCAGATTATCAAACAATCATTAAATCTCAGGCCGTGGGGGGGTGGGGGGGTGGGGGTGATGGTGGATATAGCGCTCCGCTGTCTTTCATTTGTCTGGTGATGAAAGAAGTATTTGAGGCGCTAGGTTTTTCTTCTTGACTTCTTTTTTTACTTCCATTGCATTATCTGCCCTGACGGCGAGGTGATCATATTCACAGAATCTAATCGTAGTATGATTGGGTTTCATTACCGATCCTTCAAAAATTATAATCAATTATTTCTTCCAGTCGTTTATTACGAAATTTACTTGGCAATTTCTTGTAGTTTGAACATTGAGAGTGGCAGGTTAATGTAAGTTTATATCTTATTATCCATCGCTTGCACCTTATTTTCTGGGCTGATCAGCACCCAGCAAGCAAACTTGCTAACGGTACAGGTTCACAGAGACGAGAGATTATTGATACTGAAAGAATGCCAATTATTCTCTTAGACACCAGTCTCACAACAAAGGGAAAAGAAAAAAACAATATTCTCATCAAGCAAACCTTGATTACTTGTTGAGAGAGGCTCAGAACATTAGGGAAATATTTAGTTTTGTTGTGGCTGATAAATATGTTAGCACCGACATGATGCAAGGAGAACATTTGGAGAATATTAAGCTAAGCGAAGCTATAAGAAATCTACCTTTTCGTATATTCCAGATCGGTAATGACAGCGCTTTCCCTCGTAGGAGAAAAAATCATACATACAAGAAATATTGTAACGCTCCCTTAGATTTTTATCATCCTTTCTCTTATGTCTCACAGCGTTATATTTCTTGCTTAAGTCTTTCCTCACTCTATTTCACTATGCCCTTATGTTCCCTTCACCGGTATGAGGGTTTACAAGAAGGTGGAATCAAACAACATCAAGAGCAAAAGCATGGAACGAGACTAAAAGAGGGAGATTATAATGAATGACTCCAAAATCACTACCATTTGTATTGCTCGGAGGGGACTACAGATATTAGAAACCATGCACATTAGAGAATAATCACCTGTCATCAGGTGTTCCTTATTTAAGAAAAGTAAAAACTGGAGGGGAGGAACTGCAGCCCCAATCCCTCCCTTTTTAGTCGCCTTATACGACACGCAGGTAATACGTGGGAAGTATTCTTTCTCCCCTATCCCCAGGGAAATATACATATATATATTTCTTTCTTTCAAACCATTCGCCATTTCCCGCATTAGCGAGGTAGCGTTAAGAACAGAGGACTGGGCCTTTGAGGGAATACCCTCACCTGGCCCAATTCTCTGTTCCTTCTTTTGGAAAATTAAAAAAAAAAAAACGAGAGGGGAGGATTTCCAGCCCCCCGCTCCCTCCCCTTTTAGTCGCCTTCTACGACACGCAGGGAATACGTGGGAAGTACTCTTAATCCCCTATCCCCAGGGATAATATATATATATATATATATATATATATATATATATATATATATATATATATATATATATATATATATATATATATATATATATATATATATATACGGGAATGATGCAAATTTTATCATTTTCATAGATCATTAAATTTTCCCACAATCAAAAATACGAACGACTCAATCATCATCTCAGTAACGTACACAGAGACCTTAGGAGTGCATGACTGTAATCGAACTCATAGGCTATGCATGATCCATCTTCCAGGGACGAAAAACACATGGTGACAACATGCACCATCGTACTTCCAAGGACGACTGTCTGACTAGTGCACGACAACAGCAGCTGCGAGAGCTTCAGGAATACCCCATAACTTTGACTTCCACATCTTTTATACTGATTGACGCTCAGGGTGGCAGCTGCTGGGGGAGGTACATACGCCGATGGACGGCTGAAAGATGGTCGTGAAGCTTCAGAGAGAAGCTTCTTTTTGACATGCAATGCTGAATGATTGGTGTGAGGCCCCCGATGAGACGTACATCTCCTTAAAAACGGCCGAATAAAGTGTAAGACTGGTTAAGAGTGACTGTTTTTCTTGTGGAAGGTGAATGGTTGAATGATGGGTGCTGGAGCCGATGGTGAGAGGCTCCTGCAAGAGGTGGAAGATGGAATGATGGGTGTGAGGCTGCCATTGTGGGGGGAACTGGTAATAATTGACTTTGTCTTGCCCTGCCGTTGTATTAGACTGGTGGATGACCAGTGAAACACCAGGTGAAGCCCATCATGTGAAAGTTAGTAAGCTGTAAACATCAACCTGAGCATGATGGATGATATATATATATATGGATATCGCAAGACAACATTAACAGAAAGGATGCGGGAATTAAAAGTCTTAACTCGTAATTTAATGGATAAAGATAAGACTTAGAGAAGAAACCGTGATAAGTGGATATAGAAGAAGCTCTTACCCTCTCGCAAACCATGTGTATATACAACGATTGGGAGAAAAAAAAAATCTCGCATTCCTAGGCTATCTGTTGCTCACAAGAGAAGATCACACAGTTTCTTTTACATTTTCATTTTTCATTTTACGACTATAGACATCATATCAAACTCCTCATTCATCAGGATGAACGTATGTCATTTGCCATATCCGCACCAGATATGGTAGACCAAATCTCAGGAGTCGTGATGGCCGTCTCTGGCACCAGAGGGAAAGCAAAATGTTGCATGTACCTGCCAGTCTTGGTACTCTTTTCCTTCCTGTCTGCTGCTGCTGCTGCTGCTGCTTTGGCCGCAGGTGTTCTTCCTGCTGAAGCGACTCTGATAAGTGGCGGTATTGCTGTAACTTGTCGTTTGAAGGCTGTTGCTTCGTATTTTTCTCGTGCGTTTTTTTGTTGAGTTTCTTCGTCGTGGTGTACTTAATACGACAATTATATTGACCCAGATTCAAATAATGTTGTTACTGGTGATGATTCTGCTGTCTCAGGTGTTACATCGTCCTTTTTTGCTGCATTGCCACACCTACTGCTCTGGGGGGGCCTTAAGAGAAGCAAAAACCAAACCCTCTTATTATCTCTTTCATCTTACATCAGGTTCAATGTTTATAATGCAGAGCGTTGACCTGCAGTCGAGTCTAACACAGTCTAACTTTCCTGTATAACTTTTGAATTTTCTTTTTAGTGTTAATGTATTATTGAGATTCTATAAACAGGTTAGCATTATGGCAAAATTGTCAGTGGGCAAATGGATATGCCGGTACAAAGCTATTTTCTATGTAGCTGTATCAATAAACCGACAGAAAGCATCCCTACAGCAGGTTTTGATGCTTTAAGAGTCCATACTAAATCACATGAATTAACAGAGTAACGATAAAGAGTCTATACATAAACTGGATGTTTTTCAGTAAAGTGACCCGTATTAAATGGTTCAGGTCGCATGGGATCCTCAAAATCGTTAGTTGATAAATGTAAGCAGGATCATATTTTGCTACGTGGAACTATATGGGTTTCGTGGAGAGAAAAGATTATAGTCGCATGAAACCCAGGCTTATCTGTGATAGGAATTTTCTCATGAAAATCATTTTGCAAACAGAAGATGATCGTACGTATATACAATTTAGATCGCTTGTCTTACGTAACATCACACTAAAGTTAGTGTTCACTTGTGTGTGTGTGTGCATTACATCATCAAAATATACGAACTGGTTTATAAAAGCAGATGGATAGTTGTGCATTAATTACTATAATATATATTCATTCTTGTATCTTAAATCCTTCTTATCAAGAAGAGACTTACGCAGAAAGTTTGTGTATATAAAGTGTTTAAACAAACACTATGTTAACTGCAGCAGTTAATGGTAATAAATATGTATATTAACGTTACAACAGGTAATATACACATAAAGGTAGAGAGACAACGAACTTCCGAAGAAAAATATGACGACCAGCAAAAACTAAGGATCGTAACGATCGCCCTTGTGTCAAAACAGAGAAAAAGTGACTCCATGATCTACATTACAGAATCTAGTTCCATCATGGTCAATTCTCTTTGTGTTCACCATATTTCTCGTCCTACTGGCTACGTTGACCCTCGTTCTTAGGCAAATGGTGAGTTCGTTAAGCCGATGGTGCACTTGCCCCACCCTCACTGAGCATGGCATCTACTCGTGCTCTGTAATTGGTGTTTAAGATCTCATTTGAAGGATCTTGCAATACTTGTGACTAATAGTATATTGTTCTTTGAAGTTTATAACATGGGTGAGGGATGCTTGTTAGTTGACCAGAATAATATCCCTCCATTGTTATCGTCTCACCTGTCTTCATAAGACCGGGAGAGAATGACATGCACATAGTTTGATGATTTTTTTATCTTCTTAGTTGATTAAGTGTTGAAACTTTGATATACATAACTGGTGCTTACTGGCCATTACGTATGTTGGATATCTACTCTCAGGAGAGACAGACAGCAACATGACATAATACACTGAGAGTGAAATTAAAAGCTTGAAGAACTGTGATGATATCTTTTTTTTCACTCCTCGTTGTGAGGGAGACTGATAGCATAAAACTGCGGCCCATTTCCTTGATTGCCGACGGTACTTGGTTCATGAGGATCCTGCTTCCGACGTTCTGGCTAACTCAGACCGCAACTCCATCATTCTCTGTGCACACAAAGCCCGGGGTCAGGTCAGGTCAGGAGCTAATATACCACACCGTCGCTGGGGGAAGAGGTGGAGAAGGAGGAATGTGTGTGGTGGAGATTGGTGAAAGGTATAATAAGGATGGAGATAAGGGGAGGGAGAGGAAGGGTGGGAGGGAGTAGGAAA